>NW_022196480.1:0-711838 GCF_008641045.1 Pistacia vera
GGTTCTGGTTTGACGCCATGGTCACAGACTTTTGATTTGCCAAAAGATCATGAAAGCCAAAAAAGAAGATAGTTTCATGATGAATCCATTTCTAGGCCAATTTTGAAAGATGGGTGTGTTTCAATTCAACTGTTGTTTAATCAAACAAATTATAAGTCCACTATTTGCTGAACTTTTAGTCAGAAAGTTTTGATTTTTGCTGCATAATTTGGCCTTTTTGAGGTTTGAGCTTCTTCTGGAATGATGCCTTCCTTGTGGCATATACTCAACTTCTTGCCTAAGAATTTTCTTTTCAACTATTTTATTTCAAAGGTATTGATCCCTTTACACATGTTCTTAGTTTACATTTTGTTTCACATTTGTGCCATATGGTCCATCACAAATCAAACATATGGTGCTTCTGGTAGTGGTTGTACACGATCTTAACACGTAATTAAATATAACTATTGGATCAAACTAGATAAATATCGTCTGTTTTGAGTTCGAAAGTGTATCAGGTTCAAAGGATTTGAGACTTATAAACTGATCTAGAATCCCGTTTGCCACCGTAAACGGTGTGATTGGATGGATAAAGCCATGTGGAGAATCTGGGTGGATGGATTTGATGAACTAAAATTGACATTAGATGGGGGAAAAGGGAAAATGAAGGGGTGAGGTGACTAACTTTTTGACCTTTTGGGCTGCTTTAAATTCTTTTATCTTTTAACCTTTTTATTTTTATTTTTTGTTCTTTCTTTTCCCATTGGAAAGAATAAAGGAATCCTATAAAGTTAAAAAAAATATAAAAAAGGTCCCATTTGAGTGTTGGACAAACTGCCCTCTTTTTAAGGGATCCCAACATCTTCCTTAGAATAATAAATAAATATTTTACCACTACCCAATCACAAATAAAATAAAATAAATCATATTTACTTTCTTTTTTTTGTGAACGAGAATGTCTAGACCTATTTATATATATCTTGATTAATGTTGAAACTCTTTAAATAATATATCTAACAGTCTCTATCGTTAAACCCGATCACCCGAACAATTTAATAAATTGTATTTACTTTCATAGAAATTTTGAAAAAAAGAGTTTGCTTTATGTTTGCATTGAAAATATTTACCTTGCGGCAGCAACTCCCACATGGCGGGGCATGCCTAGATAATTGTGAAATGGGCCCATAAGTCCGTTTGTTAATTCGGTGCAATCAGGACCGTTGAGTCTAGGATCTTATCTTAACTGGATCAATTGGGACCAGTAAAAGGTAATATCATATTTCAAAAAATTCTACACCCCATAGTTGAATTGTCAGAATCCTTTTCACAAATTTTATTAAGAAAATTTTCATTCAATGTTCTTTATAATGTCTTGCAGGAATGTGTTATGTTATTGGGACCATCAAATTTAAATACAGATATTTTTTCATTGTACTTAGAGTTGGAGAAAGTCTTTTTTTATATTGAAACCAAAAAGTTATTTTAGAACGAGTAAAAGACATTTATCCATCCAAGGTTTGACGAATCTACAAGTTCTCGCCCGTGGTTTCATAAATAGTAAATTTACTTAGTTTTAAATTTCAAAAGATAAACTTAACAGTTTAAAGGGTATTTAAGTTTTTTTATCCAAAAAAATAGTAAACCCTAATCTCCCTCACTCCCTAAGTTAGTAAAAATTCCAAAATCACCCTCCATATCTCAAAATTTTCTCACAATCCAACTCTTTCTCTCTACCTCCAACTCCACCACCACCACCAACATAAATACCAACGGTGGCCCGATCTGGCCATTGCGGAGAAGAGGAAGGGAGAAAAAGAAAAGAGAGATAGAGAGGATCACGGCGGCTAGATTTGGCTGTCGAGACCTAACTGTTGCGGAGAAGAGGAAGGTTGAAGAAGAGGGTGGTGTTATTAAAATAAATTTAAAAGGAAGATGGTTATTTTACTAATTCTATTAATTTGAGGGTTAAAAAATTTTATCAATTTACTCTATTGCAATAAGGGTAAAAAGGGCATTTGACTAATCAAACCTGTTGCGGAACCTGTTGCGAAGAAGAGGAAGGTTGAAGAAGAGGGTGTTATTAAAATAAATTTAAAAGGAAGATGGTTATTTTGCTAATTCTATTAATTTAAGGGTTAAAAAAATTTATCAATTTACTCTACTACAATAAGGGTAAAAATGGTATTTGACTAATCAAACCCGGTCAAAGCAAAAGTTATCTTAACAGAGTTTAAAATTGGGTGAGAATTTACAATTTATGAAACCACCGGTGGAAACTTGTAGATTTGTCAAACCTTGGTGGGTTACTGTCGTTTACTCTTTTGATAACTGACCACTCGAGGCCTGAGGGTAAGGGGTGGTCCAACCCCCCTGTACATCTTATCGCAGTAGGCCAAGTATAATTGACGTGTATTGCAACAATGCTGTATAGAAGTATTTTGTATGAATTATAGATGATTAATACTTAAAGTTTATCCTAAGTTTAATTGGAGGCTGAGGTTAAGAGAATAATATGAACTTATTTAAATTCAAATATCGAAACAATTATTAATAATGATAGAGAAAGCCACATAAATTATACGAACAATACTACACATATAAAGTTGGTGAGTCAATGATGCGAAAGTAAACTTTTTATCACATCAACCCATAATTGACGTGATTTTGGCTTATCGGAATTCACATTAATTAAAATATCAAGTCGGATCCCAATTTTATATGCATAACATTATTATACACATCTTATTAAGAGAAATATTATGGTCCGTGAACAAAACAGGGCCACACACATATATAGTAGGTATTAAAATTTTGGAAGTTTGGCAAATACAAAGTGAAAGGAAAATGACCTGAAAATCCAGTAAGACATCCTATTCCAAGAAAGTGTGGATAAGAACCCAAATGTGGCCACACAGAATACTAGAACAGCCAAAGCCTTTAAAGATCAGAAACTCAAAATCTACTTGCAGATAAACCCATTGAAAGATACAAGCCAACCCCATTAATTGGTTCATTGTCATTTTGCATACCCCCCCACTTATCATATCATCCTATCCAGACAACCATTGCCCGACAAATCTCGTCGTTTAATACAACTTCTTCGAGTAGAGTTTATGAAATTAAAACGTCTTAAGAACGCCGCTAGTTTGAAACTTGCATGCAATAAGATTGATGTAAAAGAAGAAGAAGAAGAAATGAGCTTAATTCAAACATTCATTTGATAAACAATTGTAATGTAAACTTGTATGATAATATGTTCAATAAAAAAATGAATCAAAACATCTAGTACCTTATTTGGCGGGGATCTTAAATAGGAATCCCTCTGATGTTTCACACTAGTAAATCAAACAGAACCTCACATACAATCTGGGAAAAAAACTGATCCCAGATAAAGAGGAAACATATACGTACAAGAACCGGCAACTTTGCCGGGTACTACAGCACTTGAAAAGAAAAAAATAAAAATCAGAAACTTAATACTCTACTGTTTAATGCCATATCGCGCAGATCTAGCTGGATATGCATAACACGTTAATTGTCCAATCATTCTGAGTATATATCCCGCAATCTGATTTTACACCTCATTCAAACGCCAATAAAGAAATCTAAGTTTTTTGTTTTTTCACTATATCAAAAGGAAAAAAAAAAAAAAAATCAAACCTCAAACCTTACACAAAATCCCTTGTAACTGCTTTCTCTTTGAATGTTGTGTATACTTCAAATCAAGAACCCCCGTTAAAGCTATAAGACCGAATTCATAATAAGCTGAAATGTAACATGAGGGAGACGTATGAAATTCACAATCCTCATCCGTATGACCTCATTCTCTGTACCTACAATGTACCTTTTGATATCCAAAAGACAAATCTCCTACGTAGCAATTCCTGAAACAAGTATTGTTCCAACAAAAGAAAAAAACAAATTAATTAAATACAGGATAGCATTTAGAACTCAACATATCAGAAAAAAATGCATGCACAAAACCAAGAGCCAACTCTTTCAGAATCAAGTGTGAAAAACATTGCCTTTCTGTACATCACATGTGCATCATTGAGTTCATGTTTGTGCAACAAAATTTGCAATGGCCACTAAAAATGATTATCTAATTCAACAAAAACAGCAACATCTGGCATGCATTATTGAATGTATTATATGCACAGTTTTGAAGGTAGAGAAGGAATAGATATCCACATTCAGTAGAATGGATTAGTCTCATTGCGTAAGACATGAGCACATATCAATTCAACTTAGCAACTTTTCCGATAAAATAGTCAGTATGAAAGGCTAGTAAGTTTCTTAAAGAAAACTTGAGCTCCCCTTGAGGATTAACACCAATTTATGTGGATCTCAAGTACTTCCAGAGATAAAACGTACTATTTGGATTAGATTCACAGAATGCAATATCAAAAGTCTGATTCATTTCCAAGTGCTCCCTAAACAAAATTACAAACGTCTAATAGGAATTGAAGTACATTCTTGACACTTGAAATCTGTGAATAAAATACAAAGTCGCTCAAACTTGTAGATAAATAAAAACAAGGATATGAAACAGAACTTGGAGCCATCAAGTATTATGAACTTTCTAGAAGCTGCTACAACATTCCTCCTATCTACTAGTATTTCTTTCAGAGTTAAGAGAAAGTTCAACTATAAACTTCATGTTCATAATGCTTGTGTTCAAATGACTCTTAAACTTGACAAATTCAAGAAGTAAAATCGAAATAATAGAAAAATAAAAGGAAGAAATTCTTACCTCTATTTGACTGTCGACTGGTAACATTGTAACTTCCAATGAAACCCTCAGAACTTTTGGCAACATCAGCTGTTATACTGCCAAGCCCATAACTGAATGCACTAGAACCATCTAGTTCAGGAGTGGCAGATCGCCAAGTTGGGTCACCATAAGCTGAGCCACTGCGGTACAAGTCCCCATAAGACCCCTCATAACCACCAGTTGACCCAGCAAATGACGAAGTTGGGACCACACCTGTGCTACTGTTTCTTCCAAGCCCTCCTCCTCCCAGCCCATAGATGCCATCACCACTCCCATAACCCATATTCCCACTAGCATAGCCAGAAGCACTTCCTCCACCAGGAGTTGAAACAGTCCCCCAATTGGCTCCACTATTTCCAAATGAAACTCCGAAATTCCCACTTCCAGTACCCATGTAAGCACCGGGGCTGGCAGGATTTGAGGCATTGTTAGGGCCCCCATTTCCCCAGACATTCCAGGAAGTTGAGCTCAAAACAGAATCATTTCTTCCAGCACCCCCACCATAGCCAATAGGTGTACTATACCTGCTTGCAGTTCCACCAGGATAAGGACTCAACATTCGTCCATAACCTAGACTACTACCAAAGTTGGAAGTCCCGCCATAACTTGGGCTCAACCCTCCTTCCATATTCACACCTATTCCATAACCAGTAGCACCAAATGGAGAAAATCCAGTCCGACCAGTCGCAAGAGGGCTAAACCTCCCATCCATCCTAACTCCAAAACCTCCAACCGGGCTCAGATTATATCTCTGAGCAAAATTATTAAGGAGGTTGGTGGCTCTATTCAGACCATAGTTATTATATCCTATCATAGGGCTGCGAATGGGCCCTGGAGATAGCTCCTTTGGCACTGCTCTCTTGACCTCAACCATTTTCCCATTCAGTTCATGAAATGTTTTGTGTAAAACTCTATCCACTGCTTCCTCAGAATCATAAGTAATGAAGCCAAAACCTCTTGGCCTTTGAGTGTTGTGATCATACATTACGACCACATCAGTAATTGTACCAAACTGATCAAAGTACTTCTTGAAGTCATTCTCAGTAACTGTAGAAGCTAAACCTCCAACAAAAATCTTTTTTGTGCGTCCAGGGCCAGGAGAACCATGAATACTGACAGTGTTTCTACTCACCATGTTCTGATCATCCCTGGGAACAGCCTTCTTTGCTTCAACCTGAAAATTGTGAAGCCAAAACTAAAATCAAAAAACCACAAGTCATTTCAAGTTCCAAGCCAACAATGAGGATCATATATTGTTAAAACAAACTAATCTTGATTCACTTAAGAGGCATGAACTCATAACAATAAAATGACACAAAGAACATCTCTAATTTCACATAACAGAAATCAACTACATGTCAAAAAGATTACATTTTCAAGCAGTAACAACTAAATTCAAATTATATAAGTGGGAGAAACTCAATTGATCCACAATGTACAAAGCATATTTGCATAAAGCTACTCACCGTGCGTCCATCAATCATGTGCTTATCCATGATGACCCTCTCAGCAACAGCAGGATCGGAAAACACCACAAAACCAAAGCCACGAGCACGACCTGTGGCTCGATCTCTCATGATCACCGCCTCCACCACTTCTCCATAGTTCCTAAAATATTCCTTGAGACGTTCTTCGTCTGTGTCCCAAGAAATCCCACCAATGAAGAGCTTACCAAGATCTGATTCCATCTCTTCTGCTACAATCAATCACAATTCACCTCATCAATCAAAAAAAAATTCCAATCTTAACATAACAACATAAAAGCCATAAAACACAATACCCAAATGGATTCAAAGCTCAAAGGAATTGAAAAACTTGAGAATTCAATCAAATTCTCGGCAGCAATTGAACATGGAAAATTCCATTAACCAAAACCAATACAAATCATACATGTTTAGATTGATGCCACACAATTAGATGCTTAAAACAGTAAAAGAATATCAACTTTCTATCTATAGAAGCTGAGCCAACAAATCCAAGTGGGAAGAACAACAATCAAACAGGAAACAAAACAAAAACACACCTTAAGTGATGAAACTGATAGAATCTGATTGGCAATCCAGTGAAATAAAAAAGTGGGAAATTGTCAAATCCAATCAAGGATCATAATTAGATCCTTAAAGCACCAATCAGAAGCAGACCTGACAATCAAAATTAAAAGATCAAAACTTGAGCTTAAAAAATTGATCTTTATGAATACCCAGATAGCATAAAACAGAGATCAGATAAGAAAACAAGAGATAGAAAGAGAATTCACCATGTTCGAAAGGAACCAGATGAGAAAATGAGAGAAACTAAGATCTGAAAAGAGGAATAAGAGTAATGCAAACAGAGTAGATGTTCATTTATATGTGTTTTTAAATAAATAAATAAATAAATAAAAAACTCTCTCTCCCTCTTTCTCTCTGTTTCTCTCTGTATTTGTTTTATCTTTGGTTATTCCACTCCTCTTAATTAAATCAAAAGAAATGGAATTTGTAGCAAGAGATGGGTAAGAGAGAGATGGAGAAAGAGAGAGACACACAGAGAGTCAGAGAATTTTTATTTTTATTTATATATAAATAGAGAGAGATTGCCAAATCCTCTGGTGTAAGAATATTTGGAGGAGCCTAAAAAAGAGTGATGGCATTGGCAGGAGTTAAAAATTTATTAAAAAAAAAAAGATTGTTTTTTTTTGTTTTTTAAAAATACTTATTTTTGCTTTAATTATATTGTTTTTTAGGTTGATTATTTTATCCACATGGGCATATGACATTGTATTCCTTGCTTGCTTGAGTTATAGTTATAGCAAAGCCAAATCATGTGGATCTTTTTTGAGAAATTTTTTTGCTTTGATCAATTAATATAAAGTTTTTACAGAAATTTAGCATTATTTATGGCTTTTTGGGCCCAAAGGGTTAATGTAATAGTGAACCACAAATGGGAAAATTTTATGACTTTTTCAAGACACTACAATGGAGATGGATTGGATTCATCCCTCTAGTTTTATTATAAAGTATTTATGCATATGTGATATTGAAGCCAAAATCAAGTATCTAAACATTCATAATTTTACACTAAATTTATAACTTCTAACCTGTCAAGCAAAACCAAAAACTAGTGTTATGCTAATAATAACAAGGCTTATTGTGATAGATCTTAGAAACGGTATTCTACTTTTATCTGCGATCATTGCTTTTAAAAAGTATTACAAACCCTATAAACATATCGTAAATTTGATTTTAGAGATGATCGTTATTTTTTGTCCACGCTTAATGCTTTCAAAAAGTCTTACAAACCCTAAAAATATGGCCAACTTGGTACTATGACCACTTTTTGAACATTTTCCAAGTAGACCTCTTTTATTATTATTATGATTGTATACCCAAATCAAGTTGGTACTTTTGTTGAGATTTAAATGTCTACTTGTGTAATATGAAATTTTATTTTATTATATGATAGGTTGAACAACTATTTACAACTACCATGACTTGAGTTTTGTTTGGTATAAGCTTAAAGATAAAGATAAAAAAATAAAAAAGGTCAAATTTTGCTTTGTTTTGAACTTTCTTTGTTCCAAACAAAGCAACATACAACAAAGTTTTTATTATACTTGGTACAATATTACAAAATAGATTAATTAAAAATTATATGCAGTTAATGAGAAGATCAAAAATTGATTTGTGGGGTTGACTTAGATTATATCAAATTAATTTGGGTTAAAGTGAAAATGAAACAACTTGTGTTTGGGTTGCCTTGAGTTATTGTTGAAGCACCACTTCAAAATTATTTAAAGAATAGCATATAATTAAGCATTAGCTTGAAAGACCTTATACACAAGTTAATGGTCATTCTAAAGCATTTGATTAAGAGTAGGTGATTTGTTGCGATTTGGGACTAATCTAAATGCTAATCAACCAATTAATCACAAAATAAATCAAGAACAAGCGAACAAACACAAAAGTTTACCATGGTTCACTTGCTCGAGATTTGAGTAAGATATGTCCACGTTGAGCTCTGGAACACCAAGGCTCGCTGCACTAAGAAGATCAATATCGTTTACAGAATGCAATTTCAAATTCTCAAACACTACCCAACTCACTTTGCTAATTTATCACTCAACTCTTTTACTGTAACCTTTAAACCCAAGAGAAAGACTCCCCAAACTTCTCTACCCGTGAAGGAAACACCACTTTCACTAAACAACTCAATTGATTGCACAAAGATTACAAGAATTAAAGTAAATTAAAGAACCCAATAAAGCAGAATTTTACAGGGTCGAAGAAGAAGAGAAAAAACTTATTTGTTCATTGTAGCTTTAATTGAAGAGCAATCCTCTTTTATACCTTGACTTTTCAGGAAAATGTCAACCGTTAGATAAGCCTTGAATCAACCATCCGAATTGCATGAAGCTTTGACCAAAACGGCAATGTCAAACTTAATGTTTTTAGATTCACACTTTTACATGATTAATTGTTGGTTTAACAAAATACAAAAGCAAAAATTATGACCCCATAACGAGCTCTTTTATTTATCTTTATGTTGAAAATTTTAGGATATCCACGATCACATCTCGCACTATAAAACAATTGTGTGAAACTCCAAAAGTCAATAACCATAACATGTCCACTCTGGATCTAACTTGCACATATTTGTTTTAGGGCTTCACGCAACATTCTCACCCATAACGCATCTACTTAACAAAAGAGACTAGAATTCAAACGAATAGATGTTATATGTTTTGGGTCCGTTCTACATAAATTTGCTCTAAAGTTTTATGCAATATCCTCACTCAAAACACGTCTACTTAATAAAAGAGATTCGTGACTTGACTCTTTTGAAACAATCTCGACAAAATCTTAAAAGAAAAAGTCTAATTACTTTTACCAAAAAAAAAAAAAAAAAAAAGAAAGAAAGAAGGAAGAAGGGAATAAGTCTTTTAAATAAGTAATAACAATGGTCAAAACAGCAAGCACCACTCAATCAATTCTGTGAGATGATTAGACAGATTGATCATGAGACAGCAAGAATTTTTCTATCCTAGAAGTAGTTCATTGTGTTCAACTTGGCAAATCTTAGGTCCTAAAAAAAATCTTAAATAGCTTAATCACCATTAATTAATTAATCAATATCTTCATTGTTTTGATGTTGACACACCAAGATTAATAACATGTTAAGTCACCAGTCACCTAGATGGCTGAGAGTGAAAGAGAGAGGTCCCATTTAGCCATTAAAGCTAACCAGTCAAGATCAGATAAATGAGGATTTCTCAAGCAATAATTTAGTTGCCTTCTATTTAAAGGGTTTTCTTCTGTATGTGATAAATTTCAAAGGTGATTTTGATTCTATCTCTTGGTGGGTACCTTATCTTAACCCATCTAATTTGGGAATATCTATAATCTATTTTTTAAGCTAAATCTAATTACAAAGGTTTGTTTGGCCTTTTCAAGAACTCATTATTATCTAACAGTAATTTTCCCAGAAAAAAAAATGTTGAATTAAATCCTTGGCCCAATATATAATTCTGCAATCTCCTGTGAAAAAAATACTTAATTTGGTTTATACAAAGATTTCTCCATCATTTACTTAATACGAAGGGGAAATATTAAACTTACAGATTCTACATACTGAATGGACATCTCGACTCACGTGGAGTATGGTGTGGCAAGTCGTATTACACGTTAGTTTTGATGTCCATTCGGTATGCAGAATTGGTAAGTGTAGTCTTATCCAATACAAATGCAACTATATAAGAGTAACATAACTTATTATTGATTATAACAACTGTGTTCATATTAACAATCATATCAGTTGAGATATAGAGTAAAAAGATGATGGATATAAGATTTTTATTGTATCCATAGTACACTCTGCTTCATCTGTACATTGGCTTGAGGCCACACTGACACTGCAAGTGTTGGCCTAAAAGAGATGTGTTTTATTATTGTTCTAGCAAGCAAATTGGTTCCTGCTTCATGCAGAAAAAAGTTACCATAACTCTAATAATTTGATCCTGGAGTGTCGGTTTCAGGAATCACAGTGTGAAGCAAATCCTGATGGGTAGAATCCAATGAAGAATAAGATGAATTTGAAAGTTCATGCTCATGTTCATGTTCATGACGGTCTTCATTCGCATTCACAACCACTGAAATCCTCTCCAGAACCTCTGCAATTGTCGGCCGATTATCGGGAGAATGCGATACACATTTCAGGGCAACATTCAGCAGAGGAAATGCATACTGCTTCCCCGATTTGCTCACCTCCTTGTCGAAGACTTCACCAGTCCATTCCTCCCTAACCATGGCCCTGACCCATTTGGGGAGGTCTGTTCCACTTTTTTCCACAGTTTTTCCTGTAAGTAACTCCAGAAGAATTATGCCAAAGCTGAACACATCACCTTGTTCGCATTGAGTTTTCTCAGGGGCCATGTAGCCATTTGATGGAAACAAATAATTCCTCTTCAAGTCTATAAATTTTGAAAGGCCATATTCACTTATCAGTGGATCCTCATTTTCATCTAACAAAATATTTGAGAGCTTCAGGTTCCCATGAGGGATGGTTTCCTGGTAATGAGACCTTTGATACATGTAGTCCAAGCCCTTTGCAATGCCACTCGCTATTGACAGCCTCAACCTCCATGGAAAATCCTTCTTACCCTCAATGTAATCTGCACATTAAACATCGTTTTCAACAAAAATTTGATCAAGCACCTGTGAATTTACCATGTCTGTGATTGTGTGCAGGCCTAGAAATGGCTTGTATTCGATGTGTTGTGTTTTGTAATTGAGTGCGTGTGCGTGTTTATGTGTTGTATGCAGATGTATGCTGCTGCAATTGTGTACTCAAGCTAAATGATCTAACTTGTTCTGATTCTGGGTCTGGATGACATGCCAAGTTGAAGAAATGTTTGATTTGACACTCTCAACTTACTCTCCATGAGATTTAGTAGGCTGCCATTGCTTTGGTACTTGTAGATTAGAAGTTTTTCTTCATTGGTGGAATTGAAACCAACAAGAGGCAGAATGTTTGGATGCTTTAAGTTTCCTATTTGCCTCATTGTTCGACCGAACTCCTCAAAGGAAACCTGCAAGTTCTTAAATCTTTTGACAGCATAAATCACACTGTTCTTGAGTATTACCTTGTAAAGGCTGCTTGTAATGGTCTGGCTTCTCAAGTCAGCTGTGGCTTCAAGCAGATCCTCCAATTTGAACCTTTCATGTTCCTCAACGAAGAACACGAGCTCTGAACACCTTTCCTCTAGCTTCACTTCCTCTGTGAACATCACAGGAGGTGTCCGGGGAGGAGAAGCCTGAAGGGCCTTAAGAATTTCCCTTTCTCTAGTTAATTTAGCAGATTTCTTCCCCACAAAGTATGTGAACAATATGCAGAAAGAAATTCCAATTACTAGTGGTAAGATTTGTGTCCAGCTCCTATACCAAGGCTCATCTCTTTGATCAACAGGATGGTTAGTAATTGATACTGCGGGCTGCGGAATACTTGCTTCCGAGGCGTGTGCATATAAATTCTCGACATCTTTCCGAAAATAAGGACTCACCCCAGAAAAGTAATTGTTAGAGATGTCCAAGCTCCTCAGGTTTTTCATCTTGCTTAGAGCAAAAGGAACTCTCCCACTCAAAAGATTGCTCCTAAGGTTTAGATATGTCAGCGCCGCGCAGTTTGAGATCGAATCAGGAATACTTCCATGAACAAAATTGGTTGCTAAGCTCAGAACTTGAAGTTTTTGAAGATTACAAAGAGACTCTCCATCAATTCTCCCACTCAGGCTCAATCTTTCAAGTCTTATTTCTGTTACGGCACCAGCCTGCACATTGCACTTTACAGTGCCCTTAAACATATGTGAGCATGGATGTGGCAGCAGCCCATTCCAGTCAATTTTGAGCACATTTGGAGGATCAACAGCTCGAAGGAAACCGTAAAAAGATTCGGATTCTGTCGACTCACCTCCTACAGAAACCGCCGCTGCAATCAATAGATGAAGAGCCGCGACGACGCGTATTAGTCCCTCCAGAAGCTGCAGCCTGGAACCTCCTCTCATGCTATGCATATTGCTAGTCTCTATTACTTTGTATTACAATCTTTGGTTCATCACAGGGGGGGTTGTTTTTGAAAAGTTTTAAAAATGTTGATTGAAAATGTGACAGGATAATGTTAGAACATCTTGGTGTGTTTTGATATGTATAGCAGATGAAGACATTATTTCTATCGCATATTACAAAGTTCTGGTACGGTTATATTCTTTAGCATTATAAAAAATACGGTCGCCGTTAAGTCCAATGCAATGTATTGCCATACTTTCAAATATCATTTGCCAATCTTGCTAGGGGACATCCTTTGTTTTTTTTATTCGAAACTAAAACTGTCGTTAACAAGAATTAACTCATATGCGTTCTACATAAATTTGCTCTAAAGTTTTATGCAATATCCTCACTCAAAACACGTCTACTTAATAAAAGAGATTCGTGACTTGACTCTTTTGAAACAATCTCGACAAAATCTTAAAAGAAAAAGTCTAATTACTTTTACCAAAAAAAAAAAAAAAAAAAAGAAAGAAAGAAGGAAGAAGGGAATAAGTCTTTTAAATAAGTAATAACAATGGTCAAAACAGCAAGCACCACTCAATCAATTCTGTGAGATGATTAGACAGATTGATCATGAGACAGCAAGAATTTTTCTATCCTAGAAGTAGTTCATTGTGTTCAACTTGGCAAATCTTAGGTCCTAAAAAAAATCTTAAATAGCTTAATCACCATTAATTAATTAATCAATATCTTCATTGTTTTGATGTTGACACACCAAGATTAATAACATGTTAAGTCACCAGTCACCTAGATGGCTGAGAGTGAAAGAGAGAGGTCCCATTTAGCCATTAAAGCTAACCAGTCAAGATCAGATAAATGAGGATTTCTCAAGCAATAATTTAGTTGCCTTCTATTTAAAGGGTTTTCTTCTGTATGTGATAAATTTCAAAGGTGATTTTGATTCTATCTCTTGGTGGGTACCTTATCTTAACCCATCTAATTTGGGAATATCTATAATCTATTTTTTAAGCTAAATCTAATTACAAAGGTTTGTTTGGCCTTTTCAAGAACTCATTATTATCTAACAGTAATTTTCCCAGAAAAAAAAATGTTGAATTAAATCCTTGGCCCAATATATAATTCTGCAATCTCCTGTGAAAAAAATACTTAATTTGGTTTATACAAAGATTTCTCCATCATTTACTTAATACGAAGGGGAAATATTAAACTTACAGATTCTACATACTGAATGGACATCTCGACTCACGTGGAGTATGGTGTGGCAAGTCGTATTACACGTTAGTTTTGATGTCCATTCGGTATGCAGAATTGGTAAGTGTAGTCTTATCCAATACAAATGCAACTATATAAGAGTAACATAACTTATTATTGATTATAACAACTGTGTTCATATTAACAATCATATCAGTTGAGATATAGAGTAAAAAGATGATGGATATAAGATTTTTATTGTATCCATAGTACACTCTGCTTCATCTGTACATTGGCTTGAGGCCACACTGACACTGCAAGTGTTGGCCTAAAAGAGATGTGTTTTATTATTGTTCTAGCAAGCAAATTGGTTCCTGCTTCATGCAGAAAAAAGTTACCATAACTCTAATAATTTGATCCTGGAGTGTCGGTTTCAGGAATCACAGTGTGAAGCAAATCCTGATGGGTAGAATCCAATGAAGAATAAGATGAATTTGAAAGTTCATGCTCATGTTCATGTTCATGACGGTCTTCATTCGCATTCACAACCACTGAAATCCTCTCCAGAACCTCTGCAATTGTCGGCCGATTATCGGGAGAATGCGATACACATTTCAGGGCAACATTCAGCAGAGGAAATGCATACTGCTTCCCCGATTTGCTCACCTCCTTGTCGAAGACTTCACCAGTCCATTCCTCCCTAACCATGGCCCTGACCCATTTGGGGAGGTCTGTTCCACTTTTTTCCACAGTTTTTCCTGTAAGTAACTCCAGAAGAATTATGCCAAAGCTGAACACATCACCTTGTTCGCATTGAGTTTTCTCAGGGGCCATGTAGCCATTTGATGGAAACAAATAATTCCTCTTCAAGTCTATAAATTTTGAAAGGCCATATTCACTTATCAGTGGATCCTCATTTTCATCTAACAGAATATTTGAGAGCTTCAGGTTCCCATGAGGGATGGTTTCCTGGTAATGAGACCTTTGATATATGTAGTCCAAGCCCTTTGCAATGCCACTCGCTATTGACAGCCTCAACCTCCATGGAAAATCCTTCTTACCCTCAATGTAATCTGCACATTAAACATTGTTTTCAACAAAAATTTGATCAAGCACCTGTGAATTTACCATGTCTGTGATTGTGTGCAGGCCTAGAAATGGCTTGTATTCGATGTGTTGTGTTTTGTAATTGTGTGCGTGTGCGTGTTTATGTGTTGTATGCAGATGTATGCTGCTGCAATTGTGTACTCAAGCTAAATGATCTAACTTGTTCTGATTCTGGGTCTGGATGACATGCCAAATTGAAGAAATGTTTGATTTGACACTCTCAACTTACTCTCCATGAGATTTAGTAGGCTGCCATTGCTTTGGTACTTGTAGATTAGAAGTTTTTCTTCATTGGTGGAATTGAAACCAACAAGAGGCAGAATGTTTGGATGCTTTAAGTTTCCTATTTGCCTCATTGTTCGACCGAACTCCTCAAAGGAAACCTGCAAGTTCTTAAATCTTTTGACAGCATAAATCACACTGTTCTTGAGTATTACCTTGTAAAGGCTGCTTGTAATGGTCTGGCTTCTCAAGTCAGCTGTGGCTTCAAGCAGATCCTCCAATTTGAACCTTTCATGTTCCTCAACGAAGAACACGAGCTCTGAACACCTTTCCTCTAGCTTCACTTCCTCTGTGAACATCACAGGAGGTGTCCGGGGAGGAGAAGCCTGAAGGGCCTTAAGAATTTCCCTTTCTCTAGTTAATTTAGCAGATTTCTTCCCCACAAAGTATGTGAACAATATGCAGAAAGAAATTCCAATTACTAGTGGTAAGATTTGTGTCCAGCTCCTATACCAAGGCTCATCTCTTTGATCAACAGGATGGTTAGTAATTGATACTGCGGGCTGCGGAATACTTGCTTCCGAGGCGTGTGCATATAAATTCTCGACATCTTTCCGAAAATAAGGACTCACCCCAGAAAAGTAATTGTTAGAGATGTCCAAGCTCCTCAGGTTTTTCATCTTGCTTAGAGCAAAAGGAACTCTCCCACTCAAAAGATTGCTCCTAAGGTTTAGATATGTCAGCGCCGCGCAGTTTGAGATCGAATCAGGAATACTTCCATGAACAAAATTGGTTGCTAAGCTCAGAACTTGAAGTTTTTGAAGATTACAAAGAGACTCTCCATCAATTCTCCCACTCAGGCTCAATCTTTCAAGTCTTATTTCTGTTACGGCACCAGCCTGCACATTGCACTTTACAGTGCCCTTAAACATATGTGAGCATGGATGTGGCAGCAGCCCATTCCAGTCAATTTTGAGCACATTTGGAGGATCAACAGCTCGAAGGAAACCGTAAAAAGATTCGGATTCTGTCGACTCACCTCCTACAGAAACCGCCGCTGCAATCAATAGATGAAGAGCCGCGACGACGCGTATTAGTCCCTCCAGAAGCTGCAGCCTGGAACCTCCTCTCATGCTATGCATATTGCTAGTCTCTATTACTTTGTATTACAATCTTTGGTTCATCACAGGGGGGGTTGTTTTTGAAAAGTTTTAAAAATGTTGATTGAAAATGTGACAGGATAATGTTAGAACATCTTGGTGTGTTTTGATATGTATAGCAGATGAGGACATTATTTCTGTCGCATATTACAAAGTTCTGGTACGGTTATATTCTTTAGCATTATAAAAAATACAGTCGCTCGTTATATTCAATGCAATGTATTGCCATACTTTCAAATATCATTTGCCAATCTTGCTAGGGGACATCCTTTGTTTTTTTTATTCGAAACTAAAACTGTCGTTAACAAGAATTAACTCATATGTACGAGACGTGAATTGGAGTTTACAAAATTTTGTTATTAATAGATTTTTTTTTGTTTTTATTACTGCAGATGTCTGGGCCAATTTGTACGTACCTTGACTATTTTTCTCGAACCGTAAAACTATCGATCAGGTACAAGCTTCAGTGGCCATCTTTATTAAAGGTTGTGGGGATTTGAATGCGGGAGACCATATAAACTTAGATCCTCTTTTTCTTTTTTACTATCGGTTAAAAAAAAAATTACAAAAGAGAGTTCAAGCATGAAGTTTTCCTCGTACACGATAATTCTTGGATTAACCTTTTTTTTGGATGGCAATAAGAGTTATACGACAAGGAATTAGAGGAAATCAATGTAGGGTTTTTGGAGCTTGTGAGATCATATAAAAATGGTGGTTCCAAAGTTGACATCTGTGTTTTTTGTTTGGTTGTAATTATTTTATCAGTGAAGGAAATGTTTATGCAGGGAATAGACATTGTTGAAGCTTCATTATATACAGAGATGTAATCAAGTTAAGTGACGATGGAAATTAATAAATTATTAATTAAACATACAATAAATCTTCTGCTTTGTTTGAATTTAATACCAAAAAATTTGTTACCAGTACCTCAATTGTTAATTAACAGTACAATACAGGTCCAAACTGAATCATGTCAACCAACAAAAAAATTTCTTAGGTTTCCGAATCAATAGAGATTTTTTTTGCCGTTAATGAACTGTTAAGGAGTTGTTAAAATTTATAATGTTACGGGGCGTTTGATCATATAATGTTTTATTATAGGGGTATATTATATTAACAAAAAAAAAAAAATATCACCTTAAAGATTACTGGGAATGTTTAGAAAATGTGTTTCATTGCTTCAAATAAATTGGTGAACAATATATTTGGTTGGGAGGATAAATGGGTGGGTATGTTATATATATTACTAAATTGCCTACCTTTTTAAATATTAATATAACAATATTTTTTATTATTATTTTTTAAATAACTTTTTTTAACCCCCCTACTTTTCAGATTTAGCAAAAACACCCTAGCAATCAAAAACGTTTTAAACTTAACAAAAAGACCCTTACCCACCACAAGCCACTGCCAACAACCAGCCACCATCGCTAGCGGTCGCTGACAATGCCACAGATTTAGCTGTGACATCGGTAGTACCACAGATCTGGCCGTGAAATGACCAGACTTATGGTCGTGAAATGGCCAGGTCTTTGGCCGTGAAATGGTGGCTGTTTCATGACCAAAGACCTGGCCATGAAATGACCATAGATTTGGTTGTGAAACAGCCAGATCTGGCCTTTTTTTTACCATGGATATGTGATCCATGGTAAAAAAAAGCCTCACCAGCGCCCTTTTATTCGAATCAATCAAATCAATCAAACATATTTTCTAAACATTCTCAGTAATCTTCAAAGTTATCTTTCTTTCCGTTAATGTAATATATCTCTATAACACCCTCTTAATGATAAAAGGATTTTTATTATTTCCAAAACTATAAGAGTGTTTTTGTTTCATATTATATCACAGAGAATTAATGTCTCAATTTTAATGTTGTGAAAACATCTTATGATTCTTATTTCTTTAACTAATTATTGACTAATATAAGTATATCGGTGATTTAAATGACGATATATATTATTATTCATTGGGATTTACTATTATATATTCATAATTTACTTAACGTTTATCTTGTCTTATATATTTATCGTCAAAATTTTGTAAAATTTAACAATAAACTTATGAAATTATATTTCAAATTTTCAATTAATACATATCACATTCTGGCTTTAATGTAAACAGCTTTCATACGAAGAAAGTATACATGCATATAATTCAAAATTTAACCCAAAAAACAAAATAATTATTGTCTATAATGATCATAGATTAAATGGAAATTAAATCAACGTAAAAGCTAAAATAGAGAAAATTATCCATAAAAGAAAAAAAGAATATTCTAAAGAATATTCTTTTTGGTGTAATATTTGATGTTGTAAGTTAGAGATGGAATAGTGTTTTGCACCAAAATTTGCACCAATTTGGTGCAATGGGTTGGAGATGGTCTTAGGTACTACTTTTAGTTTTAGAGAATAATAATTAACATATTTTTAAATTTTAAAAATACAAAATCAAACTTATAAATCAACCCACTTAAACTATATAAAACTGTCAACATTTGATTGGAATTGTAAAGAATTAATTAATTAACATCTATACATATGAACACTCTAAAACTATATAATAAGATTTGAAGTGCCTTGAAGCTAGGGCACATGCACATATATTATATACAACTGTTAAGAATAAAATAATTTTATTTATTTTAATATTTATTGGAATAAGTTGTCGATAATTATCTGTCACCAACCTCGAGAATTTAATCTATTTTGTGTCACAGATTAAATTAATTTTCCCAAAGCCACCTTAATCATTAAGACTGTGGATTTTTTTTTTTTTTTTCTAATTAAGAATTCAATTTAGAATCTATAATGATTAGATTTGAAGGCTTCTTGATTAATTAAACACTAATGGGAAGTTTTGAATTATTATATATTTTTCTCTTGAATGTAGTTCTATCCCTACTTCTTTATGTTTAACAAATCCCTCCCGATAATAGAATAATCACATACTTAATTGTGATTTTAATAATAATTATTGTGCAGTAAATCACTGAAGCACGAATTCACGTCACGTATCAGTTTTTTTAAGTTAACTTTAATTACAAGATTGTTTTTGTAACAATATATAAACATACTTTTTATTCAAATTAGGGATCCAAAATTATTCATTTAGTAAGCCATATTTGTGCACAACGAAAAAAAAAAAAGCAATACAAGAACAATGAATGTAGGATTTACATTGAGCATTAGAACCACTTTAAAAATCATTTGTCTTGTGCAATTACTTGTTTTAATTTGTGTTTATCATGCATCTATTGATCAAGCATCAAATCTTTAGGTTTTGTACAAATTTTTGCGTAGATTCACTTTTTGTTTGTGCAAATCGCTGCATCAACAACAATGATAATTGGACTCTGTGTTACATATTCCTTTCAACTTAATATATATATATAATTTCTAAAGAAATTAAGTGCGAAATTTTGTGGTAAATTTCACTAATTATATGGTTAATGTGGTGTTGTATATCTTGGCTAATGAATGATAAGGTTTATATCAATAAGTATTCAATCTTCTCAAGGCTTAATAACATTTTGATCCAAATTTATCGTAAAACGACACTTTCACACTTGGTTCTAGAAACATTCAATATTATTGATATATTTTTTAATTCAAATATTAAAATTTAACCATGAAAAGGAAATCTTATCAATTCACATCATACATATAATATTATAGAGATAGAAAATCTAATCTAACATTATGAATTGACAAAAATGCCCTTTCACGATTAAGTTTTTACGTCTGAATTCGAAAATGAAGGTAAAGATTGGGGGTGAAACTTTATTCAGCCCTCATCTTGGAAAGAAATTTAATTAAATATTATAAATCCTAATAAATATCCATATATGGCTCTTTGATAACCCAAAGATCAACAATTTCATAATAAAAGGAGATTTTTGAATAAATAAATGTGGCAACATTCATAAAGTTTGATGCTAACTTATATGATATATATATATATATATATATATATCCTTTAGGAAATGGGAGGCAAGAACTTTTAATTTTCCAATAAATTAAATGGAAGGTGACAGCCAGACAAGAATACTACTGCTGGCCTCTTTTTGAAACCCTACCTTACCTTCCATTATAAAATATTTAATTAATTTTACACATAATTTATGAAACTTTATTTGGCCAAAGTCATAATAAATGAATTGATTAATAATCTCTAAAGTTGTCACGTCTATTAATATGAACATGGAGAAAATGTTTTAACGGCCCTTTCGATATTCAATTCGTTTCTTTGACTTTACTTTTATTCTACATTCATATCTCTCTCTCTCTCTCGACCTTTACTTTGACTCTACTTTAAATATCACAACTCATACCTATCCTCTAATTTAAATATATCATCCAAGAAAATTCAACATTAAAATTTGATTTAGTTAGGATCTTTTTATGACCATCACATAAGGCAAATCATTAAAGCATATATATTCTACAAGAGATTATATTGTATACTATGAGAGAATTGATTAGATTGATAATACGAGATTATATTAAGTTATCTAGGGTTACAGGCATACATTCTATGAGAGAATAATGGATTAGATTGATACTATTAAGAGATTATATTGTATACTTCGAGATGCTTATATTTTTCACAAATTTTGAATTCATTTTGATCTGTAAAATCTACAAGAAGTTAAGAGGATAGAGATAAAAAAATTTGATATTCATATATAGGATAAAATCAAGTATATAAAATCGTATACAATATTTCACTCACAAGAAATTTAAAAAAGAAAAAAAAAAAAAAAACCCACAAATTTCATCTAACTAAAACCTTATAATATATCTTAAAACATATATGTACAATTAGAAACAAATGACATCATCATCTCCAACAAGCAATTCTCATAGTCTCCCATCCCCACTACTTCAAATCCTTATCCTAATTATAGAAAATTCAATTCAATCATAGAAAACTAGAAAGAAAAAGAGAAATTGAATCCAGAGCTGGTTCAAAAGAAACCTAATCATGAACAAACACTATCATATATCGTTTTCGTCATCATCAATACCATCAAAGAAGGGGTCATGAAGAAGCTCCGCCGCCGACGGCCGCGCCCTAGGTTGAGCAAGACACCTCTCAATGAAATCCTTCACTTCTTGATCCTTGATCTTGCTCAGAGCCGCCGGCCTCACCCCAGATGAAACCTTCTTGTAAATCTTTGCAATATTGTCACATTCACTGTAGGGAATTTCAAGTGTCACCATCTCCAAAACACACATCCCAAATGAATATATATCCACCATTTCTGTATAATCTTCGTCGTAAAGCTCTGGCGCCATGAACTCCGGTGTACCGAGAATCGAATGCGCCGAATGGTTCTTCCCCACTATCGCCGCCATACCCAGATCACCGATTTTAACCTGTGTGGGAACAAACCAAGTTCAGTTCAGACGGGGCTAGTGAAAGTAGAGTTTCTGAAAACACATACCTGACCAATGTTTCCGTTTACGAAAACATTGCTGCAATTGAGATCTCTGTGAATTACACAAGGCTCATGAGTGTGCAAGTAATTCAAGCCCTTGAGTATTTGTTTAGACCATTTTTTCAGGGCTTTCATGGAGACATGCCGGTGCTTTTTCCGGTAGTCTCTCAGGTTGCCGGAAGTACAAACTTCGGTGATGAAATTCAACGTGTTATGATCTGCATCTCTCCACACATTGTGCAGGGAGATGATGTTCTTGTTCATTAGGGTTCTGAGCAACCGGACTTCCGAGTAAAGCCGCTCGATCATCGCCGGATTGTCGCAAAAGTTTCGCAATTTCACTTGATTCCATGCAACTTCAATGCCCTCTTCTTGATCAAACGCCCGGTATACTTTCTTCACTGCGCCTGACCCGAGAAGTTCATTGTATCGCCCGTATCGGCCGGTGGGATCAACTTCCACAAACGGCTCCGCATCCTTATCGGATGAATCGGGATTAACGCTAGGCATCTAAAACAAAACCATGCAAAATAATTCGTTAAATAAAATTAAAGATACTTAAATCATAAGAAGCCTTCAACAAATTTAGATCAAAACACATTGTCAAAGATGTAACTTGAAACAAAATCAGATCTAAGCACAGAGAAAAAAATATATATAAAAAACAAAAAAAAAAAAATTAATAGAGAAAATCTGACAAATATAAAACAAGTTCTATAAATACAGAAACCAGAGACATAATAAGACGAAATTTAAACGCCGAAAAAAAAAAAAAAAAACCATGAAGACTCCATTAAAGCTCTCAAACATGAAACTCTTCACATTGTTATAAAAAAAAAGTAAGAAAAAACGAAAGTGATAAAGAGATTGATCATGAAACTCACCATGAAACGCAGCAACGAGAAGCATAAAGCGAGAAAAAGCAAAAGCAGGGTAACGAAGCACGAAGCATGGAAAAGCTAAAGTGTTTTGGGGAGGAGTATTTATAGGGGAATTGAAGTTGGAAGTTGGACTAGGGTTACAGTTTTACTGTGAGAGGAGGATTAATTAAGTAACCATGGTCAAGTCTAGTGGAAGGTTTTTAATGATAATTTAATTTTAATTAGGTAATTAATTCGGATTAGGAAGGTTTAAAACCCGTTTTAATTGAAGATTTTATTAAATTTGTAACTGACAGCTGTTCGTTTTGATTTACTGTTTGCTTGTTTTTAGGGATTCTCTTTTTGTTTTGTGTTTGGGAGAGGGAATGTGAAAGGGCAAAGGGAAAACCCTAGGTGATTGGAAAGTCAACTTTGGTACATTTGGAGAATTCAATCTTGGCCGTCCATGTCAGCATCTTGATCGGTCTTGTTGTGATGAAGGGTGCAGATGGAACTAAAGGGTTCCGGTATATTGGGAGAAGAAGTCTAGTCTTGGGTTACTAGAGTCAAATTCAATTAATAACAGCTGGGATTTTGAAATTTAATCATGTTTGGCTTCCAAGAAAATATTGAATTTTCGTAATGATCAAGAAAGTGCCATTATTTAGGGATCTTTTTATGTATTGTAGTTATGAAAATATATAATAGAATTCGAGAAAAAATTACTTGAAGGATTTATGTACATTCGACCAATGTGAAAACATTACATAAATATATGGGTATACATTCACAACCTGATTGTGATGGTATAAAAGACTTTTTAAGCATTAGAAAATGTTTCAAAACTACGGTGTTGGATCATATAGAGAGACTAAATTCCGACGTCTAATGTCTACATAAAAAAATAAAAAAAAAACCTCGTAAAAAATTGCGATTTTCTTGAGATAACCCTACTCTGATGCATGTATCTTAATTAATTCGCGATTTTCTAGAGATAAACCTACTCACATGCATGTAACTTAATTAATTACATATATTAGGATAATTAATTCAGTGTTAGTTTTAGACTTTTAGTTATCTTACAAGCCAAATAATTAATTAAAATAGCAAGTAATTAGGGATTGGGATCCCAATTAATTAAGCAATCTAAGTTAGTTGGCATCTTGTCCTTGTGCATAAAATTAATGAATGAATCCATGAAGGAACCTGTGATTGAAAGTCAAGCTGGCTAGAGGTGGCCATTGCCCCTATTTGCATTCTTTGTCACATGTGAAGGCAGCATGTGAAATCATCAAGGCTTCTCTCAATATCTTGTTCACATTTTAAGTTAATCTCCGGAGGCCTTGAAACTATCGAACGGGTAAGAGTTGCAGTAACTACCTCTAATAACAATCAAGAAGAGACTCTAACTCAGGATCTTTTGAATAATACACCCAAGAGTCCCTATCGAACCATTTGATAACCTAGAGGTAGTTACTTAAGTTTTAATATTGGTATCAAAATGACGTGTGCTTAATCAATTATGATTTAATTATATATAACATGGAAAGATAAATCGTATTTTTAACCTAAATATGAGGACGGTCAATCCGTGAATATTTTGAATGTAGGCATAACTCTAATTTGTGAGACCAAATTTTTTATGTTAGCATATGAATATAGCTAATCAAATTCAAAATGATGAAGACAATTGATTAATCAATTAATTAATCCAATAATTAACCATTTGATTAAGCTGTTTGACAAGGTCTTAACCAAGTTAAATGAAACATCCTCTCAGGTTCATATTGGGGGAGAAAGACATTAGTAAATTAATTGACCAAGTTTAGTCAACTAATTCAACTACTTTCATATTCACCCATTTGATCATATCTTAATACTTAAATTAACCGTCTCAAATTCAAACCTCTCCTAGAAATAATCCCTGTTATCAATATATATTTCTGTTTGATTTGCCTTTTATTATACTTATTAGGGGTGAGCAAATTTTTAAGGTAGAACTGGAACCGACAAATACTCAGGGTGTCTGACTCCTACATGAACCTGACTCTCACCGAGTTGATTACTGTTCCAAATTTCCTAAACCATCTCAAATTCAAAGGTTTTTTAGAAATAACGAAGAGGGAAGTGGATAAGGCATACCTGGCGTCCATTAATAGAAAGAAAATAAGGGATGTGGATTTATATCATATAGTTGGAGCACGTGCCCCCCATGGCCCCCTTCTTTTTCTCAATTCGAACTTATTCTTATTGTGGAGGATTAATATTATACATTGCCTTCACACCATTACTTTGATACATACCCATGTACATGCCTTCATCATCTTCCACCATTTTTATTTTCTTTTTTCTATCTTGTTCTTATAATGAAACATTATTATTATTAGGTAAGGATGTAAGACCACCTTATATATATATATATATATATAGATTAACAAGTGACTGAATGAATTCATTACCAATAATAATGTGACACTACCCGAAACCTTTTTACATCGATACTATCTTCAAAAAATACTCTGAAATTTTATATTATCTCATCATTTACACGTTATATCATAATGAGATGAAATTTTCCAAAGTATTGATTGTCGGAGGCAAAAATCGTCTTGGGTTGACAAGATCCAATAACAAAATAAACATGTCACAGCCCAAAGTCTCAACCCAATCCCGATTGGGCCTACGTTTAAAATCACCTTGTGAACTATTCACTCTACGAGTTGGGCTATCCTATAAGTTAAGTTAAACTGGGTTTCAGCCCATTAGCCTGCAACAATCTATAAATAGGAAATCAGAATCTCATTCGATTTCTTCTTCTACTAAGATTTCAAATCTTACTCAAACTATTAAACTTAATCTGATAAGGTCAAGAAATGATATTTCTTTCTCGATAGGGATTATCTCCCAAAAAAAAGGGACTCAATGTCCTACTAGGATTCCAACCCCTTGAATTCACTATAAAAACAGAAGCTTGCCCTCTCATTAGACATGCAATCTCTGATAATCAATCTACTCTACTCAAAACTATCTATTTGCTCCTAAGTTCTTGCTCCCAAGAACCCAACGCCTCCGCCGTAGTCCTAGCCTCCGACAAGACTCTTGGTAATTCTTTATCTCCTTAATTCTTATCAAATAATCTCTTTCAACCTCGCTGACTTGAGTATCAGAGTGCCTACGACAAACATCACCTCAGTGTTTTTCGAAAGCTTCACACTTGTCCTTTCATGTGTGTAGGTCTAGCGAATTGTCAGTGGCTTCAACCTCACGGGATCAGACCCTATTTTCATGATGGTAGATTTTTTGCATCTACAATTTGACGCCCACCGTGGGGTCCTGACAATCATCTGCCAACGACGACTTACAACATAGGAGGCAACACGGAACTCCTTTTGACTGACAATGTTAATAAGAAAATCTCATCCCGATAATAATTTTTTTTTCTCTTCGTTTGTTTTATCTATTCACATGTCATATTATATCTATTCGGCATATCATAATTTATTTTATATTATATCCATTCAGCGGGTAGTATAAGACCTTGAAGCTCATATTATTGTTCTAAATTAATAATAGAATAATAATGTGTCAGAGTTTAAAGTGGTGTTCCTAAACCACTAGATTCAGTAACTTTGCTTCAACAATCTCTCTTCTCTAATCCTCTGTTCAAATAAGGCAATAGCTTTTGTCTCTAACCTCTCTACACACGCCTTTTCACTTCAATCATCAAACTACCAGGTGGTCCACCACTATCATCAAAGCTTTGCAATGCATTACCCGCCATAAAACCAGTCAATTTGTTCATTCAAGAAGATGCTGCAATACGCCAGCATCTCCAGGACGTCCGCCCCATTAGAAGGTAACTCAAAACTCAACCAACCTTGATCTAATCCCAATTCAACTTCACGGAGATTTGCCACCACTTTGAAACCCAAAACCCGTCCACCTATTCTCATAAAATCGCCCTAACAACTTCTCCAATCACACAGTTAAATCCTAAAAACATAGCAGTAATCCTCTCAAAACACCCAAAATCATCTACTAAACACGAAGAGAAACCCCCCAAACAAAACCTGCTTAAGTGATGCCACCTCACTCTTGCCTAATCTCCTTACCCCACTGTATTCCAAAACTCCAAACTCGAACCATCGCCCCTTCCCAACCAATACATATCAACTCAAACCACGTTCACATCACAATCTCCAGCACACCTATCACAAAAGCCCTCACGCTTCCCACTGTTTGCAAACTTTCCACTCCCCACTACAACTCAGCACCAGTAAACAACACGAGTAGTCCACTCAATGATATTTGGGTCTGCACATACAATATCAATGTGCCCATTCGGTTAAGCCCAAAAGTGAATCACATGCCCACTCAACTTCAACTGGTTCAGCTCCGACATAGAAATTAACACCACTCTCTCCACTCGATCCAGCAAGCATGGGTGGCAGTACTTGAAGGGGAAAGGTATGTATCATTATCTCCTTTTAACTACCACTCTATTTGGTGAAATCTTTCTCTATTCGACCCATTACTTAAATACATGCAGCCCATTTTTCCATTTAGCTCATCTTCATTCAGTCCATAACACATGCACATCATGCATATTGACTCTCCATTCGACTCTTTGCTTAAAACATGTATGTCACTGCTCCAGCTTCAATCAAATGTTTTCAACTACAAAGTCGGTCATGCCGACTGGGCCACATAGCCCTCAAAGGTTTCAACTACAAGTTGGTCACGCCGACTTGACCGCTCCACTTGGCATACACCTTCGATCGGCCCAGACCGATTCATGAGTTTACACTTTTGATTGGCTCAGACCGATTCATGAGTTTACAACTTCGATCGGCCCAAACCAATTCATAAGTTTACACCTTCGATCGGTCCAGACCGATTCATGAGTTTACATCTTTGATCAGCCTGGACCGATTCATGAGTTTACACATTTGATCGGCTCAGACCGATTCATGATTTTACACCTTCGATCGGCCTAGACCGATTCATAAGTTTACACCTTCGATCGGCCTAAACCGATTCATGAGTTTACATCTTCGATCAGCTCAGACCGATTCATGAGTTTACACCTTCGATCAGCCCAGACCGATTCATAAGTTTACACCTTCGATCAGCCCAAACCGATCCATAAGTTTACACCTTCGATTGGCCCAAACCGATCTATAAATCTATACCTTCGATCGGCCCAGCCCGATTCATGAGTTTACACCTTTGATCGGCTCAGACCGATTCATGGTTTTACACCTTCGATTGGCCCAGACCGATTCATGAGTTTACACCTTCGATCGACTCAGACCGATTTATGAGTTTACACCTTCGATCGGCCCAAACCGATTCATAAGTTTACACTTTCGATCGGCCCAAACTGATTCATAAGTTTGCATTTTCTATCAGCCCAGACCGATTCATAAGTATACACTTTCGATCGGCCCAAACCGATTTATAGATTTACACATTCAATTGGCCCAGGCCGATTGAATGACTTGCATCTCAAATCGACAAGTCATTGACCCAATCCACACAACAATCCATCCGACCTAACGAGCTGCTATCACTAATCCGTTCAGTCTGCGCTCATTCGATTAAATCTACTCTCTAAGCTAAATACTTTTTAACTTAAAGAGTGAGGGGCTAACTGTTAGGGCCAAAAATCATCTTGGGCTTGACGAGACCCAATAATGAAATACACATGTCACGGCCCAAGGCCTCAACCCAATCTCGATTGGGCCTACACTTAAAATCATCTTGTGAACTACCCACTCTACGAGTTATGCTATCTTGTAAGTTAAGCTAAACTGAGTTTCAGCCCATTAGCCTGCAACAATCCATAAATAAGAAATCAGAATCTCATTCTATTTCCTCTTCTATTAAGATTCCAAATCTTACTCAAACTATTAAACTTAATTTGATAAGGTCAAGAAATGATATTTCTTTCTCGATAGGGATTATCTCCCAAAAAAGAGGATTCAATGTCCTACTAGGATTCCAATCCCTTGGGTTCACTATAAAAACAGAGGTTTGCCCTCTCATTAGGCATGCAATCTCCGATAGTCAATCTACTCTACTCAAAACCATCTATTTGCTCCTAAGTTCTTCCTCCCAAGAACCCGACGCCTCTGCTGTAGTCCTGGCCTCTGGCAAGACTCCGGGTAATTCTTCATCTCCTTAATTCTTATCAAATAATCTCTTTCAGTCTCGTTGACTTGAGTGTCGGAATGCCTACGGCAAACACCACCCCGATATTTTTCAGAAGCTTCACGCTTGTCCTTTCATGTGTATAAGTTTAGCGGATTGTCAGTGGCCTCAACCTCACAGGATCAAACCTTATTTTCATGATGGTAGATTTTTTGCATCCACATTGATCGATAAAAAAATATTTATTTTTTGGGATCCTTCTTTCTTTAGAACGAGATAAGTAGACATAAAATTAGACTGATTCTCCAAATGTTTTTTTTTTCGGATATTCCTCATTGTCATAACTATTCACTTCATATGAAAGACTATGCTTCGAATAAATTGAAGAATATATTGGAACTCTTTAAAATCTACTTGTTCTTTCTTTTTTCTAACTGATGGTTAGAACTTCATCTAAGTTCAAATCCTACTTAAAATGTCAATTAAGGATCAGAAATTGTTGAATAAACATCCAGTACTCCTCTCAAACAACCAAAATCATCTACTAAACACGAAGAGAAACCCCCCAAACAAAACCTGCTTAAGTGATGCCCACCTCACTCTGCCTAATCTCCTTACCCCACTGTATTCCAATCCAAACTCGAACCATCGCCCCTTCCCAACATCTCAACGCAATCACGTGTGCTTAATCAATTATGATTTAATTATATATAACATGGAAAGATAAATCGTATTTTTAACCTAAATATGAGGACGGTCAATCCGTGAATATTTTGAATGTAGGCATAACTCTAATTTGTGAGACCAAATTTTTTATGTTAGCATATGAATATAGCTAATCAAATTCAAAATGATGAAGACAATTGATTAATCAATTAATTAATCCAATAATTAACCATTTGATTAAGCTGTTTGACAAGGTCTTAACCAAGTTAAATGAAACATCCTCTCAGGTTCATATTGGGGGAGAAAGACACTAGTAAATTAATTGACCACGTTTAGTCAACTAATTCAACTACTTTCATATTCACCCATTTGATCATATCTTAATACTTAAATTAACCATTTCAAATTCAAACCTCTCCTAGAAATAATCCCTGTTATCAATATATATTTCCGTTTGATTTGCCTTTTATTATACTTATTAGGGGTGAGCAAATTTTTAAGGTAGAACTGGAATCGACAAGTACTGGAATCGACAAGTACTTAGGTGTCAATTCTGACTCCTACATGGAACTGACTCTCACCGAGTTGATTACTGTTCCAAATTTCCTAAACCATCTCAAATTCAAAGGTTTTTTAGAAATAACGAAGAGGGAAGTGGATAAGGCATACCTGGTGTCCATTAATAGAAAGAAAATAAGGGATGTGGATTTATATCATATAGTTGGAGCACATGCCCCGCATGGCCCCTTCTTTTTCTCAATTCGAACTTATTCTTATTGTGGAGGATTAATATTATACATTGCCTTCACACCATTACTTTGATACATACCCATGTACATGCCTTCATCATCTTCCACCATTTTTATTTTCTTTTTTCTATCTTGTTCTTATAATGAAACATTATTATTATTAGGTAAGGACGTAACACCACCTTATATATGTATATATAGATTAACAAGTGATTGAATGAATTCATTACCAATAATAATGTGACACTACCCGAAACCTTTTTACATCGATACTATATTCAAAAAATACTCTGAAATTTTATATTATCTCATCATTTATACGTCATATCATATAATGAGATGAAATTTTCCAAAGCATTGATAGTCAGAACCAAAAATCGTCTTGGGCTTGACGAGATCCAATAACGAAATAAACATGTCACGACCCAAGGCCTCAACCCAATCCCAATTGGGCCTACGTTTAAAATCACCTTGTGAACTACACACTCTACGAGTTGGGCTATCCTATAAGTTAAGTTAAACTGGGTTTCAGCCCATTAGCCTGCAACAATCCATAAATAGGAAATCAGAATCTCATTCGATTTCTTCTTCTACTAAGATTCAAAATCTTACTCAAACTATTAAACTTAATTTGATAAGGTCAATAAATGATATTTCTTTCTCGATAGGGATTATCTCCCTAGGATTCCAACCTCTTGAGTTCACTATAAAAACAGAGGTTTGCCCTCTCATTAGGCATGCAATCTCCGATAGTCAATCTACTCTACTCAAAACTATCTATTTACTCCTAAGTTCTTGCTCCCAAGAACCCGACGCCTCCACCATAGTCCTGGCCTCTAGCAAGACTCCTGGTAATTCTTCATCTCCTTAATTCTTATCAAATAATCTCTTTCAGCCTCGCTGACTTAAGCATCGGAGTGCCTACGGCAAACACCACCCTGGTATTTTCCAGAAGCTTCACGCTTGTCCTTTCATGTGTGCATGTCTAGCGGATTATCAGTGGCCTCAACCTCACGAGATCAGACCCTATTTTCATGACGGTAGATTTTTTACATCTACAATTTGGCGTCCACCGTGGGGCCCTGACAATCATCTACCAATGACGACTTACAACATAGGAGGCGACACGGAACTCCTTTTGACTGACAATGTTAATCAGAAAATCTCATCACGATAATAATTTTTTTTTCTCTTCGTTTGTTTTATCTATTCACATGCCATATTATATCTATTCGGCATATCGTAATTTATTTTATATTATATCCATTCAACGGGTAGTATAAGACCTTGAAGCTCATATTATTGATCTAAATTAATAATAGAATAATAATGTGTCAGAGTTTAAAGTGGTGTTCCTAAACCATTAGATTCAGTGACTTTGCTTCAACAATCTCTCTTCTGTAATCCTCTGTTCAAATAAGGCAATAGCTTTTGTCTCTAACCTCTCTACACATGCCTTTTCACTTCAATCATCAAACCACCAGGTGGTCCACCACTGTCATCAAAGCTTTGTAATGCATTACCCGCCATAAAACCAGTCAATTTGTTCATTCAAGAAGATGCCGCAATATGCCAGCATCTCCAGGACCTCCGCCCCATAGAAGGTAACTCAAAACTCGACCAACCTTGATCCAATCCCAATTCAACTTCACGGAGATTTGCCACCACTTTGAAACCTAAAACCCGTCCACCTGGTCTCATAAAATCGCTCTAACAGCTTCTCCAATCACACAGTTAAATCCTAAAAATACAGCAGTAATACTCTCAAAACACCCAAAGTCATCTACTAAACACGAAGAGAAACCCCCCAAACAAAACCTGCTTAAGTGATGCCACCTCACTCTCGCCTAATCTCCTTACCCCACCGTATTCCAAAATTCTAAACTCGAACCATCGCCCCTTCCCAACCAATACATATCAACTCAAACCACCTTCACATCACAATCTCCAGCACACCTATCACAAAAGCCCTCATGCTCCCCGCTGTTTGCAAACTTTCCACTCCCCACTACAACTCAGCACCAGTAAACAACACGAGTAGTCCACTCAATGATATTTGGGTCTACACATACAATATCAATGTGCCCATTCGGTTAAGCCCAAAAGTGAATCACGTGCCCACTCAACTTCAACTGGTTCAACTCCGACATAGAAAGTAACACCCTTTTCTCCACTCGGTCCAGCAAGCATGGGTGGCAGCACTTAAAGGGGAAAGATATGTATCATTATCTCCTTTTAACTACCACTCTATTTGGTGAAATCTTACTCTATTTGGTGAAATCTTTCTCTATTCGACCCATTACTTAAATACATGCAACCCATTTTTCCATTTAGCTCACTCTTCATTCAGTCCATAACACATGCACATCATGCATATTGACTCTCCATTCGACTTTTTGTTTAAAACATGCATGCCATGCATGTTACTGCTCCAGCTTCAATCAAATGTTTTCAACTACAAAGTCGGTCATGCCGACTAGGCCACATAGCCCTCAAAGGTTTCAACTACAAGTTGGTCACGCCGACTTGACCGCAAGCTCTATACAAGCTCCACTTGGCATACACCTTCGATCGGCCTAGACCGATTCATGAGTTTACACTTTCGATCGGCTCAGGCCGATTCATGAGTTTACAACTTCGATTGGCCGAGACCGATTCATAAGTTTACACCTTCGATCGGCCCAGACCGATTCATAAGTTTACACATTCGATCAGCCCGGAACGATTCATGAGTTTACACCTTTGATCGGCTCAGACCGATTCATAAGTTTACACCTTCGATCGACCCAGACCGATTCATGAGTTTACACCTTCGATCGGCCCAAACCGATTCATGAGTTTACACCTTCGATCGGCACAAACCGATCCATAAGTTTACACCTTCGATCGGCCCAGACCGATCCATAAGTCCACACCTTCGATCGGCCTAGACCAATTCATGAGTTTACACCTTTGATCGGCTCAGACCGATTCATGATTTTACACCTTCGATCGGCCCAGACCGATTAATGATTTTACACCTTCGATCAGCCCAGACCGATTCATGAGTTTACACCTTCGATCGACTCAAACCGATTCATGAGTTTACACCTTCGATCGGCCCAAATCGATTCATGAGTTTACACCTTCGATCGGCCCAAACCGATTCATAAGTTTACACCTTCGATCAACCCCAGACCGATTCATAAGTATACACTTTCGATCGGCCCAAACCGATTTATAGATTTACACATTCAATCGGCCTAGGCCGATTGAATGACTTGCACCTCAAATCGACAAGTCATTGACCCAATCCACACAACGATCCATCCGACATAACGAGCTGCTATCACTAATCCGCTCAGTTTGCACTCATTCAATTAAATCTACTCTCTAAGCTAAATACTTTTTAACTGAGAGAGTAGGGGGCTAACTGTTAGGGCCAAAAATCATATTGGGCTTGACGAGACCCAATAACGAAATAAACATGTCACGGCCCAAGGCCTCAACCCAAGGCTTCAACCAATCCTGATTGGGCCTAGCTTAAAATCATCTTGTGAACTACCCACTCTACGAGTTAGGCTATCCTGTAAGTTAAGCTAAACTGGGTTTTAGCCCATTAGTCTACAACAGTCCATAAATAGGAAATCAGAATCTCGTTCTATTTCCTCTTCTATTAAGATTTCAAATTTTACTCAAATTATTAAACTTAATCTGGTAAGGTCAAGAAATGATATTTCTTTCTCGATAGAGATTATCTCCTAAAAAAAAGGACTCAATGTCCTAATAGGATTCCAATCCCTTGGGTTCACTATAAAAACAGAGGCTTGCCCTCTCATTAGGCATGCAATCTCTGATAGTCAATCTACTCTACTCAAAACCATCTATTTGCTCATAAGTTCTTGCTCCCAAGAATCGGACGCCTCCGTCGTAGTCTTGGCCTCTGGCAAGACTCCTGGTAATTCTTTATCTCCTTAATTCTTATCAAATAATCCCTTTCAGCCTCGCTGACTTAAGCGTTGGAGTGCCTACAGCAAACACCACCCCGGTATTTTCCAGAAGCTTCACGCTTGTCCTTTCATGTGTGCAGGTCTAGCAGATTGTCAGTGGCTTCAACCTCACGGGATCAGACCTTATTTTCATGATGGTAGATTTTTTGCATCTACATTGATTGATAAAAAAATATTGATTTTTTGGGATCCTTCTTTCTTTCGAACGAGATAAGTAGACATAAAATTAGACTGATTCTCCAAATGGTTTTTTTTTTTCGGATATTCCTCATTGTCATAGCTATTCACTTCATATGAAAGACTATGCTTTGAATAAATTGAAGAATATATTGGACCTCTTTAAAATCTACTTGTTCTTTCTTTTTTCTAACTAATGGTTAGAACTTCATCTAAGTTCAAATCCTACTTAAAATGTCAATTAAGGATCAGAAATTGTTGAATAAAGAAGATTTTTTTTTTTTTTTTTGGTTCTTTCGAGACAGTCGGATAGTAGAATTATAGTTAATATATTTAAGATAATTCCGTACTTACAAAGTACGTATAACATATTAACATTGTCCATTACGGCCCAATAAGAAGTGATTGGGTTGGGCTATGAAGCTCAAGTACCATTGTTCTTGAACCGGGCTCAACTCGACCCACTTCAAAGTCTTTCCGTTTTACACTGTGAGTCGGAGAGATTCCTCGTTGCCTATTTATGGTGATTCTGTTTCGCAATTTCAAGTTTCAACAACAAATCAAGTAACAGAAAAAGCATAAACAATGGCGACACTTGAAGCAATTGCAGCTGCGATTGAACAAATAGACTCTAAAAAACAAGTACTTAAGAAAGCATTCGATGAACTTCAATCACACTCTTCTCTTCTATCTTCCTTCTCCGTCTCTTGGTCCGATTTGGATGCCCACTTCACCCAAATTGAGAACTCCCTCACTCAACGATTCCGTCTCCTCGAATCGCTCGAGTCGAATCAGTCTCAGCCAGCGCCACAACCCCAATTGGACTTACCGTCACTGTCTCCGTCATCCCCGACGCAAGACGAAGAAGACCAAGACGAAGACCCAGAAGAGGACCCAGAGGAGGACCCGGAGGAGGACCCTGAGGAGGACCCAGAGGAAGACCCCTCTTCATCTAATCCGGAAACGGTTGAGCGCGAGTTATGTTTACCTACTCATTCTCCGTCAATCCCTGTACAAGATAACCCATCTTCGTCTAACCCACCGAGTGTGGACCGAGTCGAGTCAGTTTTTACCACCCAATGTGACACTCAACCAGACCCACCATCGTCTTCGAACCCGACGAGTGAAGACCGAGTTGACTTAGTTGTGGCTCTACCCGAGTTGAGAACGCTATGTGAGAATATGGATGGTAAAGGGTTGAGAAAATATATAAACGAGAGCAGAAAAAACCAGGAAAAAGTCCGGGTCGAGCTCCCGAGTGCAATCAAGTTCGCTCCGGAGCCGGGTTTGATGGTTTTGGATGCAATGGAAGGGTTTTATGGAGTTGGTGATAAGTTGAAAAGTGTTAAAGACCCGGATATGTTGGGTATAAGGAGGGCTTGTGTGTTGTTATTGGAAGTTTTGTTAGGAATTAATGTAAATATTGGTAAAGAAGTGAGAGATAGAGCAAAAAGTTTGGCTTTTGAGTGGAGGAAAAGGGTGAATTTGCGTGCAGAAAATGGTTTAGAGTTATTGGGGTTCTTGCATTTGGTGGCTGCATATGGGTTGGGAAGTGAGTTTGATAAGAATGATCTTGTGGACTTGTCTGTGGTTGCTGCGAAGTACAGGCAGGGTATCTTATTGTGCAAGGCAATTGATTTAGGTGATGGTGTTCAAGGTATGATAATTGATAGCGTTTAAAGTTGATATGATTCTTTGATATTATATTATGCTTTTGTGATTGTTTTATATTTAGTTTACAGTTGAAAATTTATTAAATAATCTAGAGTGAAATTTAAAGTTGGGAACAGAAGTATGAGCTTTACATAGTGGGGTGGGGGGAAGGGTACGATGTCTTTATGGAAGTGCATTGTCTAATGTGATTGATTAGAATTGTTAAATTAGGGGGAAAGGTTTTGTTAATTAATGAGTAATGGGTTCTTAATACTTGCCTATTCAACAGGTTAACAAATCTTAAATATTACACCGGTTCTGGCTTTTTAACAGCTTGTGGCATTAGGTACAGGCAATAAAAAGTAACTCACTAGTTTGTTACAAAGTTTGAAACTTCCTGTTTTTTCTATTGCTATTGTAGATTAGCATAGCTTACATGGTTTGGTGTAAGCGGAGGTAGAATGGTTTAGATTAAGATGTAACTGAGAACCGTCTATGCAATTAATTAAAGTTGTAACTTATGGATAGAATTGAATCTGAAAGAACTTTGAAATTTTCTAGGCCTGAACGTTGTGTTCTTCGATTTATTATACACATTTTTTCAACACTTTACTGTGTCTCCTTTAAGTAGAATCTGATGAAAACTGCAAACTTATCCTGTGCATTTCAGATCTCATTCAGAAACTTATAGACAGAGGAAAACAATTTGTGGCTGTAAAATATATTTTTGAGTTTAAGCTAACTGAAAGATACCCACCTGTCCCGCTCCTGAAAGCCTATGTGAGCGAATCCAAGAGGCTTGCTAAGAAAATTCGCAAGGATGGAGGAAACTCCCTTAGATCACAGGTATCTTGGTTCTTTGCATGATTTTCATGATACCTTTCATACGTATACTCATCAAGCTTATCCGCAGAATGAGGCCGCGGCCAAAGAAGTCAGTGCCCTGAAAGCAGTGATTAAAGTAATTGAAGATCACAGACTTGAAGCTGAGTACCCAAAAGACATACTTCAGAAGCGTGCAGAGGTACTAGAGAAGCTGAAGGCAGACAGAAAACGCCCTGCTACAACTCCTGCTCCCAAGCCACAGCAGCAACCTAAGAAACTGCAGCAGCAACCTAGGAAGCCGCAGCAGCAACCGAGGAAGCCACAGCAGAGTGGAAACAAGCGTCGTCGAACAACTGCATCCATCGGCCACACAGCACCAGCTGTTACTGGTGCCAATGTAACTGTTCCTCTGTTCCCTCAATCCCATTTGCAGCCAGCGGGTCTGTTGCCTGAGCATTCTGCTGCGTATTTGAGCACACCAACTAGGCCTTACAGCTTGGTGGGCTCCACTCCTCCAGTTGCCCCTTACGCAGGCTCACCCATTGGGTTGTATGGTTTGACAGGAGCCCAGGTGGGTTTCCCAGGGAACTCAAATCATGCTGTGTCACATTTATATTCTTCAGAGTCACACATGCCTTCTGGGTATTATGATAGGTCAACTGCTTATGGTGGATACAGTTTGCCACCTCAATACCATCCATCTTACTATCCTCAGTAGCTCTTGCTACTGTTGTGTATTATTTGTATTTTATAATAGTATAATCCTGGATAGTGTTGTAGCTTTTGCCTGATTCTGCGCTGCTGGTTGTCAGAAAGCATACATTGCCTTTCTGATCACTGTGATTGTAGCACACCAACTAGATTCGCTGAATGATATCTTTGGATGTGTTCTGCGGATGTCCAGAGTATTTTTGGTCAATTCTTAATTTAGTGGGATTCTTCAAATGCTTTAAATATTGTTAATAACTATTTTTTTTGTATTTTTGAAGTTTTTCATTTAGTTAGATTTTGAAATGGGTCCAGTTTTTTTTTTTATTTTTTTTTTATTTTTAGTACTAAACAGTTCTCTATGGTACCTTTTTTTTTTCATTTTACTTAGCAGTTCCCAACTGTGAATAGCCAAAAATAAATAAATAAATAAACTTGCTATGGTTTATTTTATTTCTTTTTCTCATTCCTTTATCAAGCAGATGGCAATTTTCTGCCACTCCCACAAGTTACAGGCTACATTAGGACCTTTGATCTCTCACCAGCCAGCCCTTGGAAAAAGCAAATCTCTATGTTGCTATATAGATTTGGAAAGTTTTCTTCAACTTTTGTTGGTTTTCTTTATTTTTTAACTAGTAGATGATCAACGTATCTGCTTGATTCAGTGTTTGTTTTGCCGCTATTATATAGAGCAGAAAGTTTTCATCCTTTTCTTTTAAATCTCTCTTCATAGTAATACTGATTTTATCTTGAATACTTCTTATGCATTTGTGGAACTTGTTTGAAGGCAATCGTAACATTTGCATTTCTATGTTATCTGGTAACAAATTCATTACTATTGCAGCATCTTTTGTTATTGTTTATCATCTACTGGTTTCATGACCCAAATACCCTTTGTTCATCTTCACTCTTTTTTCAGATAGAGATCAGATATCTATGTGTATTGGTATCATGTTTGATGTGTTCTCTCTTTGTCTCACACATGCATCTGCACTTGTACATGAATGTTAGGATGCTTAGAGTCACAAACATATTTTTGTTAGGTAAAGTAGTTTATAGATGAGCAGAAATTTGACTGCATGTACTGTTTGTGCTGAGTAGGCTGTTTTCTGGTGAAAGTCTAACTATAGAGGACTTGTTCCCAAGCAGCCGAATCTTAATTAATGAATTGACAAAGTTGTTTGAAAGAAAATACTGGTTGAATTCAACATCTGTCAACTTTGTGCAAGGACCATTCTTGGCCAAGCGCACTGCAAATCTGCCCCTTGTTTTTCAGTTTTACATTGCCTGCTTTTGAATTTGAGTTCCTCCATGCACCGGTTTAAATTTTCTGGTGTAAATATGTCGTGCTTCGGTTCAACCATCGCGTGCATTCAGTTTGATCAGTTTCATTCCACTTGGTTTGTCAAATGCAGTTGCGGGATCAAGAGTATTGACTTATGAAACTTTTGTTCATATAATGTTGAAACTTTTCTGCGTTTTAGTTTGTGGTTATATTGTGTACTTTTCTATACTATTCATGTACATTTTACTACTCACAACTAGCTCAGAAATATACCTATCAGGAGCATTATCATTTTCTTTTTCCTCTGTTGATAATCGTGATCAGTTTGTGTGGATTTCTCACTAACTTGGAGAGCAACTTACATACCTGAAGCCGGTTGAATGGCTGTAATGTATATGTATATATGTCATCGTTTCTTGAAGAACTATTGATGATTTTGGAACTCTTGGGTGTTGTTGGAGGGCATAATTTTGCTTAAGAATTATGCAGAGAGAGAATGGAGCAGGCTGTTTGTTAAGGCAAACAATTTGATCTCTAATCTCAGTTAGTGTGTGCAAATAGGGTTAATTATTAACCTTTACGGGTTGGTCTGACGGTCAAGAAGATTTGTTTCCTTCCTTGACTTCTTAGGTTCAAACCGCTTTAAGGCCATCTACCACAATTTGTGGTTTATCTTGGAATATTAGGCTTGTAGAGTGTTCAATGGGTCTCGCAGATTAGTTGAGGTACGAGCAAACTAGTCCGAACACCCCGGTCGTAAAAAAAAAAAAAAAAAGGTTAATTAATGCACTCATGGGGTTTATTTATGCACGAAGATTTGAAGACATAATTAAGAAAAAAACTCACAATGTGTTGCTTGCCTAGAAGAGGTAAAGTTTGAGTTGAGAGACCTAATAATTGTGAAAAGAATAATGAGGACATTCAAGTCTTTTTCGAGTGGTGATTGTCATTTGATTTTTAATTCAAGTTGCATATAAATATCTTAATAATGAGATTCATCTCTCAATTTTGTGGATCAACATGACACCTAAGGTACAATTCTAAACTTTACATTAAAAAAAATTTGAAAAAAAAGAGATTGGGTTATAATATCACTATCATTAACTTGTGACTTTATATTTTAAAAAAAAAAACTTTAACCCTTTGACATTCTTTCTATATTCATAATTAATATCAAAATTTACTGTATTTCTTTAGTGCATTCAATGTACGTACTATTAGTTAATGTGGTCTGCTCGGGGGCGTAGTGAAAGTATACTTAGTGGGGTCACTTGACCCACTGAAATTATGAAATTATTAAAAATAGATTTATCTCTCAATTGCGGATCAACGTGACACCTGCGATACAATTCTAAACTTTACATTAAAAACGAAAAAAAAAAAGATTGGGTTATATTTTAATCATTGTAATTAATTGGGATATTTATGAGTGTATTTGGTTTATTATTTTAGATAGGATTTTAGAGATAGTATTAGATAGTTGAATATGGTGATTATTATGAGATAAAATTTAAAAATTTACAAAAAAAAACCCTATAAGTTTACTAATTTAACTAAACACCCCAATATATAAAAATTTTGTAAAATGATAAAAATACCCCCACCTACCCACAGTGCCAGATTCCAGTCACCACCGTTGGAATCTGGTCAGAATTTAGCATTACGACATAGACCGATTGAATCTTGCCCGTCGTGCATCGTTCTGGCATTTTCCAGCCTAATCCACCACGGATTTGGTTGAAAAATGCCAGATTTGGCCGTCGACAAACGTAAAAGGCCAAATTTGGCCGTCAACGACTATCAAAGATATGGTCGTCGTTGTCGGTCAACAACGGTCAAGAGGTTGGAATCTGGCGTTACGACGCAGTCGATTTGGCCTTTTCAGGCCAGATCTACTATAGATCTGGCCGAAAAAAGCCAAATCTATGGCCATATTTGGCTCTCAGCGACCACCAAAGATATAGTCGTCATTATCGGTCAACAACGGCCAGATCGGCTAATTGCCCACTAGTTCCGGTCGTGGTGGCCGTCGTTGTGATAGATTCAGAATCTGGCAACTATGGGTAGGTGGGGGTGTTTTTGTTAATTTTTAAACTTTTTTCTGGGAGTGTTTAATTAAATTAATAAACATAAGGGGACTAAAAGTAATTAAATATAATATAATAGTATTTCCTAAATAATAAAAAAACAACTATTTTGGGAATAGGGTATGAAATAATAAACCAAACGCACCCTACGTTTTCACATTCTTTCTATATTGGTAATATCAAGATTTATAGTATTTCTTTAGTGTAGTCTATGTACATACAATTAGTTAATACAGTATGTTACATTAGCAATTGTATATGGCACGTGTTTGAACAGTTTTACATACATCAAATACAATGAAATTAATTAATAAAAAAAAAAATGTTGATGTTAAGATTTGCACCAGCGACATGTATGTGGATTTTTCGGTGAAATTTAAGCAAGAGATTGTATGACATCCGTGATGCGATGTTGAATCAATGAACAAATCAAAAGCACAAATAACAAGAGGTTTTTAAAGTGAGTCGGATACTTGATGCAAACCCTGCATACTCTGTTTTTGTATTGTTTTCTATGTTTGTATTTCTTTTTCACGTACAAGTGCGGTTTACAAAAGTACGAATGAAAAATGATGGGTGCCTTTGGCTCCCTATTTCTACCTATATTCCCAATCCTATTCCCTAAATATTGTTTGACATATTTTTCCAGAAATATTATTATATTTTTTTAATTACTTTTAAACCCCTTAAGTTTATTAATTTTATAAATACCCCTAGAAAAAAATTTAAAAATTAACAAAAACACCCTCATCAACTCATACTTGCCAAATTACGGTAACCACCGTCGATGGTAGTCGAAATCTGTACAATAGCCTACACTACGACCAGAACTGGTTAGTAGTTCACTGATAGCCAAAGAAATGGTCGTCGTTGATGACCAAAGATGGACTTCTTTGACCTTTTTCGACCGTCGACAGCCACATTTGGCTGTAGATCTGACCAGAAAAGGTCATATCGACGCGTTATGACACAGATCCAACCATTCTGTATAGTAACACAATTTTTCGGCCAGATTATGATGGTGGTGGCCGGAATCTGGCACTGCAGGTGGTGGGGGTGTTTTTGTCATTTAATATGTTGGGGTGTTTAATTAAATTAGCAAACCTAGGAGTTTTTTTATAAATTTTTAAATTTTACCTCGTAATACTCCCCTATTCAACTATCCAATATTATTTCTAAAATCCTATCTAAAATAATAAAACAAATGGACCCGATATAATTTGAGTAAAAAGTAAGCTCATATACTATTACAACGACAAACTTGCAAATAAAATTAACCCTATATAGAATGACACATGACATAAAACCCTACTTTGCGGATTGATCACACGATAAAAATGTTAATAAATTATAAATGGGTGTTATTAGCATTATCATAAAAAAATAAAAATAAAAAATTTATGTATAATGTTACAAACCCAGTCATTACAATTGTAATTATATAGTTGTAAGGTCAATCTGAAACAAAACAATTATAATATCAATGGTTAGACTTATAAGTAGAAATGATGAATCAATAATTGTAGCATTTACTTATAATTTGTTAACAAATTATGGCTATAACAATTAATAACACACAAGGTCAACATTTTTGCTAAATCTAGTATAATTTAATCATCATAGTTGGCATTTATTAAAAAAACAGCTTAATTAGGAATTATTTTCTGTTGAATAAGTTACATATCTTAAAATAAAAAATTTCATATTTTTGAAATTAAAATAACTAATTCATTTTATTTAGATATTCTAATCGTATTCAACGATATTGTTGTCCAAAAAAAAAAAAAAAAGGAAAAAAAGTGTAATACCCATGAGAAATTATATTAGAAATAAGGTCGTTACATTCTGCATTAAGTGATGTGTTATCGTATATGATATTTTGAGTTAGTTTTTAGGAGTGAGGTGATCAGAGTTACTTTTATTTGGGGTGATAGTAGGTCCAGTCGAGTTTGGATCGTGCACGTTAAACTTGAGAGAGGGTGTTAAAAATTGTATTTATCACATACCGTCAATTTAGTGGATTGTTATTTAAGTTATCTTTTAGAAATGAGTTCTATCTAAACCCGTTTATCCACGTAAATCATAATCAGGGAATTTAATAGTAAAAGTAAGAAAAAAAGAAGAGGAAAATGGTAAAGTGAAAACAAAAACAAACAACATGAAAAACAAGAAAAATGACAATTCAATGGCACCATGACCAGATCCAATGTAACAAGTCAACTTCTACATGTTACAACTCTCTTTCTCTGACAACCTTCACTCACACACACAAACTCTCACTTTCCAAAAACATACAATACAAAAAACACTTCCCCCCCTCAAATTACCATAGTATTCCTCTCCCTCCCCCTTCTCTTGAGTGAAATTCATTTTGGTCTCTCAGATTCTATAAGTATCAGTTAAGTCCTGTATGTTTAAATAGTTTTTGCCAATAACCAACCATGCCCACTGAATAGAGATGGATGATTCATCTATTTAATCCACTTATTAGAGGAAATTCAGTTTGTAAAATTTAAAATACTTCTAATCTTTTCTCGTATAAATGACATTAATAATTAACATAATCGTATTATACTTACAAAGACTATTTAAAATCTTTCATAAAAAGTGATATGTTAGAATAGATTGGATGAATTAATATAAAAAAATCCAGTTATAAATGCACGTAGAGTACTACTAGATCACTTTATATGGATGACTTTGTATAGAGAAAAATGATCATTAAGACGTTAACTGATTATTCTATTAAAATTTTGAATAATAATTAAAAGAAAATAAAAATTGGTATTTACTTTTAAAAAATTCTTTGAATGGTTGTCAACTAATAATAAGACCTAAGTGTTATTTTGAGATTTTTCTGGACTTTAAAAATTATCCATATATAAGGGGACCACAATGTAGTTAACTCCCCTTCTCTTCTTACCTCTAAACTTACACACCGTCGCGCACACACACTCTCGCAAAACAAAAACAATGAAAACAGGAAAAACACTTTCGTGAAATTACAAAACTACCCCTCTCTCCTTCTCTTGACTCACTACTTAACTCGCTTTTAACTCTCTCTCTCTCTCTCTCTCGCTCACACACATCAGAGACGCACACTTTTTTAATTTTATTTTCATTTAATTTTTTCTTTAATGGAGGCGACTGAGGTTCGACTGGGACGGTACGACGCTGTTATGGACACGGCCGATCCGCCACGTGTCGGTTCCACCGTTGACACCACCTCCGCAGGTGTTGGAGCTAGGTACAAGCTCATGTCCCCTGCCAAGCTACCGATCTCGCGCTCGCCCTGCATTACGATCCCTCCTGGTCTCTCCCCGACATCGTTTCTGGAGTCCCCGGTTCTTCTCTCTAATGTCAAGGTTTGTTTTTGTGTTTAGTGTTTTGTGGGATTTTGGTTTTGGGTTTTGATTCTGTTTGGTTTCTGAGTAGAGAAAGTGGGGATTTTTTTTAAGGTTAGGGTTTGGTAATTTCGGGGAGGAGAATGATGGAAGTTGAGAGATGAGGTCTTTTAGATGCTTAGTTGGTGTTTGGTTGCTGAGAAAGTGCATGAAAGTGCGGGAAAATGGGAGAAAGTAGAGGAAAATGGAATTTTGTCTTTTAGCTTAGCTGTTGTTTGGTTTGGTTGCTAATTGAATAGTGGAAATGCTTTTTCTCCTTTAGTTTAAGATCTGTTTTGGTGATACAGATTAAAGTCAGCCAAACAAGGCCTTCACTTCCTTTTTGGGATATTAGACTATTAATGAAGTGAAGAATTTTACCAAATTTTGAGATTCAAAATTTTGATTTTTGATTTTGTATTTATTGCTACTGTTACTAAGATTTGATAGTGACAAAAAGGACGGTCTAACATTTGGCTTCGTGTCAAGTTTGTGGAAGTTTTACTTGTAAAAGGTATATTGATGTAGTAGTGTGGGTTTAGTGGAGAATTTTGTAGACTTGGGTGATGTGAGTTGGATTTAATTGTGAGCTAGAAGATGCTCATTTTTTCGGTAGAAATTCGAAGTTTGTTTTATAATATTTGGTTGGTTATGTGTCTCAACGATTAGATATTACATATGGGTCTGCTCATGTTTGGACCTTAATAAGATTCTGATGCTTTCTATTACAATACTCTTTGTGTTGGCTCGTTGATTTCCAGGTGGAGTGTTGTGCGGAATATGGCTTTTGGTTTAAAATTCTTAAACTTTTTCCTTTTATAATGCCCAGTTTTGTTTTTTCACATAATGATGAATCTTCCCTTTTGTTGGTGGAGCTGGTTGGCCTTTTTGTTTTTCATTTAACATTGTTGTCGGTTGTACGAAGAACATTTCCATTTTGTATGTCGAATATGGAATAAATGCCTTTGGTGACGAGGAGTGGATTATATTACACTTGTTAAATTTGCTGTGATGACAATAAGAAAGAGTAGGCTAGGTTGTGCTAGGAAGCATATGGGTCAAGGCAAAGAGGAGATATGTGATTGCGTAAGATTTATTTGAGATGTGACCTCAGATAGAGATGAGATGTTGGAGAGAAGATTCGTACAGCAAAGCATGAGTAGTTTTCTATGTCGCTAGGTAATCAGAAATATGTGGATTATGAACACATGAATTTTACTTTGCTCTTGTCTAGGGGTTTCCTTTAGAATCTCTCTTTGCTGTCACTTGAATTCCTTTTGTATTATATAGACTTGCCAGAGTTAGTATGTTTATCTTGGATGATCGGGTGAGTTTGCTTTAAGTATTTATTGGTGTTGATTAGAGCTTATCTGGATATGTGCTAGCAGTTTCCTCTTTGCAGATTGATGTGAACCCGTCATATTAATATCATATCTGAATTGCTGGCTGATCCTGTGTCTGGGGCTTGCAGGGATGATGCAAATTTCCTGTATTTTCATTTTCAACTTTGATGTTTTTCTCTCTTAATTAGTTTTTGAACGAAGAAGCTTTGAAAGTTAATTCTATTTGCCTTTTTTTTTCTTTTTTTTTTGGGTCTTGTAGGCCGAACCTTCCCCAACAACTGGTTCACTTTTTAAGCCCCAGACACTGCATGCAACTGCTGGTTCCAGTACATATTTGGCTACAACAGTTTGTTCAAATACGTCAAACGAAAGAGAATCCAACTGTTTTGAGTTTAGACCCAATTCTAGATTAAATATGGTATGGCCTAATGATTTACTTATGTTTATATTAACCTCCTATGAATGGAATTGTAAATAAAATTTCAATATTTCTTGTTTAGGTGTAGATAATTGACTAGTCAACGAAGTAAACTTGGATTCTTTTTTAATCTGCCTACAGATTTGATGTTTCAAAGATATATATAGTTTCAAGCCTTTAATGTTGTTCTACTTTAGTGGCTAACATTATCCATAATAATTTATAGTGGTGCTCATTGCTTATTTGTTTGGTCTAGTACAAGAATTATTTAACAAATATCTAGTGTGATTTTCTATTTATAGTTGTATGTTTTTCCTGGTGCTGCAAGTACATTTGTATGAATCTTTTCTGATAATATTAGTTGAAGGATGCAATAGGATAGATGAAGCAGCCTTTTGACCTGAACTGCCTTCTTTTCTCTATCTGAATCTTAATGAAAGAGACTGATGTGCATATTTTTTTCAGTATACCATTCACAAGTATTGAATACTGTGGTAATGATTATAAGTCTTTCATCTATTTCAAGGTTCCTGCAGATCTTAACCGCCAAAGAAGTGAACAATATATGCAAACAGAAGGTCAGTGCCAAAATCTGTCTCTTGCTTCACCTACCATTAAAAGTGAGATGGCCGTCTCATCAAATGAGTTGAGTCTATCAGCACCCATTCAGATGGGTACTTCAGGGGCTACAGTGCCTCTCGAAGTTGATGCAGATGATCTAAAGCAGATAGGGAACCCAAGTACTGTGATCCAGGCAACTCATGCTGACCATAAAGGAAGTGGGTCTTCTATGTCATCAGATGATGGATATAATTGGCGTAAATATGGTCAAAAGCATGTTAAAGGAAGTGAATTCCCACGCAGTTATTACAAATGTACACATCCTAATTGTGAAGTGAAAAAGCTATTTGAGCGTTCTCATGATGGACAGATAACAGAGATAATATACAAGGGAACTCATGATCATCCTAAACCTCTACCAAGCCGTCGATATTCTGCTGGTACCATCATGTCCATCCAAGATGAAAGATCTGACAAGCCTTCGTCCCTAACTGGTCGAGATGGTGAGAAAATAAGTTTCAAAGTGATTTGTATCTGTTGTTATTTTATGTGTAGACTGATGTGTCTTTTCCATTTCGTTCTGTATTTGGCATATTAGACAAGTCACCTGGCATGTATGGTCAGATGTCTCAGACCATGGAGCCAAATGGTGTATCTGATCTGTCGCCTGCAGCCACAAATGATGATGGTGCAGAAGGGGCCGAGGGTGATGATGATGATCCATTTTCGAAGAGGAGGTATTATAGTTCAGTATATGCTCATATGCGTTGACTAGTACATCTACATATTTTTCTAACCAGGACGTTTTATAAAATATCGAGCAGAAAGATGGACACCATGATGGCTGATGTCACTCCAGTGGTCAAGCCTATCCGGGAACCACGTGTTGTTGTTCAGACACTAAGTGAGGTTGATATACTAGATGATGGATATAGGTGGCGCAAATATGGGCAGAAAGTGGTTAGAGGAAATCCTAATCCTAGGTATGTGTCAAGATTGATGATTATAATTGTGTGTTCTCTTTAGTTAATTGGATCTGTTTCATGGTTGATGAGGATGGACTTAAAATATAACCAAGTTTTTTAGTACATCAAGTCACACTTATGCACAACGTTCAAATTCTGTTTAGTTGCTGTCCATAATTTAACTTAATGTGGAAATTTTGGATTCTGATTATTGATAATATATGTAATTCAAATGGATGTACTAGTGGTTCATGTGCATTGGTTGATGTTCTGGCTGTAAGTATTTTTCACCTGCATTATGCTTACGATCGTATGCAGGAGTTACTACAAGTGCACAAATGCGGGATGCCCAGTTAGAAAACATGTGGAGAGGGCATCACATGATCCAAAAGCGGTTATAACAACTTATGAGGGGAAGCACAATCATGATGTACCTACGGCAAGAACTAGTAGCCATGACACTGCTGGACCACCAGCTGGGGCTGGACCGTTGAGGATGGTAGCTGAAGAAAGTGACACAATTAGCCTTGACCTTGGGGTTGGGATCAGTTCTGCTGCTGAGAATAGATCAATTGAGCAGTCACAGGCACTGCATTCTGAACTTGCCCAAGGCCAACCTCATGCTAGCAGTTCCAATTATAAAATAATTCAAGCAAACCCAGTCACAACATATTATGGTGTCTTAAACGGTGGCATGAACCAGTATGGATCAAGAGAAAATCCCATTGATGGCCGTAGAATGGACATTCCACAATTGAATCATTCTTCTTACCCATATCCTCAAAACATTGGAAGAATACTAACGGGTCCCGATTTCTTCTCATGACGTGATGAAAAAAAAAAAAAAAAAAATTGCTCTGGTTTATTTCCTTTTCTTCCTTTCAGCTGGTAAGATAAAAAAAAAAAGGGGTAGAATCCTGTTTGAAAGTAGATTGTTCTATATGTGATAGTTGTCTATGATGATGATAGTGTTTTGTTAACTGCCACATCTGCAAAATGCCTTCAGTATTTATAATTATTACAGTTGTATTAACTTCTCAGAGCTCAATGCTTTGTACAAATGTGAAACTGATACGGGTTTTATTTTTCTTAAAAGAAAAACAGTATTGTAAAACAGTTCTTGAAATGGAATTTGTAAGAAAATGTGTTCTTTTGAGGAAGTATTTGTGACTTTGAATGTTTTAAGTCTGTGTTTCATTTGCTATTTGCTTCAGCTTGAGATGAGATAGCAGTTTGAGGTGAAAAAAGAGGGGGGAAGAATTTAGATGGTTGATTTCAAATTACTTTGTTGTTTTGTTAGGGGACAAGGACAAAAGGCCATAATAAGCCTTCCTCTCTGGGATCCATAAACACTTTTGTGTTCTGGTGCATCTAAGCAACTTGGTAAACAGCTATTCACATACAAGGCTGCTCTTCCACACATAATCCTCAAATTATCAAAACAAATAATTCCATGTTCTTAAAACCATCTAGATGCATTGGGTATTTGTAACATCTTTATTGTCTTTATATTTTCAATTAGAAATTGGATTTCAACCAATTTTCTTACTATTGTGGGTGGTATATCTTTCTTTAATCATGGCAAATTCGGAAAAAAAAAACCGCGTAAGGATTTAGGGTTAGGGTTTAGATCTAAGGTAAGAGTATTTTCTAAAATACTTGATAGATTCTTCTCTCTTCAATGGTTTCGAGAAGAAAGATTGTTTATCTTTTATTTATAATTTAGGGTTACGATTATATGTAAGGTAAAAGTTACAAAATCTTGATATTTTTTTTTTTGCTTTAGTAATTTGAGAAGAAAGATTACTGGTATTTTATTTAGAGTTTAGATACAAGGAAACGAATTTTCAATTCTTTGAGTAGTCGAGTGGTTCGATAAGAATTTTTGGTGTATTACTCAAAAAGTTTTGAGTTTGAGTCTCTCATCAGTCCTCATAGGGATAACCACCGAGCTCTTACTGATCGTAGTTCAGAGTCTCGGGATTATTTGAGGTATCCCGGTTTATAAAAAAAAAAAAAAAAAAAAAAAAACAGAATTTTTCACAAAAATCTCACATAAACACCTTTGTTTTAAAAATATTTCAATAATTTCTTTTATATTTTGAATGGATGCAAAAGAACATTGATACGAAGTGAGCCAAAATGGAAGATCCAACAAGCTTCATAAATAAGGTGGGCCACGGTCTGTAAATATTTGAATCTCTTCCCTTGCTATCTTGTAGCGAATAAACAAAAACGTGTAGGTTTTTGTGCCTGCTTACTGCTACTACCATCTTTATTGCTCTGTAAGTAAACTACAAATGCCCATAAAGCCTTAAAATTAACCCTTTTGTCTTTCACTTCAACAGGGATTTGTAAACACATTCAGCCACGTTGTGCCTCATTTCTCCACCAAGACCTTAGCTTAACTTACTCTTCAACAAGTACACACAAATATGTCTCCATGTCCAGAAATTGAAAAAAAAAAAATTTTCTTTTTGTTATTTTTCCTAATAGAGATGAAAAAGAGACTACGTTTTATTTCACTCAAGCGTTTGTTAATCTATCTTTTATCCTTAGTTATTATGCAGTACTGTAAAAGTAAATATTACAAGTTTTAAGTCATGAGTTCTTAAATTTTACGTTGATAGATTGATAAAGCGGTGTATCTGTAAACTTAACTTGAAGAACAACTTATTTAATTACTCAAAACTCATTTTGAGTTTTAACCGAACAATACAGAATATTCTGAAAAGAGTTTTGTGCATACTCTATCAGTAAAGCACCTAGAAAAGCATCCACTCTACATTGTTGAACCGTATCTTGTGTTTGAGCTCAAAGTTTTTGGAGAATTCAACAGTGATATAGAGAACAGAGAGAGAGAGAGAGAGAGAGAGAGGAAGATGCAGGCCATGTGGGTATCTTTGAAAGAGAATGTGAAGTGTAGAACTAAACTGAATGATGTGGTTAAAAGGCAACAAAAATGCAGCAAGACAAGGAGTCGCAGTAGGTTTGGAAAAGAGAACTGGCAGTACAATCAGCTACATGAAATGAGAAATCCTATACCTGTACCTGAACCTGTACCTGAAGTTCTTTTCAAGTTGAACTATCCAAGAACTCAGTTTTACAGTAAGTCTTTGCTATCATTTACTTGCTTGGGTGCTTCAACACTTCAAATCTTCTGTATCATTACATGAAATTCTGTTTTCAGTTTACCGTTAACTCGCCATCTTTATGCAGATATCAACATTGGAGATCTATCAAGAAACATTATTGAGACCATCTTCCTGAAAGCACTAATGGATCCTTCAAAGCCATTAAGGAAAATCGAAACGGTGCTCAAAGTGAAACACCGGGTCGAAACTCTTGAAAGGTTTGAGAAGTATAGAGAGAAGGTAAAGAAGAAAGCTTATGTGCAGTACACAGGACATCCAAGAAGCACGGTAGATGGAAACGAGCTGTTACGATTCTATGGCACAGTGATTACCTGCAGTGAAAGGTTAACACGAGTCTCTGATCTTTGCAAAGATCCTTTCTGCCGTGTATGCAGAATCATTCAGTATAACTTTGATACAGAATACCTCAAGAAGAATGGGATCCGAATGAGTTCAAGTAGTGAGGAATTGTGTGACATTAATATGATTGCCTTGACAAAGTTGAAGAATATCAAAAGGGCTGTCATAGTTTGCAGGACAATTGCTGGGAGAGTTGCTAATGAGGCTGATAAAATACCTGAAAAGTGTGATTCATTCAGAAGTAGAGGACTGGATTCCAACTCTGACAATTTGATTGTTACCAATGCCTGTGCTGTACTTCCCTGCTTTGTCGTAGTCTTTACTTGACTGTAGCTTTAGTTTTTGTAGTGTTTTTAGAAAGTGTTTTTTCTGTTTAGAATTGGTATAGTTTTACTATTTGTTTTACTTATTTTTTAACAAAGTTTGTTCTGTTAATGTGTATAAAAGAACACATTGTTTTGCAGAAAACAATTGTTGCATAATCATACAACAACATAAGGTTATTAAGACTACAAAATGTAGATTTTCGAAGGCAGCAGGCCTTTATAGAGTGTTGGACGGTTGGGAAGCTTAGTTATTAAACAAAAAGAAAACCATAATCATACAACAACATAAGGCTATTAAGACTACAAATAACATGTTCTAAAGTTCTACCTCAAAGTCACAAGCCAGAGAACTATGAATATGCATCAATAATTAGTGGCCTATCAGCTCCATGCACAAGAAGTGATTATAGCTTGGTTTTTCCAGCCGAGAAAGAGTGCACCATCCCTTTCTTCGAGTGTGTACTTGTCGTTGTAACTCTCCAGCAGAGATTTGATAGTTGCGTTCACAACAGGACTTAATGTATAGGGTGTAAACCCCGCCATTAGGAAACGGTATCTCCACTTGCCTAGAAGCTCATGACGTTCCACTCTTTCAGGTCCTTCGCATGCTATAATGTTGACAATCTCCCGGGCCAGGCAGTGCTGCTCAACATTGATTCGATCCTTGTGATCTCTTGGTAGAGCAACATCAACTGATTCGAAGATAGCCGCGTAATGATTCATTGTCTCAAGGAAACGATTGAAAAATGGGGCAGTATTTGTATTGGCTTCTTGTTCAACAAGAGTGACCACCTTAGGAGACAAGCTCTTCACCAACCTCAGGAGTCTGTCTCGATGATTCTGGGTGCTCACACTTTCATCTGGCATGTGGTGTAGCATCAATGCAAAATTCACAGCAATAGCTTCACCAGGTCGAACTCCGAGGTTTTCAAGTTGGACATCAGAGCCAGACATTGCAGCAGCTTGGAACTCGAAAGGTACCTTGTATGCCTCTGCCAACTTCGACAGTCTTTGGCCCACAATTTCAAGTCCTCCTCCCCTGGCATAAGCTGATGTGGTATCATCAATGCCTGTAATTCGAACCTTTGGAGGCCCTCCTGGCCTAGAAGCAAGAGCAATAATAAGTATGATCCACTGGGTGCCTTGTGCAATTTGAAAATCAATTATGTGGACTCTACTTTCATCCTTCATGGCTTCAGCAATTGCTCCATTTGCTGACATATATCCAAACTTGAAGTATGGGCAGATTTCGTACAGTAAGTGCATGTATGAGAAAAGTTCAGCACTAGCAGGCTCTTTGCATCTCAGGGCTTTGTAGATACAACTTCCTGTGGAGGCTAACCTTGCAACAAGCCCCTCCAACATGTAAGCTCCTAAACGTTGGACAGGCTCACCAGAAACAGACACCATCTGGCGTAATCCTGTCATCAAACATTCAGTTGTATACATATCATTATTCTCTATAGCCTTTGCACAAGTGCAAAGCACCTCTTTTAAGTCTCCTCTGGACAACATCTCAACCACGTGGTTCCACTTCTCTGACTCCGATAAGATTTGGTCTCCACTTGGACTGGTGTTGTTGTATACCTCAAGGTTATCTGAATCAGGCCCAAGCATAGCACTTTCTAGTTCCCTTATCTTGTGCTTCAGGTCATTCTCATCGTCTATAACACAAGACCCGTTTACTGGTGACTGGCTAGTATTCTCAGGTGAATGATTGAGGTCTGACGGGCATGACTGAGAGTTTAGCCGTGAACCTGGGCTCTTCTGAGGCGAAAAACTGGCGGTAGATGGAGAATTAACAGCAGGATAACCGCCTGTTCCAGAGGATGATTCAAGGTTGCAGTATTGATCAAAAGTCTCCACTGAAAGGTGCGCTCCTTCACTGCTATCGTCAGAGCATAAGCTGTGGTCTATATTCTGAAAGGGAGGCCAATCAAATGAGGCTACCTCTTGCACAGGCTGGTCAAAAAACTTCTGCCTCCCATCTGAAATTTCATGTTTCTGAGATGTTTGCATTGTATAAGGCTAATTCTTTGATCTAGAACAACAAAAGGAGACTGTGGCCCGAAGCAAACCAGGAAAGTTCAGGCAACAGTTTTCTCAAACCTTGGTTACTCTACATAATGTTTCCATCATCACTTGACACATACAAAATACTGCTCGGTGTAGATAATATATCAACAAACTGACATATTCTGCAGGAAAGGTTAAATCAATTATCATACAAAAGGAAAGACAATCTGTAGAACAAATTGGCAGACACGAAAAGGATGCAAGTCATGAGAAACAAAAAACCAAATTCTTAGCTCCAAATACAAAACCCCTTTTGTTCTGTCTAAGGTGAATCAAACATAAAACTCGAGGCATCCTGGTCCAAACATATGCCGTTCCGAGGAAAGGGATGAAAACGGAAAGAAAAAAGTAAAAAAAAAAAAATTGCAAATAGCTGAAAAATATGTTTTGGACTCTGAAATTTACTCAATAGACATGATTTCTCAACTCAATTAGAGTGTTCTAGCACAAGTACAGATCACAAAACATGCAGATTAACTTGCAGGAGTGCTAACAAGCTATTAAAAATCTTATGACGAAAATCCCCACAACTCCCACCTAACTTAGAGCCTAATTAATTGGTTTGGTAGTGCAGTCCTGCACCTAAAATTCATTTCCTGAACTACCATCTAACAAGGACGATTATCATGTTACTGGCACGGTAAAGTTACCAGGCCAGTTTCTACCATTTGATCATTGTTAAGTTTTGAACAAGGTAGATTTGCCCATGATCTAAAGGAAGAAATTGGTTCAGTACCATTACCGGGCCAGTAAGGGAATATGGCCCAACTATTGTACCCAAAGAAATGAAACAGTTAAAGATGAAAAAAACATTTCAGAATATCTTCCCAAAGTATCAACCTAAAATACTAGACAACGTTAAAAAGAAAAAAGAAAAAAGAAGCAAAAAAAGTTCCATGATGGTTTACAAGCTCTGAAAAAGGGAAATTCAACAGAGAAAATTTTCATTTGTAAAATCAAGAACTTCTCCCATCCTCTTATTGAGAGTGAAAAGCAAGTTCTTATCACTCTTCCCCCCAACTGTAAATTCATAAAAAGGAGAAAATTTCAACAGAAATCATTCATGACTTCAAATATATTGAATCAAAAAGTTCCCAAAACTGGCAAGCAAGTGAAACAGAGATCCTGAAACAAGCATCCCCTTCACAACATCATACCAAACAAATTACAAAGAAAGCTTCATTAAACAAGTAGAAAGATCAATTTTTTTTTTCTTAAAAAAACCACATAATCAATCACCAAAACACAGACAAACTGAAGAAGGAAAAAACCATGAAACATGTAAAAACTCACAAGAGTCGTCTCTAAAATCAGAGGCGAAAATCATGATGAAATGAAGAGAAAATCAAAGGGGTTTTAGCTGACCTTGTGTTGAAACTCCTCGTCTTTAAGATTTAGTGTTTGATTAGGATTCAAAGTTCAAAACTAAGACAAAGATCTGCGAATATCCATGTCTTTTAGTTTGGTTTCAAGTATACGATAAGGCATAAGCTGATGATGCCACTAAGTACCTTAATATATTTATCACAGTCAAACTTTATTATTAAATGACCTCTATCATTGAAAAAATTACATCTCTGCCACTCAGGTGAAAATCTCAGCATCTTTTGCGTCACCTTTTGTGTTTTTTTTTGCCGACCTGTTTCCGTAATTAAAAATATAATTATGTGATTAAATTAAATTAATCTCTAGTTTTATTAAAGTGTTGGTTACAAGGTATTCTTTACTGATATAAACAAATAAATAAATATTTAACTAATTAATTAATTAAGAGCAAACGACATGTTTCCATCCAAAGATAAGTGACTTAGCAAGTTTCCACCCTTAGTTACATTTATTACAGATTCTCACCTTTAAAGTGACTCTATTAGTGATTGTGGAGCTCCGACAAATGTTATTACAAAACTACCCCTGTACCATCCCATTCCAAACCTTGTGTTTTTTGCCCTACTTCCTAGCCTTTTTTCTGGCCACCCTCTCCACCGAAAATCATCCCCCACCTAGCCATTCAATTGATCGGGCCGCCCTCTCTAAAACCCCCATATTTCTCGACCTTGTTCACCTTCTTGTCACCGTTGATTGAAGGCCCTTTCCCTTGGGTTTCATTAAGTTAAATGATGATTGGGGTTATGGTGCTTGTGCTGGGGTTACGATGTGGGTGGCAAGGTTTGTCAACAGGTTGGCACCGAAGGTTGGCCGAAATGTCCTGCGACCGTGGAAGACGAAAAGTCTCTTAGATGGGTTTTGTGGCAGTTGGGAGATGGTGTGGGTTTTGCGGGGGCTAGGAGCTGGTGTGGGGTTTCTGGTAGCTGGGAGATGGTTTGGGGTTTTGTGGTGGCTAGGAGATGGTGTTTGAGGCGGCAAAGGGATGGTGTTGGGTTGGTGGCGGTGGTAGTGGCAGTGGAGTTGAGGATGGATTGGGTTGTTAGAAAATTTTGGTAAAAAAACATAAATACCTTTTAACCGTTATATTAAATGATTTTTGATTAACTTAAGGATGAGAATGTAGAATTTATAAAAATGGGATGGAAACTTGTGTTTTCAATAAACCTTGGGTGAGAACATGCATGTCGTTTACTCATTAATTAATAGGACCACAATAGTCGCAGTCTAATGTAAACAAATAAATATTGACTTCATGTCTCTTGTTTTTATTAATTTAAGGTCAAATAATGTGTTACATGTTGGTTGAAAAATAATAAAAATTTAATAATTAGCCCAAGCGTTTACTTCATGTCAAGTTTTGACGTATTAAATTATGTTTAAAATAAATGAAGATAATAATTAAATTAAAATAATTAACCCATTAATCAAGGCTAAACTAAGCCGCCTTTTAGAGCTCCAATGGAAAACAATTAAACAAAGAGGAGCTTTGGGACTAGCAAAAAAGATAGGGAGGAGACCAGAGACCATAGACCAGAGCCAACGTGTGCGAAGGAAAAAGATGAAACGAAGGAATGAAGGACCCACGCGGTTTAATTATTTATTTATTTACTTGATAATTTCTCTTCGTCCTAAAGGGAAAATCTTTTCCCTCATCTATCTATCTATCATCAACACGAACATGAAGCCAACCAGATAAAGTATTTTAATGGCCATCAATCACCATGAATAATATATCCCATTCATTTTACTACGCGTTTTCTTTTTCCCTTTTCTTTATTTTATTGCCTTTCTAGATGAATTTGTCGATTCTCTCATGTTATTGACCTTGAAGAAGCACATTTTGATACGTTATATTTTATTAATAGTTTCTCATAGGGTATGAATTCAAAGTATGTTGGATTAATGCACTACAAAATATGTAGTTAATCATTCGTTTAAGTTTAATTGATTATCCATCTTGAGATTTAAGAGAGGATCTTGATTCGATATTTATAATAAAAACTATCGCCGTAGTTGTAATTTAAGAATAATGACGGTTTTATATTATTATGTGATACATGAAGGGAGATGTTATAATCAAAATATGTAGAGTGACCCACATTTGTTATCTTCAAAGTTTGATGTCACACAAGTGTTCACTTTTGCATATTACATATATGATTCAACGTATCAATTTAATGCCTTTCATAAGGTACTGATTTTAAGTATGAGTCAATTTGAGTAAATGAATCCCACCTAATTGAAAACTATATATATATATATATATATATATATATATATATATTTTACTCTATTTGTTTTATTTTGAATATTACTTATAGGTTGTATTATGTATATCGAATCCCTCTGACTCCCAAGATTTCAGTGGGGGACTGTAACATTGGGTTGTTGTCTATCTCTTTCGAGAATAGTTAAAGATGCACGTAAGCTGACCTGGATTCTAGGTTTCAAGATAGCTGTTCTTTTCAATTTAGTTTGCAATAGTTAAAAATCTAAAGTTAAACATGGAAATATAGGTTTATAATATTTGTTTAAGTTTGATTAGTTGAATTTGATGGCCTTCCCATGGTTTCACCGACCATGAAGGGCCCTAAATAGTGGTTAATTATATTTTAATTATATTCCACATTTTGTCTTTTTCTCCTCCTGTATATTCAATTTATGTGATTAATTAAGTCCATGAGTTACATGAAATCTATTAGATATATGTATAATAATATTTCAGCCTCACCAACTCATATTTAAGATCAAGAACCAACAACTACCCTTTATTATACTATATGACCACGGAAACAACATAAATATAATAACCTAAAGTAAGACTAATTTTAATCATCGATACCGTCAGTATATTTTTTGTTGAAGAAAATTCTAATCATCCGTCTAAGATTAGAATTAAAAAGGTTTGAAAACCTACATATCAAAAGGGTTTAAGATCTACAAAGTCAAGAAAACTGAAGTATACATACGTACTATATCCATACATCACTATCTATAATATAAAAAAATTAATAATTCATCTCTGAAGCATTTATAATACAAAATATTTACCCTTTTCTCAAAGTCTCAACAAAGAACATTTTTATAACGTTAATATAATCTCATAATCTTGCAAGTGACTAAATTTCAAACAAAACTTTAGAATTCAAAAAGAGAATTATTGGTTGATGGAAAGTCAAAGATATATTAAACAGCAATATTAATTATAATTAAGGAGTTGGTTTAATAAAGACAAACAAAGTAATTATGTATATGAAGAAACATCAATTGAAGATGAAGGTTTGTCATGTTGGTGGTGATAAGGGCAAGTCTTGCATAAGGATGACGTATATTTTGAAAGAAATATGACTTTTTTAAGTCAAAACAAAATTACAATTTATTATTTTGTAATTTTTGTTCAATTCAACCATAGAATAATGAGTTTATTTTGATTTTATAAGACTTTGGCGTGTTTCTTTGTCGAACATCTCTTTATGGTGAATTAACAGGAGTAGTTTCATGACTTCATGACTCACGTCATAGTTAATCATAAAGTCAATATATTAATGCTAGTCTATAGAAAATGTTATAGAAACCATGTTTTTTTTTTTTTTTTTTTTCATCATAAATCAATGTTTTACTTTAATAACGCGACCGGGATGAGTGGCCCAATCGGTCGTGGGAATGTCAAAATGTTTGAAATCTACAAAATACCCCTAAATTACATGTTAGTCCCTATAGTTGAAATCCACAACAACACCCCAAATCAAATTGCTGTCTATTGTGGCGCGACAACACACCAAATGCAAATCCCACTCATCTTTTGAGCCATTCCTCAACAAATTATCTAAAATCGGTCAAATAACCATTTTGAGAAAAACACTGCCACCGAACACGACAACCAAGCCAAATAGGCCTATTTCCCTGTCACAACAATCCCATCACCACAAAAATACTCCCCTCAAGTCTCCTGACCAAAACCCATCTCACCCCCTATGTTCGCCTGCCAATTGCAGCAAACCCACTGTTGGGCCACATGACTTTTTTCCTTTTTCAATTGTTTCACCATCAAAATCACCTCCTCACTACCTTTCAACTCATGCACTCCCTCTAAAACCCCCAATAGCCCGCCATCGTCTACTCGCCAATTGCCCCTTCCTCTCTAGGGTTTGCTTATTCGGTTTGTAATAGTTGAAATTGATGACCCACCCGATAAAGGCTTCGAGCCCCGGTTGACCTTAAACCAGCTAGGCGGACAAGGTTTTAAAAAATGCATAAAATCAATAAATTAGGCTTAATTTATAGAAAATAATACAACCATAAAAAAATTACCCAATAATTTTATGATTATTGCCAAATATTACAGATTATGTCTCTCTCTTTTTTGGATGATTTAGAATTGGAATATAATGTAGACAAGGTTTATTTGGTTTATTAGCCATATCATTTTCAGGCAAATCACATCTTAAGAGTAAAACTTTGAAAATTAATCATGTTTTGTGGGTTGAATTTCCTTGTAACTACTGATACTGACAACACTCTTAGAATATGTATTAATAAAAAACACATTTTAATTTCATGTCCTAATCGTAAGTCAAGAGACAAGATGGCAATCTAAAAACAACGAATTTATCAAAGAATAATTGATTCTGCCGTACAATCTTTTCCCAAAAAAAAAAAAAAATAATAATAATAAATAATAACAATGATATAATTGAATACACCATGTAAGTAATTAACATGTCATATTAAATATATGTTCAAAGATTAATTAATCAAAAGTTTAAGGAAAATATGGGCACCCAATAAGTTTATATTTTTAATTACATACCTACGTAATATATGTTATATAAATTAATTCTTTATTGATGACATCTTTATGTTTATAGTATAACATGCATGCTCATAACGTTTTAAAGGTATAATATTATATTTCTTAATATGAAATAATCATTTTTTTTTTTTTTTTTTTACAGTGATGTGTCTCTTATTTGACGTTGATTTATCATTAACCAAATGTTCTTTTTTACACACTAAAGTTACATAATTGAGACGATGCATCATTTGAAATGAAAAATATTATTAAGTTACACCATCATGTCATTTAGTTTTAAAACTCAAAAAATTGGCCAGAAATCCAAGGGAAATTAAAACAAGTTAATATTTTGAAAAACCAATTACAACAAGCATAACACTACGGTTTTGCTTTCAATATTGTCAAAAACACTCCTTTTTTTTTTTCTTCTTTTTAATTATCTTGTTATTAATGGAGAAAGTAGATAAAGAACCATTATTGTAGAAGAAAACTGAAGGCTAGCATATTTAAGAAAGCTATAGCTTTTCAGAAGCACACATAGAAGTTTTGACATGCCCCAAAGTCTTCAATTTTTCAAAGTAAAATCAAATACAAACAACACTTAATCTTACAAAAACATTCCTCATTTATATATATATATACACATAAAATCTAGCTAGCTAGACAAAACATGCCGTCATATATATATATATATATATATTGCATGCCATTAAAAGCTGAGAATAAAGTTATTATATATATAGGGTACGTACTAGCTACGTACTGGCCTCACATGCAAATTTATTAATTCTTTGGAGACTTGTATATATTTTGGCACAGAAATTGTATCGAAGAATCATCAAATCACGTCAGGTTGTTCGTAGAACAACGCAAAATAAAACAAAAAAGACGATGTAAGGTAGAAAATTGAACCACAAAGATTATATAAAAGCCAACTGCAAGGTGTTTCAAAGTTCATTCAACAACAAAAGAAGAAAGCTTAATTGTCTAGCAAGGAGGTGTACATCAGTTCCCACCATGCATTGTAAAGATAGAAAGACAACAAGAACAACACAGCCAATTAAAGCAGAAAAAAAAGAGAATAGAAAGCAACTGCATGCCCTTCAGCCCTTCGTTATCCAAGCTCCCAGAGAAGAAATATGCAGATCAGGGCTGAACATCCACTGAGAAATACTGCTGCATGCAAAGGAAACAGTAAGTATATATATGACAGATATATTGTTATTAGGGGTTATTTGATCCTTAGATCATCCTTTTTATTTCCATTTTAAGAGATAACTCAGAATAAAGCTGAAACACATTACAAGTTCACAAGAAGTAGATTTGTAAATATTAAATAATACTTAAAAGATCAGGATCCTCTGATGATCTGAATTTTACCTGAACAAAATACAGTATTGTGATTGATGGTTAATAAAAAGAATAAAACTTAATATTGAAGTAAGAAGTTAAACAATTGTTTATAATTAGAGAAAAAAAAAAAATATGAAAGTTAATTACTTACATTGTTGGCAATCTGTGGGCTCAACGAGATTGAAGCATTGTACCAAACAGAATTACTACGAAGAATTAGAGAACTACTATATGCTTGTATTCATGACAAGTTAGATGTGATTAATAATTAACTTTCAATCTTTCATCAATAACCAAACAAGTTTACATATATATAAACATTCATCAAAGATGGATTGATAACCAAACAAACATGTAAATGTAAAAATATAAGGAAAACAACACAAGACATGTAATAATAATAGTGAGCCTCAGACTTACATTCAGTGGCTACTGGTCAGTCTGATGAGGCGATGGGGACCGGTATTGCCTCAACCATTCCGGTGGTGGCCAGAAAATTTTATGATATTCGGGCTGATATTCTAGAGGTATATCAAAGGTTTCTTCGACATCGTACACACGAACTTTGATATCTTCCAACAGAAGTCCCCAGAACTCATCTACTGGTTCCTCCTGCTCATCATCAAAGTCTTCTTCATCATCACTGTCAATTGGATACTTCACTTCATCAACAAAGATGATGTGATTGCCTTCAATCTCATCAAAGTCCGAAGCATCAATGGCGAATGACCACTTTCGGCTGAGGACTAACACGGTATCACCCAAGTCTTCAACCTCCGTCCATTCTTTCTCTCCATCCTCCGTCTCCTCCAGCCGATGAATTTTGAAATCAACAAATATATCTTCTCGAATACCAGGCCTTCTGATAAAACTATCAGTGGGGTTATGATAATAAACTTGATCATCACAAAGAGAATAGTCTCTTCCTACTAGAAGAAGATCCCCACCTGACTTTACCAAGAACCAATCTCCCAAAAAAGGATAAGGAACCGGAATTGTGATGCAATTGTAACTGGATTCCTGGACTGCAACCACAATTCCGAAGCGATCGACAACGTAGACATAACCATTGTGGCCTGCGATGTCGCGATACTCTATTTCTCGGTTCACCAGTGACCAATAGTCTTCACCGATTGTTACTGAAAATACTTTATGATCATTGATCACGAATAATGAGTTATCTGATTCAAAGTTTGATGACAACACTGCCTTGTTTTTGAGCTGTTCGTTGTCATTGTTACGGTTATTCAATGGCTGCGCAGGATTCGCGGCTTCATTTCTGATCCATTTTAGAGTGAAACTCTTACACACTTCAGTGACGCGAAACTCGAGCGAGTTCAACTCCTTGGGGAAGTATTCGTCTGGTAAACCTTCGATCTTTTTCATCGTGAATGGATTAAGAAAACAGAACTTGCCTTGTTCATTTGGTTCACTCACCATGATCAACCATCCGTCGTTCGGAGAGCCCTCTGGATCTTCGATAAGGTAGACCGTCGACTGAAACAACACGTACCCCAAGTTAAGCTGGTCCTTCGCGTTGTTTGAAGGAAAATACATTTTTTTGGGCAAGAGAACTTGCTCTTGAGGAGAGGGAATGGTAGTTCTCCAGGAATTACAGACGGCACGAAAACGGAGACGGCCTGAATGGGTATCAATGAATTCAGAGATAGAGAAAATGCCATCGGGAGTGAGATCAGCCCAGGAAATCTTGAAAGACTTCATGTGTTTGGCTCTGTGTTTGCAAACCCTAACCCTAAGTGTTGAAGAAGATGGAGTGAGAGAGAGAGAGGCGGATATGTCTATGTTCAGTGTAAGAGAGGGTTGATATTTGTAAGCCAGAAAAGGTCCAGTTGCGTCACTGTCTGACAGATGACGACTGCATGTCAGCCTTCTATCACAGTAACGTACGAGGGGTTGGTAAGATTCAATTTCTTACAAAAACAATAAAAGATAAAATTGTATTTATATATTTATTATGTAATTAATTAAATAATTATAGTGGTTTTAGTTTTCATGACAATTTCTTAAAATTTCATATTTGTTTAATTAGATGAAAATAAGTTATAAGTAGAAGAGACCGTCATATACAGTGGTCGACGATCATGATTATTGTGAAGGAATAATAATAGGGACGGTGGTGATGACGGTGTGATAATGGCGCGAATGTAACGAAAATGTAAATTATGATTTACAAAATAACGGAAAAGGAAAAACGAGATGTTTTGTGTTACAAATAATCTTCGAAAATAGTAAGTTGATGATTAGTTATCTTGTTTAGTTATATAAATAGCGGACGCTACGTACTTGATGCATGCCGCATGCAAAAATCTATTATTTCAGGTAAATAATTTTATATAATTATTAATTTTTCAATAATAATATGAGCATATATAAGTAATAAAAATGCAAAAAGTTTTTTTTTTCATATATAATTTTATGTCTCATAAAATTATAAATAAATAAATACCCAATAAGAATATAATTATATATACTCATTGAGAAATGTGATTATTTTAACTTGAATTATTTACCATATTTGATCATATTCAAAAACAGAAGTAATAATGTAGAAAATGGTGAAAAATGAAAAAGAAAATGTTATATATATTACAAATGATCGTGGAAAACAAAATATTTAATGCCGAAACAAATAACCCTATGTATTTAAAGAAATCTTGTTGAATGTCATATTCGAGTAGTTGTTGATAATGTTTTATCCTGTTTAAATATGCAGATAGAAAACGCTACCTAATTATACATGCCGCATGCACAAATCTATTATTTTATGTAAATTAACTAATATATAAGTTAATTTTAATGTAATATAATGATAATAAGTAATGTAAATGATAAAAAAAAAAAAAAAAAAAATCTTTACATGGTAATTTTAGGTATCATAAAAATAAAAGGAAAGTTAACCTATATAAGAACATATTTTAGGGAAATAAGATTTTTGAACTTGAATTAATTACCATATTTGTTCATTTCAAATATAAGTAGATTTAATAAATTAAATTAATTTCCGAACCATATAAAGTATAACAATAGTCTTAAATTAATAACCAGAAGTAAAAGAAAATTATATGGAGGCTGGAAGTGAAATATACCCAGAAATCAAACATCAAAATTATACACCAAATTAAAACCCTTCTTCTCAAAGATAAGAATATAATTATAAATGCTCATTGAGAAATTTGATTATTTTAACTTGAATTCATTACCATATTTGATCATATTCAAACAAAAAAATAAAAACAAAAAAACAAAAAATTAATTAATAAATAATAATGTAGAAAATGGTTAAAAATGAAAACGAAAATGCTACATTTTACAAATGATCGCGGAAAATAAAGTATTTAATAATCCTTTGTTTTTAAAGAAAAGTTTGTTAAATGTCATCATCGGTAACCGTTGATAATGTTTTATCTTGTTTAATTATGTAGAATTGTATGTGATTTTTCCATTAAACTCAGAGTATCGCGAGGTTATAACCCGATTCAGAACCAGATTGGCTCCATCGATTGTCCGACCTAACATAAGCTAGTCGTGACCAATCTTTAAGGTCGTTCAACCAATTCTCAAATAACTTCAGACTTAGATATCTTGGGAATGATCAAATCGACAACAATCTTTGCATAATTACAATGCCCAATTGTGAGAATATCGGAGTTACATTTCAATTTAATTGTAATCCCTTTATTTTTGCTCTTTCCTTTGTACAAACTTTGTATATAAACCTCCTCAAATAATGAGAAAATGTTTAAAAATATTCATAGAATTACTATTGTAAGCTCTCACAACAAATACAAAAAATAGTGGATGTAGGCTCAAGAGTCTATTTCGTCGAACCACTTTAAAATTTCTTTTGCTATTTACTTTACTACATTTATTACTGATTATCCGTAATCACACACACACTAGTTTCGATCTCGCTAAGGTCGATCGGATCACTCTAATTAGAGCAGATTTATGCATCAACATGCAGATAGAAACGCTAGGTATTTATGCATGCCGCATGCAAAAATCTATTATTTCATGTAAATTAACTAATATATATAAGTTAATTTTAATGTAATATAATGATCATAACTAATGCAAATGAAAAAAAAAAAAAAAAATTTCTTTACATGTAATTTAAGTATCATAAAAATAAAAGGAAAGTTATCCCAAATAAGAACATAATTATAAGATTTTTGAACTTGAATTAATTACCATATCTGTTCATTTCAAATATAAATAGATTTAATAAATTAAATTAATTTTCGAACCATATAAAGTATAACAATAGTCTTATATTAATAAATCATAAGTAAAAGAAAATTATATATATGGAGGCTGAAAGTGAAATATACCCAGAAATCAATCATCAAAATCATACATCATATTAATAACCCTTCTTCTCAAAGATAAAATTAAACAGCAAGTCACCAACTCTAGCTACATATCTGTTCTTTATTTGTTTAAGCAGAGATCAAAGGATTCATGTTTTATCAGAATGACTGATCATTTTAATAAGTGCTTTCTGGCCTGCATTTTATGATTTAGAATTGGAATATTAATGTAGACAAAGTTTATTGGGTTTATTAGCCACATCATTTTCAGCAATCACATCTTAAGAGTAAAACTTCGAAAATTAATCATGTTTTGTGGGTTGAATTTCCTTGTAACTACTGATACTGACAACACTCTTAGAATATGTATTAATAATAAAACACATTTAATTTCATGTCCTAATCGTAAGTCAAGAGACAAGATGGCAATCTAAACACCAAGAATTTATCAAAGAAACTAATTGATTCTGCCGTACAATCTTTTTTCCCAAAAAAAAAAAAAAATTAATAATAATAATAAACATATATAATTGAATAACACATGTAAGTAATTAAACATGTCAATTAATATATAGTTTCAAAGATTAATTAATCAAAGGTTAAGAAAATAGGGTGCACCCAATATATGTTTATATTTTTAATTACATCAGCTACGTAATATATGTATGTATAAATTAATTCTTATTGATGACATCTTATTGTTATAGTATTAACATGCATGCTCATAGACGTTTTAAGTATAATATTACATTTCTTATATGAAATATGAATATAAATTTTCTTTTACAGTGATGTGTCGTCTTATTTGACATTGATTTATCATTTACCACAATTAGTTCTTTATTTACACATTAAAGTTACATAATTGAGACATGCATCATTTAAATGAAAATTTGGATTTCGTTCGAAAAGTAAAATATTTTTAAGTACACCATCATGTCATTTAGTTTTAAACTCAAAAAATTGGCCAGAAATTCAAGGGAAATTAAAACAGGTTAATATTTTGAAAAACCAATTACCAACAAGCATAAACACTACGGTTTTGCTTTCAATATTGTCAAAAACACTCCTTTTTTTTTTTTTTTTTCTTCTTTTAATTACTTGTTATTATGGAGAAAGTAGATAAAGAACCATTATTGTAGAAGAAAACTGAAGGCTAGCATTTTAAGAAAGCTATAGCTTTTCAGAAGCCACATATTTTAACCCCAAAGTCTTCAATTTTTCAAAGTAAAATCAAATACAACAACACTTAATCTACAAAACATTCCTCATTATATTATATATACACATAAAATCTAGCTAGCTAGACAAAACGGCCTGTCATAATATATATATATATATATATTATATGCATGGCCATTAAAAGCTGAGAATAAAGTTATTATATATATAGGGTACTACTAGCTCACGTACTGGCCTCACATGCAAATTTATTAATTCTTTGGAGACTTGTATATATTTTCACAGAAATTGTATCGAAGAATCACAAATCACGTCTTGTTCAAACAACGCAAATACACAAAAGACGATGTAGAGTAGAAAATTGAACCACAAAGATATATAAAAGCCAACTGCAAGGTGTTTCAAGTTCATTCAACAAAAGAGAAAGCTTATTGTCTAGCAAGGAGTGTACATCAGTTCCCACCATGCATTGTAAAAGTAGAAAACACAGAACAACACAGCCATTAAAGCAGAAAAAAAAGAGAATAGAAAGCAACTGCATGCCCTTCAGCCCTTCGTATCCAGCTCCCAGAGAAGAAATATGCAGATCAGGCTGAACATCCACTGAGAAATACTGCTGCATGCAAAGGAAACAGTAAGTATATATATGACAGATATATTGTTATTAGAGGTTATTTGATCTTTAGATCATCCTTTTTTATCCCATTTTAAGAGATAACTCAGAATAAAGCTGAACACTTACAAGTTCACAAAAGTAGATTTGTAATATTAAATAATACTTAAAAGATCAGATCCTCTGATGATCTGAATTTACCTGAACAAAATACAGTATTGTGATTGATGGTTAATAAAAAGAATAAAACTTAATATGAAGTAAGAAGTTAAACAATTGTTTATATTAGAGAAAAAAAAAAATATGAAAGTTAATTACTTACATTGTTGGCAATCTGTGGGCTCAACGAGATTGAAGCATTGTACCAACAGAATTATACGAAGAATTAGAGACTACTATATGCTTGTATTCATGACAAGTTAATGTATTAATAATTAACTTTCAATCTTTCATCAATAACCAAACAAGTTTACTATATATAAACATTCATCAAAGATGGTTGATAACCAAACACATGTAAATGTAAAAAATTAGGAAAACAACACAAGACATGTAATAATAATAGTGAGCCTCAGACTTCCATTCATTGGCTACTGGTCAGTCTGATGAGCGGGGACCGGTATTGCCTCACCATTCCGGTGGTGGCCAGAAAATTTTATGATATTCGGGCTGATATTCAGAGGATATCAAAGGTTTCTTCGACATCGTACACACGAACTTTGATATCTTCCAACAGAAGTCCCCAGAACTCATCACTGGTTCCTCCTGCTCATCATCAAAGCTTCTTCATCATCACTGTCAATTGGATACTTCACTTCATCACACAAAGATATGTGATTGCCTTCAATCTCATCAAAGTCCGAAGCATCAAGGCGAATGACCACTTGCGGCTGAGCTAACACGGTATCACCCAAGTCTTCAACCTCCGTCCATTCTTTCTCTCCATCCTCCGTCTCTCCAGCCGATGAATTTTGAAATCAACAAATATATCTTCTCGAATACCAGGCCTTCTGATAAAACTATCAGTGGGGTTATGATAAAACTTGATCATCACAAAGAGAATAGTCCTCCTACTAGAAGAAGATCCCCCCTGACTTTACCAAGAACCAATCTCCCAAAAAGGATAAGGAACCGGAATTGTGATGCAATTGTAACTGGATTCCTGGACTGCAACCACAATTCCGAAGCGATCGACAACGTAGACATAACCATTGTGGCCTGCGATGTCGCGATACTCTATTTCTCGGTTCACCTGACCAATAGTCTTCACCGATTGTTACTAGAAATAATTTATGATCATTGATCACGAATATGAGTTATCTGATTCAAAGTTTGATGACAACACTGCCTTGTTTTTGAGCTGTTCGTTGTCATTGTTACGGTTATTCAATGGCTGCGCAGGATTCGCGGCTTCATTTCTGATCCTTTTAAGAGTGAAACTCTTACACACTTCAGTGACGCGAAACTCGAGCGAGTTCAACTCCTTGGGGAAGTATTCGTCTGGTAAACCTTCGATCTTTTGCATCGTGAATGGATTAGAAAACAGAACTTGCCTTGTTCTTTTGGTTCACTCACCATGATCAACCATCCTCGTTCGGAGAGCCCTCTGGATCTTCGATAAGGTAGACCGTCGACTGAAACAACACGTACCCCAAGTTAAGCTGGTCCTTCGCGTTGTTTGAAGGAAAATACATTTTTTGGGCAAGAGAACTTGCTCTTGAGGAGAGGAATGGTAGTTCTCCAGGAATTACAGACGGCACGAAAACGGAGACGCCTGATATGGTATCAATGAATTCAGAGATAGAGAAAATGCATCGGGAGTGAGATCAGCCCAGGAAATCTTGAAAGCTTCATGGTTTTGGCTTGTGTTTGCAAACCCTAACCCTATTGTTGAAGAAGATAGATGAGAGAGAGAGAGGCGGATATGTCTATGTTCATGTAGAGAGGGTTGATATTTGTAAGCCAGAAAGGTCCAGTTGCGTCACTGTCTGACAGATGACACTGCATGTCAGCCTTCTATCACAGTAACGTACGAGGGTTGGTAAGATTCATTTCTTACAAAAACAATAAAGATAAATTGTATTTATATATTTATTATGTAATTAATTAAATAATTATATTGGTTTTAGTTTTCATGACAATTTCTAAAATTTCATATTTTGGTTTATGAAGAGAGGATCTTGATTCGATATTTATAATAAAAACCGTCGTCGTAGTTGTAATTTAAGAATAATAACGGTTTTATATTATCATGTGATACATGAATGGAGATGTTATAATCAAAATATGTAGAGTGACCCACCTTTGTTATCTTCAAAGTTTGATGTCACACAAGTGTTCATTTTTGCAAATTACATATATGATTCAACGTATCAATTTAATGCCTTTCATAAGGTACCAATTTTAAGTATAAGTCAATTCGAGTAAATGAATCCCACCTAACTGAAAACTATATATGAAGGATTATAGGACAATTTATATATATTTTTCACTTAATTTGATTCACTTTGAATATTACTTATAGTATTGTATTAATGTATATTCGAATCTCTCTAACTCCCAAGATTTAAGTGGGGGACTATAGCAGTGGGTTGTTGTACACTTGTACTAACTCTCTTGAGAATTAGTCAGGTATGCGCATAAGTTGACCTAGATATCTAGGTTTATAATATTTGTTTAAAGCTTGATTAGTTGAATTTGATGGCCTTCCCATGGTTTCACCGACCATGAAGGGCCCTAAATTAGGTGGTTAATTAATTATATTTTAATTATAATTCCAACATTTTGTCTTTATTCTTCTCTCCTGTAATATTCAATTTATTGTAATTAATTATAGTCCATAAGTTACATGAAATACTATTAGATATATGTATAATAATATTTCATCCTCACCAACTCATATTTAAGATCAAGAACCAACAACTACCCTTTATTTATACTATATGACCACGGAAACAACATTAAATATAATAACCTAAAGTAAGACTAATTTTATTATACATAATATAGTTACATAAATATTAATAATATTTGCATATATTTTTCATTAATCATTGATACCGTAAGTATATTTTGTTTGAAGAAAATTCTAATCAATCCGTTTAAGAAAACCTACATATCAAAAGGGTTTAAGATCTACAAAGTCAAGAAAACTGAAGTATACATACGTACATATGTGCATACGATCACTATCATATAATATAAAAAAAATTAATAATTCATCTCGAAATGCCATTTATAATACAAAATAATTTTACCCTTTTCTTTAAAGTCTCAACAAACGAACATTTTTATAATAATCTCATAATCTTAGCAAGTGGACTAAATTTCAAACAAAACTTTAGATATTCAAAAAAGAGAATTATTGGGTTGATGTAAAGTCAAAGATATATTAAACAGCAAATTAATTAATTAAAGGAAGTTGGTTTGAATAAAGACAAACAAAGTAATTATGTATATGAAGAAACAAGTCAATTTGAAGATGAAGGTTTGTCAATGGTGGTGATAAGGGCAAGTCTTGCATAAGGAATGACGTATATTTTGAAAAAGAAATATTAGACTTTTTTAAGTCAAAACAAAAATTAAATTTATTATTTTGTAATTTTTTGTTCAATTCAACCATAGGATATAATGAGTTTAATTTTGATTTTATAAGACTTTGGCGTGTTATCTCTGTCGAACATTCTCTTTATGGTGAATTAAACAGGAGTAGTTTCATGACTTCATGACTCACGTCATAGTTTAATCATAAAGTCAATATATTAATGCTTAGTCTATAGAAAATGTTATAGAAACCATGTTTTTTTTTTTTTTTTTTTTTTTTTCATCATAAATCAATGTTTTAACTTTTAATAAGCGACCCGGGATGAGTGGCCCAAGTCTTGGGTTGATCGTGACGTCAAAATGTCAAAATGTTTGAAATCTATCAAACATACCCCTACAAATTACATGTTAGTCTCTATAGGTTTGAAATCCCACAAACACACCCCAAATGCAAATTGGCTGTCTATTGATTGGCAGCGACAACACACCAAATGCAAATCTCACTCATCCTTTGAGCCATTCCTCAACAAATATATCTAAAATCTAGTCAAAATTGAACCATTTTGTAGAAAAAAACACTGCCACCGACATCGACAACCGAAGCCAAATAGGGCCTATTTCCAGCGTCAACAACACTCTCCATCACCACAAAAATACTCCCCTTAGTCTCCTGAGCAAAACCCATCTCACCTCCTATGTTCGCCTCGCCAATTGTCGACAACAACCCACTGTTGTGGTCGCATGACTTTTTTCCTTTTTCGATTGTTTCACCATCGAAAATCACCTCCATCACTATCTTTCAACTCGCCTGCACTCCCTCTTTAAAACCCCCAATAGCCCCGCCATCATCTACTCGCCAATTGCCTCCTTCCTCTCTAGGGTTTGCTTATTCGGGTTGTAAACAGTTGAAATTGATGACCCGGCCTGATAAAGGCTTCGAGTCCCGGTTGGACCGGTTAAACCAGCTAGGCTGGACTAGGTTTTAAAACAATGCATAAAATCAATAAATTAGTGCTTAATTTATAGAAAATATAATAACAACCATAAAAAATTACCCAATTTAATTTTATGATTAATTGCCAAATATTGCAAGATTATGAATCTCTCTCTTTTTTGGATGATTTAGAATTGGAATATTAATGTAGACAAGGTTTATTTGGTTTATTAGCCATATCATTTTCAGGCAAATCACATCTTAAGAGTAAAACTTTGAAAATTAATCATGTTTTGTGGGTTGAATTTCCTTGTAACTACTGATACTGACAACACTCTTAGAATATGTATTAATAATAAAAACACATTTTAATTTCATGTCCTAATCGTAAGTCAAGAGACAAGATGGCAATCTAAAACAACAAGAATTTATTATCAAAGAAACTAATTGATTCTGCCGTACAATCTTTTTCCCAAAAAAAAAAAAAAAATTAATAATAATAATAACATGATATAATTGAATAACACATGTAAGTAATTAAACATGTCATATTAATATATAGTTTCAAAGATTAATTAATCAAAAGGTTTAAGGAAAATATGGGTGCACCCAATATATGTTTATATTTTTAATTACATCAGCCTAACGTAATATATGTATATATAAATTAATTTTATTGATGACATCTTTATGGTTATAGTAATAACATGCATGCCTCATACGTTTTAGAGTATAATATTATATTTCTTAATATGAAATATCAATTTTTTTTTTTTTTTTTTACAGTTATGTGTCTCTTATTTGACGTTGATTTATCATTTACCACAATCAGTTCTTATTTACACACTAAATTACATAATTGAGACGATGCATCATTTGAAATGAAAAATATTATTTAAGTTACACCATCATGTCATTTAGTTTAAAACTCAAAAAATTGGCCAGAAATCCAGGGAAATTAAAACAAGGGTAATATTTTGAAAAACCAATTACCAACAAGCATAAACACTACGGTTTTGCTTTCAATATTGTCAAAAACACTCCTTTTTTCTTCTTCTTTTTAATAATCTTGTTATTAATGGAGAAGTAGATAAAGAACCATTATTGTAGATGAAAACTGAAGGCTAGCGTATTTAAGAAACCATAGCTTTCAGAAGTCTTCAATTTTTCAAAGTAAAATCAAATACAAACAAACACTTAATCTTACAAAAACTTTCCTCATTTATATATATATATATACACATAAAATCTAGCTAGCTAGACAAAACATGCCGTCATATGAAAAATTCAATTCTATATATATATATATTAATATATATATATAATATAAATATTATAATATTATATATATATATATATATTGCATGCCATTAAAAGCTGAGAATTAAGTTATTATATATATAGGGTACTAGCAACGTACTGGCTCACATGCAAATTTATTAATTCTTTGGAGACTTGTATATATTTTGGCACAGAAATTGTATCGAAGAATCATCAAACACGTCAGGTTGTTGAGAACAACGCAAAATAAAACAAAAAAGACGATGTAAGGTAGAAAATTGAACCACAAAGATTATATAAAAGCCAACTGCAAGGTGTTTCAAGGTTCATCAAACAAAAAAGAAGAAAGCTTAATTGTCTAGCAAGGAGGTATACCTCAGTTCCCACCATGCATTGTAAGATAGAAAGACAACAAGAACAACACAGCCAATTAAAGCAGAAAAAAAGAGAATAGAAAGCAACATGCATGCCCTTCAGCCCTTCGTTATCCAAGCTCCCAGAGAAGAAATATGCAGATCAGGGCTGAACATCCACTGAGAAATACTGCTGCATGCAAAGGAAACAGTAAGTAATTATATGACAGATATATTGTTATTAGGGGTTATTTGATCCTTAGATCATCCCTTTTATTTCCATTTTAAGAGATAAACTCAGAATAAAGCTGAAACACATTACAAGTTCACAAGAAGTAGATTTGTAAATATTAAAAATACTTAAAGATCAGGATCCTCTGATGATCTGAATTTTACCTGAACAAAATACAGTATTGTGATTGATGGTTAATAAAAAGAATAAAACTTAATAAGAGAAGTAAGAAGTTAAACAATGGTTTATAATTAAGAAAAAAAAAAATATGAAGTTAATACTTACATTGTGTGGCAATCTGTGGGCTCAACGAGATTGAAGCATTGTACCAACAGAATATACGAAGAATTAGAGAACTACTATATGCTTGTATTCATGACAAGTTAGATGTGATTAATAATAACTTTCAATCTTTCATCAATAACCAAACAAGTTTACATATATATAAACATTCATCAAGATGGATTGATAACCAAACAAACATGTAAATGTAAAAAATAAGGAAACAACACAAGACATGAATAATAATAGTGAGCCTCAGACTTACATTCAGTGGCTACTGGTCAGTCTGATGAGGCGACGGGGACCGGTATTGCCTCAACCATTCCGGTGGTGGCCAGAAAATTTTTGATATTCGGGCTGATATTCAAGAGGTATATCAAAGGTTTTTCGACATCGTACACACGAACTTTGTATCTTCCAACAGAAGTCCCAGAACTCATCTACTGGTTCCTCCTGCTCATCATCAAAGTCTTCTTCATCACACTGTCAATTGGATACTTCACTTCATCCACAAAGATTATGTGATTGCCTTCAATCTCATCAAAGTCCGAAGCATCAATGCGAATGACCACTTTCGGCTGAGGACTAACACGGTATCACCCAAGTCTTCAACCTCCGTCCATTCTTTTTCTCCATCCTCCGTCTCCTCCAGCCGATGAATTTTGAAATCAACAAATATATCTTCTCGAATACCGGCCTTCTGATAAAACTATCAGTGGGGTTATGATAATAAACTTGATCATCACAAAGAGAATAGTCTCTCCTACTAGAAGAAGATCCCCACCTGACTTTACCAAGAACCAATCTCCCAAAAAAGGATAAGGAACCGGAATTGTGATGCAATTGTAACTGGATTCCTGGACTGCAACCACAATTCCGAAGCGATCGACAACGTAGACATAACCATTGTGGCTGCGATGTCGCGATACTCATTTCTCGGTTCACAGTGACCAATAGTCTTCACCGATTGTTACTGAAAATAATTAGATCATTGTCACGAATAAGAGTTATCTGATTCAAAGTTTGATGACAACACTGCCTTGTTTTTGAGCTGTTCGTTGTCATTGTTACGGTTATTCAATGGCTGCGCAGGATTCGCGGCTTATTTCTGATCCATTTAAGAGTGAAACTCTTGCACACTTCAGTGACGCGAAAATCGAGCGAGGTCAACTCCTTGGGGAAGTATCGTCTGGTAAACCTTCGATCTTTTGCATCGTGAATGGATTAAGGAGACAGAACTTGCCTTGTTCATTTGGTTCACTCACCATGATCAACCATCCGTCGTTCGGAGAGCCTCTGGATCTTCGATACGGTAGACCGTCGACTGAAACAACCGTACCCCAAGTTAAGCTGGTCCTTCGCGTTGTTTGAAGGAAAATACATTTTTTGGGCAAGAGAACTTGCTCTTGAGGGAGGGAATGGTAGTTCTCCAGGAATTCAGACGGCACGAAAACGGAGACGGCTCTGAATGGGTATAATGAATTCAGAGATAGAGAAAATGCCATCGGGAGTGAGATCAGCCCAGGAAATCTTGAAAGACTTCATGTGTTTGGCTCTGTGTTTGCAAACCCTAACCCTAAGTGTTGAAGAAGATGGAGTGAGAGAGAGAGAGGCGGATATGTCTATGTTCAGTGTAAGGAGGGTTGAATTTGTAAGCCAGAAAAGGTCCAGTTGCGTCACTGTCTGACAGATGACGACTGCATGTCAGCCTTCTATCACAGTAACGTACGAGGGGTTGGTAAGATTCAAATTCTTACAAAAACCATAAAAGATAAAATTGTATTTATATATTTATATGTAATTAATTAAAATTATAGTGGTTTTAGTTTTCATGACAATTTCTTAAAATTTCATATTGGTTAATTAGATGAAAATAAGTTATAAGTAGAAGAGACCGTCATATACAGTGGTCGACGTCATGATTATTGTGAAGGAATAATAATAGGGACGGTGGTGATGACTGGTGTGATAATGGCGCGAATGTAACGAAAATGTAAATTATGATTTACAAAATAACGGAAAAGGAAAAACGAGATGTTTTGTGTTACAAAAAATCTTCGAAAAAGTAAGTTGATGTTAGTTATCTTGTTTAGTTATATAAATACGGACGCTACGTACTTGATGCATGCCGCATGCAAAAATCTATTATTTCACGTAAATAATTTATATAATTATTAATATTTCAATAATAATATGAGCATATATAAGTAATAAAAATGCAAAAGTTTTTTTTTTCATATATATTTTAAGTCTCATAAAATTTAATAAATAATACCCAATAAGAATATAATATATATACTCATTGAAAATGTGATTATTTTAACTTGAATTATTTACATATATTGATCATATTCAAAACAGAATTAATAATGTAGAAAATGGTGAAAAATGAAAAAGAAAATGTTATATATATATACAAATGATCGTGGAAAACAAAAATATTAATGCCGAAAACAATAACCCTATGTATTTAAAGAAATCTTGTGAATGTCATATCGATAGTGTTGATAATGTTTTATCCTGTTTAAATATGCAGATAGAAAACGCTACGTACTTATGCATGCCGCATGCAAAAATCTATTATTTTATGTAAATTAACTAATATATAAGTAAATTTTAATGTAATATAACGATAATAAGTAATGTAAATGAAAAAAAAAAAAAAAAATTCTTTACATGGTAATTTTAGGTATCATAAAAATATAAGGAAAGTTATCCCAAATAAGAACATAATTATATATAGTACTACTTCATAGGGAAATAAGATTTTTGAACTTGAATTAATTACCATATTTGTTCATTTCAAATATAAGTAGATTTAATAAATTAAATTAATTTCCCAACCATATAAAGTATAAAAATAGTCTTAAATTAATAACTAGAAGTAAAAGAAAATTATATGGAGGCTGGATGTGAAATATACCCAGAAATCAAACATCAAAATCATACACCAAATTAAAAACCCTTCTTCTCAAATATAAGAATATAATTATATATGCTCATTGAGAAATGTGATTATTTTAACTTGAATTCATTACCATATTTGATCATATTCAAAATAAAAAATTAAAAATTAAAAAAATTAAAAGTAATAAATAATAATGTAAAAAATGGTTAAAAATGAAAAAGAAAATGTTATATCGGAAAACAAAGTATTTAATAATCCTTTGTATTTAAAGAAAAGTTTGTTAAATGTCATCGACGAGTAATCGTTGATAATGCTTTATCCTGTTTAATTATGCAATGTTGTGTCTGGTTTTTTCATCAAACTCGAAGTATCATGAGGTTAATTATAGCACGATTCAGAACCAGTTTGGCCCCATCGATTGTCCGACCTAGCATAAGCTAGTTGTGACCTATCTTTACGGTTGTTCAACCAATTCTTAGATAACTTCAGATCTCAAATATCTCAGAAATGATCAAATCGACAATAATCTTGACACAATCACAAAGCCTAATCGCAAGAATATCGGAGTTACATTTTAATTTAATTGTAATCCCTTTTATTTTCGCTCTTTGTTTTGTACAAACTCTCTATATAAACCCCTCAAACAATGTGAAAGGGTTGGAAAATATTCATAAAATTACTATTATAAACTCTCACAACAAATATAAAAAATAGTGAATATAGGCTCAAGAGTCTATCTCGCCGAACTACTTTATAATTCCTTTTGTCATTTACTTTACTACATTCATTATTCATTACTAGTTATCCGTAATCACACACACACTAGTTTTGATTCCGTCAAGGTCGATCAAATCACTTTAGTTGGTGCAGATTTCTGCATCAACATGCAAATAGAAAACGCTACGTATTTATGCATACCGCATGCAAAAATCTATTATTTCATGTAAATTAACTAATATATAAGTTAATTTTAATGTAATATAATGATCATAAGTAATGCAAATGAAAAAAAAAATTCTTTACATGTAATTTAAGTATCATAAAAATAAAAGGAAAGTTATCTCAAATAAGAACATAAATATAAGATTTTTAAACTTGAATTAATTACCATATTTGTTCATTTCAAATATAAATAGATTTAATAAATTAAATTAATTTTCGAACCATATAAAGTATAACAATAGTCTTATATTAATAAATCATAAGTAAAAGAAAATTATATATATGGAGGCTGAAAGTGAAATATACCCAGAAATCTATCATCAAAATCATACATCATATTAAAAACCCTTCTTCTCAAAGATAAAATTAAACAGCAAGTCACCAACTCTAGCTACATATCTGTTCTTTATTTGTTTAAGCAGAGATCAAAGGATTCATGTTTTATCAGAATGACTGATCATTTTAATAAGTGCTTTCTGGCCTGCACATCAAAAGAGAATATAGAATAAATTTTCTAGATAATAAAATGAATGTATATACCTTAGTTAATTAAGCTTACTACTTCATCCTGAAGATGAAGATGAAGATGATGATGGATCTGATGATGACACACCCAGATTGGAGGACGAAGAACATGGATCATCCTCCGCCGATGGCCTCATGAGCCAATTCGGCGGTGGCCATAACATTTGAAGATAGGCCGGGAGAGACATGATAGGTTCACTGCTTCCATCTTCTAAATCATACACACCAACTCTCACTCTTCCATCTTCTAAAGCTTCCATCACTTCGCCATTATCATTTACACCCCTAGCATAATCAGTTAAAGATTTAATTTCATCAACGAAAATGATTAAATCACAAGCTTAAACCGAATACGAACAGTCATGACTTATGAAAAATATTTGATCTCCGAATCTGTGACCTCCTCCCATCTCAGTCCATCCATATTGTCACGATGATCGAGCTTAAACACTTTGAATTCCACTGGAAGTTGACGATCATGATCAAGATTAACATAGCGTAGAAAGGCTAAATGAAAAAAGACTCGGCCGTCAAATGATTGAAGATCTCTAACTACAAAGTAAAGATTTCCACAAGATTTTACTAAGTACCACTTTCCACGTACGGCGAGGTAATGCGCGAGGAATCAATCAAAGATGTGTCGTCAATGATTCTAACAACGCTTTCTCGATCCACGGCAAAGAAAGAGTTCTTGTAATGTTAAAAGTCAGTGATTCCATAGCGTCGTTCCATCGGCCGCCATAAGTTTTCACCAATTGTGACGCACTGCAAGCCTGTCCGTTCGATCACAATAAACTTTTTTGCTTAAATCGAAGTCGCTGGACAAGCCTGCCTTGAAGAAACTCCTGGAGACTCGATGGTTTTCTTTAGAGCTATCGTTTCTAAGGAAGAAGTTTTTGGAAACCTCTGAGACGCGAAAGTTGAGAAGGTTTAAAACTTGAGGGAAGAGCTCGTCGTCAGGGAGATTCTGAACCGGGTGAGAAGAGGATGGATTGACGAGATGGAATATCTTCAATTGGCTCACTGACCTTGATCAACCAGCTCTTTTGGGGAGAGCTATCAGGAACTTCAAGGCGCGCGAAAGACTGTGGTTTGAACAAAGTGAAAGAAGCCATTGTGGTGTTAACAGTTTGAGCATTATTGATTGGACATACCATTTATTTGGGTAGTGAAAGAGGAGATTTATCAGGCGAGGAGTCAAGAATCGCTATGAGTTACAAATGGCTCGAAAATGGAGAATGTCAACGCGGGTATCCGGGCATTTTTCAATGAGAAATAGGAGTTCTGGTGGGAGATCAGCCTATGAAACTAAGGTTTTGGACTTTTTTTTTTCTTGGTAATGGGAATGAAACCCTAACCCTAATTGTTTCAGAAGAAAGAGAGGGAGATAGATTGAAGGTAGCGGAGATCTCCATGTTCAGTGGATTTGGTTTACCGATGTATATATAAGGCGGAAGAGGACCAGCTGCCTCCATTTGGAAACAACCGGTGTCAATTTCATGCATGTTAAAGATTCTAGAATGGGATTGATTTTGTGGATAACTTTCAATCAAGTTTTGTAATTTTTTTTTTTTTTTCAGTTTTTAGATTCTACAATGGGATGATCATAGCTAAAGAAAGAAGATGATAAGATAAAAATAGAAATTATTATTACAGAATAATAACATTAACATTAGCTGAATAAAGATTATAATATATAACTTAAAATGATGATAATTAAACTCAATCAAATATGAGAAGACAGTAATTAAAAAGTATATATAGATAAAAGAATGTTACTATCATTAAATCATTTTCTCAAAGTGTCTTAAACTGTACATATTAAAAATATTGAAAATAAATCATTTTTTTTCATTTAAATTGGAGTAAATTACTTTTTTCCATTCGACTTTTTCCCACTTAAAAAGTTTCAAAATATTACTTTCTACTCAAACTCCCAAAGTTTATATTTCGTTACTACCTAAAGCCAATTCTGACGGCGAAAATTTTCTCCATCATCACCATTTGAACCTCGGGTCTCCTCCTTACAAAACCTCTCTCTTTCTAGCATCTCATTTCTCGTCGATTGTCGGCCATCACAAAGCTAGGATTTCTTGTTCTTATCTGAACCCCGGTTGATTCCGACAATACATATTCAGTCAATTATCATCATTCGATTCATCAACCTTTACTCTATAAAACCTCTCACCTTAGCTCCCAGTAACTCGCCGAACGCTGATTGAGAAAGTAAAATATATTTTGGGTATTAACGAAATATAGACGTTAGATGGGAAAGTGGTATTTTGAAACTTTTTGAGTGAAAAAATGTCATTAAGGCAAACCTTGGGTGGGAAAAAGTCGTTTACTTGTTAAATAGTGAATTAACTTAGAGTAATACTACACATACATCATTTTCATACAATATTTCCCATACAACATTATGTGGTAAGATATGATTGGCTAATTTAAAGTTAAAATTAAACTTTCACCCAATCACATCTTGCCACATAATGTTGTATAAGAAATGTTGTATGAGAATGATGTATGTGTAGTATTATTCATTAACTTAATCATCAATTTTCAAATAGATTAAGATATAAAGTTGGAGATTATTTTCAATCGACTAATACATATAGTCACTTGGCATAGAAATCGTATTTTTATTTTAATTCTTATAAATAACATTAATTTCCTGGTATCAATAAAAATAAAATTAATGTATTAAAGATTAATTTCCATATCAACTGTGTACAAAAGGCACATATTTAATTAGTTTTAATTAAACAAAAGGAAACTATAGATTACATTAATTAACCTATTGTTGTTAAGTATAAAATACAGAAAAAGAAAAATTCAACAATTAATTCAGCCAGTGAAGAACCTTTTCCAGGACTGCCATGGCAGAAATCCACCTGCAAATCCATTAATTAAAAAAGGTTATTATTAGACATATTTAATGGATTAAATTTGAGAAAATCAATCAATTAATTAATTAATTAATCATACCACACCCAGGACACTTGAAATAGTCCTTCTCCCTTAAAATTAATCCTGACCCTCCACACACCTCACATCTTCTCTGTGCTATCTGATAATTAAATTTCCATAAAATTATAAAAAAAAAAAGAATTTAAATAAAATAATTAAATATAATAAGCTAAAATAATTAATATAAATATTTACATACAATTCTTTTGCTGAACTCAATTCCTGCAACCACAAATGGTGTAAACCCAGCTGCACATAATTATAAACAAATTAAACATGATTAAAAGAAAATTAATAATATTAAAAAATCTAAAATTAAATTACCCTATTTTGTTTAAAAAAAAAAAATGAATACCTATAGAACCAACAATAATCTGCCAAGTGACCGCGACCCGAGCAGGATCCGTTACGTTAGAAACATCATCAATGGCCTTAATTGGAGCGACCCGTCTTTGATTCGCAATCGGATTATTGTTGCGTCTTCTTCTTGTGCAACAAAAATTGGCCTTTGAATTTGAGAATTTTGTGATTTTGTTTGAGATGGGAATGGTGAATGAAGGTGAAGAGATTGAAGCTGCTTCCATGGCTGAGCCTGAACTGAAGCTGAAGTAAAATTAGTGTAACGATAGAACTCTATAAGAGAATGACCCGTTTAAATTGGGCCACGTTGGCATTCTTGGGGTCGGGTTCGCGCCAACCACATAAAAAACATGTGGTTTAGATTGTGGCTGTCCAGATGTTACAAAACGACACACAGTTTTGGACCTGTGAAACAATCCCCACATATTTGTAGCTTCCCAAAAAGTCCATGTTGTTTTGCTAATCCACACAAAACACCCTGTATTTTGTCTAGATATCACCATTCTCACCCCTAGGTAGAGCCGGCAGTGAGCCGTGCCACGCCGTACCTAAAAATTCAAGACTCATCGTGCCGTACCAAGGCCTCTAAAAATTCGTGCCTTATCATGTTGTGTCGACCCACCAAATCTGAAGGCCTATGGCACAACCCACTATATATCGTACTATGTCATGCTGTGGATTGGCCCACGTGCTTTGTGGGTGGCCTACAATTTTTTTTTAATATTTATAAATTATGATAATTTGATTTATTATTAATAATTATTGTAAAACTATTTTATATGTTATATTTAACGATATTTTGTATTTGTATTAATTAAAAATATATTTAATCACTATAAAATATAATAAAATAATAAGACATTGAAATATTAATTGAATTTCAACACTTTTTATTATTTATAAGTTATAATTATAAATTACAAATATAAACTTAAAAATTAGGATGAAGAATTAACACTAATAATTATATCTCTATTAGAAATACAAATATATAAATACAATGTGTGTTTGATCAATAAAACAATTTTTTTAGGCCCACGACACGACCCGTATGATTGTGAGCCGTGTCATGCCTTGTTGTATCGTGTTTTTTTTGTGTCGTTTGTCATGTCATAGGTCGGCATAGCCCACCGCCGACTCTATCTCTATGATTTTTAGCTCAAAGTGTAAACATACCTACGCCCATGATAATGCACACTATAATTTATCCATGTATCAAAGCAACCCTGAAGTCCAAAAATATATTAAAAATATTTTGCAGGACCTTATGGTTTGTCAAAATATCATAATGATTCCTGTATGTTATGAGCTTTCTAAGTTGCCCCTGCTGTTTTAAAAGATGTTGATAACGAAAATGCCACCATTTTTCACCGAAAAACTCAGAGGGATAAGGGAAATGACAGAGACAGTAGCAGAGCAAGAAAGAAATAAAAGCTAAAGCTTTAGATATTTTCCTTGTTTAGGGTTTTTGGGTATATTCTCTTTTTCTCTTTCTTTGGTTTATCTCTAAAACCATGTCACTTTTGTCTCTCTTCCCAATATTCAGTAGTAACCCAACAATTCTTCACTCCCCACTTCACACTGTTGCTCAGACAAGAACCAAAACTAGCCGTTTTGTGGCCTTATCCACTCACTCCAACGCTAAGATTCTTAAGCCTAACAGAAAGTCAAGGTATGGACAGCAACTGTCTCTGTATGATGATAGCGAAGAAGAAGAAGAAGAAGAGGAAGAAGAAGATGGGGATGACGTGGAAAAAGATGATTGGTTGGTTGATGATGATGTGAGTTTTTGTTTCTTGATTGTTATGTTATTCTTAGTTTACTCTTTGGCGGGTTTGCTTTTTGAAAGGAAAATTGTTTTTGTTTTGGTATGTAAATTTCCCTCCTTGTGTAAGCTTTCTTGGAGGTGTTTTCTAGTTTTTGAAAGCAGAAGTTAGTTTCTTGTTGCTGAAATTTTGGTTTTTGAAAGGAAGAAAAGTACTTTTCTAAAGATAATTTCTGGTTGCTGCATTGGTTTGATGCCAATTTTCTGAAAATTTTATAATTATGTGGTGAAAGTGTTGAACTATAGGTTTGTTATGTCAATTATGTGGCCAAGGGTTTGCTTTGGCGGAGTTAAATTGTTTATGGTGATGCTCTGTCGGGAGCAAAAGGCCAAGTTTGTATTTTTTTTAACTTGGGATTAATCCACTAATAGAATTTAAAGTTTGTATCTTTTCATTTCTCTTTATTTGAGTTCATATAGTGCTTTGTACAGTAGTTTCTAATTACGAGCTTGGTTTGGTGGTGTTTTTCATGTTTTCACTCGTTGTTGGCACTATGAAATTGGAAAATGAAGGAATTATTTGTATAGGAAGTAATTTCATTACCTCAGTTCTATATACCATTTAGAACATCATCCTTCATGGTGTGGGAGAAGTTAGTATTTGATTGAGTGTTGTTCCAAAGCAATGTGTTGTTAATTGGCAAAGACTGTTAAGATTTCCATGATTGAGATGATTGAATTTGATCCTATGGCATGTGTCCATGTTTCTTGTTTTATTTGTTATCTCTTTTTCACTTTTACTGACAATTTAATTGGTTAATATTACTTTGTTTGCCATTTCTTTGTTGCTTACACTTTAGCTGTGAGATTTTCTCCAGGATGACTTCGCAGAAGTTAAGGAATATGATGTCAATGGAAAGAGTAATAGGTCACAGAAGGGGGTGAATACAAAACAAGGTATGCTTTCAAAAACACTTCCCAAAAATTTGTAGAAAAAACTGGCTAAAGCATAACTTCTTTTTTGCAGGCAGTCAGAGATCACCAGTTACAGGCAGGAGCATAGGATCATTTAAATATGGAGGAAGCCTTCGAACTGCTGAAGAACAATTAGATGTCAGAAATAGAAGAAATATTGTAGGGAAGAGTATTACCAGTAATCCTTATCGTAATTCCTACAATACTAAGGAAGTTAATTCATTTGATGGCAGAGAAAAGGTATGATATTTGTCAAATTTTTCTATGAATTGTGCGAATAGTGAAAGGAGCTTTGAATGTTTCCTTTGGTTGCAGCATATGACGAAAAGTTCCATGGAGAATAGATATCAATGGCTATCTGAAGAAATAGAGTTGGATGAGAAATGGCTCCCACTTCTTGATTATCTAAGCACATTTGGGTTTAAGGAATCTCATTTTGTCCAAATGTATGAGAGGCACATGCCTTCCCTTCAGATAAATGTATGTTCTGCACAGGAAAGGTTGGAATACTTGTTGAGTGTTGGTGTCAAACAGAGGGATGTCAGAAGAATTATTTTGAGACAACCACAAATTTTGGAATATACTGTTGAGAACAATTTGAAGTCCCATGTCGCTTTCTTGATGAATTTGGGTATCCCAAGTACCAGAATAGGACAGATAATTGTTGTTGCTCCATCCCTTTTTTCTTATAGTGTTGAGAAGTCACTAAAACCAACAGTGAGATACTTGGTTGAGGAGGTTGGCATTAATGAAAAGAGTATAGGTAAAGTTGTGCAACTGAGCCCTCAAATTCTGGTTCAGAGGATTGACATATCCTGGAACACTCGCTATCTTTTTCTTTCAAAAGAATTGGGAGCACCAAGAGACAGTATAGTCAAGATGGTAACAAAGCATCCTCAACTCCTTCATTACAGCATTGATGATGGATTACTACCTAGGATAAATTTCCTACGGAGTATTGGAATGCATAATTCTGAAATCTTGAAAGTCTTGACTAGCCTTACACAGGTTAGTGGCTACTCTTGTGTTTTCTCTTCTTTTCCTTTGAACATCTTCATATCAAAAGAAATAGAGTTGTTTTCTCAACATATTTTTTTTATTTTGAAATGTATTATTTACCTTCATTCTGTTTTTCTAATTTCATATGATGTTCGCAAAATGAATTTATTGTTGAATGTGTTGCAGGTATTGTCCCTCTCACTGGAAGATAATCTAAAACCAAAGTACTCATACCTGGTTAATGAGCTTCGCAATGAGGTGAAGTCCTTGACCAAATATCCCATGTACTTAAGCTTGTCCTTGGATCAGAGAATTAGACCACGTCATAGATTCTTGGTATCCCTTAAGAAAGCTCCAAAGGGGCCATTTCCTCTAAGTTCACTGGTTCCAACTGATGAAAGCTTTTGTCAGCAGTGGGCTGGTACTAGTGTAGATAAATATTTGGCATTTCGGCAGAGGTTGCTACTCAAGGATTTTGCTAATAAATATGAAAAATGAGGATAATATATTTTCCCATGTTTGTTCTTTGTTTATACTATCACAAGTTTTGTAGTAGCAGAGTGATCATTCCCCAATTTAAGGCACCTATAAAGCTGGTCTTGTGGAACAGTTCCGGAAGTAACATTAGCCCTTGTAAGCTATTGGCTTGATTTCTTTCAAATAATGTTTGTGTGTTTCTCATTTTAATATACTAGATTCATGATTATGACATGGTATTTTGTGTCATATTTTATGCAGGAGTTGATCCAGATTTTTGTTTAGTTCACTTGGCATTTAAACTTTCACTTGGAGGCATTCAGATGATAATATCTTACTAACTGCTTGGATCGAAGAGAAAAATATTTCAAGTATAGTATATAGCAATAAGGTTAGTTATTAATTATTGAACTGGAGATTTTGAGTAGTAGTTGCGGAAATTCAAGCTGCATATAGAGTAATGGTAGTGTGCGTGGATATAAATACTGTTAGTCCTTGTACATGTAATTCCTCACTATTAAAATGTCATATTATTTTGGCATTATGCTTTTACACCATTGGTTGGCTACATTTTCGGATAGATTCAATTATTGGGAAAAATCTTTTATTAGCAATCATTGTACATGTTCTACTGTATGCTAAGATCTTTACTGAATTATTTTGGTAAGGTTTCTTGTCTTCAGATCTTCTATGTGTATATCGCTTTGTTACAAATTCACATTTTCTGATTATCACCTGATCCATTGCAGGCTTGTGCATCCTGATTGCATTTCATCAAAAATACAATTGGAAGTAGCAAGTTGTATAAACTGCAAGTTTTCCTTAACTGAAGGACATCCCTCCCTTGCAAAATATAATTATTTTTTGCCCCCTCCAGTACGAGATATAATCATTTTTGTTTCTCTGTTGAATGTAAAATTGGCTGGATACTTGGATAAGTGTAAATATGCTCTTCCAAGTTGCTCCATCTCATGTTTTATATGTGTATCCTTACCTGGCTGCTAAAGCATACCTTAACCTTTTCTATGTTATGCCAAATCACCGATTGTTTGTTCATGGCCAATTTATTTGATCTAATTTAATATTGAACCAATGTGCTTATACATGAAAAAAAAACATGAGATTTTCTATCATCAGGAGTAGGCATATTTGAAAATTCTTAAGTGCCTTGTGATTGGAGTATTCCTTGCAGAATCCATCACAAAGTAAGAGTACTTAAACTGTCTTTTGTCATTTTAAGATTGTTGGTAGGTTTCTTCAGAATTCTGTTAAATAAAAGGTAGTTGAATTGGATTCGCCAGCTGAAAGGCTGATGGTTGTCTTCCTCATAAAAATTTTATATCCTACGCTTTGGTGTACATCCTAAATTAGTGTAAGATTCTAAGAATGTTCTGTTCTTTAAACAAACTTACAATAGTAAAAGTTTAAACAATGATTGGTGTAATATACTAGGAATTGGGTGACTAATGTTCAATATTCAATAGTTCCTTAGGGAATCAAGGCAGGCAGGATGTCATTTTCAAGCTGTGTTTTTGACCCAGTCCCAGGTGTCTTCTTGTTCCTCAAAAGATAATATTTATCTTTGTTTTTACAAGTCAAATGAACACACCCTTTTCCCTCCTTTTTGGTCAATCTGTTTATGTTAATGAATTGCATTCTTGAGCTTCGGAACTCTGATTATTATATTACTTGTACAGGGGATGATATTGACATTGCTGCTATCTTTGGATACCCATCAAGAAAAAGACTATAGTTTGAGGTCAAAATAGTAGTTGAAACTTTGTTTTTACTTTGAATAACAATGATATATCTCCTCAATCTGTCCTCCATAACTTAATTTTGTTTTTTCTGTGACTTCAGAATCAACTATTTCTAGTCCATTTTTTTAGTTACCCAGTAAAGATGGTGATGATTGGAGCACTTTGACAAATTTGTTATTTGATAAGTTGGTAACCTTTCAACTTTTGATTGCCAGGCTTCTCTCAACTCTTCTTTAGACTCTAATATTCCAGTATTATCCGGAAATTGCGGACTTTTTGAAAAAAAGTAAGCAAATCATTCATTCAATCAATCAATCAAAGATTTGGCAAAAGGGTATTGTCAAAAGGGCACTTCAAAAGATGATGTCAATTTAAGATATTATGTAAATCCAACAGGAAGAGATAATGAAAGAGACAAAACTTAAAAAAATGCAAGTCGTTTTACAACAGTATTGGTGGGTGGATTCCATATTTATATTCTAATTAATGGGTTCTTAACTTTTCTATATGCAGAAACTTATAGCAACTCTGATCTTATCTAGATACCACTTACAGAAACCAACTTCATTCAAGTCTTTTTCAAGGGTTTCATACACCTTATATGCCTTCCAGGATTGATACCGATAAGAGTTTGCAAAGTTTCCCAATAAGAAAAAATTCTTCAAGCTACTAATAAGTATCGCATAGAAGAATCTTGCTGATGAGTTCAAATCTGGAATTTGAATCTGCACCTGAAAGTTTTCAATGGTAAGTAGATAAATATCTTGGCTATACTTGTGACATAACAGGTTTGGTTTTGACTTGGGTGAATCCAAGAAATGCTTCGTTATTTGGATCAAAACTATTAGCACCCTCATGTGGGAATAGTTTCATCTACCAAGTTATGCCATTGAACTTTCACCCGAATATTCAATGTAATATTCATAAACAAAATTACTATGTTCAACTTCTCAAATGAAAGCTTTCAAATTGAGGAACACAAATTAGTAAATCAGTAAACATGCCTGTATATAGAAACATTCAGTTACTTAAGAATAAAAGTGCAAAAAAATTGAGATTACGATGCATGGAGACTAGAAAAGGTTTCCACTATATGAGGTGAAAATTTACAAAACTAGCAACCAACGTTTATAAACTGTTATAAGCTGCTGCTACTAACCCTTTTGTTAATAGTTATTTCCATCTATTTCTGAGTGGTAACAGAGACCATAAACATATATCGACCTCTCTGAACACTGCTTATACATTTTTTGTTTCTTTTGTTTTTGGGTTTCACTAAAAGACTATATCTTCTAAGTCTTCCATAGCCTTCTTTGTGTGATTATGATTAAAAGAGAAAGAAAAACCTGTAAAACCTTCCTGTAAATCTACGTATCATGTTCATCTTCGCTACTTTCAACAGAGTAGATTCTCCGGTGTTTTCTTGAGCAAGTATGTACTTGTGGAGAACTTCGATGATAAACAAGTTCAATGAAAAAAAGAGTTGCTATCAAACCATTGATGTTGCGCCTTTGTGCCATTACTCTTAACTCTGAAGTGTTGTTCTTCTGTGTGTTGCTGAGCCTATATGACGGTGGAAATGCCACTAGCTATAGGGGAAGCAAATGGGCTATCTGGAAGATTAAGACCTTCACTGCTACAAAAAGATTAGAAAATTAGACAACCTTTGTCAAAATTTAATGCTAAATCAAGAATAATGCAAGAGGACTTTAATGCAAACATATAGAAGGAGACTCTTGATGGAACGTCATTCGCTACCCACCTAAGAAGTGAAATCGTTAAACTATGATTTAGGATTGGGAAGGAAAAAAGCAACCCCGATTAGAGAATATTTAGTCTTCATGTTTTAAAAGGTTAAATATCACATACTTAGCTACCGGACTAAACTGGGAAATGTTAACTGACTTAACTTTCATACCTCTCTTGGTCAGTGTAATTATTCTCTGCATGCTTGACACCATCAGCGGCAGAGCCATTGTTCAAAACATCTAGCAGATAACTGAAACGCTCTGCTGACGGAAAATTGAGATGATCTGCATACACAAAGATTAGAATTAATTGAAGGAGAAAAATTAAGCAAACAAGGGAACATAAAACATCAAAAGTAATTTACAGATTATGCGACTATGCATACAGTAAAAGTTTCAGACCTTCTGAGACTTTCAAGCCATCCATGGAGTAGCCAAAATAAGGCTGACTAGCGAGAGGTTTTTGCACTAATTGAAGTTCTGCGAGATGCCTCCTCTCGAATTCAAGAGCCTGCTCATGCTCTTCCATAAGCTGCTGTTTCCTGAGAAATCTTGAGGTCTCGCATCCTCGTGAATCTGAGATAAAATAAGTTATAAATGGTACGAACTCCGTGAACAATTCATTTACAAAATCAATTGAAAGAACATAAAGACGCAAAACAACAATGAACTGGATCCACATCATTTGTAATTCACAAATTTGAAACAAAAGAAACACTCTAGAGGTCTCAGAAATAAATTATTTTTATAGAAGAACCCACTCACATGACTGAAGCTCGGAGTCCATGTCTATATATGGTGGAGAAAAATAGATTGAAGGCTCCATTCTCTCTTGGTATTTTCTGACAAAAATAAAGAACCTTGAATAAATTTCACAAGTATACAATTCACTTAGTTCTAACTTTTCTGAAATTTATAAGATGCTAAAATGAAAGAGAAGAAAATATATTCACCTATCAACAAGTTTCGATTTCTCCCGGTAAGGTTTCACAAGAACGCGAGCACCACAAACGAAATGTGGATTTCCCTTTGCCAAAATTATTTTCACAGTATCTGCACTGGCGAAGGTTACAAATCCAAACATCCTTTTCTGTTGGCAAGGAATTCTGACATCTTCAACCTCTCCATAGGTGCTGTAAAGAAACCACAACACAATAATAATAAGAAATTGAGTTAAGAGTATCAAATTTAGATGCAAGGCATTTCAAGATTATTACCTGAAGTAATTGGAGACATCATCTTCTGAAAAAGTACTCTCAGCTGGAAATGTTAGGTAAATCTGCCGTGATCCACAAACAATCGGACCAGGGTCACTCCTCTCGTTTCGACTTTCCAAGTATTTCGGTGCATCCTCAGCCAAAATCACAGCATGCTGTCCATGAGGCCTGCAAATATTCATAAAGAATGGATATCTGAAAATTTGATAAACACTAGAGTTACATAGAATACCATAATCTCTACCTGTCAATCAACCGAATGCTGTTTTTCAATCTAGCTAGAAGCTTGGTCAAACTATAACCAGCTTTGCCATGTCGCTGGCTCTCGGTGAGATAACCGTCGGCCTGAAGAACTTTTCCATACTTTTCATAATATATCATTGGCAGTGAAGCAATTGAAATAGGATTTCCTCTTTTTGATTTCAATAATTCAACGATTTCCAACTCTAATTTCTCGAGTGACCCCGGTGAGAAAACATGGTCTTCATTAAAACCATCCATTGAATTATGCACAAACAGTTGAGAGTAGTTCTCTGAGACTTGCCCATGGTAGTACCTACAATTACTTCCATGCTTACAAAACCCTTTGTTGTAGTAGTGACACGTCTTTACCGGAATTTCGGTCGGGGATGTATAACGACGACTTCTTGCACCTAAATTACTCAAAACTGCATCGGAGTAATAATAATCATTTGCAAATCCTGTATTCCCGAAGTTAACATGCTCCATTTGGTCCTCTAAACTCAAGAACTGAGCTTGATTTTGGAGTTCATTGATAGAATCCGAATAGCCTAAAGGCACAAAATCCGAATTATGCTTGGCCACGACATGGTTCTCCCAATAGGATGGAACTCTAAAGCTTGCTGGTAGTGACATTGCAGGCCTGGATGAAACTGGCGAAAAAGGTGTGTACTGAAATGGGCCATCACTAACTGGCGGTGAGTTCATAGAAGGTGAAATCGGAGCTGATGCTGATTTAAGGGGCAATTGCTGAAGCTCAGCTTTGGCTTTGTATATAAGTTCCTGAATAACAATATCAGGACTCAAAGCCAACTGAACCATTTCTTGGTCACCATGGTCTTGTAGAAGAAGATACCCAATAATCTTTGTAACATGCTCTGGTTCCAGTTTCCTGATTCTGTTGAACACAATTTTTGTAGAGTCTGAAAAATCCATGTAGCATCTAGAATAAATGTCTAATCCCTGCAATTGCCACAATAAGAAAAAAAAAAATTAACACTACCCTTTTAAGGATAAAATCTTTTTTCCAAAATAGTTCACAAATTTGCTTACAAAATCTAAGGCCACAGAGGTTCATAACCAGATCCAGTGGAACAAAGCTCATAAAAAATCCCAAAAAAGTTAAAAAAAAAAAAAAAAAAAAAGTTGGGGGTTTTTGTTTCTGGTGAGAAGCTTAAAAGAGAAGAAATTAAATATTATAGGAATCTGCAACATATAACACAAACAGAAACGGGACGAAATGCCTGAAAAAAAAAATTCTGGTGTGTCTATAAATGGATATAATGTATATTAAAATGATTTCTGAACAGAAACTACAAAGCTGCAATGATTGACAGAAATGAACTTTTTTTCGTCATCTGCAAAAAAAAAAAAAAAAAAAAAAACCATACAAATTACAAGACATATCAGACATAAAATCATACGAACCCCAAAAAAAAAAAAAAAAAAAAACTGTTCTTTCCACATAATCAACAAACATTCTTTCTTTCTTCTTTCATCACTTACATGAGAACACACAGATGAACATTTGAGCATCAAGGAGAAAGCCAAACATAGTGGATTCCAACAAAGAAAGCACACAAACAAGCTATAAACAAACAAAATAAGCACTTCCTCGAAAAATCACCAAAAAAAACTCAAAAAAAAAAAAAAAAAAAAACACCCTTCATCTTTAAATTCTATTCATGTTAAACTCTAAAGACTTCCAATCTCTCTCAAACTCTGTTAAAAGATAAACATAAACATTTAGCTTCACACATAAAAAGGATAAACTTGAGTTGAAAGAGTTATCCAGTGACAGAAAAACAAAATACCCACCAAATGTTTTTGAGTGTGAGTTGCAGAAAAAGTATATCAGAAGAATGAACAAAGAAGCTGAAACTGAAACTGAAACACCATGTTCAAACTTAAACCCATCTCTGTGTCTGTGTATTAGTATTGTTTCAGCTAATATTTATGCATATGCATACACAGCTTTTCCCTCATGCTCAAAATTATCTGAACGAAAGACATAGACATCATGTTGAACACACAGAGAAAGCAAAACTGACACAAATTGATGCTTTTTAAAAGCAGACACTCTCTTCCCTTCACTCCATTTCAGCTCAGTTTTTTATAATTATACTGCACAGGCCACAGAGAGAAAAAGGGGAAAAAAAAGAAAAAAAAGAAAGGAAAATCCACTTAATTAGAATCTCTCAAACCCCTGATGTTTAGGAACATATCAGTAAAACCCCCAATATATGATAAATTGCAAACCTTCTTTAGATTTGGAAAAATTTATCGTTGACCTCCTTTAACAGTGTAACTATGAATGTAATGGTAAAAATTGATAAAATCAATGGGGGTAAGTGATGATTTTACGAAATATGAGTGGGAGGTAGTGATTTTTCTTAAACCTCAGGGGAGGTAAGAAATAATGAGCCTTGTCATTATGATTATAATTAATTCAATTTTGAATTTTTTTAAAGCTGGATTTTACACTAATAAGAGACAATTAAGGCACTTAATTAGTATATTTTTCCTTAATTTTCGAGTTTCATTGTAACAAATTAAATTGAAATGACGGAATTACCCTTGTTTAAGTACAAAACCCTAAAAATCTAAAATTAATTTTTAATAATTCGGAAAAACCAAAGTGCTAAATTTAGAATTTCCCACTACAAGCTTTTTTGTCTTCTAAGGAGGTAAATCCTCCTCAAATGTGCACCGTCAGATCATCTCGATGTGCACAAACGAACGGATCAAAGGGGTGGCGCACGTACACTTTAGGTGCCCGCGATTATTGGAAATTTGTTTTCTTTGTAAAGCAATAATAAAGACGATTGAAAAAGAACACAGATTTGATTAATTAAGAGCCACTTGATGACAAGCCCAGTTACATCGAACGGTCCCATTCCCTTTATTTTCTACTTGTTTTATGGTCCATTGATTTAAAGGGGGTCCGGTTTTTGTCCCATTGTGTACGGCTTTGCACATTGTAGTGGTACTTGTAACTACATGATTTTAATTTTTTTTGTTTGAATTTTTAAATGTAATAATAATTATAATAACTAATTACCTAATCTTCAACCCTAATTTAAGATTTCAAATTATTATCACCAATTATTATTATAAAGGAGTTAAAATAAACAGTAAGAGGGCAATTTGGTAATTTTTATTAGGAGTGTTCAAAAGAAGTGGATACCCAGGGTTTGGTTCCGGTTCCTACCTGGAACTGGCCGTCAATGGGTAGGTTCTGGTTCTGGTTCCTATAGTTAGGAACCGGAACCGGAACCGAGACTAATATAAAATAAGATTAAAAAGTGGGGGGTTAATAAAAAATTTTGTAGAAAAAGTAATGTGAATACATTTTATTTATATTTCATAACATTTAAAGTAAGTTAGTTTGACTTTTGAGAATCTACCTTTACAAAGTAATGGAGTTTGTAATTTTGAATTTATAATTTGTAATTTTATTTTTGTTAACAAGTGCCAGGTGGGGGGTATTTGTAAGTTTTTAAGGGTTTTTTTTGCCATTTTAAAATTTTTTGGGGGGTAATAAATTTTACAGGATATCCAGAATCGGAACCGGAACCATTGTTACAGATTCCAGTTCTGGGTACCTAGGAACCGGAACCGTCGATTCTGCTTCTGGTTCCGGTTCCAAATTTTAAGGAACCTTCGGTTCTGGTTTCAGTTCCTTAAAAAAATGCAGGGTACCCAGAACCGAACACCCCTAATTTTTATTAACTCATAACAGTGTAAATTTTAACAATTCATTAACAATAGGGGGAATTCTATTATTTTGGAAACTTCAAGGAGATTTTTGTTACTATATCTTACCTTAGGAGGATTAATATGATTAACTTTTTTTAATATAATGATAAATATAATGAAGGGGGTAGATTGGTAATTAGATGGAGCTTATGTGTCAAGCAGCTGACCTGTTCAACCGGCTGGATAAAAGGGGTGTACGGGTCAAAAGATAAACGGAGAGAGAGATTAAAGGGTAAATTAGGATTTTAATTATATAATTAAGATAGGATTAAGGAGAATTAACCGGGAGAGTAGGTTAAGATTGATTATCATTATCTCCGCCTCTCTTGTTATCGTTAGCCCCCTTTTGACTTCATTTTCATTTGCTTAGCTCTTTCTCTACTAATTTAACTCCTCTAGTGAGAACAAGTCTTCTCTTCATTTTGTCATGTTTATATCACCATTAATTTTAAATCATTTTTGCCCTAATTCTTAATTATTATTTTATTAAATTTTTTTACTTTTACTCGGGTTATTTTTAATTGTTGTTCTAATGTACACGTGTCACTAAATTTTTAAAAATTTAAAGAGATTTTTATCAGTAAAACTCGAATTAAAGTAAATCCTGATTCAGAATCTTAGGGTCCGTTTGGTTTATTATTTTGGATAGGATTTTTGAGATAGTATTGGATAGTTGAATAGGATGATCATTACGAGGTAACATTTAAAAATTTATAAAAAAACTCCCTAGGTTTGCCAATTTAACTAAACACCCCAATATATAATTTTTTGTAAAATAACAAAAACACCCCCACCCACCCACAGTGTCAGATTTCGGCCACCACTGCTGGAATCTAGCGTTACGAAGCAGATCAGCTGAATCTGGCCGGACATGCGTCTATCTGGCCTTTTTCAGCCAGATCCACCACAGATCTGGTCGAAAAAGGCCAAATCGACGGCCAAATCTGGCCGTCAACGGTCGCAAAAGACCAGATTTGGCCGTCGTTGTCTGTCAACAACAGCCAAGAGTTGGTCGTCGCTAATGACCAGATCGACGAATTACTGACCAGTTCTGATCGTTTGTAGGCTGTTGTGACAGATTCCGGCTATCACCGACGATAGTTGCCAGAATCTGGCAACGATTGGTGGGTGGATGTGTTTTTTTTAATTTTTAAACTTTCTTTTCGTGTGGGTATTTAATGAAATTGATAAACTTAAGGGGTCTAAAAGTAATTAAAAAAATATAATAGTATTTCCTAAATAATTAAACAAACAAATATTTTGGAAATAGAATTGGGAATAGGGATAGAAATAATAAACCAAACGCACCCTTAGATTTTTGTTGAATTGGTTATTTAAAATTCTTCACATCTCTTGTTTAAAACTAATAAGCCATATTTAAACCTTGATAAAAACTTTATAACCCTAAAATATTTGAAATTTAAAGATAATCCAAAATTGTTTACACCTAAACATTATTTTGATCAATTGGGAAGCTCATGTAAACAATGAATAACGAGTTGACCCATCCGTGGATAGTCCAAATGATTAGGACGAACTGGAGATAATGAGGTGATATGTTGTTGCACTAGTCTCCCCAAAGGATTAGTCGAGATGGAGGGTTGCTGCGCTAATCTCTCCTAAAGATTAGTTGCGGTGTTTGGTTATTATTCTAATCTTTTTTAATGATTAGTTGAGACACGTATAAACTAGTTCGGACACCTTGTTTACCAAAAGAAAAAATGTAAAATTTCCCCAAAAGTGACTAATGTCATGTCGTTTCTAGATGAAAGATGATGGAGTAGCTTTAAACAAGTCCTTATCCAACTTTATGTAAAATCATCAATCTCTCCTTCCTTGTAGCTATGAAAATTATGAACATTATTGGTCATTATGAGAAAGTAGATTCAATTTTTAAAGCTTGTGGATGCTACCATTTATTCCAAAGCTTGCTATTATTTCAATTTTGAAACTTGGTTTTGTGAACTTTAGTGAAAGTTAATGTCATTATTGTTGTTACCTTTGTTACTTGTACTCTATATTTATTTCCTTGCACTAATTATTAGATAGGTTAGAAACTATAAGTAATTAACACGCGTACAATCACTTATGTAAACTCTTATCAACCCTTTTTAGTGAGCGCTTTGCTCTTAATTTTATGTTTGTATTGAAGAATTTTCTCTCAAAGAAACGAATCTGATACTCAAAGATTCCTTGGTTCAATACGAAGAAGCAATGTCAACACTAGGTCAATTTTCATTATCGAACTAACTATAATCTTCTTCTGTCTATGAAGATCCTACTAGGGCGTGTACTATTTTTATAGGCCATGACTAGATTAAGTTATTCTTAACGACCCATCTCTTTTGCTAAGTATGATAACCCATATGATAGAACCTTATATTATTTGTATAAATAGAACCTCATAACATAAAATATTTCATTGGACTAACATTACAAAATCCTTCAACAACCAACCAATTAACCACAATGTTGTTTTTATATGAACATTTTGGAGGTGCAAAAATCATTGTAGAAGATTAAATAGTTCTTAATAGAGGAGGGAGAATGGAGGGCCATGGGGTTTAGTTGTTGTAGTTGTCAAGTCATTATCTTCATCATCTCTAGACATCTTAAAGATGAGAAAAATTTTCATGGTGGGCCGCCATGAAATCCCCCCAACAAAATCAAATCCTCATGTTTGGGATTCTTTTTTCGTTTCTTTTTTCTTTTTATATCATCTCTAAATTATTTTTCATCCATCAACCGAAACTTACTTCCTTTCATCAAGAATATAACAAGTTTTTGTTTGATATGGTTTATACTTCTCTTAGCTTTGACGGATTATTGACTTACGCCGACTCATTCGGAGGTCCACAGAAAATTGTGTGTCTTCTTTACTTTTCTGTTTTCAGATACTCAATAAATAGAGAGCAAGAGTGAACTGTCGTAATTTACATTGTATTTGCTATAGCTTTCTAATACTCAATAAAAGTATTCTATTTGAGTGTTGGATATAGTTCATTTATTGGAACAAACTAAGGTAAATTGTGTGTCTTCTTTACTTTTCTGTTTTTATTATTGTGCGTGTTTTGGCTGTGGTTTCAACAGTTTTATTGCTTTATGTTTTATGTAGAATAATTTTTATTTAAATATTTGTTCATCGTGTTATGGACATACGCTTTTCAACTAGCCGAAAGACTAACTGTATATACATAAAGCAAACGTTTGCACTACCTTCAGTTGGTCCAAGCTCAACTCTTAGCCGATCTAGAGCTTACATACCAATCGAGTGAGATCATTATCACATTGGTTTACATACCAATTTCGTGACACCAGTGTCACGTCCGTCATTTGTCACGAGCCGGGTACTCACCAACCAAAAGAATAACCTAGTTTTGTTCGATATAGAATTTTAACGATAGGATAGTACTATATGACAATAGTAAAAATCACCGTAAGATGAACAATATCGCCCTTAAATCTTATATGTAGGAGTTAATTCTCAACGCTACGAGTTAATTAACATATTTGTTGCTTCTCCCAAATTATTCATTAAACGAAACTTGTAGAGTAAACCTTATTTAAAATCAATCATTTTCAAAGAAGCATTATAGTAAATATAAATCTATTCTCAAACCTCAATAATTTAATCAATCGTGACACTGAAGTAGCTAATTTAATCAAAATCTTAATTAAGAAACTTCACCTTACCGTCTCAATCAAGTTATTTATTATTATAATCAAGCCACATATTAACCCTAATTATTTATTAATTACTATTCTTGTAGCTAGTCATGGTAAACAGAAGTTGCATTTCTCCTTCAATGGCTTTAAATCTCTTCATCAATACGTTTTAGAAACATGTAATTTTATGGTAAATCATTTGATGGTTCTTGCTATAAATGTTTTATTATAATGTTTTAGTTAAATAGTTGACATAGATTAAGCTTAAATTAAGATATGCATCATCACCATCTCTCTCTAAGCGTTTACTTTAATTAAATACATTGACCACCATTTTATTTTAAGATAATAACTATACGTCAATTTTTAATGTGTCGAGTGAAACACGGTTAAATAAAATTTCGAAGTAAATCTATGAAGGGCGAAAAAGCTTGTTTAAGTATGAAATGAATGTTGGAGTTGTCGACTACTTCAGCATTAATGGGTAACGGAGACGCACTCGGGGGTCTCGCTGATCGGTCAGCGGGCGGGTGCCCCGCTCCCTGGTGAGCGGGCGGGGGCAGCGCTCCTGAGCCAGTAGGCGGTTTTGGGCTTTTCCATGTATAACTGCTGTACGATTTCTTTTAAGTTATTAATTCCTTTTTGGGTTGGGCTTAGGAATCGGAATCCTTGTAAAACTATCTCTTAAACCTAGTATATAAATATACTTTTCTTTTCTCTTGTTATGTAGGTGAGAGCAATTCATTCATTGTAAACGAGAGAGGTGAGACATACTGTAATAATATTGACTCAGCTGGACGTAGCCCACTTTGGGTGAACCAGGGTAAATCGCGCTTATTATTTTCTTTGTTTACTGTTTGATTTGTTTTACTATTATATTTTGTTCCTGTTGTTGTCTCTATTTCGTTCAATGAATAGTTGTATCTACTACTTAATGCCAAATACAAACTCTAGAATATCACAGGGTATCACATATATTTTAGGAACGTAGGTTTGAAACTAAAAAAACTCTAGAATATCACAGGGTATCACATCATCTGTATCACCGTCTAGTGAATTTATGTTACATTTGATTTTTTTCTCTCTCATATATCTTTACGTTTTAGAGAAGGGGAAAAATGGTAGGTTGAACCATCACTGGATAGCCGAGTGGTCAATTAAGACTCTTGAGTGTATTATTCAAGAGGTTTTGAGTTTAATTTATTTCGACCTGTAATAGATGTGATCATTGGAGCTTTTACCAGGTTAGTAGTTCTAGGGTCCAGGAGGATTAGTTGAGGTGTGAGTAAGCTAGCATGAACACCTTCGATCATCAAATGAAACAAAAAATGGCAATTTTCAGTCTTGAAATGTATCTTCTTCAATGGAAGAGTTTGACTACGAATAATAATTATTTGACATGCACGTATTGATTTGTATCACTACGACATAGTGTCACAAATTTTATCTTAAAACTGAAACCTTATCAAACCCTACAATAAAATAAACTACAAGTTAGCCCTAAAGGGTTGGTCTGGTGGTCAAGAAGGTTTGCTCTCTTCGTTGACTTTCTTGGTTCAAACCATCTTGGGACCACTAACCACATTTATGACTTATCTAGAACATTAGACTTATAGAGCATTCAATGAGCTTCGGGGATTGATTTGACATGCACGTATTGATTTGTATCACTACGACATAATGTCACAAATTTTATCTTAAAATTGAAACCTTATCAAACCCAACAATAAAATAAACTACAAGTTAACACTAAGGGGTTGGTCTGGTGGTCAAGAATGTTTGCTCTCTTCGTTGATTTCCTCGGTTCAAACCATCTTGGGACCACTAACTATAATTATGGTTTATCTAGAATATTAGGCTTATAGAGCATTCAATGAGCTTCGGGGATTAGTTGAGGAGCACACAAACTGGTCCGGATACCCTCATTATCAACATAATAATAATAATAAACTACAAGTCTGATCATTCAGTTAAACCTAACAACAGAGACCAAAAACCAAGAGATTAGCTATAATTTTATATAAAGTCAAAGCATGTAATATGGAGAAAAGGGTGTGAGTGAGCATGGTCTTTCCTCTACTTGTCAAGATCAAATCTTCCTTTTTTTTTTTTTTTCTCTAAATTAGCTAGCCACTTCACATGTTTTCACCTAATCATTGTTGCCTTTCTTGTCAACTTATGCTGCTTGTTGTAAATACAAGGCAAAAAGGGGCTTTCAAGTTGGATATAACACAAAAGAAATTTTGGGTTTCTTGTAACAAGGTAGTGTATTTAAGGTCTTTCCATAAAAAGTGATTGTTGACTAGTGCCAGGATTCAAATGGTAGCCAACTATCTAAATTTGGACTTATGGTTGAGTCAATGGAGATGCCAATTAACCCTTTAGGCTAGGCATTTGGTTGGCCCTCAATCGGTACGGTCAAATCAAAGTTGTGCAACTAGATCATTAAATGGCTTGGCCTAAGGTCACATTGATGGTAATTAAATGGCTATTTCATAAGCCAACAAAGAGATTTTTGGTTACACACATTCACATTGAACCATTAGTTCATGCCATATGGTCTATTCAATAATCCATTTGTCATTTATTATTTTTGACAAATGCTAGCTTGAATCTAAATTTTGAAGGGTTGTACAGTTGTTGGCACGATATAAGACCCTAACTACTAACTATTTGTTTTATTTGGAAACTGTATAATTTCATGATTGAACTGTCAACTTTACCACGTTTCTTCATTATTGTATATTAGTGTTATATAAAAAGTAAGAATGAGAAGACCCCAATTATGAGCATAAACACCCCAAGTTAGTCTCAAGATTGGTTTTTAGTTAGCATACTTGACCTAAATTGAGTCATTAGGGCTTTAGACCCAAGTTTGAAATTGGTCGGATCAATCCCATCATCTTTGATAAGAAAATATATAATCGAGATTAAAAATTTGAGATATTATTTAAATTATATCGTATTATTATATGATATTTTATATATAAGTCCCAAATTCAAGTTTTCCTTTTGAGTCCACTGACTATGGTTGGTGAGGATTGGGTGGATCATTAATTCATTACAATACATTCTTCATTTCATACAATATAGTTTTGGTGGGTAAGGTTTTGGGCCCATCAAATTGGTCGGTTCCTCTATTGACCTTGTGATATTGATATGACCTAAAATTGATTGATTATTCGGTGAAGTCAATTGCTATTGTAACTCAACATTGTTTGAAGAGTACCAAGCCACTTGCTACCATTTGGAATGCCAAAAACAAGAAGGCCATTGAAAGAAGCTTAATTGAAGTTTGCTAAGATAAGCCCAATGGCCCTAATCTTAGGCCCATAACTGGCCCATTTATTTTGATAGCCCAAAGGTGGAGACAAGTATGGGGTTTAATCTCCTTTCATTAAGACCATTTTCATTGACTCTTACATTTACAATAATTTTGTATATTTGATGATTTTATTAATGTATAAAATATTATCTCAATATGTGCTTTTAAAACATACAAATTAATGTAATTTAAAATTAGAATCAAATTACAGAACCTAAGAATGATTTAAATAATTAAATCCATTGTATTATGGTTGCGTTTGGTTTGAGGTGATATAAGATTAATCATGTAATTTTTGTTTAATTTTCAAGATTCTCTCATTTGATTGTCAAGTAACAAAATATTACATAATCTTTTATTACAAACAGGGCCCGTTTGGATTGGGTTGAAATTTTTTAACAAGGGTAATATTTGTTTAATTGAGCAAATTACCATATTTGGCATTTTTGTACAAAAATATTACTGAAAAATAAGATGACAAACAGCACTCAAAAGAGGGTAAATTACCGGGAATATTTGTACCTGATGGGGGGCTGGTATTAAAACATTACCTGGGTAATCATAATTTCTGTCAAATCTTGCCCCTAAACAGTATATTATGCGGACGAAAATATCCTTGGCTTGGTTAATAATTACAAAACACCCAATTTGTAAAATGACAAAAACACCCCCACCACCACAGTGCCAGATTTCAGCCACCACCGTCGGAATCTAGTTGGAATCTGCCGTTACGACTCAGAGTGGTCAAATCTGGCCGGTGGTGTGTCGATCTGGCCTTTTCCAGCCAGATCCACCATGGATCTAGCCGTTGACGGCCGAAAAAGGCCAGATCTGGCCGTCAGAGATGGCCAAAGAGTTGGTCATCATTGACGGTCAACGACGACCAACTCTTGGTCGTCGTTGACCGTCAATGACGACCAAGAGTTGGCCGTCGTTGACAGTCAACTCTTTGGCCATCTCTGACGGCCAGATCTGGCTTTTTCTGGTCAGATCCACCACGGATCTGACCAAAAAGACCAGATCGGTGAATAAACAACCAGTTCCAGTCGTTTTTAGGCCGTTGTGACAGATTCCGGCCATAACTGACTGTGGTTGTCGGAATCTAGCAACTATGGGTGGGTGGGGTTATTTTTGTTAATTTTTAAATTTTTTTTTCTAGGGGTGTTTAATTAAGTTAATAAACTTAAGGGGTCTAAAAGTAATTAAAATATAGAATAGTATTTCCCAAAATAATTAAATAAATAAGTATTTTGGGAACAGGATAAAGAATAAGGTTTGAAATAATAAAACAAACAAGCCCTTAATTATTTATATCTAGTAATCATCTAAAGGGCATTTTCGTAAAAAGGCATTTCAGGACATCTATTATTACTATCGATCAAACACATTAATTATTAATACATCCCAATTGAACCAAGTACAATAATAATTTAAACCCGGTAATCTACAATGTAATCTTTTTTTCCGGCAATCTTATTACTAAGATAAAAAAACATTATATTATCCAAACGCCCCCACAATGTTTACTGTTAGTAATATTGGGGGTAATCAGATTACCTTCCTAAGGGGTGTTAATATAAGATGAATAATACTACACATACATCATTCTCATACAACATTATGTGGTAAGATATAATTGGCTAATTTGAAGTTAAAATTAAACTTTCACCCAATCATATCTTGCCACATAATGTTGTATGAGAAATGTTATATGAGAATGATGTATGTGTAGTATTATTTATATAAGATTATCGAGGTAATCTTAATTTTGACCATATTTTGCCCTTAATCTTTTATCATTTATGACACATTTGCTTTCATATGTTTACCAAATAACAATTAGCCCAGACCCCCTACATTTGAATATATAACTAAAACACCCCAGCCATAAAAAAGTTTAAAAGTTAACAAAATACCCCCAGCCACCCAAGACCACCGCCGACCGTCTGCAAAAGTCGTCATATCGGGGCAAGATCGACGAGATCTTGCTAGTTGTGTGCTGGTAAGGACATTTCCAGCCATGGATTTGTGATCCATGGCCGAAAACGACCAGATCTGGCCATTTCACGGCCAAAGATGTGGTCGTGAAACATCATAGATCTGGCTGTGAAAAGGTAAGATCTTTAGTCGTGAAATAGCTACCGTTTCATGGCCACATCTTTGGTTGTGAAACGACCATATTCACGGCCAGATCTAGCTGTAGATCCATGGCAGGATTAGGCCTTATCGGCCCACGATCAGCCAGATCCGGTCGGTCGTGTGCCATTACAATGGCTGCCGGTGGTAGTGGCTGGCTGTCGGTAGTGGCTTGGGGTGGGTGAGGGTGATCTTGCTACAAATTAAAGTTTTATGTGGTTAGGGTGTTTTAGCAAAATTTAAAATTAAGGGGTTAAAAGAAGTAATTTAAAAAATAATAGAATAAAATAATAATAAAAATAATGGGTGCGTTTGGTTTAGTATTTTGGATAGGATTTTAGGGATAGTATTGGGTTATTGGATAGGGGAGTATTACGAGGTAAATTTTAAAAATTTGTGAAAAAGCCCTTAGGTTTACTAATTTAACTAAAGACCCTAACATATAAAATGACAAAAACACCCCCGTTGACTAGTGGCCAGGATTCAAATGTAGCCAACTATCTAAATTTGGACTTATGGTTGAGTCAATGAGATGCCAATTAACCCTTTAGGCTAGGCATTTGGTTGGCCCTCAATCGGTACGGTCAAATCAAAGTTGCACTAGATCATTAAATGGCTTGGCCTAGAGTCACATTGATGGTAATTAAATGGCTATTTCATAAGCCAACAAAGAATTTTTGGTTACTACATTCACATTGAACCATTAGTTCATGTCATATGGTCTATTCAATCACCATTGGTCATTTATTATTTTTGACAAATGCTAGCTTGAATCAATTGTCGAAGGGTTGTACGTTGTTGGCATGATATAAGACCCTAACTACTACATTTGTTTTATTGGAAACTGTATATTTCATGATTGAACTGTCAACTTTACCACGTTTCTTCATTATTGTATATTAGTGTATATAAAAAGTAAGAATGAGAAGACCCCATTATAGCATAAACACCCCAATTAGTCTCAATTGGTTTTTAGTTAGCATACTTGACCTAAATTGAGTCATTAGGGCTTTAGACCCAATGTTGAAATTGGTCGAATCAATTCCATCATCTTTGTAAGAAATTATAATCGAGATAAAAAATTTGAGATATTATTAAATTATATCGTATATTATATGATATTTTATATTAAGTCCCAAATTCAAGTTTTCCTTTTGAGTCCACTGACTATGGTTGGTGAGGATTGGGTGGATCTAATTCATTACAATCCATTCTTCATTTCATACAATATAGTTTTGGTGGGTAAGGTTTTGGGCCCATCAAATTGGTCGGTTCCTCTATTGACCTTGTGATATTGATATGACCTAAAATTGATTGATTATTCGGTGAAGTCAATTGCTATTGTAACTCAACATTGTTTGAAGAGTACCAAGCCACTGCTACCATTTGGAATGCCAAAACACAAGAAGGCCTTGAAAGAAGCTATTGAAGTTTGCTAATAAGCCCAATGGCCCTAATCTTAGCCCATAACTGGCCCATTTATTTGATAGCCCAAAGGTGGAGACAAGTATGGGGTTTAATCTCCTTTCATTAAGACCATTTTCATTGACTCTTACATTTACAATATTTTTGTATATTTATGATTGGTTTCAACAGTTTTATTGCTTTATGTTTTATGTAGAATAATTTTTATTTAAATATTTGTTCATCGTGTTATGGACATACGCTTTTCAACTAGCCGAAAGACTAACTGTATATACATAAAGCAAACGTTTGCACTACCTTCAGTTGGTCCAAGCTCAACTCTTAGCCGATCTAGAGCTTACATACCAATCGAGTGAGATCATTATCACATTGGTTTACATACCAATTTCGTGACACCAGTGTCACGTCCGTCATTTGTCACGAGCCGGGTACTCACCAACCAAAAGAATAACCTAGTTTTGTTCGATATAGAATTTTAACGATAGGATAGTACTATATGACAATAGTAAAAATCACCGTAAGATGAACAATATCGCCCTTAAATCTTATATGTAGGAGTTAATTCTCAACGCTACGAGTTAATTAACATATTTGTTGCTTCTCCCAAATTATTCATTAAACGAAACTTGTAGAGTAAACCTTATTTAAAATCAATCATTTTCAAAGAAGCATTATATTAAATATAAATCTATTCTCAAACCTCAATAATTTAATCAATCGTGACAATGAAGTAGCTAATTTAATCAAAATCTTAATTAAGAAACTTCACCTTACCGTCTCAATCAAGTTATTTATTATTATAATCAAGCCACATATTAACCCTAATTATTTATTAATTACTATTCTTTTAGCTAGTCATGGTAAACAGAAGCTGCATGTCTCCTTCAATGGGTTTAAATCTCTTCATCAATACGTTTTAGGAACATGTAATTTTATGGTAAATCATTTGATGGTTCTTGCTATAAATGTTTTATTATAATGTTTTAGTTAAATAGTTGACATTGATTAAGCTTAAATTAAGATATGCATCATCACCATCTCTCTCTAAGCATTTACTTTAATTAAATACATTGACCACCATTTTATTTTAAGATAATAACTATACGTCCATTGTTAATGTGTCTAGTGAAACCCGCTTAAATAAAATTTAGAAGTAAATCTATGAAGGGCGAAAAGCTTGTTTTAAGTATGAAATGAATAGTTGTATCTACTACTTAATGTCAAATATATACAAACTCATGACTCAATAGTTGGAAGGGACTAGTGGAAGTTATATATATCTTAAGTTTCTTTAACTAAGTAAACATATACATATATTTTAGGTACGTAGGTTTGAAACTAAAAAAAAACTCTAGAATATCATAGGGTATCACATCATCCATATCACCGTCTAGTGAATTTATGTTACATTTGATTTTTTTTCTCTTTCATATATCTTTACGTTTTAGAGAAAGGGGAAAAATGGCAGGTTGAACCATCACTGAATAGTCGAGTAGTCAACTATGACTCTTGAATGTATTATTCAAGAGGTCTTGAGTTCGATTCATCTCGACCTGTAATAGATGTGATCACTGGAGCTCTTACCAGGTCAGTAGTTCTAGGGTCCAGAAGGATTAGTTGAGGTGTGAGCAAGCTAGCCTGGACACCTCCGATCATCAAATGAAACAAAAAATGGCAAGTTTCAGTCTTGAAATATATCTTCTTCAATGGAAGAGCTTGAATACGAATGATAATTATTTGACATGCACGTATTGATTTGTATCACTACGACATAGTGTCACAAATTTTATCTTAAAACTGAAACCTTATCAAACCCTACAATAAAATAAACTACAAGTTAAACCTAAAAGGTTGGTCTGGTGGTCAAGAAGGTTTGCTCTCTTCGTTGACTTTCTGGGTTCAAACCATCTTGGTACCACTAATCACATTTATGACTTATCTAGAACATTAGACTTATAGAGCATTCAATGAGCTTCGGGGATTGATTTGACATGCACGTATTGATTTGTATCACTACGACATAATGTCACAAATTTTATCTTAAAATTGAAACCTTATCAAACCCTACAATAAAATAAACTACAAGTTAACCCTAAGGGGTTGGTCTGGTAGTCATGAAGGTTTGCTCTTTTCGTTGATTTCCTTGGTTCAAACCATCTTGGGACCACTAACCATAATTATGGCTTATCTAGAATATTAGGCTTATAGAGCATTCAGTGAGCTTCGGGGATTAGTTGAGGAGCATACAAATTGGTCCAGACACCCTCATTATCAACATAATAATAATAATAATAATAATAATAATAAACTACAAGTCTGATCATTCAGTTAAACCTAACAACAGAGACCAAAAACCAAGAGATTAGCTATAATTTTATATAAAGTCAAAGCATGTCATATGGAGAAAAGGGTGTGAGTGAGAATGGTCTTTCCTCTGCTTGTCAAGATCAAATCTTCCTTTTTTTTTTTTTTTCTCTAAATTAGCTAGCCACTTCACATGTTTTCACCTAATCATTGTTGCCTTTCTTGTCAACTTATGTTGCTTGTTGTAAATACAAGGCAAAAAGGGGCTTTCAAGTTGGATATAACACAAAAGAAATTTTGGGTTTCTTGTAACAAGGTAGTGTATTTAAGGTCTTTCCATAAAAAGTGATTGTTGACTAGTGCCAGGATTCAAATGGTAGCCAACTATCTAAATTTGGACTTATGGTTGAGTCAATGGAGATGCCAATTAACCCTTTAGGCTAGGCATTTGGTTGGCCCTCAATCGGTACGGTCAAATCAAAGTTGTGCAACTAGATCATTAAATGGCTTGGCCTAAGGTCACATTGATGGTAATTAAATGGCTATTTCATAAGCCAACAAAGAGATTTTTGGTTACACACATTCACATTGAACCATTAGTTCATGCCATATGGTCTATTCAATAATCCATTTGTCATTTATTATTTTTGACAAATGCTAGCTTGAATCTAAATTTTGAAGGGTTGTACAGTTGTTGGCACGATATAAGACCCTAACTACTAACTATTTGTTTTATTTGGAAACTGTATAATTTCATGATTGAACTGTCAACTTTACCACGTTTCTTCATTATTGTATATTAGTGTTATATAAAAAGTAAGAATGAGAAGACCCCAATTATGAGCATAAACACCCCAAGTTAGTCTCAAGATTGGTTTTTAGTTAGCATACTTGACCTAAATTGAGTCATTAGGGCTTTAGACCCAAGTTTGAAATTGGTCGGATCAATCCCATCATCTTTGATAAGAAAATATATAATCGAGATTAAAAATTTGAGATATTATTTAAATTATATCGTATTATTATATGATATTTTATATATAAGTCCCAAATTCAAGTTTTCCTTTTGAGTCCACTGACTATGGTTGGTGAGGATTGGGTGGATCATTAATTCATTACAATACATTCTTCATTTCATACAATATAGTTTTGGTGGGTAAGGTTTTGGGCCCATCAAATTGGTCGGTTCCTCTATTGACCTTGTGATATTGATATGACCTAAAATTGATTGATTATTCGGTGAAGTCAATTGCTATTGTAACTCAACATTGTTTGAAGAGTACCAAGCCACTTGCTACCATTTGGAATGCCAAAAACAAGAAGGCCATTGAAAGAAGCTTAATTGAAGTTTGCTAAGATAAGCCCAATGGCCCTAATCTTAGGCCCATAACTGGCCCATTTATTTTGATAGCCCAAAGGTGGAGACAAGTATGGGGTTTAATCTCCTTTCATTAAGACCATTTTCATTAAGTCGACATTTACAATAATTTTGTATATTTGATGATTTTATTAATGTATAAAATATTATGTCAATATGTGCATTTAAAACATACAAATTAATGTAATTTAAAATTAGAATCAAATTACAGAACCTAAGAATGATTTAAATAATTAAATCCATTGTATTATGGTTGCGTTTGGTTTGAGATGATATAAGATTAATCATGTAATTTTTGTTTAATTTTCAAGATTCTCTCATTTGGTTGTCAAGTAACAAAATAGTACGTAATCTTTTATTACAAATAAGGCCCGTTTGGATAGGGTTAAAATTTTTTAACAAGGGTAATATTTGTTTAATTGAGCAAATTACCGTGTTTGACATTTTTGTACAAAAATATTATTGAAAAATAAGATGACAAACAATGCTCAAAAGGGGGTAAATTGTTGGGAATATTTGTACCTGATGGGGGGCTGGTATTAAAACATTACCCGGGTAATCATAATTTCTGTCAAATCTTGCCCCTAAACAGTATATTATGCGGACGAAAATATCCTTGGCTTGGTTAATAATTACAAAACACTCAATTTGTAAAATGATAAAAACACCTCCACCACCACAGTGCCAGATTTCTACCACCACCACCGGAATCTGGTGGGAATCTGTCGTTACGACTCAGAGTGATCAAATCTGGCCGGTGGTGTGTCGATCTGGCCGTCGACGGTCGGAAAAGGCCAGATCTGGCCGTCAGAGATGGCCAAAGAGTTGGCCATCGTTGACAGTCAATGACGACCAAGAGTTGGCCGTCGTTGACAGTCAATGACGACCAAGAGTTGGCCGTCGTTGACTGTTAACGACGACCAAGAGTTGGTTGTCATTGACCATCAATGACGGCGAGATCTAGCTTTTTCCGGCCAGATCCACCACAGATCTGGCCAAAATGGCTAGATCGGTGAATAGACAACCAGTTCCAGTCGTTTTTAGGCCGTTGTGACAGATTCCGGCCACAACTGATGGTAGTTGCCGGAATCTGGCAACTATGGGTGGGTGGGGTTATTTTTGTTAATTTTTAAACTTTTTTTTCTAGGGGTGTTTAATTAAGTTAATAAACTTAAGGGGTCTAAAAGTAATTAAAAAGTAGAATAGTATTTCCCAAAATAATTAAACAAACAAGTATTTTGGGAATAGGATAAAGAATAAGGTTTGAAATAATAAAACACGCAAGCCCTTAATTATTTATATCTAGTAATCATCTAAAGGGCATTTTAGTAAAAAGGTATTTCAGGACATCTATTATTACTATCAACCAAACACAGTAATTATTAATACATCCCAATTGAACCAAGTACAATAATAATTTAAACCCGGTAATCTACAATGTAATCTTTCTTTCCGGCAATCTTATTATTAAGATAAAAAAACATTATATGATCCAAACGCCCCTACAGTGTTTACTGTTAGTAATATTGGGGGTAATCAGATTACCTTCCTAAGGGGTGTTAATATAAGATGAGTAATACTACACATACATCATTCTCATACAACATTATGTGGCAAGATATGATTGACTAATTTAAAGTTAAAATTAAACTTTCACCCAATCATATCTTGCCACATAATGTTGTATGAGAATGATGTATGTGTAGTATTATTCATATAAAATTATCGAGGTAATCTTAATTTTGACTATATTTTGCCCTTAATCTTTTATCATGTATGACACATTTGCTTTCATATTTTTACCAAATAACAATTAGCCCAGACCCCCTACATTTGAAAATATAGCTAAAACACTCCAGCCATAAAAAAGTTTAAAAGTTAACAAAATACCCCTAGCCACCCTAGACCACTACCGGCCATCGGCAAAAGTCATCATATCGGGGCAAGATCGACGAGATCTTGCTGGTCGTGTGCCGGTAAGGACATTTTCGGCCATAGATTTGTGATCCATGGCCGAAAACGACCAGATTTGGCCATTTCACGGCCAAAGATGTGGTCGTGAAACATCATAAATCTGGCTGTGAAAAGGCCAGATCTTTAGTCGTGAAATAGCCACCGTTTCATGGCCACATCTTTGGTTGTGAAACAGCCATATTCATGACCAGATCTAGCCGTTTTAAGATCCATGAAGGATTAGGCCTTATCGACGCACGATCAGCTAGATCCGGTCGGTCGTGCGCTATTACTGTGGCTGTCGGTGGTAGTGGCTGGCTGTCGGTAGTGGCTTGGGGTGGGTGAGGGTGATCTTGCTACAAATTAAAGTTTTATGTGGTTAGGATGTTTTAGCAAAATTTCAAATTAAGGGCTTAAAAGAAACAATTTAAAAAATAATAGAATAAAATAATAATAAAAATAATATTATATTATTATTTAAACAATAATACTATACTTACAAAAAAATCTTAAAAATGTTTCCATACAAAGTGAGGTGGCAAAAAATAAATGAAGGGGGCGTTTGGTTCAGGAATGTTAGATTATTGGGAATGTTGGATAACTGGAAAGATAGATTACCTTGGAAGATTACTTGGAATCTTTAAAAAAATATGTTTGGTTAGTTGATGGGTATGTTATATTAATATGTTTGGTTATGGGAATAGATTAGTGGGTATGTTATTTAAATTACTAAATTGACCCTTTTTTAAATATTAATATAATATTATTTTTATTATTAATTTTTGAATAATTTCTTTTAACCCCTAATATTTCAGATTTAGCTAAAACACCCCCGCTTATAAAAAATTTTAATTTATGACGAAATCACCCCCACCTCCTGCCGCCACCGGAAAATCGTCGGAGCCCCTAAAAAAGAAGAAAATTCTGTGGGAGGCTCTGAAAGGCTTCGTTATGGCCGTTTCCGGCCATATTGATGGCTGAAAACGGCCAGATCTGGCCCAGACCTGGCCGATAATGGCCAGGGATTTGGCTGTTAACGGCCAGATCTGGCCTGATATGGCCGTTTTCGGCCATCAATATGGCCGAAAACGGCCATAACGAAGCTCCCTGGAGCCTCCCACGGAATTTTCTTCTTCATTAGGGACTTCGGCAATTTTTCAGCGGTGGTCCGTGGTGGTTGGCCTGCTGTCGGCGGTGGTGGCTGGGTGGCAGTGGTGGTCCGTAAATAAGTTTAAATATAAGGGCATTATTGTCCAAAATTTTAATTAAACAAGGGTAAAATTGAAATAGGATATTAATGTAAATTTGTTTTAAAGTAGGGGTATTATTGTCTAAAACTTTTATTAATAAGGGATAAAATTGTAACAAAAAAAGATAACCCTGGTAATCTCATAATACCTAAGAAAATGGAGGTAATCAGATTACCTCTGATATTACCAATAGTAACCACTATTGGTATTTGAAGATTACCGGTATCTGACATTACTTGACAACCAAACATGGTAATCAAGTAATATAAGATGACATTACCCCAGTAATCCCACTTAACTCCCAACCAAACGCCCCCGAAAGAGTGAAATAAAAAGTCAAACTCATTAAATTCACTCTTCCATTAATTTTTTGCCACATCACTTTGTATGAAGATCTTTGTAAATTTTCTTTGTAAGCGTAGTATTACTCTTATTTAAAAAGGAGGGCAATTTAGTAATCTATATAACATACTCACTCATTTATCCTCCCAGCTAAACATAGTATTATAACATACCCACCAATTTAAAGTAACCAAACACATTTCTCTAAAGATTCCTTGGTAATCTATCTTTCCAGTAATACAACATTCTCCTGTAATACAACATTCTCTGAACCAAACGCATCTTATATATATTCCAACATAAATTTGGGTGACCAATTCTCGGATTTTTTGTATTTTATTTAATATATTTTAACTAAAATAATAAATGTAATAAGAGGCTACACTTGGATTTGAGTGGCAATACCAGGGCTACAATCGAGCCAAGCCAAATTGAGTATTGAGAAGCTCGAGCTTGACTTGACTGGAATAGTAGAAGCCTCGAAGGTCAAGCTCGGGACTGAGTTTTATAAATATATGATCAGCTCGAGCTCGAACTTGAGATCGACTCGGTTATAATTGAGTCAAAATTAATTAACTTATTAATTGTTTTAATTTATATAATATTAATATAAAATTAAAATATTGTATAATATGTTGAGCTGGAGTAGGCTTATGAGCTGCTCAAGTCGAGTATTGTTAAGCTTGAACTCAGCTTGACATGACACGGTAGCTACTTGACCTCGAGCTTGGCTCGAATTAAGCCCAAACAACTCGTGAGCTGCTTGTCTCGTTTGCACTCGTAGGTAAGTTGATACCCACCCCAAGCCTAAAGCATATTTTGTCTCTATTTCAAAATACTAAATAATATCGATTATTGAAATCAATTTGAATTCTTTAAAGGTATTAAATTTTTTAAAAGTTATTTTTGAATTACAAATAAAAAACATTATATATAATTGTGGGGGTCAAAAATCACTTGGGGCCTATCAGGCCCAAATAGACATTTTCTACTACAACGGCCTAAGGACACGATCCAACTCTGGTTGGGCCAGCATCAGATTTCATGATTTGGGCCAAAACTTGTGGCCCAAATCTAGCCTTCCTCCCGAATAGGCATCATCAACAGCCCACTTAAGGCCAGACCTCCGAAACGAGGTAAATAAGATTCTTTCTATTTGATTCTATCCTAATTTGCCCAAAATTTCGTATCTTGAATAAATTAAGACTCTTGCTACTAATAAGGTAAGTGAATCAGAATTTTTCTTATTTCATTAGACCTCTTCCTTTATGGATTCAGAATCCTATTAGGATACGAAGATCCCACAACTATTATATAAACAAGGGTCACCCCACTATTTAGGGAGTAAACGATATATTCCCACCTAAGGTTTAGTGAAATCCTAGGTTGGTACCCCTAGTTTTATAAATTCCAGATTCCCACCCTTACATGGAAGTCGTTAGTGATGGATAGGTTGTGACACAGGGGCAAAGGGTTCTTTTACCAAATTGCCCTTGAACCTTCTTCTTCTCCATCTCCCCTCCTCTTCTTCATTGTTGCCAGCCTTTTGACTGCTTCCCCTATTCGGTGAGATGGGTTTTTGTCAAAGAGATGCCCCTTGAGTTGCAAACACTTCTCCCAGCTGCCGCAAAAGCCAACTCTAGTTGTCCTTGCACATTGGATCATGACTATCGAGCAAATAGGTTGTGGATGGTTGGGTGGGTAGTTTTATTGAACAACCTGTGGGCAATGTATTTCAGGTAGATCTTGTGGGAGAGCACCTAAAAAGACCATTTTAACCTTCAACGGTGAAAAAAAAATGTAACAGCATCCATTTAAGGGTAGGAATATGGAATTTATGAAATCGGGGGTACCAATCTAGGATTTCACTAAACCTTACGTGAGAATATGTCATTTACTCCTATTTAGGCATCAACATTACACCTTATAATCCCTTAGTTCTTATTCTTGAGAGCTATATATCGTCACCGTGGTTTTAGTTTCCGACTAAGCTACTGGTAACCTTTTCTTTCCCTTACCTTTATCAAAAAGTCTTTGTTATTCTTACTGACTTGAGCGTCGGAGTGCTTACGAGAAATACCACCTCGGTGTTTTCCGTTTGCTTCACGTTAATTCCTTTATGTGTGTAGGAGCAACAGATTGTCAGTGGCCTTAACTTCACATCTCAACCTCACATTATTTGTTATTCTTTCCACAACAGTAGATTTTAGCGTTTACAATAATACAAATTCATCGTTTGTTATTATATTGCTATGTACACATTTTTATTTTACAAATATATAATAATCCAATTTGTAAAACGGGTCGCAAATCAGATGGGCCGGAGCCGCTAAAACCCGAAACTTGGTTCATCATAGTTTCACTTGCTCGTTCTCTCTCCTACTTTTCAATTTTTTCTTCTCAATTGATCTCCTACCCGGTTTCTGCCTCCTCGTTGGATCTAAACTCAAACCCCCTTTTTCTATTGACACTCACCGTCACCACTCTCTGCTTCTTCGATCTAAATCAACATCTTTAGTGCTTTTTTTTGTCAACCCAGACTTACTGCAGGTCCGCTTTCACTGATTTGCCATCTGGGTCTGGCTTTTTTGTCTCTACTGATTACTGAATCAAAATTCTGTAGCTATCTCACGTGACTTCTTCTCTGATCAGGTAATTTTCCGAATCTTCCACGCCACTTTTATGTTTCAGTGAGTGAGGGATTCTACGTTTGATCTATGGTTTTTGTGAACTGGGATTTGTTTTTGGATCAATTTGGCAATTGGGTTCTCGTTATTTTTACGTGAATTTTTGTTATTGTTTTCGTTTTATTGTTTTATTTGAATTTGTGTTCGGGAATTGGCAGCTGGGATCGATAGTTTTCATGTGAATTTGTGTCATTTACAGAAATTTGCAATTGGGTGTGGAGAACTGTTCTGATGACTTAATTTACGCATTGCATCAATAGTTTGAAACTTTGTAGGGTGACCAGGATTGACCTTTTCGTAGTTTAAATATTTGGGCTTGTAATACTGCATGGACTGAAAGTTTCATCGTTAAACAGGTGGAGTATTGATGATATTTTTTTTTTTCAGGAAAGAATGACGTTAGCCTTCTCCTATGAACGTGTATTGATTAACAGATAGGATTGTGGGTAGGATAGAGCTTAAGCTTTTTTTTTGGGCTAAGAAAATGGTGAGTGGTGAAGTAAGTTGATTTGGAATGTTTGTGTCAAATTTTGGGTCCAACCAGGTAGAAATTGTCTTTGGGCCCCTGCCCGCACGGGTTTGCTTTTGGGCAGGGAATCCTAGGTTCATTAGCTTGTTGATGTGGGTGGGATGTGGCAGTTTGATAGAGCTTTAAAACGAACTACATTCTCTATTTTACACTTTTGATAGAGTTTCTAGCTTTGTTGGGTGAGCACTGAGCAGCGTAAAATGTAGTTGCCGAGCAAAGAAAAGCCAAATCTAATTGTAGATTTTGATTCTAAAATTTTCAACTCATGAATTGCAGTGATTTATTCCATCGTTTTAGAAATGTGAGAACTGATTATCATTGTTATTATTACGGGACTACTCAGTTATTAAAAAAAAAAAAAAATTGGTTACAGCTCAGAAGATAAAAATTTTCAACCGTTTTCTGTTTCTTCATGACTTAGATACTATGCCTTTTCCTATGGGCAATTATTTAAATCTTTTTTCCATGTTTTCAAAAATATTGCTTTCTTTGTTAATAGCAAAGATGCGTGTGTTCTATCTATCATTTAGAATTCTATCGACACTCAGATATTCTGGGCTATTATGAAATGAATCTTTATTCTGTTTGTCAGATTGTTGATTTGTGTGTTTTGGCAGGTTTAGGTGATGGAAGCTTGACTGTAGCAATTGGACCAAGTAATATTAATCAAATCCATGGGGACAGAAAATCCTGGTCGTCCAAGTTTTTCTGTAAGACCTTCGTCTGCACCTCCAACGGCGACACCGTTTCCGTCATCTGGTCCTCTGGTTGGACCGGAGGCCTCTAGTTTTAGGCCTACTCCACCTGCCCCTCCTCAGGCTACTGGGCCTTTTGTGTCATCTGGGCCACCAGTTGGATCGGATGGCTCTGGTTTCAGACCTACTGCACCCCTGAGGTTCAATGATCCGTCTGTGTCTTCTACACCAACAACATATATCCCACCCACTGCTGGACCTTTCCAGCGTTTTCCTACACCGCAATTTCCTTCAACAGCCCAAGGTCCACCAGCACGTGCTCCACCTGTTGGCCCACCACTGGTTCAGCCATTTGCTAGTCAAGTTTCAACTCCTCCAGTTTCATTTCGTCCACAGCCTCCTTCAGTGCCGATGGGATTTCCAGCTCAAAGAGCAAATTTTGCACCACCTAGTATGAATGTTCCTCAAGCCTTTTCTGATTCATCATTCTCAGCCCCGAGGCCAAGCTCTCAGCCTTCATTTACTCCTGTGGATTCCTCATATTCTTCTGCAAGAGCTACTTTGCAGCCTCCTTTGCCTGGATATGTGAATACACAGCCTAATGCAGTTGCCCAATTGCCAACTATGCCATCTTCTTATCCTTCTTATCCAGGAAGTTATGTACCTCCCCCACCAACATCAGTTTCTTCTTTTCCTGCTCATCAGGGAGGTTTCACCCCACCTATGTCAGCAGCAACCCCACCAGGCATGCTTTCCCAACATCCAGGGCCTCCTGGTGGTGTCATGCAAGGTTTAGCAGAAGAATTCAGTTCTCTCTCTTTTGGGTCTCTTCCGGGATCAATTGAACCTGGAGTTGATTTGAAAGCATTACCAAGGCCATTGGAGGGGGATGTGGAGCCAAATTCATTTGCTGAGATGTACCCCTTGAATTGCCATTCTAGATATCTAAGGCTTACTACTACAGCAATACCAAATTCCTCATCTTTGGTTTCAAGGTGGCATTTGCCTCTTGGGGCAGTTGTTTGTCCTCTTGCTGAAGCTCCTTCAGGGGTTAGTCTCTGTTTTCAAACAAAGTTGAATTTTGATGTACTATAGTTTGCAGTTATTGGAGTTTTATTTTATTTTCCATTAATATCTACTCTTTTTTCTATCAGGAGGAAGTGCCCATTGTTAATTTTGCTTCAACTGGGATTATCCGTTGTCGAAGATGTCGGACATATGTGAATCCTTATGTGACATTTACTGATGCTGGACGAAAGTGGCGTTGCAACATCTGTTCTTTACTTAATGATGGTAAGCCCCAAAAATTTCATAGAAACAAAGATTTGATATGAAGCATGAATTGGCTCTGTAACCAACTTCTGTCAGCCATTACTTGGAATCTCTGATTACTAGTTGGCTTAGTAGAATAATTTAATGTTGATAATTTTCATATGCTCAATGCTTATTAATTATATTTTGTCATTTTTTCTTTGGTTTTAATATTTTTTCTCTTAAGTTTGAATGCCATGACCTGATGTTTTGCTAAATAATGATAAATTACGAGGTGAAGTGTATTTTTATTGAGATGATTTGTTCTGAATCTGTTTGCATTATGGTCTTCATGTCCGTGTATACAACTTGTGGCAGTTCAACTGATTTTGACATTTATTTTTCAACTATAATTGATTGTGTTATATTGCAATAAATTGTTGCATGCTTAATTTATATCATAAATGATTTTTGGCTTTATATTTGTTAATTATTTTGCAATTACAAGTTTACCTAATTTATTAGAAAGTGGTTGTTTGGTGGTAATTTCCTGTATTCTTTTCTGGGGCAAGGGATAGTTGCTAATTGACTTCAATTTTTTGTTCAGTTCCAGGTGATTATTTTGCCCATTTAGATGCCACTGGCAGAAGAATTGATCTAGATCAGCGACCTGAACTTACGAAGGGTAGTGTGGAATTTGTTGCTCCTACTGAGTATATGGTGCGGCCTCCGATGCCGCCTCTGTACTTTTTTCTCATTGATGTGTCAATATCTGCAATTAGAAGTGGTATGCTTGAGGTAAGCACTTTCAGCTTAGGATGTGCTAACATAACCATAAAATGTTGGGGCTCTTTCATCTGATATATGTTTGCTGCATTTTTATCTGAAGTAGTAACACTCAGGTTGTTTATCTTTCATTTGTATGCGTTTGTTAAGATGGCCTTTTAGAATCTCCTAAAATATTAGGAATAAATTTTTAGCATATTTTATAATTGTATGCTTTGCTAGTGGTAGAATAATAAAGATTGATCACAGTTGGCCTGATTTGGGCATGTCCAGAATTGATATGTTAATGTTTGCAAGTAAGAGGCCCAAGTCTTGGCTAGTGTATAAATGGATGGGATGAATTAATAATCCAACGGGCATTTGGTAAGGTTTGCAAGTATAACTGAATATGGGAATGATGTTAATATTTTCCTCTCATTTGGGTGATAATTCATTTGGTTCTCATATTAAAACATGAATTTCTTTGACTTTTGTGCAGGTTGTGGCTGAAACTATTAAGTCATGTTTGGATGACTTGCCAGGCTTCCCTAGAACACAGATTGGATTTATTACTTATGATAGCACTATCCATTTTTATAATATGAAGGCAAGTAACTTGGATCATCTTAAAATTGTTTTTTTCATGTACTTCTGTCATTTTTTCAGTTTCAAACAATTTATCATGCTGATTTTGTTTTTTGGTTTGCCTATGCAGTCTTCTTTGACACAACCTCAGATGATGGTGGTCTCTGATCTAGATGACATATTTGTCCCCTTGCCAGATGATCTCCTTGTCAACTTGTCTGAATCTAGAAGTGTGGTGGGAACATTCTTAGATAGCTTACCAACCATGTTTCAGGACAACGTCAATGTAGAGTCTGCTTTTGGTCCAGCTCTTAAAGCGGCATTCATGGTTATGGTTTGTATAGTTGTCTCCATTACTTTGAACTTCTACAATTGATAGTTCTTTTTCTCCCTTTAAAGTTTTTGCTGGTGATTACATTTCCAGCATAATGTGGCTTTTGATTAAGGTATTATGCCATTATAAAATAGTTTGAACTATGATGACCTTGGTAATTCATTCCCTTTGTATAATTTCTCTTTCTGTGTGTTCACAGAGTCGACTTGGAGGAAAATTGCTAATATTTCAGAACAGCCTGCCTTCTCTTGGTGTTGGGCGTTTGAAGTTGAGGGGAGATGATGTTCGTGTATATGGGACCGATAAAGAACATGCATTAAGAATACCTGAAGATCCCTTCTATAAACAAATGGCTGCTGATTTGACCAAGTTCCAGATAGCTGTGAATGTGTATGCTTTCAGTGACAAATACACTGATATAGCCTCATTAGGTAAGTGGTGGTTGTTTTAGGCTTATATTATTGCAAGTTATGGGAACTGGACAGAGTCCATCCTGATTTTTGAATTTAGTAGCAGTTCGGTTGATATTTTTTTCTCATATAGGTACTTTGGCAAAATATACTGGAGGTCAAGTGTATTACTACCCCAACTTCCTGTCATCCCTTCATGGAGCTAAGTTGACACATGAGTTATCACGAGATTTAACCAGGGAAACTGCTTGGGAGGCTGTCATGCGCGTAAGATGTGGAAAAGGTCAGCTCATTTTGATATATGAGAGTCTTTTCTGTTTAAGACACATACACTTGCAGTCATTTATGGTTATCATGTAGAGAGAGCTGATTCTTTTTTGTCTTTGGTGCTTCTAGGGATTCGGTTTACGTCTTATCATGGGAACTTTATGCTGAGGTCCACTGATCTATTAGCACTTCCAGCTGTAGATTGTGATAAGGCATATGCAATGCAGTTATCTCTTGAAGAGACTTTACTGTCAACTCAGACAGTATATTTTCAAGTTGCTTTGCTGTATCCTCTTGAGTTAAAAGTCGGCATCCATTTGAAATCCAAACTACAAATAGATGAATATGTGATGGCTCTGCATGTTTAAGAAATGTGAATTGATTCTGCTAAATAAAAATTCTACTGAATTGGTTTCTAATATGTAGGTACTTAAGAATCTGATTACATGCCTTTTCACACCCAAATATTAGTTTTACATCGTTAATTTTGAATTTATTTGTCATTTGCTTGTGGAATTTTGGAGTCAGTGAGAAAGAATAGCTGAATAAGAAATAGAGAAAGTATGCCCCATTCTTAAGATTGGTCTAGATTAATCATTTGCTGGTTTTTTTTTTTCTTATTAGATAACCTTTTTCTAGCATTTATGTACTTGGGGCCGTTTCCTGTAAAATATAATTGAAACTCAATGTTATTTTCTTTTGAATTGTCAACTAAGACTTAATCTGTTTCCTGTTCTGAATACTTAGAGATATTGCCTTCCATCCAAAATTTGTTTTAGGGATTAGATTCTCTGTTTTTTAATTTTCTTTTCTCCTGTTTGAAATTTTGATTTCTCATATTTCCTCAACTTTTCTGTATGACATTGTTCCTCACTGCCGTTTTCCCCCCCTTGTATTCTTGCTTTAACTTCCTGTAGTGAGTGATTGTAGTTTTTTGACTAATGAAAGAATAAATCAGTTTTTCTTGTTTTGTTTTGTTTTTTTATTTTTTTAATTTGATTGCCAATATTGGTGAGGTAGTATTTTTTGCATGAAAAAAAAAAAAAAAAAAAGGTTGCAGTTACTGATTTTTCTTTGACAATTAAAAGATACACTGCATCTTGCGGAGAGAGGCGTATCCGGATACATACTTTATCAGCTCCTGTTGTTTCAGATCTAAGTGAGATGTATCGTCAGGCAGACACTGGTGCCATTGTTTCTTTATTTTCTAGGTTAGGTAGGTTGATCTATAGCTATGCTAGTACTGTCATGTGTAATCAATTTTGTTTTCAGATTGGTTCTTGATTTTATGTTTTTGTCAATGAACCCGAAATAATTTGCAGCAATTGAGAAAACATTATCACATAAGCTGGAAGACGCACGGAACGCTGTGCAGCAAAGGATTGTCAAAGCTCTGAAGGAATATCGGAATCTCCATGCTGTGCAGCATCGCTTGGGAGCCAGGATGATATATCCTGAATCTCTGAAGTACTTAACTTTGTATGGTTTAGCACTTTGTAAATCAACACCACTTCGAGGAGGATATGCTGATGCTCCACTTGATGAACGCTGTGCAGCAGGTTACACTATGATGGCATTGCCTATTAAAAACTTGTTGAAACTCTTGTACCCCAGCTTGATACGAGTTGATGATTTTCTCTTAAAGGTAAAAGAACTTTTTGCAGCTAAACTTCTTAAATAATAATGTAAGTTTAACAAAAGTAACAGTTTGCATTTGATGTATGCAGCCATCTGGTGACGTTAAGGAGCTTTTAGACAACATGAAGAGGTTACCACTGGCTGCAGAGAGCCTAGATTCTAGAGGACTTTATATATATGATGACGGTTTCCGTTTTGTTATATGGTTTGGTAAAATGCTCCCGCCTGATGTAGCTATGAATCTGCTTGGCCAAGACTTTGCGGCTGAGCTATCCAAGGTATGCTATGTTATTTTCGTAGACCATACTGAATGGTATCGGTATTTTGTGTTTATTATAAGGTCATTTTTGATAATTGTTTAGAGTTTAAATTATCTTCTGGATAATGAGGATACCAACATGGATGTTGATCTTGGATATACATACATACATACATACATACATACATACATATATATAAACTTTTACTCGAGTTTATAAAATAACTGCAAGTTGGGGTTTGTATTATGTAGTGATAAAGTGGGCTTGGGTAAAACTCACTCCCAAAAGCTAGCTCAAGGGAGGAGGGAGCCCAATCACTTATATACACCATAACAGCTCACTATTGGGGCGATGTGGGACAAATTCAACTTCTAACACCCTCCCTGACGCTCGACGTGTAAGGCCGGGATCCAAACCCATCATCGCTCCAACCAAAGAGGGGAGCGAAACAAACGTAGCTCTGATACCATGATAAAGTGGGCTTGGGTAAAACTCACTCCCAAAAGCTAGCTCAAGGGAGGAGAGAGCCCAATCATTTATATACACCATAACAGCCCACTATTGGCGCGATGTGGGACAAATTTAACTTCTAACATGTAGGTTGTGATAATTTGTAAATTAAAAGACCTAGTGATAATATTGAAGTTATAAAAATTAGAATATCTGAAAAACTAAAAAGAAAATGGATCCCGTATATAGTTTAGCCTTAGGTGTCCCTATAATATAGCTTCCAATTGGACTGTGATTGTTCGATCTTTAATTTTGTTTATTGTGTTTAATTGAATCTTGAACTTTATGCCTGTGCATTTATCTCAATGATAATTCAATTTTCCTGTTTCTCCATGCTGCTTTGTGATGAGGCTGTAATTGAATTAACCTGGTATCATTTTCTTGTTTAATTCTTGGGAATCAGGTCAGCCTTAGTACGCGTGATAATGAAATGTCAAGAAAGTTATCGAAGATATTGGAGGGACTTAGAATGATTGATCTTTCATATCATCAGCTGTGTCATCTTGTAAGACAAGGTGAACAGCCCAGAGAAGGCTTCTTACTTCTTGTAAACCTTGTTGAGGACCAGATCGGTGGTAGCAGTGGTTATATGGATTGGGTTCTGCAGATACATCGACAAGTACAGCAGAATCCATAGTACAAAGGTAATGACTTAAACTACTGATCCCTTCATTTTAGAGGCTGCTTCAAAAAATGTTACTAACACCTTAAGAATAAAAAATAATGTTGAGTGGTTCTATTGGCATGGTTCTGCTAATTTTTTATAAAATAGAGTGCTACGCTTGATATCTTCTTCACTGTAATGCTGCAGAGATACCAGTGGCTTGTTCTGTGCTTCATTGAGAAAGTGATCCGAGCATTTGTTCAATACCGTAAATAACCTTTGATTTCAGCCACAAGTTCCTCGCAAAATGTGGATGTTTGAGTCGCCGATAATGATCACCTTCACTGGAAAGATTTTCAGACGACAATCTGTTGCTTCACTACAGGATTCAATAACTTGGGGAGATGCACTTTTAATGATACATTGTTTTACTTCGAGTTTTCATATTGAAACGCAACAGAGCAAAATTTTATTTGATAGCTAAAATTATTGTCAGTAAATTTTTTTACTTAGTGATATATTTTTAAGAACCCTTTAGGTATTTGCTTTGTTTAGAGAGGTGTGTTCCAATTTCTTGACATTGTTCATTGTCAATTTTGTTCTGATATTTGAAGCAATGCTAAATTTGCCTTTCTGGGCTTTGAATGGATATTACTTTTGATATATAAGTGACCAGTCAATTCCCTTTTGTTACCTTTGTTGCAGAAAACAAAATGAAAATTATTCATTAAAATTTGATGATGAATTTTGAAAATTTGGAGCTGGGTTTGAATCATGTTCTAGCTATGTTCATCTCTTTAAATTTGTTCAGTATTCACCTAATTGCAGATTAAAAAAAATCCAGGGAAAAGAGGATTAAAATGTAAGTTACGGTTGGAGACTGAAAGTAGGGGGGATTTTGTTAGTTTTAAAACATTTTGAGCTTTNACTTCTAACATGTAGGTTGTGATAATTTGTAAATTAAAAGACCTAGTGATAATATTGAAGTTATAAAAATTAGAATATCTGAAAAACTAAAAAGAAAATGGATCCCGTATATAGTTTAGCCTTAGGTGTCCCTATAATATAGCTTCCAATTGGACTGTGATTGTTCGATCTTTAATTTTGTTTATTGTGTTTAATTGAATCTTGAACTTTATGCCTGTGCATTTATCTCAATGATAATTCAATTTTCCTGTTTCTCCATGCTGCTTTGTGATGAGGCTGTAATTGAATTAACCTGGTATCATTTTCTTGTTTAATTCTTGGGAATCAGGTCAGCCTTAGTACGCGTGATAATGAAATGTCAAGAAAGTTATCGAAGATATTGGAGGGACTTAGAATGATTGATCTTTCATATCATCAGCTGTGTCATCTTGTAAGACAAGGTGAACAGCCCAGAGAAGGCTTCTTACTTCTTGTAAACCTTGTTGAGGACCAGATCGGTGGTAGCAGTGGTTATATGGATTGGGTTCTGCAGATACATCGACAAGTACAGCAGAATCCATAGTACAAAGGTAATGACTTAAACTACTGATCCCTTCATTTTAGAGGCTGCTTCAAAAAATGTTACTAACACCTTAAGAATAAAAAATAATGTTGAGTGGTTCTATTGGCATGGTTCTGCTAATTTTTTATAAAATAGAGTGCTACGCTTGATATCTTCTTCACTGTAATGCTGCAGAGATACCAGTGGCTTGTTCTGTGCTTCATTGAGAAAGTGATCCGAGCATTTGTTCAATACCGTAAATAACCTTTGATTTCAGCCACAAGTTCCTCGCAAAATGTGGATGTTTGAGTCGCCGATAATGATCACCTTCACTGGAAAGATTTTCAGACGACAATCTGTTGCTTCACTACAGGATTCAATAACTTGGGGAGATGCACTTTTAATGATACATTGTTTTACTTCGAGTTTTCATATTGAAACGCAACAGAGCAAAATTTTATTTGATAGCTAAAATTATTGTCAGTAAATTTTTTTACTTAGTGATATATTTTTAAGAACCCTTTAGGTATTTGCTTTGTTTAGAGAGGTGTGTTCCAATTTCTTGACATTGTTCATTGTCAATTTTGTTCTGATATTTGAAGCAATGCTAAATTTGCCTTTCTGGGCTTTGAATGGATATTACTTTTGATATATAAGTGACCAGTCAATTCCCTTTTGTTACCTTTGTTGCAGAAAACAAAATGAAAATTATTCATTAAAATTTGATGATGAATTTTGAAAATTTGGAGCTGGGTTTGAATCATGTTCTAGCTATGTTCATCTCTTTAAATTTGTTCAGTATTCACCTAATTGCAGATTAAAAAAAATCCAGGGAAAAGAGGATTAAAATGTAAGTTACGGTTGGAGACTGAAAGTAGGGGGGATTGTGTTAGTTTTAAAACATTTTGAGCTTTACTATCGATATCAATTATAAGGGGTAAAAACAACCCTCATCTTCTTATGATATCACCTACACCCTGTATTTTGGATTAGTCTTCTTATGATGTCACCTACACCCTGTATTTTGGATTAGTCTTCTTATGATGTCACCTACACCCTGTATTTTGGTTAACTTATTAAAAACCCCATAATTGTAAAGTGATCAGTGATCACAAACCCTTTAGACTTCTTCTACCTACAAACGCACCCCTGAAGATTATAGATGGTTTTTCATTTTTACCTCGAAAATTCTCCCATACCCTAAACGGCATCCATTTCATCTCGGCTAGCTGGAACGTGTCGTGAAGCTCGATGAGATAAAATATTACGGCAGAGGCAAAGCTTACCTGTTGTTCTATTTCAATCCGAATTGTTTATTTCGTATTAATCCAAAGCTACCAACCAACTTTCCTTTCTGTTTTTTTCAAGTTCCCCACCATAAAAAGAAACAGCCTTCGTCTTTATTTACAATCCAAATCATTAAGGGTAACTACTGTTCTATTGTTCCAGTCCTTTTCTCTGTTTCGTATGCACGTGCTATTATTTCATCGTTTTCTTGTTGTATTTTTTATATTATAATTTAATTATTGTTGAAGCTGATATGGAGAGAGAGTTTCTTCTTCCTCCTCTTGTCGTTAATCTTGAAGATTAATTAGTGGGGTTGACTATTTTGTGTTGTTAATGAGTAATTCAGACATAGAGAAATTTCAGGGAAAGATGATCTCAAATTGGGAAGAAGCTTTTAATCACTTTGAAGAAGTGGTTGTTTCTGGGTCTGAGGCTATGAAAGTAAAGGCTATATTGAACCTTGTCCATGTCACTGGTAGTTTTTCTGAAGATGTGTTGGCCAGGACTATTCCAATCCTTGCCAAGATTCTTGGAGAAAATAGCAGCTGGCCTGTGCATCAAGCAGCTGCTTATTGCTTAAAACAAATTGCTTCTCAAGGCGATGGGCCTGATGGTAGGTTGGCAACTGAGATTGGTCAGTCTGGTGTTGTTTGTTGTTTGTTAAGGTTATTGCCACAAGCTGATAATGGTTTTAAAAGAGTTCTTGTTAATTGTTTAGGGAGTCTTGTCACATTTGGGAAGGCAAATCGGGTGATTGTAGCAAGGAACGGTGGGGTGGAGATTATTATTGATATGTTGAATTCGTGTAATGATGGTACTAGGAAGTATTTGTTGGAGATTTTGAGTGCGCTGGCTTTGTTGAGGGAGGTTAGGAGGGTAATTGTTGGTTTAGGAGGGTTAAGATTTCTTGTTAAGGCAGCTGAGTTTGGCAGTATGGTTTCTAGAGAGAGAGCTTGTCAAGCAATAGGGTTGCTTGGGGTTTCGCGGCGTGCTAGGCATATTCTTGTTGAATTGGGAGTGATTCCGGTTCTTGTGGAGTTGTTTAGGATTGGAGATGGTACAACAAAATTGGTGGCTGGTAATTCTCTTGGTGTGATTTCGGCTCATGTTGATTACATTAGGCCAGTTGCTGAAGCAGGAGCTATTCCCTTATATGCTGAGCTACTTCAAAGAACTGATCCTATTGGCAAAGAAATTGCTGAGGATGTGTTTTGCATATTAGCTGTTGCAGAAGCGAATGCAGTTTCAATAGTTGAACACTTGGTGAGAATTCTAAGAGAAGGTGACGATGAAGCCAAAACTGCAGCTGCTGATGTTTTGTGGGATCTTTCTGGTTACAAGCATTCAACATCATTTGTTAGAAGCTCGGGTGCAATCCCAGTCTTAGTTGGTCTTTTGAGTTATGAAAATGATGAAGTTAAGGAGAAGGTATCTGGGGCTATTGCCCAATTAAGTTATAATGAGCTAGATCGAGTAGCACTTGCTGAGGCGGGGGCAGTGCCAATTATGATCGAGTTGCTGCACGATGAATCTGACGAGCTAAGAGACAATGCTGCAGAGGCTCTTATAAATTTTTCCGATGATCCATTGCAACGGGAGCTAATATCTGAAGCAATTGGTGTTGCATCATTTCAGAGTATGCAGAATAGGTTGATTAGACTTCGCGCTTCTGATGAGCACATGGCTAGGTCCATGAGACGGATGAGCATTGACCAGCTAACATGGGACCCTGATCTTGTGTGAATTCTCTCTTAATGGTTAATACCCTCTTCAAGTTTTAATCTTGTGAAAATGTGTACAAACTACAATTGAAATTTTTTTCATTTTTATTTTTCATAGGGGCTTTTTATGGAGTTTGATTATGTTATATGCTAGTTTGAATTTGAGAAATTCCCCTGAATATTGCCATTGGAGTTGCTAGAGGATTTCTTGTTTGCATTTTGCTTCATTCAAGAGTCAAAAACTAATANCCAGGACTATTCCAATCCTTGCCAAGATTCTTGGAGAAAATAGCAGCTGGCCTGTGCATCAAGCAGCTGCTTATTGCTTAAAACAAATTGCTTCTCAAGGCGATGGGCCTGATGGTAGGTTGGCAACTGAGATTGGTCAGTCTGGTGTTGTTTGTTTTTTGTTAAGGTTATTGCCACAAGCTGATAATGGTTTTCAAAGAGTTCTTGTTAAGTGTTTAGGGAGTCTTGTCACATTTGGGAAAGCAAATCGGGTGATTGTAGCAAGGAACGGTGGGGTGGAGATTATTATTGATATGTTGAATTCGTGTAATGATGGTACTAGGAAGTATTTGTTGGAGATTTTGAGTGCGCTGGCTTTGTTGAGGGAGGTTAGGAGGGTAATTGTTGGTTTAGGAGGGTTAAGATTTCTTGTTAAGGCAGCTGAGTTTGGCAGTATGGTTTCTAGAGAGAGAGCTTGTCAAGCAATAGGGTTGCTTGGGGTTTCGCGGCGTGCTAGGCATATTCTTGTTGAATTGGGAGTGATTCCGGTTCTTGTGGAGTTGTTTAGGATTGGAGATGGTACAACAAAATTGGTGGCTGGTAATTCTCTTGGTGTGATTTCGGCTCATGTTGATTACATTAGGCCAGTTGCTGAAGCAGGAGCTATTCCCTTATATGCTGAGCTACTTCAAAGAACTGATCCTATTGGCAAAGAAATTGCTGAGGATGTGTTTTGCATATTAGCTGTTGCAGAAGCGAATGCAGTTTCAATAGTTGAACACTTGGTGAGAATTCTAAGAGAAGGTGACGATGAAGCTAAAACTGCCGCTGCTGATGTTTTGTGGGATCTTTCTGGTTACAAGCATTCAACATCATTTGTTAGAAGCTCGGGTGCAATCCCAGTCTTAGTTGGTCTTTTGAGTTATGAAAATGATGAAGTTAAGGAGAAGGTAGCTGGGGCTATTGCCCAATTAAGTTATAATGAGCTAGATCGAGTAGCACTTGCTGATGCGGGGGCAGTGCCAATTATGATCGAGTTGCTGCACGATGAATCTGACGAGCTAAGAGACAATGCTGCAGAGGCTCTTATAAATTTTTCCGATGATCCATTGCAACGGGAGCTAATATCTGAAGCAATTGGTGTTGCATCATTTCAGAGTATGCAGAATAGGTTGATTAGACTTCGCGCTTCTGATGAGCACATGGCTAGGTCCATGAGACGGATGAGCATTGACCAGCTAACATGGGACCCTGATCTTGTGTGAATTCTCTCTTAATGGTTAGTACCCTCTTCAAGTTTTGATCTTGTGAAAATGTGTACAAACTACAATTGAAATTTTTTTTATTTTTATTTTTCATAGGGGCTTTTTATGTAGTTTGCTTATGTTATATGCTAGTTTGAATTTGAGAAATTCCACTGAATATTGCTTTTGGAGTTGCTAGAGGATTTCTTGTTTGCATTTTGCTTCATTCAAGAGTCAAAAACTAATAAAGACTTTTGGTTCAATAAAATTGTAGGCTCTAAGTCTTGTGTTGTGACATTTGCAATTACAATAATCTTATCTAATGTTGACTTATCATATTTATTATCAATTTCACATTTTACTTCATGAAAATATCTTTAGACGTTAGTTTCTCATGTCTAGTATTTGTTTGAAAAATGTGTGTTCCCTTCAATGCGTTGCAACTATAAAATAACATAAAACTTTGCATAAGATGTATATATTTCTTAGCGGTGATATCACTCTTATAAGACATGACGACCGATAGTGATCATTACTTATGTAGTAATTTAACATCAATCATCCATTCATAGGTAACCCAGATGGTTAGGGCGAATTATGATAGGGTGGATAGGTTTAGACGTGTAATTTAACAGAGATTGAAAGCTTCTAGTACATATACTTAGACGTGTAAAATGGGTTGTATCGTGTTGGTGTAGCCCACTTGTTTAGACCTTTTGGATCTATCATGTTGGGCTAGCTTGACGTAAACAATGAAATTATATTCGATCAATTTACATTGATTCTAAAATTGATGACTTATCATGGCACGAATGAATTGAGTAGAGCAGCTAGGCCTTGGTCTTGTCAAGGGGTCGGTTCTCGGGTTGACTGATTTGACCAACTGATCGAACCAGTGACATCAGCATGACATATTGTTATTTGGATTTCGTTTTATTTTATTTATGTTGTTTTTTGGATTTAGATGAAATTATTTTGGAAATTTATTAGAATTTTAGAATGCCATGCTAATGTCACTAGTCCGGTTCTCTAACTTGACGATTCGACACTATTCCGTTTGTTCAACCTTGATCAATTCCGTCTAACTACTATAACTGGATTTAGGATGTACTAGGCTTGGATAAGGGTTCGATTCTCGATCGAACCAGCCGGTTCGGTCCTGGTGGTGTAGAGCCTATACCTAAACACGAATAGGCCACAAAAACATTCACAATTGAAAAATAACATAATTTGGATGATGTTTACCGATTCTACTTTGGATTAACGGGGAAGCAACATTATTTAAGGGTTTCAACTTCAATTAATCATATTATAAAGATAATTCCAGCAAGGGCGTGAAAAGAAAGCTTGATTTTGACCCATTAAAGTATTCAGAAAATCTTAAATTTCCAAAACAATAATGTTTAGATAATAATTGGTCATGAGATTATTTTTCAATAATACTTCTTGTACAAGTTGAGTTTATGTAATTTATTGACTTGTTTTTTCTTATGGAAGTATTCATTTTGGCATGAAGCCCTGTGATGATGCTGAACTTGGTGATTCTCTTGAAGCTGTAACGGCCATTCTTTATGTATTAATGTGATTCACAAGCCATTATATATTAATGTAAAGGCCATTGTTTATATATTAATGGGAATCATATGTCATTCTATATTAATGTACAAATTGTACAAAGTATCATCCTGAGATGTAACATTTTGGTATAAAATCTAATTATACATGTGCACTTGATACCTATGCAAAGCTTTCCCTAGTCCAAGTCATTCTAATTTGGTGATAAATATTATTGAAGATTGTACAGAGTAATTACGGTTAAATTCGTTTTCCCTGATATACTCTAGCAATTTTTTGGTTATGAAATTACTAAAACCCCCCTTACGTAGGGTATTTTTAATTATTTCTAAGGATTGTTGAGACGTATAAGACTTAACTATCTCTTCGGATGAATAAAATTAACCCCAAGTAGATATTGTACTTTAGGCTTAATTTGCTTATTTTTAAGCTTTACGGTAGTTTTTTATTTTATTCAAAACATGTTTAATAAAAGGTGATCGGGGGTGTTTGGGTTAGTTTGCGTGCATCTTAATTAATCTTTCAGGAGCTTCAAGTTAATGACTAGATAAACCCTCTAGTGACCACTTCTACTAACAATCTTGGGGAATAAAACTCAAGAGCTCTTGATTGATTCACCTAATAGTCTCTATTGTCTCACTCGACCACTTAGGGGTGGTTATTGACCTTAAATCTTATTCGCAAGTGATTTGAAATGTTACAACATGGTCATAATAACAATTACATACACAGGCTTTTTAATTTTCCACGAGGCACTGATTTATTTACTGATGTTAGGTTGTGGTCAAATGATCATAAGAGACACTGAAAAGCTTATATGATTTTCATAGATGATTTAGTTTTCTAGAGTTTTGGAGGTCTATGCATACCTCTAACCAGGACCATTTTAAGAATATTTGTGACCCTAGGCAAGAGTTACTATGGGGGTCTTCTAATAATATAAACATATATTAAAAAAATTATTTCAAATTTATTTTTCTTGCCTTTTGAGATTCAAAATCACTAGGAGAGGTGGCTGGCGACCGACGGGCTAATGGGGTTAGGTTGGTGGGGAGTTTTGGAGAGCAGATGTTGGAGAAACAATGGGTGGTGAAATGGGTGATTTCTAATGCTAGGATTGGTCGGAAAAGGCTTGAGAAGTCGCGGCTCAAAAGGTATTGGTGGCTGGCGATTGACAGAGTAAACAGATGAGGTATGATAGGGGTTTTGGTGAGAGGACTGAGGGGAGGAAGATGGTGGTGTTGGGGAAGGCCAACAATGTTGGGTACATGTCGAAAAGGCTAGAAATGGCTATCGCGCGTTGTGGAGTTGGGTTGCAAGATTTATAAAATCGGCCAAAGCGAGGGCTATCAAGGTTAGGAAAACACTTGGGAAATGATAGAGTGATGAACTGATGATTCTGGTTGATTTTAGTGAGAAAATTGACCAGAATCAGCTCCAAACGATCAACGGTGGAAGAGGGGTGGAGATGATTTATGTGAATGTCAAATTGTGGGATGGAATTGGGGGTGAGTAATTTGAGCCATGTAAATGATTATTTTAGCTTTTCATTATTAAAAGAAATTCAATGTGTTAATTTAGGGGTATAAATTGGAATTTATGAAACTAGATGTACAAACTTATTATTTTGTTAAACTTTGGGTAGAAATATATGTAAAAAGTTTATAATAAACTTAGGTATTTTTGCCTTTTTTTGGGGGTTCCTTGACCTAGATAAGAAATTATACACAATTTTCATTTTTATACATATTTAAAAAAAAAATTATAAAAAATTTGGGCTCCTATTTTTGGGGGGCCCTAGACAGGTGCCTAATGTCCCTACCCCTTGAGCCGGCCTGCCTCTAACTAACCAAACATGGTTACACATTATATCAATCAATTCTGTACATTAACATACACAACGTTATACTTTAGATACATTATAGAAACATATAAAATGTTAAAAAAAAAAAAAAAAAAATTGTGGGTATAATTATGTTGCAGAAAGGGGAAAGAAGGAACAATATAATTAAAGAATGGTGCATGGGCAAGAGTCGGAATCTCTACAATTTGGACAACTTGATGCATATGAAGTAAATGTAGAGGGAGTTGGATTTGTTTCATTATTTTCTGTATTCTCCATCAGTTCTTCCACAATCTCTAAGCTTGCATAGCCAAGCTTCTCTTTCAATTCAATGCACAAGTTGGCTGCATCAACTCCATCTCCAGTCACCACTATATTTTCTCTGTTTTCCAGTCTCACTGAGATTACACCTATATGATCATGTCAGGAAAGAAAATAACTCCTTAAACAACATAAAAAATGGGCAAAAGGGTGTGCATCTTTTTTAACTGTGACTTCACATACCATCTGCGGCGGCGGCTGTCTCCATGGCCTTGGACCTGCAGTTGTCACATTTTATAACTTGCACCTTAATGACTATCTTCTGCTGCACAATTGAACCGAAGAACATGGTCATAATTATATATTAACACTTCTTTCATATTATTTCTTCATAATGTTATAACTTACCTTCATATTAGGAAGCTGAAAAAGCTGTGTTGTTCAGAGTGTATTACAAATGAATTGAATGTGTCATAATATGATAAGGAGAAATTAAAAGAACTATTATATATCTACTGCATCCTATGTATAGATGTCGATACATGTGAGTTTTGCTGAATGAATAAACTTGAACATGGTGAATATCCCACTTGTACAGGGAATTTCTGTAATGTTTCAAGAGCTCGATCAAGATCCACATTTTATGGATTCTATGTATTGATACAATTCCATTCACACTGACTTAACACATAGTCTTGCTTGACTTCTAAGATATATATTCATCACTGTCATGAGTTTTATGTCAATGCATAGAATTTGATTGGAGAATCAGTAAAAAAAAATCGAATATCATGTTGGGATCACTTAGAGCTTCAGAATAGTTGTTATTTAATTGCAAATTGAGTTCATTAGAATCATATATATAATAATTATAAAGAGATAATTAACTTAATTTCGCCGCTTTATTCGTAGTTATCCTTGCATGTGACACTTTATTGGAATGCAAATTCAAGAACTCTCTTCTTTGTCTTCCAATCTTATCATACATTTAACTTTTTTTGTCTGTGATGCGAGTAGCTTGAAGTTTCTACTTCTCAGTATTAGCTAGTTCAAATTTATAAACAAGTCTGTTGAATAAATTAAATTTTTTTTTTTAATCAAGGTGTCTGAGCCAGTTTACACGCATCTTAACTAATCTTTAGGAAAAGTAGAACAATAACTCATTATCACGACTCCCTTTTTAAATCGTGGATGCTCAGATGAGAAATTAAACTTGAGACTGTATGATTATTTATACTATCTCTAATTCGCCCCAACCATCTTAGCTATCCAGTACTCGGATGGGTTCAATTTCTTATTTCGGATGGGTTCAATTTCTTATTTCACATTAAGAAGCAAGTGGATCAAGCAACAAGTACTAGATATTGTTGTTTCAGTGGTGCTTGCATGCTTTATTCTTTTTTAAGAATATGAATGTCTAGATTTTGTTACTATAGATTATTTTATCTTGTAATTTATTCTTCAAATAATACTTTAGTACAACTTAGAATTCATATATATGACCTCGGCAACTTCAATGTTCTTTTAAGGCATTGTTCGGTTGCTGAAGCCATGGAGAGATAGGGATAACCGCCATGTTCGTTGACCAACTTTTTTTAATATATATATATATATGTATTATGCTTACTTACGATCTTATTAACCATCTTACTATCATTTGTAAATGCATAGTACGGATACCATATGTAATTTTAACAAAAGTAGTAAGATAGTTAGTAACCTCGTGAGGAAACATAATATATATATATATATGTCCTCGCTAGAAGCTGCAAACTCATATTAACATATGTTTTCATAAACAGAACTTTCACAAACAATAGATAAAAGTCATTCTTGTACTGATGGCAGATTCAAATTAATAAATCATATACTAATTCGCTTTCCCTTAATTAAAAATATAGAAGAAATGAGTTTGTTCACCAATATATATATCTGCCATAAAAAGGCCAAGCCATTACAGATGAGAAGCGAAACGAATCATATATATATATATATATGTGGTTATTGTTTGTCTGAAAATAGTAAGGACGAGAAGAAGGGAAGCGTTAATATTGAAGTTGGGTTTACATGATGGTGCAGGGGCTTGGCTGAGGATCATAAGCAACTCTATATAATTCATACTGAGGTTGATAAGCATATGAATATGATGCGGGTGAAGTCGTATCTTTGTTCTCATTTTGGTTGTCCTTTTTCTCCTTCACTTCTTCCACTATTTCTAAGCTCGCATGGCCAAGCTTCTTCTTCAATTCACTTGCCAAGTCTGCTGCATCAACTCCTTCTCCGATCACCACAACTTTGTCTTTGTTTTCCCCTTCTAATGCCACCGAGATTACACCTATATAATACCACAAAAATAACTTAAAGAACATAAAAAATGGGCGAATGAGCAAATATAGAGAACAGATTTAAATGTGACTGCAAATACCATCTGCGACGGCAGCTGTCTCCATGGCCTTGGACCTGCATTTGTCACATCTCACTTGCACCTTTATAACTATCTTTTGCTGCAAAATTAAAAAAAGGAACATCATCATCATTAATACATAAACACATTAGTTTTCTGGTGAAACAAACATTAGCCTCAAACATGAAGGCAGCTAGTATATTCATCATGTTATAGCTTAATTACAAACCTTCATCTCTGCCAGACACAACCACAACCACAAGAACAGTTTTGTTATTGTTTAGAGATTGTATATGACTTGAATGTGTCGCAATATGATGAAGAATAAGAACTCCTGATTCCTATTTATATATGTCAACACAGGAGAATTTTCTAAATAGTAAACGCATTCATGCACATACATGGTTAATTTTCTATGGTAGAAGGAATATTTTAAGGTTTCAAGAACTCAAGATCCAGATTTTATGGATTTTATGTACCAATATTATGTCCATTTGCACTAACCTAAGAATTAATATAATGTCCATTCACACTGAGCTAACATAGAATCCCTTGGCTTCCTCTAAATTCAGCACTGTCATTGGTTTAAGTCGATCGTCCGGTATTGATTTTAAGTCAACAGTTTATTAAGTCAATTATGAAAATAGTAAAAAATTTCAATGATCACATGTTATGAACGCGGGGATATTTTTGTTTGATTGAAACCGAGTTTATTTAGAATTTTATAATTAGTGGAAAGGACATGACTTTCTTTAGTTTATTTGTAATTGTTCTTGTGCCATTGTATTTGTATGTTCTTTAAGCTGTAGAGGCAAGAAACTATTGACCAAGTTTGGTATCTACCAATAATGAAGTTCTACCAGACTGTACCTGGCCATATCTTGTTGAGAATGCCTACACCTAATACAAATGCAATCCTGTTATTTTATATACCATTTATTGACTTGTTCTATACAAATATTGATCTTGGAATGAAGCCATGTGATGATGCTGAACTTGGTGATTCTCTTAAAGCTGTAAAATACCATATGGCAAAGTCATAATTCCATGCTGGTGAATCGTTTTTGTCTGTGTACAAAGTATTATCTCGAGATTATGACATCCTTTTGTCTCCCTCTTTCTTTCACTAACATAACATATATTATATAAATATTTTTTTTTGATGGCCAGGGTATTTGAGCTAACTTGCGGGTACTTTAATTAATTTTTAGAATTGATTGAATATTCTATAAATCTAATGTTCCAAGATAAGTTACAAATGTAAGTAGAATAAATTTTCTTAACTGCTAGGCCAATCCTTTGAAGTTTTATATAAAGATATTTTGAATACTATGACGGCATCCTTCTTATTCAACTCAAAATGAACCAAATAAAATGATCAATTAATCTTTAATAATTCAGAGGCCTATATTTTCTCCATGACAAAGAAAAAATGTATATATATATATATTTGTATATAAGCGTATAAAATATACTCAAATTAACAATAATAAGATTTTGTGTGATTTAATTCGACCTCTTATTATATTTTTAGACCTAATCGATCAACAAAATAAGATCAGATGTATTATATATTTTAATCAATTTTGTACAGTACATACAAAAGAATATACTTTAGGGTACATTTAGAAGAACAAATAAAGTGTTGAGGAATCAAAACTAATCCCACTTTCCGATGCACAATAAAAATAAAATAATTAAAAAAAAATGGGGGGAAGGAAGAAACATTCTAATTAAAGAATGGTGCAACAGCATGAGTCAGGATCTCTACACTTTTCACAATATGATGTATATGGAGTTGGATTTGTCCCATAATTATCTTCAGTTGTCTCTTGGAATTCCTTCACAATTTCTAAGCTTGCAAAGCCAAGCCTCTTTTTCAATTTGCTGCACAATTTGGCTGCATCAACTCCATCTCCAGTCACCACTATATTTTCTCTGTTAACCAATCTCACGGATTCTATACCTATTATCATATCACAAAACACCTTAAACAACATCAAATTTGACAAAAAGGGTTTTCAGTCCTCCATTTTTTATGATCAAAATTCAACATCTAACTTAGAAACATCAAGCTTAAAATAAATTTAAAAATTAATGCGCTTCACATACCATCCATGTCGTTGGCTGTCTCCATGGCCTTCGCCCTGCAGTTGTTACAATTTATTACGTCCACCTTAATGACTATCGTTTGCTGCACCATAAAATCAACATGCATTATAATTACATAAACACATATCTAGCCTTCCTTCAATGCATGGAGCTAAACAGCAAATGAACCATCTTCCCTGGAAGAAAATGGATCAAGCAAAAGAGAGGGGTTGCAGTTTTAATCAATTTCATAGCTTACCTTCATATTTTTTTCGTCTTGTATATGTTATTGCGTAGAGATTATAACTAAATTGAACGTGTCAAAGTTTCTTTGTATAATGTAAATACATGTCAGTATTGCTAAGTTAATAAACTTGCATGCAAAGTTTCAAGAGCTCAAGATCCACTTTTTATGGATTCTATGTACCAATATAATTCCATTCACACTGAGTTTCCAACTAGTCTTTGCTTGACTTCTAATAATTTAGCAGTATCTTGAGTTCAAGTCAATTACAAGAACCAGTACAGAAAAATTCAGTAGTATCTTGATGGGATCACTTAGAGTGAGGGAATGATTGTTATTTAATTGGCAACCGAGTTCATTTAGAATTTTATAATGAAGTAGAAAGGGTATAATTAACTCCATTTCTCTGCATTATTTGTAATATTTATTCTTACATGTGATCACACCTTAAATATTATTATGCAAGATTTTATATGTGTATTGAAAAGTATGCTCTTGTTTGCTTTTCACCTTGGCTTAAATCTTTGGTCTGTGATGTGTGGATTGAGCTTTATACTTATCAGTATTGAATTTTCCCAAGTGATGCCAAACTGTGACCAGATGATAAATAGACTAAAGTATAGACCACTATATAAAATGTTCTTGAAAGATCACCATCACTTTTCAATATGAATGGAAGACTCAATTGTTTATATGAGGATGCACAAAGTTGATGAGGATCGATTTCATAAACAAGTTCATGTAAGCATTGATGGATCAATCATATACTCTTTTAGACAAACATATTAACTTATGATCAATGTTTTTAAACCCAGACTAGCCTTGACCTAATTAAGGAACCAGTTTCTCGGGTCAGACTAGTGACATCATGCTAACGTTAGCATGATGTAATAAAAATTTAAAACTTTAATAATTAATAAATTTATAATAATTAAATAAATTTCATGCTGATGTCATGTTGACGTCGCTGACCCGACATCATGCTGACATTACTAGTTGTTGAACCGGTGGTTGAATTGATGATGTGACGTATTGTTTCGCTAGTTTAACCTCGGGTCAATCCGGTCCAATAGTTAAACCCGTTTTAGCCATTTAGTGGATCGGTTCCCAGCTAGTAGGACCAGCCAGTCCAGTCCGATCCGGGTTTACATATATATGAAACTTATATATTTAAAAAGTTAGTTTAATTTTAGAAATAAATTGAAATCCTTGATACTTTCATATTTTTACTGTTTCAATGTACTAGCTTTACCTTCATGTTAATGTACTAGCCTCAAATAAAATTCTGCTGTTGTTATTTTAAGAATGTGGAGGACCAGATTCTATTATATCTTATAGATTTCTTTTACTCAAATATTCACTTTACAATAAAGTCTCGTATTCCTACTGAACTTTGGTGATATTCTTTAAAGCGGTGTTTCACAAGACAAGCCATAATTAATACAAGTTGGTGAATTTTTTTGTCCGCGTACAAAGAATCATCCTAAGAATATGGAACTTCTTGGGATCCGACCCTTCGTCGTCCTTCCTCTCTTTCTATTTTCAGTTATGTGATTCTTCTTTTTATGTGACCTCGATAACTTCAATGTTCTTTTTATCAACATAATTGGATTATTATCTATTTATTCTGTGCAAAAGCTTATGAAAATTACAGTACTTCAAGGTACAATCTGTAAGTACTTAAACCATAAAGGGTGAAGAAGAAGAGGTTATATAACTGAATTGCAGTTTACATGATGGTGCAGGAGCTTGGTTGAGGATCAATAACAACTCTAAATAATTCATACTCACAACTATTTTGATAATAACATGGTGGATATGGTGTAGTTGGAGAACTTGGACTGGAAGGTGGTTGTGTAGCTTGGTCTTCATTTTCGTTGCCTACATTCTCCTGAACTTCTTCCACCATTTCTAAGCTCGCATGGCCAAGCTTCTTGTTCAATTGAATTGTCAAGTCGGCTGCGTCAACTCCATCTCCGATCACCACTACTTTGTCTTTGTATTCCCCATCTAGTGCCACAGAGATTACACCTATATCATATCACAAAAGCAAACTTAAAGAACAACAAATTGGGCAATTGGGTCTGTTTTACATTCATTTTTTGATCAAAATTTAATACCATCTGCGGCGGCGGCTGTCTCCATGGCGTTGGACCTGCATTTGTCACATCTCACTTGCACCTTTATAATTATCTTTTGCTGCAAAATGAAATCAAATAACATCATGATCATAACTAACATGAAGGCAACAAATTCAATAAGCAAGCAAATTGTAGCAAGCTGAAAGAATGAACCTTCTTTCATATTTACCTTCATATTCGCCAGGTTATTGTACAGAGATTCTTGTTGGTTCTGTTGGTTCTACTGGAGAGTGATGAAGAAGAGTGATTTTGCAAAGGAAAGAGACGGCAGCAAGATGAAAATGAGTGCTCTGTTTTTCATTCATAGATTAAGGATAATATATGTACAAAATCAATCCACTGTTTCACCTAAAACAACCTAATGCGGTGGATAATTTTTACACATTGGAATTTTGAAATAAACTTACAACAAAACATTTCTTAATCACAACTAAACTCAACTAAACATGTCACAAAAACATCACAATAATTCAACTAAACATGTCACAAAAACATCACAATAATTCAACAAAAACATTAGCTTCAACCACTGCACTGGCTGTAACAGTAACTTGAACTCTTGGCGCCAAAAACAATTTGAAACTTTAGCTGAATATTTCTGCATTTCCAACAAATTATTACCATCTTCAACACTCGTTGATAATCTTGCTGGAAACACCAAGTTTGAGTCTTAAATTCTCAAACTTGGCTTTGGATAAAGCCTTGGTCATGATGTTCGCCACCTGGTCTTCACCCCTACATTAATGGATCAATTTAATTTTCCCATTACTTTCTGCCTCTCTCACAATATGAAACTTAATTTTGATGTGCTTGGTTCTGCTGTGTGAGACAGGATTTTTTTTCCATTGCCATGACTGACTGGTTGTCACAGAAGATCACAGTTGGACTCCTCTGTGTTTGCCTCAAATCCTCCAAGATTTTTCTAAGCCATGTGGCTTGGTTTATGGCAATAGCAATAGAAATGTATTCTGCTTCTACTGTGGACCGAGCTATGGTGTCCTGTTTTTTGGATAGCCAACATATAGCACCTGAATTCAAGAAGAAGGCATAACCGGAAGTACTTCTCATATCATCAATGCATCCAGCTCAATCATTGTCAGAGTATCCAACAAGCTGAAAATTTTCAGACTTCTTAAACCATACACTAAGATTAGAACTTCCTTTAATGTACCTCAACACCCTCTTGGTTGCCTTGAGATGAACTTTACTTGGGTTGCTCATGAACCTAGAGAAGAGGCTTGTTACAAACATTAAGTCAGGCCTAGTGGCTGTCAAGTACAATAGATAGCCAATCAAACTTCTATAAATTCCCTCATAATCTTCACAGCCCCATTATCTTTGCTCATCTTCAAGTTTACAACCAGCGAAGTGTCCACTGGTTTGTACCTATCGATGTTGAACTTGTTTAGTATTTCATTATGATATTTTCTTTGGCTAACAAATATCCCATGTTGAGTTTGACTAATCTCCATTCCAAGAAAATAAGACATTTTCCCTAGATCAGTCATTTCAAACTCATTGTGCATTGCCTTCTTAAATTCTTCCAGTTGAATTAGACTACTTCCCGTGATGAGCAAATCATCTACATATAGTGATACAATAATGAACTCCCCTTCCAGCTCTCTCTCATACAATGTGTGTTCACTAGGGCTCCTCATGTATCCCAAATTAATTAAATGATCATTGATTCTACTATATACTAGGCTCTAGGGGCCTATATTAGGCCATATAATGCCTTCCTCAATAGATAAATTTTGTTCTCCTGCCCTTCTACTTCATATCCCTCCGGCTGCTCCGCATAAATTTCTTCATTGAGCCAACGATTCAAAAGAATGCAGACTTAACATCTAGCTGATAAATCCTCCATTCAAATTGGGTTGCTAAAACAAGGAGAAGCTTGATTGTATCATGCGTGGCCACGGGTGCAAACGTATCCGCAAACGTATCCAAGAAGTCTACTTCAAATTGTTGAGCAAACCCCTTGACAACCAACCTTGCTTTATGTCTATAAACTGATCCATCTGGATTTAATTTTCTTTTGTAAATTCATTTAACTTGGATCATTTTTCTGGTTGTTGGTCTGTCTACCAATTCCTAAGTGCCATTCTTCTCAATCATGCTTAAATCCTCCTTTATTGCATTCCTCCAAGTATCTGACTTAGCAGCTTCATTATAATTTGCAGGTTCAAGTAAGGCTACATTACACCTTTCATAAACCTCTACCAGAGGTTTGGTACCTCTAATTGGAATATCTTTATCTGAATCTATCCTTCATTTTTTATGATCAAAATTCAACATCTAACTTAGAAACATCAAGTTTAAAATAGATTTAAAAATTAATGCGCTTCACATACCATCCATGTCGTTGGCTGTCTCCATGGCCGTCGCCCTGCAGTTGTTACAATTTATTACGTCCACCTTAATAACTATCTTTTGCTGCACCATAAAATCAAAATGCATTATAATTACATAAACACATATCTAGCCTTCCTTCAATGCATGAAGCTAAACAACAAATGAACCATCTTCCCTGGAAGAAAATGGATCAAGCAAAAGAGAGGGGTTGCAGTTTTAATCAATTTCATAGCTTACCTTCATATTTTTTTCGTCTTGTATATGTTATTGCGTAGAGATTATAACTAAATTGAACGTGTCAAAGTTTCTTTGTATAATGTAAATACATGTCAGTATTGCTAAGTTAATAAACTTGCATGCAAAGTTTCAAGAGCTCAAGATCCACTTTTTATGGATTCTATGTACCAATATAATTCCATTCACACTGAGTTTCCATATAGTCTTTGCTTGACTTCTAATAATTTAATAGTATCTTGAGTTCAAGTCAATTAATAATATTAAGTCAATTACAAGAACCAGGACAGACAAATTCAATAGTATCTTGATGGGATCACTTAGAGTGAGGGAATGATTGTTATTTAATTGGCAACCGCGTTCATTTAGAATTTTATAATGAAGTAGAACGGGTATAATTAACTAAATTTCTCTGCATTATTTGTAATATTTATTCTTACATGTGATCACACCTTAAATATTATTATGCAAGATTTTATATTTGTATTGAAAAGTATGCTCTTTGTTTGCTTTTCAGCGTGGCATAAATTTCTGGTCTGTGATTTCTTTGGATTGAGCTTTATACTTATCAGTACTGAATTTTCCCAAGTGATGCCAAACTGTGACCAGATGATAAATAAAGTATAGACCACTACATAAAATGTTCTTGAAAGATCATCATCACTTTTCAATATGAATGGAAGACTCAACTGTTTATATGAGTATGCACAAAGTGTGGAATTTTGAGATTGAAAGTGTTTGAAGCTTAAAGTGAAGATCTGAGAAGAAAAAGACTTTCTCTATTGATTAAAGATACATGAAAAACGCAAGAAGGGGTTGCAGTTTTAATCAATTTCATAGCTTACCTTCAATTTTTTTCGTCTTGTATAGTTATTGCGTAGAGTATAACTAAATTGAACGTGTCAAAGTTTCTTTGTATAATGTAATACATGTCAGTATTGCTAAGTTAATAAACTTGCATGCAAGTTTCAAGAGCTCAAGATCCACTTTTTATGGATTCTATGTACCAATTAATTCCATTCACACTGAGTTTCCAACTAGTCTTTGCTTGACTTCTAATAATTTAGCAGTATCTTGAGTTCAAGTCTTACAAGAACCAGTACAGAAAAATTCAGTAGTATCTTGATGGGATCACTTAGAGTGAGGAATGATTGTTATTTAATTGGCAACCGAGTTATTTAGAATTTTATAATGAAGTAGAAAGGTATAATTAACTCCATTTCTCTGCATTATTTGTAATATATTCTACATGTGATCACACCTTAAATATTATTATGCAAGATTTATATGTGTATTGAAAAGTATGCTCTTGTTTGCTTTTCACCTTGGCTTAAATCTTTGGTCTGTGATGTGTGGATTGAGCTTTATACTTATCAGTATTGAATTTTCCCAAGTGATGCCAAACTGTGACCAGATGATAAATAGACTAAAGTATAGACCTATATAAATGTTCTTGAAAGATCACCATCACTTTTCAATATGAATGGAAGACCAATTGTTTATATGAGGATGCACAAAGTTGATGGGATCGATTTCATAAACAAGTTCATGTAAGCATTGATGGATCAATCATATACTCTTTTAGACAAACATATCTTATGATCAATGTTTTAAACCCAGACAGCCTTGACCTAATTAAGGAACCAGTTTCTCGGGTCACTAGTGACATCATGCTAACGTTAGCATGATGTATAAAATTAAAAACTTTAATAATTATAAATTTATAATAATAAATAAATTTCATGCTGATGTCATGTTGACGTCGCGACCCACATCATGCTGACATTACTAGTTGTTGAACCGGTGGTTGAATTGATGATGTGACGTATTGTTTCGCTAGTTTAACCTCGGTCAATCCGGTCCAATAGTTAAACCCGTTTTAGCCATTAGTGGATCGGTTCCCAGCTAGTAGGACCACCAGTCCAGTCCGATCCGGGTTTACATATATATGAAACTATATATTTAAAAAGTTAGTTTATTTTAGAAATAAATTGAATCCTTGATACTTTCATATTTTTACTGTTTCAATGTACTAGCTTTACCTTCATGTTAATGTACTAGCCTCAAATAAATTCTGCTGTTGTTATTTTAAGAATGTGAGGCCAGATTCTTTATATCTTATAGATTTCTTTTACTCAATATTCACTTTACAATAAAGTCTCGTATTCCTACTGAACTTGGTGATATTCTTTAAAGCGGTGTTTCACAAGACAAGCCATAATTAATACAAGTTGGTGAATTTTTTTTGTCCGCGTACAAAGAATCATCCAAGAATATGGAACTTCTTGGGATCCGACCCTTCGTCGTCCTTCCTCTCTTTCTATTTTCAGTTATGTATTCTTCTTTTTATGTGACCTCGATAACTTCAATGTTCTTTTTATCAACATAATTGATTATTATCTATTTATTCTGTGCAAAAGCTGATGAAAATTACAGTACTTCAAGGTACAATCTGTAAGTACTTAACCATAAAGGGTGAAGAAGAGAGGAGATATAACTGAATTGCAGTTTACATGATGGTGCAGGAGCTTGGTTGAGGATCAATAACAACTCTAAATAATTCATACTCAAAACTATTTTGATAATAACATGGGATATGGTGTAGTTGGAGAACTTGGACTGGAGGTGGTTGTGTAGCTTGGTCTTCATTTTCGTTGCCTACATTCTCCTGAACTTCTTCCACCATTTCTAAGCTCGCATGGCCAAGCTTCTTGTTCAATTGAATTGTCAAGTCGGCTGCGTCATCCATCTCTCTCCGATCACCACACTTTGCTTTGTATTCCCCATCGTGCCACAGAGATTACACCTATATCATATCACAAAAGCAAACTTAAAAACAACAAATTGGGCAATTGGGTCTGTTTTACATTCATTTTTTGATCAAAATTTAATACCATCTGCGGCGGCGGGCTGTCTCCATGGCGTTGGACCTGCATTTGTCACATCTCACTTGCACCTTTATAATTATCTTTTGCTGCAAAATGAAATCAAATAACATCACGATCATAATTAACATGAAGGCAACAATTCAATAAGCAAGCAAATTGTAGCAAGCTGAAAGAATGAACCTTCTTTCATATTACCTTCATATTCGCCAGGTTATTGTACAGAGATTCTTGTTGGTTCTGTTGGTTCTACTGAGAGTGATGAAGAAGAGTGATTTTGCAAAGGAAAGAGACGGCAGCAAGATGAAAATGATGCTCTGTTTTTCATTCATAGATTAAGGATAATATTGTACAAAATCATCCACTGTTTCACCTAAAACAACCTAATGCGGTGGATAATTTTTACACATTGATTTTGAAATAACACTACAACAAAACATTTCTTAATCACAACTAAACTCAACTAAACATGTCACAAAAACATCACAATAATTCAACTAAACATGTCACAAAAACATCACAATAATTCAACAAAAACATTAGCTTCACCACTGCACTGGCTGTAACAGTAACTTGAACTCTTGGCGCCAAAAAACATTTGAAACTTTGCTGAAATTTCTGCATTTCCAACAAATTATTACCATCTTCACACTCGTTGATAATCTTGCTGGAAACACCAAGTTTGAGTCTTAAATTCTCAAACTTGGCTTTGGATAAAGCCTTGGTCATGATGTTCGCCACCTGGTCTTCACCCCTACATTAATGGATCAATTTAATTTTCCCATTACTTTCTGCCTCTCTCACAATATGAACTTAATTTTGATGGCTTGGTTCTGCTGTGTGAGACAGGATTTTTTTTCCATTGCCATGACTGACTGGTTGTCACAGAAGATCACAGTTGGACTCCTCTGTACAACTTTGTCTTTGTTTTCCCCTTCTAATGCCACCGAGATTACACCTATATAATACCACAAAAATAACTTAAAGAACATAAAAAATGGGCGAATGAGCAAATATAGAGAACAGATTTAAATGTGACTGCAAATACCATCTGCGACGGCGGCTGTCTCCATGGCCTTGGACCTGCATTTGTCACATCTCACTTGCACCTTTATAACTATCTTTTGCTGCAAAATTAAAACAAGGAACATCATCATCATTATTACATAAACACATTAGTTTTCTGGTGAAACAAACATTAGCCTCAAACATGAAAGCAGCTAGTATATTCATCGTGTTATAGCTTAATTACAAACCTTCATCTCTGCCAGACACAACCACAACCACAAGAAGAGTTTTGTTATTGTTTAGAGATTGTATATGATTTGAATGTGTCGCAATATGATGAAGAATAAGAACTCCTGATTCCTATTTATATATGTCAACACAGGAGAATTTTCTAAACAGTAAACGCGTTCATGCACAGACATGGTTAATTTTCTATGGTAGAAGGAATATTTTAAGGTTTCAAGAACTCAAGATCCAGATTTTATGGATTTTATGTACCAATATTATGTCCATTTGCACTAACCTAAGAATTAATATAATGTCCATTCACACTGAGCTAACATAGAATCCCTTGGCTTCCTCTAAATTCAGCACTGTCATTGGTTTAAGTCGATCGTCCGGTATTGATTTTAAGTCAACAGTTTATTAAGTCAATTATGAAAATAGTAAAAAATTTCAATGATCACATGTTATGAACGCGGTGATATTTTTGTTTGATTGAAACCGAGTTTATTTAGAATTTTATAATTAGTGGAAAGGACATGACTTTCTTTAGTTTATTTGTAATTGTTCTTGTGCCATTGTATTTGTATGTTCTTTAAGCTGTAGAGGCAAGAAAATATTGACCAAGTTTGGTATCTACCAATAATGAAGTTCTACCAGACTGTACCTGGCCATATCTTGTTGAGAATGCCTACACCTAATACAAATGCAATCCTGTTATTTTATATACCATTACTTGAATTGTTTTATACAAATATTGATAGTGGAATGAAGCCATGTGATGATGCTGAACTTGGTGATTCTCTTAAAGCTGTAAAATACCAAATGAAAAAGTCATAATTCCATGCTGGTGAATCGATTTTGTCTCTGTACAAAGTATTATCTCGAGATTATGACATCCTTTTGTCTCCCTCTTTCTTTCACTAACATATATGAAATCATCCTTATGTAATCTTGGAATCTCATTGTTATATGGAGTGGTTAAAGCTAACATACATTATATAAAGATATTTTTTTTGATGATCGGGGTATTTGAGCTAGCTTGCACGTACCTCAATTAATCTTTAGAACTGATTGAATACCTTACAAATCTAATGTTCCAAGATAAGTTACAAATATAAGTAGAACAAATTTTCTTAACTGCTAGGCCAATCCTTTGAAGTTTTATATAAAGATATTTTGAATACTGTGACAACATCCTTCTTATTCAACTCAAAATGAACCAAATAAAATGATCAATTAATCTTTAATAATTCAGAGGCCTATATTTTCTATATGACAAAGAAACAATGTAATGCTTATATATATATATATATATAAGCATATAAAATATACTCAAATTAACGATAATAAGATTTCTGTGTGATTTAATTCGATCTCTTATTATATTTTTAGACCTAATCGATCAACAAAAAAAGATCACATGTATTATTTATTTTAAACCCATTTTGTACAGTACATACAAAAGGATATACATATTAGGGTACATTTAGAAGAACAAATAAAATGTTGAGGAATCAAAACTAATCCCACTTTCCGATGCACAATAAAAATCAAATAATTAAAAAAAAAAAAAAAAATGGGGGGAAGGAAGAAACATTCTAATTAAAGAATGGTGCAACAGCATGAGTCAGGATCTCTACACTTTTCACAATATGATGTATATGGAGTTGGATTTGTCCCATAATTATCTTCAGTTGTCTCTTGGAATTCCTTCACAATTTCTAAGCTTGCAAAGCCAAGCCTCTTTTTCAATTTGCTGCACAATTTGGCTGCATCAACTCCATCTCCAGTCACCACTATATTTTCTCTGTTAACCAATCTCACGGATTCTATACCTATTATCATATCACAAAACACCTTAAACAACATCAAATTTGACAAAAAGGGTTTTCAGTCCTCCATTTTTTATGATCAAAATTCAACATCTAACTTAGAAACATCAAGCTTAAAATAAATTTAAAAATTAATGCGCTTCACATACCATCCATGTCGTTGGCTGTCTCCATGGCCTTCGCCCTGCAGTTGTTACAATTTATTACGTCCACCTTAATGACTATCGTTTGCTGCACCATAAAATCAACATGCATTATAATTACATAAACACATATCTAGCCTTCCTTCAATGCATGGAGCTAAACAGCAAATGAACCATCTTCCCTGGAAGAAAATGGATCAAGCAAAAGAGAGGGGTTGCAGTTTTAATCAATTTCATAGCTTACCTTCATATTTTTTTCGTCTTGTATATGTTATTGCGTAGAGATTATAACTAAATTGAACGTGTCAAAGTTTCTTTGTATAATGTAAATACATGTCAGTATTGCTAAGTTAATAAACTTGCATGCAAAGTTTCAAGAGCTCAAGATCCACTTTTTATGGATTCTATGTACCAATATAATTCCATTCACACTGAGTTTCCATCTAGTCTTTGCTGACTTCTAATAATTTAGCAGTTTCTTGAGTTCAGTCAATTTATAATTCAAGTCAATTACAAGAACCAGTACAGAAAATTCTAGTATCTTGATGGGATCACTTGAGTGAGGGAATGATTGTTATTTGCAACCGAGTTCATTTAGAATTTTGTAATGAAGTAAAAGGGTATAATTAACTACATTTCTCTGCATTTTTTGTAATATTTATTCTTACATGTGATCACACCTTAATATATTATGCAAATTTTTATGGTATTGAAAAGTTGCTCTTTGTTGCTTTTCACGTGGCATAAATTTTTGGTCTGTGATTCTGTGGATTGAGCTTTATACTTATCAGTACTAATTTTCCTAGTGATGCCAAACTGTGCCAATGATAAATAGACAACGTATAGCCACTACATGTGTTCTTGAAGATCATCATCACTTCATATGAATGGAGAGTCATTGTTTATATGAGTATGCACAAAGTTGATGAGGATCAATTTCATAAGCAAGTTCATGTAAGCATTAATGGATCAATCATGTACTTTGTAGACAAACCATCAACATTATGATATGTTTTAAACCTGGACCGTCTTACCCGTTCAAGGAGCCGGTTTCTCGGTCAGACTGGTGACATCATGCGATGTTAGCGTGATGTAATAAAATTTAAAACTCTAATATTATAAATTTTATAATTAAAAATTTCATGCTGAGTCATGTTGATGTCACTAATCTGACATCATGCTGACACACTAATTCTCTAACCCAATGGTTGAATCGGTGGTTGAATCGACGAAGTGACGTATTGTTTTGCCAATCTAACCTTGGGTCAATCCGGTTCAATAGTTAAAACTCGTTTTAGCCATTTAGTAGATCAGATTAGGGATCGGTTCTTGCCAGTAGACCAACCGGTCTAGTCTGGGTCCACGTGTATATGAACCTTATATATTTACAAGTTAGGTTTATTCAAATATTCATTTTACAATAAAGTCTCGTATTCCTGCTGAACTTTGGTGATATTCTTAAAGCGGTGTCTCACAAGAAAGCCATAATTAATCCAAGTTGGTGAATTTTTGTCTGCGTACAAAGAATCATCCTAATTCCTAAGAATATGGAACTTCTTGGGATCCGACCTTCGTCGTCCTTCCTCTCTTTCATATATCAGTTCTGTGATCTTCTTTTTATGTGACCTCGATAACTTCAATGTTCTTTTATCAACTAATTGGTTATTATCTACTTATTCTGTGCAAAAGCTTATGAAAATTACAGTACTTCAACGCACAATCTGTAAGTACTTAAACCAAAGGGTGAAGAAGAAGGGATTAATTGAATTGAAGTTTACATGATGGTGCAGGGGCCTGGTTGAGGATCATGAACAACTCTATATAATACATACTCATTACTGGTTGATAATACTTGATAGATATGGTGTAGTTGGGAGACTTGGACTGGAAGGTGGTTGTGTATCTTCGTCTTCATTTTCGTTGCCTGCATTCTCCTGAACTCTTCCACCATTTCTAAGCTCCATGGCCAGCTTCTTGTTCAATTGAATTGTCGTCGGCTGCGTCAACTCCACTCCGTCACCTACTTTGTCTTTGTATTCCCCATCTAGTGCCACTGGGATTACACCTATATCATATCACAGAAGCAAACTTAAAGCACACATAGGGCAATTGGTCTGTTTACATTCATTTTTTGATCAAAATTTAATCCATCTGCGGCGGCGGCTGTCTCCATGGCCTTGGACCTGCATTTGTCACATCTCACTTGCACCTTTAATTATCTTTTGCTGCAAAATGAATCAATAACATCATGATCATAACTAACATGAAGGCAACAAATTCAATAATCAAGCAAATTTGTTGATGCAAGCTAAAAGAATGACCTTCTTTCATATTTACCTTCATATTCGCCAGGTTATTGTATAGAGATTCTAAGGAATGAGTGTTTTGCAATATGTATGAAGAGTAAGACGTCAAGTTGAACCTTATTTATAATGTCAGCACATGTGAATTTTGCCGAGTAAAAGTTGCACATGGTGAATATACACCTGTGAAGGAATTTAGTAAGGTTTAAGAGCTCAAGATCCACTTTTCATGGATTCTATCAGCGAATTTCATTATACTCAAGCTATGTTAACATAGTCTTGCTTGGTTCTAGCAATTTCCAGCTTATAGTATTGATTTAAGTCATATAACTGATCACGTCAATTACGAAACCGGTAAAATTCAGTAGTCACATGTTTGAAACACTTCAAGCGCGTTAATGGTTATGTAATTGACGTTTATTCAAACTTTATTGGATGTAGAAGGTAAACGGGAGAAAGAAGAAAGAAGGTGAAGTCCATGACTGCTACTTCACTGATGGTGCAATTGGTTGGTTTTAGGATCATAAACTTGATTTACATGGACAGAGCAGGCCTAGCTAATCTTCTCTTGCTCACTTTACTGTCAAGTTTGCTGCATGCATCAACTCCACTCCAGCTCCAGCTCCAGTGGCGGATCCAATTAATGACTTGTGGGGACTAGAGTCCCACTCAACTTTTGAAAAAAGTCCATATCTTATATTTATTTAATTTTACACTTATAGAACTATGAGATTTTGGAACGTCCCCACGATTGTTTAGATTTATTTTTGTAAAACCCATTTTTAATCCGAGTACATATATTTCATATTTTTTGTGATTTTTATTTTTATGCAGAGGATCGATTAGTTTTTAAAAGTTTTATTAGGAGTGAAAAATGAAGGAAAAAAACTGTTGGGTTTGCATTTAACTGAGGGGAGAAATCTGGGCATTTTTACATCAAAAAGCTAATGTGGCGAGGTCATGGTGAGAATAGAGAATCTTGGGGTAGTTTCATAATTCAAAGAAGTTGTTTTATATATAAATTGGTTTGTTTGTAAAAAGAAAAGAAAGAGAAAAGTCCATAAAGAAGAAAGAAGAAGAAGCAAAGGAAAAAGAATGAGTTTGGTCAGTTTTATCTATTTGATTTTTCTGCACTTGAGTTGATAATACTTGAGAACCAGATTGAGATTTTGTTATTGACATACGTTCTTGTGATAAATTTGCTGAGTTACAAGGAATTGTGTTTTGTTAGAATTTAGTTCGGTTTAAAAAAGAAATTACATACGTTGGTGTATAAACTTGTGAAAGTTGCATTAGTTTTATTAGTTGTGACTGCGACTGTTGAAAGAGTTTTTCTACAATGAATCTTGTGAGAATCGGTTATCAATCGAATGAGAGTTAATGGATGAATGATTGCTGGTCATCTATATTGAGAAAAATGTTTTGATACAATTGACAATGAGATGATTATCCAACGTTTTCAGAATAGGAAATAGTCAAGGAACAATTGTGAAAAATTGTTCTACTTTTACAAAAATTATGTTTTTGAAGATATTTATTTGTATTTTATAACTTTTTATTGAAGCTCATTGTATGAAAAAGAAAGTGTAGTTATGATTGGTTTTAATTTTTTTTTGTGGTTTATTTTGCCCCCATTGGGGAAATTCCTAGATCCGCCACTGTCCAGCTCCCTCACATCTCTTTTCTCTTTGTGTATTTTAACAGAGGTTCGATGGCATTAGGATTTCAGGGGTTGTTTATTTTTTTTTAAATAGTTGGGCAAGTGATTAAAAAATCGATAATTATTCAAAAATTATGATTTTTGAAACTGAGGGAAGAATATCTCTCTCTTATCAATATTATTGAAAGAATAATTTATTTACAACTTTTTTATAAACTTACTTATATTTCGACTACCTTCGTTTTAGTCGTTTATAATAGATTTGCTTATTAATTCAACAGTCACAGAGTTTGTGAGAAAGGATATAAATTGTTTTGAAATTGTTACATCACGCTGACTTATTGAGATGTCATCTGTTATGTCATGCATATGTCATCATATCACTTGAAACTTAAGGTTTACTTCAAAACCACCCTCGAAACTCCAAAAATTTTATGCTAAATGGAGAATAATTTTTTCTCTATGGTTTCAGTTCAATACTGTTTAGCCAATTGTTATAATTTATTTAGTTCTCGTTTCAAATAATACTTTTTTTTGTTCTCTTGACTTAATGAAAGATTAGTTGGCTGCTAAATTTACATTGAAATGATAAAAATACACTTCTTATCAACAAATGAAAAATTATTTACACAAACAATATTAATTAAATTAAAAGAAAAATACACATGATATACTACAAATTCAACATATTTATTAAATTTTGATTAACTAACGTGATTGTGTTTATTTATTTCAATTTGTAGATTTTAATTTACAATTTTGGATTTGCCCTGCATAATGTGTATATATATATAATTTTATTACCTTTTTTTTTTTTTTATAAATGCATTCTTATACCAATGTTTATAAAATTTTAATAACATTAAAAAAAGTATTTTGTCATTTTAATATAAATTAAGGTCAAATACCTTTTATAATTCAAAGGACTAACAATGGTAATTTAAAACGTATACTAAATAGTAGTAGACTGAAACGATAGGGATGAAAAAGGAATTTCTCCTGCTAAATGCAAGTTTAGAACAATAGTTTAATTCCCAATTATTAAAATAACATTAAAAAATTAAAGAATTGCTTCCTATATATTTAAACACCCTTGAACAAATCTATATAATTCCAAAAATTTAAGAATATATAATATTATAAAAAATAAAAATAGAAAATTCTTTTCCAAGTCAATTGATGTCCTACAGAAACGGAATTGCTAAAGACTTCCACAAATTTAAATTCATTCATCCTTTGAATTTCCTTTCTTAATATTTTTATCGGTTTAAAACTTATTAGTTCGAACTTCGAAGGCGCCAAACTTTGGGGTTTTGAAAATTTGAAACCTTGAAGGTAGTTTAAATGCCTAAAAATTAAGGTCCCAATAAATGTTTTACTTTTATGGGTTGTTTAAAATGAAGATGAAGATTATAAGATTTGATCTGTAATAATTTAAAAGAGTAGGACATTCGGAGAAAGATAAAATGCTTTTGGGTGCAAAAGAAGTTCGAAATTCCATTAATTGATTTTTTGATTCCTTATGCCATTAAAGCAGTGAAATTTTTTTTTTTTTTTTTTTTTTGTTTGGTGTGAGAATTTTTAGAAATATTAAGAGAAAAAGTGAAATTGAAGAAGAGCAGAATCTGACACACGGCTCTTTTATAAGGCCGTTATACAAAACGCTGCGTTTCTTACATATTTTGATTTCTAACACTTTAACCCAGCTATTAAACATTACATTTTAACCCAGTGCTTCTAGCTTATTCTTGACATTTTTTATTTTTTTATTTTTTAGTGTTGGCGAGAGAGAGAATGGAAGAAAAAAGTGAGAAAGGCTCAAAGGAGATAAAGGAAAAAAATAAATAAATAAATAAAGGAAAGTAAAGAGAAAGAGAGGAGAAGATAAATAAAAAAGGATTAAAGAATAGTCTCAATTCATTATTTTGAGAGGTTGAGCCACTGACACTGTAATATATCGTTACTCATAGGGGCCGTGGGTCGGGTTGTATTATATACGAGATAATATATTTTAAATTGGGTAGATACCATGTTTGGTTGTTTTGTAAAAAAAATTCCCGAAAAAAAGTGTCAACAGTGCCAAATTGAGGGTAAATCGTCGAGAATAATGTTACCTAGGGGAGTATTATTAAAATATTACTCATGGTAGCCAAATTTTTGTCCAATTTTGCCCCAAAACAGTGGGCAATGTGGACAAAAATATCCTTGACTTTATTAATAATTATAAAACACCTAATTTACACAAGAAGATGGATTTGTCCTTAGTTTTTTAATTTTTCGGACAAAATTGCCTTGCTTATTATCAATATTTTCAGAACTACCACGAAATATTGGTGTGCCCATATTATCCTCACATATTTGCATATTGTGACCGATATGCCCTTTTATTCACTAAAACTACAATATAAAAAGAAAAAAAATTCTCAGCCCTAATACACATTTCGACTGAGACTTTGCCCTAAACCTCCATTGTTGCCACTGGTTTGCTTCTTCTTGATCTCGTTTGTGACTTCATCACTCCGATCTCCATTTTTCAGTAAGTCAAATGCCCTCTTTCCATTGTATTTTTCATTTTGGGTTTGTTTTGTGTTTGTTAGTCTAAGATCTCACTCTTACCTCTGTCGTTGGTCGCCCATCTTCACCGTAGCGCCTTGAGTCTTCGTCTCCAGTTGTTTGATCTGGACAACACTCCATTCGCCATTTCTGGTAAGTCCCTAGCCCTCTTTCCATTATATTTTTCGTTTTTAGTTTTGTTTGCGTTCGTTAGTACAAAATTGTTCATTGATGATACAAATAAATTCATACTTAATTACCTAGTATATATCGTTTACAATAATACTAGCCTTACAAACATCTCTCACTAACCCTATGTGGCAGCTCGCAATTGGCTTGGTTAGGTGGGACTTATTGTTGGGCAGGCGAGACCCATGCGAGTTGACACGTCGCATTTGTGAGATAAGTTAGTGAGAAGTATTTGTGAGTGTAGTATTACTCTATCGTTTAAACCCACATCAAATAATTGTTGCAAGAACATAGGATAATGTCTAGAAAAAATATAATCGTACTTACAGTGTGTTGGTGCTAAAATTCGCACCAATGAGATGTGTGTAGATTCCTTGGTGAAGTCTATGCAAGGGTTTGTGTGGAATCCGTGATGTGATGCTGGATCAATGAATAAATCAAAAAACAGAAATGACGAGATTTTTAAAGTGGTTCGGATACTTGATATAAACCTTACATCCATTGTTTTTGTATTGCTTTTTGTATTTGCTTCATTTTTTCACGTACAAGTGTGACTTGCAAAAGTTGGAATGAAAAAAATCCAATAAACTTGTAAATAAAGTTAACCCTAAATGGAATGATATGCGATGTGAATCTGTGCTCAGGGGACTCACCGCACAACACAGTGTAATCTTTTCTTACATTGGCTCTATTTTAATAAGCTCTTTCTCTTATAAATTTTAACTGAAGAAACCATGCCAGCAATAATCAACAAATGTTTATATATATGTTTTAAATGGGGCGTTTTTATTATTTTAAAGTTTAAAAAAGAAAAAGAAAGACTCTTAAAAAGATTTTAGACCGCATGTAAATGCATCATTGATTAATTGATACAGCAATTACGTTCTTATGATTTTATGATTCAATTCGAATTAACTTAGCCATCACGTTCACGTCTTTAATAGGAGGAATCTTTACCCTAACTTTTTCTAGTTCCTCGAGAAAGACTTAGGGCTTAGCTTAGTCATTTCATGATGAGTCTGTTCCTATGAATATATATATATATATATTAGCACAATCATGGAAGAAGAAAATGTCTATTCTTTGAGCCAGTCCAACTTTACCAAATTGAGTCATGAGAAAGAGTTTGGCCAAGAAAGATTAATAGTTGAGAGTAACAACTTTTCGTCTCTTTATCAATCAGGTGGCATTGATAGCGTTGTAGCTGCTTTAGAATCTGATCTTGGAAGGGGAATATCTGGTCATGATGAAGATCTTCGTCGCCGATATGACATGTTTGGTTCAAACCATATTGTAGAAGTGAACTCTCAACAACTTGAGAAAAGACACTTCCTTCAAGTGATCTTGAATGCCACCAAAGATACTACGGTTATCCTCCTCTTATTTTGTGCTTTACTTTCTTTTGTGCTTGAAATCAAGAGTAATGGACTTGAAGAAGGACTTATTGATGGTTTAATGATATTTGTCGTGATCTTCACTGCTTCTACCTTCAGTCAAGTTGTCAAGTTCTTACAGAATCGAAGAAATGAGAAGCTTGTAAGAACCAAAAAGCCGACAGTGACGGTCAAGAGAGATGGACGGGAGCGACAAATATCTATCTCTGAAGTTGTGGTTGGTGATATTGTATGTTTAAAGACTGGTGATGAAGTACCAGGTGATGGGCTAATTTTTCATAGAAGTGATGGATTAAAGGTAGATGATTACGATGATAATGATCATGTTGGAGATAATGATTTTCACCAGGTGTTTAGTGGTTCAAAGGTGGTGGGTGGACAGTGTTCCATGCTGGTGACTTCCGTTGGTTTAAACACAGAAACTAGAAAGATGATCAAATTGTTAAAAGGTGATCTAAATGAGGAATATGGAGGGTTTCAAATTGAGCATGACATGATGATCTTCCGTTTGGATAAGATTTGTTTGAGCCTCTCTTTACTTGTTCTTGTGGTACAAGTGCTTAGATGTTTCATAAAGAAAATTGGGTGCCGTGACTGCCAACATTTAGATCCTAAAGGTGTGAAGGACACAGCTGGGGAGATAATGACCAAGGCGACCAACATAATCAAGAGGCAAGGTGGAAGGTTAAATTTGTTTGTTGAAATGATAGCTGTTTTTATATTCGCCGTCAGGGATGGCTTGCCTTTGGGTTTATTAATCTCTTTTGCTTATGCATCAAAGCAATTTAAACGTTATCGGGGCATTGTTCAACATCTTCCAGCCTGTGGTACTCTTGGCTTTGTCACAACAATTTGCACAGACATAACTGGTGATTTGTTCCTGGAGGATGCCAAGATGGCCGGCTTCTGGATCGGTACGGATATCATTGGGGAATCAATATTGAATTGTGTCAATACTGATGTCCTTGATGCTTTGGGCCTAAGGATATGCATGAACTCTTCATCTGAGTCTGTAGATGATGAACTTTTGTATTGGGCTAAGGAGGTTCTGGGGTGTGATAGAGAGGTAATCAAGCAAAATTGGACAATTGAAGCTTCTGAAGTCCAAAACAATCGAACTGGGTTGTTGTTGAGATGGAATGGAGAAGATGGCAATAGTTATGTTAACATACACTGGAAAGGAGCTCCAGATATAATACTGTCTATGTGCACCCATTATTTTGACATAGATGGAACTTTACAAACCCTAGATGAACATAAAAGAGATGTGTTCAAGAAAAATATTGAATATATCAGAGCTAATAGTGTACAGTGTATCGCTTTTGCGTGGAAGAACGTTGAAGAACACGAAGAAGAAATCGTGGAGCTCGCTGATGATTGGTTAACATTGTTAGCAATTGTCGGCTTGAAGAACCCATATCCACCTGAGGTGAAACAAGCTATTGAAGCTTGTGGAGAGTTAGGAGTTGACATAAAGCTAATCGTGGGAAGTGACACTAACACAGCAAGATTAATAGCAATCATCTCAGGAATTCTTAAGCCCGAAGAAGATACAAACGAAGCAGCAGTAGTTGAAGCGTCTGAATTCCGAAACAACTACGAGGCGGGTGGGTCAATTATGGCTAATAACATCAGGGCATTGGCCAATGCTTCTCCATTGGACAAGCTTTTAATGGTTCAGTGCTTAAAAGAGACTCCAAGCGTTGCCACTGGTCTGCTTTTCTTGATCTCGTTGTGACTCATCACTCCGATCCATTTTTCAGTAAGTCAAATGCCTCTTTCCATTGTATTTTTCATTTTGGGTTTGTTTTGGTTTGTTAGTCTAAGATCTCACTCTTACCTCTGTCGTTGGTTGCCATCTTCACCGTAGCGCCTTGAGTTTCGTCTCCAGTTGTTTGATTTGGACAACACCCATTCGCCATTTCTGGTAAGTCCCTAGCCCTCTTCATTATATTTTCGTTTTTAGTTTTGTTTGCGTTCGTTAGTACAAAATTGTTCATTGATGATACAAATAAATTCATACTTAATTACCTAGTATAATCGTTTACAATAATACTAGCCTTACAAACATCTCTCACTAACCCTATATGGCAGCTCGCAATTGGCTTGGTTATGTGAGACTTATTGTTGGGCAGGCGGGACCATGCGAGTTGACACGTCGCATTTGTGAGATAATTAGTGAGGAGTATTTGTGAGTGTAGTATTACTCTTCGTTTAAACCCACATCAAATAATCGTTGCAAGAACATAGGATAATGTTTAGAAAAAATATAATCGTACTTACAGTGTGTTGTGCTAAAATTCGCACCAATGAGATGTGGTAGATTCCTTGTGAAGCTATGCAAGGGTTTGTGTGGAATCCGTGATTGATGCTGGATCAATGAATAAATAAAAAAACAGAAATGACGAGATTTTTAAGTGGTTCGGATACTTGATATAAACCTACACATCCATTGTTTTTGTATTGCTTTTTGTATTGCTTCATTTTTTCACGTACAAGTGTGATTGCAAAAGTAGGAATGAAAAAATCCAATAAAATTGTCAGAGTGAAATTGAAGAAGAGCAGAATCTGGACACACGGCTCTTTTATAAGGCCGTTATACAAAACGCTGCGTTTCTTACATATTTTGATTTCTAACACTTTAACCCAGCTATTTAACATTACATTTTAACCCAGAATGCTTCTAAGCTTATATCTTGACATTTTTTATTTTTTTATTTTTTAGTGTTGGGCGAGAGAGAGAATGAGAAGGAAAAAAGTGAGAAAGGCTCAAAGGAGGAGTAAAGGAAAAAAATAAATAAATAAATAAAAGGGAAAGTAAAAGAGAAAGAGAGGAGAAGAATAAATAAAAAAGGAATTAAAAGAATAGTCATCAATTCATTATTTTGAGAGGTTGAGCCAACTGACACTGTAATATATCGTTACTCATAGGGGCCGTTTGGGTCGGGTTGATATTATATAACGGAGATAATATATTTTAAATTGGGTAGATAACCATGTTTGGTTGTTTTGTAAAAAAAATTCCCGAAAAAAAAAGTGTCAAACAGTGCCAAATTGAGGGTAAATCGTCGAGAATAATGTTACCTAGGGGGAGGTTATTATTAAAATATTACTCTGATAATCCAAATTTTTGTCCAATTTTGCCCCAAAACAGTGGGCAATGTGGACAAAAATATCCTTGACTTTATTAATAATTATAAAACACCTAATTTACACAAGAAGATGGATTTGTCCTTAGTTTTTTAATTTTTCGGACAAAATTGCCTTGCTTATTATCAATATTTTCAGAACTACCACGAAATATTGGTGTGCCCATATTATCCTCACATATTTGCATATTGTGATCGATATGCCCTTTTATTCACTAAAACTACAATATAAAAAGAAAAAAAATTCTCAGCCCTAATACACATTTCGACTGAGACTTTGCCCTAAACCTCCATNAAAAAGATCACATGTATTATTTATTTTAAACCCATTTTGTACAGTACATACAAAAGGATATACATATTAGGGTACATTTAGAAGAACAAATAAAATGTTGAGGAATCAAAACTAATCCCACTTTCCGATGCACAATAAAAATCAAATAATTAAAAAAAAAAAAAAAAATGGGGGGAAGGAAGAAACATTCTAATTAAAGAATGGTGCAACAGCATGAGTCAGGATCTCTACACTTTTCACAATATGATGTATATGGAGTTGGATTTGTCCCATAATTATCTTCAGTTGTCTCTTTGAATTCCTTCACAATTTCTAAGCTTGCAAAGCCAAGCTTCTTTTTCAATTTGCTGCACAATTTGGCTGCATCAACTCCATCTCCAGTCACCACTATATTTTCTCTGTTAACCAATCTCACGGATTCTATACCTATTATCATATCACAAAACACCTTAAACAACATCAAATTTGACAAAAAGGGTTTTCAGTCCTCCATTTTTTATGATCAAAATTCAACATCTAACTTAGAAACATCAAGCTTAAAATAAATTTAAAAATTAATGCGCTTCACATACCATCCATGTCGTTGGCTGTCTCCATGGCCTTCGCCCTGCAGTTGTTACAATTTATTACGTCCACCTTAATGACTATCGTTTGCTGCACCATAAAATCAACATGCATTATAATTACATAAACACATATCTAGCCTTCCTTCAATGCATGGAGCTAAACAGCAAATGAACCATCTTCCCTGGAAGAAAATGGATCAATCAAAAGAGAGGGTTTGCAGTTTTAATCAATCTCATAGCTTACCTTCATATTTTTTCTTGTATATGTTATTGCGTAGAGATTATAACTAAATTGAACGTGTCACAGTTTCTTTATATAATGTAAATACATGTGAGTTTTGCTAAGTCAATAAACTTGCATGCAAAGTTTCAAGAGCTCAAGATCCACTTTTTATGGATTCTATGTACCAATATAATTCCATTCACACTGAGTTTCCATCTAGTCTTTGCTTGACTTCTAATAATTTAGCAGTTTCTTGAGTTCAAGTCAATTTATAATATCAAGTCAATTACAAGAACCAGTACAGAAAAATTCAGTAGTATCTTGATGGGATCACTTAGAGTGAGGGAATGATTGTTATTTAATTGGCAACCGAGTTCATTTAGAATTTTGTAATGAAGTAGAAAGGGTATAATTAACTCAATTTCTCTGCATTATTTGTAATATTTATTCTTACATGTGATCACACCTTAAATATTATTATGCAAGATTTTATATGTGTATTGAAAAGTATGCTCTTTGTTTGCTTTTCAGCGTGGCATAAATTTTTGGTCTGTGATTTCTTGTGGATTGAGCTTTATACTTATCAGTACTAATTTTCCTAAGTGATGCCAAACTGTGACCAGATGATAAATAGACTAAAGTATAGACCACTACATAAAATGTTCTTGAAAGATCATCATCACTGTTCAATATGAATGGAAGAGTCAATTGTTTATATGAGTATGCACAAAGTTGATGAGGATCAATTTCATAAGCAAGTTCATGTAAGCATTAATGGATCAATCATGTACTTTTGTAGACAAACACATCAACTTATGATGAATGTTTTTAAACCTGGACCGGTCTTGACCCGTTCAAGGAGCCGGTTTCTCGGGTCAGACTGGTGACATCATGCTGATGTTAGCGTGATGTAATAAAAATTTAAAACTCTAATAATTAATAAATTTATAATAATTAAATAAATTTCATGCTGATGTCATGTTGATGTCACTAATCTGACATCATGCTGACATCACTAATTCTCTAACCCAATGGTTGAATCGGTGGTTGAATCGACGAAGTGACGTATTGTTTTGCCAATCTAACCTTGGGTCAATCCGGTTCAATAGTTAAAACTCGTTTTAGCCATTTAGTAGATCAGATTAGGGATCGGTTCTTGGCCAGTAGGACCAACCGGTCTAGTCTGGGTCCACGTGTATATGAAACTTATATATTTAACAAGTTAGGTTTATTCAAATATTCATTTTACAATAAAGTCTCGTATTCCTGCTGAACTTTGGTGATATTCTTAAAGCGGTGTCTCACAAGACAAGCCATAATTAATCCAAGTTGGTGAATTTTTTGTCTGCGTACAAAGAATCATCCTAATTCCTAAGAATATGGAACTTCTTGGGATCCGACCCTTCGTCGTCCTTCCTCTCTTTCTATTATCAGTTCTGTGATTCTTCTTTTTATGTGACCTCGATAACTTCAATGTTCTTTTTATCAACATAATTGGATTATTATCTACTTATTCTGTGCAAAAGCTTATGAAAATTACAGTACTTCAACGCACAATCTGTAAGTACTTAAACCATAAAGGGTGAAGAAGAAGAGGGGATATAATTGAATTGAAGTTTACATGATGGTGCAGGGGCCTGGTTGAGGATCATGAACAACTCTATATAATACATACTCATTACTGGTTTGATAATAACTTGATAGATATGGTGTAGTTGGAGAACTTGGACTGGAAGGTGGTTGTGTATCTTCGTCTTCATTTTCGTTGCCTGCATTCTCCTGAACTTCTTCCACCATTTCTAAGCTCGCATGGCCAAGCTTCTTGTTCAATTGAATTGTCAAGTCGGCTGCGTCAACTCCATCTCCGATCACCACTACTTTGTCTTTGTATTCCCCATCTAGTGCCACTGAGATTACACCTATNGCAGCGACCCACAGGACTGTCAGTGGACGGTGCATCTTCTTCTTCATTATCAAAAACAAAGTTGATTATGCGGAGAAATATTATGATTCAACTTATGTATCAAGTTACCTTCTTCTTGGCCATCCAATTCAAGGGAAAAAAATTTCTCCATGCAAGTCAGAAAGTTATAGAGGGGATTTTGTTTAATACCTTAGTTCTGTGCCAGGCCTTTGTTCTACTGAATGCAAAGGAGATTGAGAAACCAAATATTTTTCAAGGTATGACATTACATGAGAGTCGTTGGTTTTTAATAACAGTGAGAGCCATTGCTATTCTGCAGGTAGGGATCATTGAGATAATCACGGCTGTCAGTAATGGAGAGAGATTGAATATAGAAAATTGGTGTGCTTGTATTGGCATAGCAGCCATGTCTATACCCATTGGCTTGGTTGCAAAGTGGACGTGGTGGCCGTGACAATCTTCTTTTTCTTCTTCTCGTTAATTTTCTTTCATATGTTTATAATAAGAGAAATGTAAGTGTAATATTAATTTGTGTAACACGTTGAATATTTCTTCGTGGAAATATAATTAAAAGTTAACCATATGGTCATTGCCTCATTGGTATGCCGTGTGAAGACTTCAATTCTGACTTATGAGCCAAACCCTTTTTCTAGAAGGCATTAGGGCTAGAAATATTTCTATTATTGTCTGCCAAATGTTGCCACTGGATTGCATTAAATCTTATCCTCTTCCCTAAATATGAGGACATTAGTAGATGGTAAAATATAGTACGGTTGGTTCGGAAGGTGTAGATATTGTGAGAAGCGAATCACTGACAATTGGATAGACCTACTTAGAAAGAGAGAACGAACGTGAAAGCTCAGGTGACACCGATGTGGTGTCTATTGTAGACACTTTGATGCTCATGTCAACATGGGTGAAGGTATTTTAGTGAGGCTGAGAGCAAGAAATGATTTACTGTAAGGTGATAGGGCAAGGCTAACACAAAGTGGCCAGACAAGAGTAACACATGGCCAGAGCATAGCTTTGTAGTGGCTAACTTTAAGGCGGGAAAATATGGTGATTGAGAGCAAGAATTTAGGAGAGCTAAAGCTTTAGGTTGCATAATGAGAGTTTTGACTCCTGTTTATATAGTGAATCAAAGAGGTTAGAATCTTAGAAGAACTCTGAGTCCTACTTTGTATGAGAGTCCCAATTAGAAAGAAACTCTTGTTCTTTGCCTTTGTCGGTTCAAAAGCACTAATTCATGTAAGATACTGGATCTTGAATGAATTAGTAAGATGATTTTGGGACGAAAGTGGGCTACTGAGTTGAAGCCTATTTTAGCTTAACTTATAGGAAGACCCACCACACGGAGTGGCCCAAATTGGCCCAGTTTGTAAGGTAGCCTTGCTCATAGAGAGATCCAACTCGTAGAATGGGTCGACCCATAGAGTATTTCTTCTTACAAATTTGACCATCCCATAGGATTGTCAATCCAGAAGATGTATCTAAGCGTAGACCCAATTGGAATTAGATTAAGGCATTGTGCCATATTTATTATGTGTTTCGTGATTGGACTTGACAAGATCTAATACGATTTTTTACCCATATAACATCAAAGCCGAAGTACGAGGACATGGACACATTATTATTAATTTTTTTTTTTTTTTTTTTTTTTTGGGTGATATGAAGATAAAGGAAAGGAGATATATATAGTGTAGTAAGTAAAGACAAAATTAATCATAAATTTTAGTGGATAATCATGATGATGTTACTGTAAAAGAGAAGAAAATTTCCTATATGCCATCAATCAATTTGCATGTATACTTTCTTAATTTATCTAAAAAATAAAACTTTTATGAATTAATTGTTGGTTGGATATATATATGCTTTTTTTTTTTTTTTTTAATAATAAGTTAGTAAAAATGATTTTAATATAAAAGGGATACAAGTAAAATTTTTATATAAATTCAAAAAGAGGTTATTGAAAAAAGACATTTTTTTTTTAATTAATAGATATAGAATAATTCATTTAATTATTTATAATTATCTCTTAAATTGCAATCCAATAACATATAAAAAAAAAAATGATGGTCTAATTAGTCGATCTTTTTGCCCAAATAGCAAAACATATAGTATGAAACTAGGCGATCAGTTTGACTTAAACTTACCTGTGTTTGAGCAAACTCCTCCCAAGCCCTGGAAAGAAGAAAAAATGACCCAAATTAAGCAAAGTTTGAGTGATTAAAAATGCATAATCAAAATTATTCTGTAGAGAGAAACGATAAATTGTTAATATGTGGAAGCATGCATGTGGTTTAACATTCAATTTTTCTTATAAAAGATGCACTATTTGCACAAAACTAAGACTAAACCAGCAGCCCAAGCCACCAGGGATGCTATGCTATGGCAAAGACAGAGAGAGAAGATGAAGAAGAGAACCAGGAAAGAATAAAGTGAGAGAAAGGGAGAAGAGAGATCGCAAATGATTATATATTGCTAGCTAGTGACACAGGGAATGATAATGGAGGTTTGATGATCATCTCAATGGTTAAATCTTTTGAATGATCATCAATTTTTTGTCAATATCATGGTAGGCTCCATGCAAATTAAAAATATTTCAGAAAACTATTAGAGGAAGTATAATCATAGATTGAGACTGTGTCATACGACAACTTTCACTTTGGGATATTATTATTGCCAATATTATAAGAAACAATATCCTATAGTGTCATGTCATGAGTCATAATTCCACCCAGGAAAAGAGAACTTCCTTTTGTTTGGAATCAACTTCCCTCACATTTGATCGGAAAATAATATAAAACTAACAAGTGTTATCATAGACCATAAAATCTACAATTGATTCAAAAGGGATGAATTTTATGAAAAACGAGTAATTGACAATAGGATGAACCTATACAAAAAGAGAAAACGAACATGAAGGTTTGGGTGACACTGGTATAGTATCTATCGTAAGCACTTCGACGCTCAAATCAGCACAGGTGAAAGTATTTTAGTGAGGGTTGAGAGCGGGAAAGTGTTTGCTACAATATGACTAGGGCTAGACTAGTACAAAGTGGACGGAGCAAAGCTTTGCAATGGCTGAATGTGGTAGTAAAGCAGGGAATATGGAGATTCTTAAGAGCAATAATTTAGGAGTTAAAGCTATGAGTGATTTCTGAATGTGTCATGAGAGGTTTGACCTCTATTTATATAAGAGTTCAAGGGAGTTTGCATCCTAGTAGGACTTTGAGTCTTACTTGGTAGAAGAGTTAGTATTAGGAAGGAAGTCTTGTGACTTGCCTTTATCAGATTAAGACTACCAATTTGAGTAAGATTTTGGATCTTGATTGAAGTGAAAAGTAAATAGGATTTTGATTTCTATTTTGGAATGACTGTGGGCTAATGGGCTAGTGCCCGATTCAACTTAATTTGTAGAAAAACCCAACTCATAGAGTGGTCAATCTACAATGTGGATTTAAGCGTAGTCTAATCGAAATTGAGTTCAGACACTGGGTCGTAATATATTTATTTCGTTAGTAGATCTCGTTAGACCCAATATGATTTTTGACCCATACAGTTATAAAATAATTAAATGAAATTAAAAATTTAATAATGTGAAAATCATACAAAACTGATACATAAATTGTATAAATTAATTTAAATGATGAGTTTATATTATATGTTAGTGGTGGCTTCAATTAGAATATTATAAATCTTTAATTAAAATATTATTATAAAATATAAAAGTGGTTATTAATTTAATGTGCAAAGCATTGTTTGTGTGCGGATTCTTAGGCACCACCTTACGAGTAATGTTACAATCATTGAAAATAGTGTATCGAATTTATGCACCGAATGACGTGATATAATCTTGATTATCGATTAATATTAAATTATAATTAATCGACGGTTATGATTATGCTACGTCATTCAGTGCATGAATTTGGTATACTATATTTGGTGACTGTATTATTTTTCCTATCCTACACACCAATCTTGAAAAACCCTTCAAACTTCTTGAAAAGGTTTTGAGGAACATAATAATGAACTTGGCAGATTGATTGGGATTATTTGTTTAACGAAAGATTGAAGGTTTTCATGTAAGGGGGGCCATATATGCTTGCCAATGTCTTTTCGTACATATGATTCTGGTCGATTCAAGGAAATAGCTAGTAGGAAGATGGTTGCCTCCTTTGGTGAGACAGATATCATTTTCTAATGTCACATGGAATAACACATTCATCACCATGTTTTAAACTCTGGCCTAATCTAGTCAGTTGAACCGGTTCAACTGGGACCCGAGGCCTTCATGGGTGGGTTTTCAATTTGACTATTTATAAAAAACCCTAAAAATTAGGATGACGATCAACAAATAATTGGTAACTAAGATGTTGGGGTTTTGAAGAGGAAGGACTACTGAGTTAAAAGGTGGCGATGGAGGTGATTTTCGGTGAGTGAAATTACTGAAAATCGTAAAAATCAATCATCGAAAACAGTAGGCTGTTACCGACGATTGGCAAGGCGAATAAGGGTGGAGTGAGATGAGTTTTGGTTAAGAGGCTAAGGGAAGAGTTTTCGTAGTGATGGAGTGTGTTGTTGACGCCAGAAACAAGCCCTATTTGACCTAGATTGTCGACGTCGACAATGTAATTTGAGGTGGTTTTGCAAAATTTCAAACTTATAAAGGCGTATGATAATTTTTAAGAAGTTTTTACTTATGTTTCAAATCTTTTACGTGATCACATCATTGATTTGACACATCAATTAAACAGATCAACCCGAAACTCAACCACTTTGTTAGGTTTCACCTTGGATTGAGTTTTAAAATACTGTTCATCACTTTGAGATGATAATTTTTTTTTTTTTTTTTTTTTTTAGAATTTTAAGATAATATTACTTTTAAATTAAATAAATTGATCTGTCTAAGCCACCTCAACATGGCTATTTCTTCGAGCAACTACTCTGCTGTCCTGGCCATATATACTTCTCTTGATCTTCTGAGGAACTACTTGTGGTCAACAAATATTATCGTGTACTATACAAAAAACTGCCATTGCTCAGATGTTGATACTTGTCTTTAGTTAAAAAGAATAAAAATAAAAAATTTACAATTTCCTAGCATAAAAAAGGTAAAATGTCAGTTCATCAATCATCTCTACCTCTCCTTTTTGTCATCATCTTCTCAATGTTTTAACCGCTGTTCATGGTGCCGTAATAATAAGGGGTGAAAAACAAACGGGTGCATGTAACTAATTTGTTATGGTAGAGTCATGACGACCATCTTCATTTTCAGCAATTACATGGTCACCAGAGGGATCATCCTCAACTCTTTTTGAGTATGCATCACCGTCATAATCGTTACTATCCCATTCATCATCACTGCTCCATTTTCTCTTCATGATTTTCGGAACCAAGCGAGTTACTTCTTTTGCCTCAAACTTCGCTTCATCATTGTTCATCCGTTCAAACCGAACAGCACCAACTTTTCTGGCATTTCCAGCTAATATCTGCATTGAAGACGAGAATAACTGTTAAAACAGCTAATCAACATATAGACTTGTTTAAGCATGCACTTCTAAGGACTGAACGTAGAAATCATTGAGTGAAATCTTATAGTGGGTTGGAACAAGACTCATCAGATTCCAAAATCCTTTTCAAATAAGCAACTAGAGAAAATCAGAACAAAATAACTTGTGTGGGCTAATTATCAAATGATAGTTCATAGGACTTGCAATCACTGTATGTATCATCCACATATATAAATTCATAGGTTATTTCAAGAATCTAAAATCAGAGGGCACCGCCTTCTTATCTTGTCGACCAGACCCATGTAATACAAAAGGTGGCAGCCAACTGATATGATAGATTGCTAGCAGTGGGATCTGAAGGGTTTACCTTTAAACAATGGAAAATATAGTTCACCATGCATGATACTAAACAAAAGACATGATGGGAAGCATGGCTGGAGCCAACGAAACAACTTTTTCTTCATCAACAGAGTCTTAAGTTCTCATTAAATATACAACATTCCCAATTGAATTAGTACGTACCATAAACAATTATTACTCAAAAATTTTAATTTTGTAAATTTGTAACAAATGTAGTTGATTCTTTTGGTACTGATAACAAGTTATATATCATAGTGTATTTTAAAAATACGAAAATGCAAAAAAAACAACTATAAATACGTCAAACAAAATATTATAAATGAATATTAAAGATCTAATAAATGTTATATTTGTAAAATTTTATGATTGTTTAAATTGGCACCTCCTAAATCATATTCCTGGCTACGTCTATGATAGGAAGTAGGCCAGATGGAGAAGAAAGAATGTAAAGGTTCTCGAAATGATCCTTGAGAACTAGGACACAATGATTCAGAAGCTAAGCTATTCCTAGAAAAACCAATATTTAATAACGTAATGTAGAGGTAAAAATATAATAAACTTGTAATCACAACTTAATGTGATGGAGCTTCCACAAGAGTAAATGTAGCACAAAAGGATCAAGTCCATACCTCGAGTTTGTAAATTAGATACTTTTCCTTCAATTCCTGGTGGTCAGATCCAGATTCATCATGTTCTTCATTTTCCTCCTGGTTTTCCTTTTCAAGGACCACTTTCATACTCTCACCGGTCCTTGGGATGTATCCAAAGGCCTCACATATAAAACCTGATACTGTCTCATACTGATGACCCTATAAAATAATAGGAAAGAAAAGGTCAACTAGTTATGAGAAATTAAGCAATCATGGACACCTAAAACAACATATAATCAAATCTAACTTCTTCAATTGAAGCATAAGATAGGAGCCCTAATATGCACGACGAAGACTGTGGGTTACAGCTTTTACCCATTGAAGTAATGCATAACTGAGCAGTTAAATAGTCTCAGATCAGTCCACAAATCACGGTAAAAGATATCAAGTGTATTAGTGTAATTAATCAAATTCTTTTCAGTCATAATGAAATATTGCTAAACTATCATAATAATGACACTTTTGCCTTTACCAGTGCTGGTCCTCCCCAATAGGGATAAAGGGGTGTTCTCAATAAAGTTCTATCCATCAACAGGTNCACTATGAAAAGAAAAGAATTAGTTACACTAACATTAAGGGGGAGGGTAGTACATCGTGCCAGTGAGAATAGTCGTCAAAAACCGGGTAACATCACTATGAAGCATTTTAAAGACACCATTAGCAGGCTCTTTATCTGCCAATTCCCGCACCTGATTCAGAATAATATCAAACGGCCAATTAGAACAAATAAAACTATTTGAAGAGATGGCTACGTCTATGGCAGGAAGTAGGCTAGACGGAGAAGTAAGAATGTAAAGGTTCTAGAAATGATCTTGAGAACTAGGAAACACAATGATTCTGAAGCTAAGCTATCCCTAGAAAAATCAATATTCAATAGCGTAATGTAGAGGTAAAAATAAACTTATAACCCACAACTTAATGTGATGGAGCTTCCACAAGAGTAAATGTAGAACAAAAGGATCAAGACCATACATTGAGTTTGTAAATTAGATGCTTTTCCTTCAACTCTTGGCGGTCAGATCCAGATTCATTATGTTCTTAGAATTCTTCCTGGTTTTCCTTTTCAAGGACCACTTTCATACTCTCACTGGTCCTTGGGATGTAATCAAAGGCCTCACATGTAAAACCTGATACCATCTCATACTGATGACCCTATAAAATATTGAGAAAGAAAAGGTAACTAGATATGTGAAACAAAGCAGTCATGGACACTTAAAACAACATATAATCAAGTCTAACTTCTTCAGTTGAAGCATAAGATAGGAGCCCTAATATGTATGACAAAGACTGTCGCAATACAGCTTTTACCCATTGGCAGCAATGCATAACGAAGCAGTTAAATAGTCTAAGATCAGTCCACAAATCATGGTAAAAAATATCAAGTGTATTACTGTGATTAATCAAGTTCTTTTCAGTCATAATGAAATATTACTAAACTATCATAATAATGAAATTTTTGCCTTTACCTGTGCTGGTCCTCCCCAATAGGGATAAAGGGGTGTTCTCAATAAAGTTCTATCCATCAACAGGTCTCTACGTATGAAATGGAATTGAGGATACTTCACAATTATAAATGTGACAGGGCAATCCTGCCACGGTAAGTACTTCACATGCTGGCTAATCAATATGCATTTTAACATAAACATCACAGTGGCATTAACAACGGCATCAACACAGCATTACTAGAAGAAACATCATACCTCTGGTATTTTGATATTTAAGTCTTCAGAGAGCTGATCAATAGATGTATTAGCATCCACATCGTAAATTCCCTCTGCTTGCATCACTCTGTAGCCAGTTTTCTTCTGGATCTCCTCTTGTTATTGAGTGATAAAGGGTAGATAATCCAAATAAATCAATATAATGATGAAAACAAACTGACAACCTATATTATGTCTATCATATAGCAATGGTATTACAAAGACAAAATTAACAGTAAGATTTACTTTTGAATCATTTTCATCAAAGATTTCACCAACAATTTCCTCAACCACATCTTCCAGGGTCACTACCTGCTTCATCCAAAAAAGATAACGATTATTAGGCCATCAAAACTGAAGGTCAAAAGTTACTTACTGAGTTACCCAAGCAACCCTTCAACATCAAAATGTATAATGAAAAACTAGTTCCAACTTAGTTTGATTCAGACACGAGTGTGTATCTACCCCCACAGTTCCACCATACTCTTTTTGAACAACAGCCATGTGAACCTTCCTAATGCGGAACTCTCTGAGAAGATTCCAAACTGACATTGAATCTGCAAACCAATAACAAAACCCTATTTATTCAGACAGATAATATAAACCAGAGATTCACAGAAAAATAAATAATACAATAAATTTCATTAAAAAAACACAGCATCAACTTGAAATTGGCTCTAAGGATTACCAAGGACGAAGTATGAGGTTTGTAGGCCATGTCTCCCACTATAGTACTTTCTAAGAGATCCCCCTTCAAAATAGAAAGATCATAATTCTGCACACTATGAGACTGTTGCATAAAATCAATAAAAAACATGGTATTAACCTCAGAGAGGGAGGAAGAGGAATAGAAATCCCCTGACCTTCTGAACATAATCCAGCAGATCCATTATATGGCTTTACAGATTTCTTTGACTACTAGCGTTCAGAAATTAAACAAAAGGACTTATATTTAACATCAAAACGTGAAAACATAGGAAAATTATAATTCATTAATTTCATTACCTGTTCTTCCTCCTCTATTGCCCCACTCAACTCTGCTCCGCGCAACATCAGCTTCAACTCATCTTCAGTAACATATGGATCACTGATAAAGAAAACATTTAAGATACATATACCGATAGGGGAAAAAAATAGTTAATAGAACATTATTTACGACAAACTATGTAATGACTCTTTCAATTAATATGTCCCCACTAATAAGAAATATTTGCCTCATATACAGGACATTGGGGCATAGCTTGATCAATACTTAAGTGGCAACATTCAAACAAAATCCTAAATCCGTTTTAATAACATAATACAGTCAAATAAAATTGCTCTTGTAATTATTAGATGATTAGACTCTTAATTTTATTACATATATAAATACCACTTAAACCTCTGCTTCGTTGCTAGTAACCTACTGCCCCATTCTAATGCTAACTTCCTTCTCTACATAGCCTTAAACATGATATGAATAACTTCATACAAATATAACTTTGTGTCCTGTTCTTTTGCTACCCAAGAAATACTTTTTTGAATATAACTGAAAACCATTTGGTTCATTCAAATGAGTTGTCTAAAATCACAACAGACCAAGAGACATGACAATTTGATGGACATGGCTAACAAATGAAGTATGATGTGGAAGATACAAAAAGATAAAAAAAGAAGAGCAATGATTATCTTTTCACCAAAAAAATAAAAGATAAAGATCAAATACCTTCTTCCATTCAAACCAAGAGCTTTTAGCATTCCCATTGATAGATATGCAACAACTCTTCCCACAGGGTAAAGTACCAAGGAAAGCCATGCCACTGGCTTGACCTAGAAACATTGCAAAGTCAAATAGAGCTCAGACAGTAACATCAGCAAAGCATGGAAAATTTGCAGAACTACGTTAAGCATGAGATTGGGGAAAAAAACAAGGGAAAGCCAAATCTACTAAGAATTAATAGAGATGTCCTTATTTAGGTTGAAGAAAATGAAATATATAATTTTTAACTTACCACAAACCTAGCAACCTCTGTGGCATTATGAACATCAATACTTTTTGGAGTAATTTCAGTGAGAAGTAACACGGCGACCTAATATCATTCAGGAAATGGAAAACCGGTTAAAGAAATTGAAATAAGGTATAGACATCTTAGTGTATCTGCACAAGTTTTTAATTCGCAGAAAACATGAATTTTGTTTCAGTAAGAACAAATACTCGGTTTTATGGCAGCCTATACGTTGTGCAACCCTAACTTAGATGTCAACTATAACCACCGCCTGGCATTTCAATATGAGTTCATAATAGAATCTATACTTACAGTCATTACTCCTGTTGCTGTCCTTAAAAGAGAGAGAAAGTCATGCCTACAGTCATTACTCTTGTTGCTGCACTGACACCAGCCTCACCAAATAAAGCTGTTGCTGCCTCTCTGACCAACGCAGTGGCTCCAATATTTGCCACACTGAATATGTGAATTGAATCTATAAAAGAATTAATTTTCAAACTCAAGATGGAAAGAAAAGAATCAGTTACACTAATATTAAGGGGGAGGGTAATACGTTGTGCCAATGAGAATAGTCGTCAAAAACCGAGTAACATCACTGCAAAGCATTTTAAAGACACCATTATCAGGCTCTTTTTCTGCCAATTCATCAAATGGCCAATTAGAACGAATAAAACTATTTGAAGAGATGGCAATCATCTACTTACACCTAAAAGTACCATATGATCTTTCAGTTAAACATCTTTTATGCTGAATAGGTAATGTGGTCTAGAGTTTAAAGAGCTTGTCCTCATTTTATTAGTCCATATATTCTCATTCGACTATTCCTCAACTTCAGCAAACTAAAACCCCAAAAAGAGAAAAAGCATTCACAACACCTCAACGGAACACAGTCTAATATTATACCCAACATAATGTAATTGGACTTTATAAGTACATTAGGTAAAATAGCACTGGAATAAATATAATTTGCTTTTCAAAATAATAACACAATGTGCAATAAATTGTTCTAGACTCCATAAACCACCAACATCAAAATGACACCAAACTAAGCTAATACACATCCATGGCCAGAATGATAACAAACCCTTAAATGCATAATTTGTGACAACACAACTACATAAACTTCAAACAAACACAGACTAGCTCAAGAACTTTATACCTTCCAAGGCCGAAGCGTGGTGATTGATGTCTCAGCCATTGAAAAGAATGCAGACAACCCCAAAAGCGCAGCCAAAACCAAACCTTGCTCTTTAAACACTCTCAAAACCTGAGAAACTTTAGGGCAAGCATTCTTCAACAACAATATGCTCAGTCCAATAACTCCATACCCTACATTTACTGCACTCTCCACAGCAAAAACTCTCTTGCAACCAAAAACAAAAACCCCATAAACAAGTGCCCCTAAAACAACTCCCCCTTTCATCAGAATCTTAACTTTCTCTAAATTTGAATCCAAAACTCATTTTTTTCACGACCTAGTGCTGCAGTGGCTTTGTTTATTGGTTTCATGTGGGTTCTAGTGTCAGAAATTTTGTTTTTCGGCAATCTATAGATGTGAAACTTTGGATAGTGATGAATTCTGGGTTAATATAACATGTTAGGACTAAACAGATTTGGAGATAAATATGTAAAGTACAATGTTTCTTCGTATAACTCATTGACTAAAAACTCCCATGAATGCAAAGACTAAAATTCAAGAGCTTAGTAGTCAAATGTTCTGCTGGCAAAAAGTTCTCCTCATGCAAAAGCTTAAAAATAAAACACTTACAATAGAACAAGTAAATTTAGCAGAAAATGCATTTTGTTGAGTAGAAAAAATATAAGCTTACCATCAACTGGAAGTACTTTACAACACAAATAATAATAAATAAATTATTCTTTCGAGCAACAATTGAAGCATTTTTCGTTTAGGCTTTTCTGGAAAATGTCGATAACAGAGTCCTGAAATATAATAAACAAACCATGCTGATTCAATCGGCTATACTCTTTGCTCTTGTCAAGTACCTAGCTCTGAAAAGAAAGAGAAGGCTAAAAAATTAATGGTAGAGTTTATATTCAGGTTCTCTCAAAAACATAAAAATATATGCTGTAAAATCGAAACACTCACCTTGTTAAGAGCAGCGCTTGAGTCACTAATTTCTTCTTCTTAGATGGGTTCTCTTCACCCTTGCTATGATTTTGAGCCTCACTCTTTCAACCATTAATACAAACCATAAAGGTTTTCCTATTGTGAATACAATGTATCCCATAGACAAGCCTATTACCAATGCGGATCCGTAACCCATCAAAACAATTTTCCAATCAAACCAGCTCAAATCATCGTCTCCTTCATGGTAGATGGACGATGTTGGTGATAATGGTACATCATTACCATATTTCTTTGACAATGGGGATCCACACAACCCCAAGTTTCCATTGTAGGAGTCATTTTGAAATGTATTGAATTGATTTCCTTGAGGTATAGATCCCACAAGCTTGTTGTATGAAAGATTCAACACAGAAAGAAATGTCAGACTTGCCAACTGATTAGGAATCTCTCAAACAAGCTTGTTGAAGGAGAGGTCTAATGATTCAAGTCTAGTCAAATTTTCCAATAATGGTGGAATATGACCTCTAAGGTTATTATGAGAAAAGTTGAGGATTTGGAGGAAATTAAGCTTTCCGATTACTGTTGGTATTTGCCCTTGAAATTGGTTGCTTGACAAATCCATCATTACAAAAATGGTTAGAATCTTGTCCATTTTTCTATCAACGCCTTTTATTGTCAAACTAATGGAATAGTATTGAACATACATCGGCCTTTTCCAATAAAGGGGGTCATATACCCCTGGATCTTCTCTCATATATTCCAATTCACCTTTAGGATTCTTACCACCCATCATATTAAATTTCTCAAAATATCTTGTTGGCAAAATACCTGTGAATTGATTCGCAACTTAGGAAATGCTAATCTTGTCTTGGGTTCGCCAATGAAACCATGAAATCTATTAGATCTCAATATCAGAGCTTGCAATTCTGGAAGTTTGCTAACCATTAAGGAAAAGTATCATTGATCATGTTGTTTCCAACATTTAGAACTTCCAAGCGACTACAATTAACCAAAGTATGTCGTAATGACCCTTCCAACTTGTTGCCATGATTATATTGAATGAAGTCATTAGCTAATGATTGTGGGATGGTACCACAAAAATTGTTCATTTGCAGATGCAAGATTGAAAGTGTATCAGAGTTTCTTAGACATTGAGGTATGATTCCACTCAATCCATTGTAAGATAGATCAAGATATGTAATAGAGTTCAAGTTGCAATTTGTTATGCCTGGAAAATCAAGGGCTGACGTGGGAAGTCACGTGATGAAGTGTGACCTGCTCCCGTTAGAACGGTAAGTGCACGTCAGGTCTGCCAAACGCTATGGAGCTCCCACGTGTCCATTTCCCTGTAATAAATCGCGTGAAATCAGCTTGGGAAGTGGGCAATGGGACATAAAGCCGGATTATGTCCTGACACTCACACTAACCCATGGATTTAATGATGATTACAGGCCTTCATCTCGTTATAAAAAGAAGGAGACCCCTTCATAAGGGGATTCGGCCATTTTTACACTTGAACTCTCTCTCTCTCGAAAACTTTGTATTTACTTTTCCTAATCATTTGTAAGTCAGTTCGCTGTTGCGACCTGACCCACAATACTAATACAGATCAGTGGACGTAGGACTTGCTACCTTAGCATCCAAACCACTTTAAAAAGCTCTCATTGCATTTATTTCACATTTTCGATCCATAATCACGTGTGTCTCTTGACCAATCAACGTTACGCACGTGTCAATTAGTTGGTGTTAGAATCACGCATCAATAGTTTGGCGTTAGAAGGAGGGCCTGATTTAGTGTTCATCCTTCATCAGGGGAATCTTCAACCTACTGGTCCTACAGTAACAAATGGCCCGCCAATATGAACCTGAGCAAGCCAACCAGCGCGTTGAGGGAGTCCCCCTAACCCACGGGGATACCCCTTCCAGGATAATTCCAGTTTCACAAAATGCTGTGGGAGATATCCCGACAGCTTCGCAGCTTGACCCCGCCATCAGAAGCTACCTGGAGAGGTTCGACAATACTTTCTAGACGGTCAACTAGAGGCTGGACTGTTTGGACCAAGGCATGTCACCTACAACAGCTGGGGTGGTGCAACCGCCAAAAACGCCTGCAGGTCGCGTGAAAGCACGGCAAAGGGAAATAGCCCATGCCGCGAGCACTGCAACGCGTAGACGTAAGAGTAAGCAAGTGGCAAAAAGTAAGCCTACGGGCTCCCAAGGACCAGCGAACACAAACCGTGCCCCGAGTAGGGTGCCGGCAAAGCTGAGACTCTGCGAAAAAGTGAATCCCGAGCTGTCCCATGCCACGTCGCAGGTGAACCCAAGCAAAGGTGTCGAGCGCGACAATTCCTATCACCGCCAGCAGAACAATCCCCGATTGCTATCATGCGGGTGGTCCCCACACCTCGCAGGGAGGTTCCTACCACTGCGAGGGTCGTGAAAATGCCCCGTACAATCCATCACCTTCACACGCCTCTAGTCAGCATGTGTCGAGTGTGGTCGAAAATACCGGCCGAGGCGAAGAGGAGTCCGACCTCCAGACTTTCCTGAACCGTAATCGTGAAGGCCAGACTCACATGGGTGAAAGCAATCCCTAATTCGCTCCGTTACCACAAATTGAGGAGCTATAGTGAGCTATGGACAGGTTAAGGGAGCAGCAAAATGAACAAGCCCAGGTCGACCATTAAAGGGCAAGCTGTTGCAGACTTCATCTCAGAATTTTCCTATCTCCCAAGCGAGCAACAGCCTAGCAAAGTCATACAGGAAAGTATTCAGAACCTGTCGACCTGGAACCTCTACGTCGACGGGTCATCGAACAGGAAAAGAGCCGGTGCGGGTCTTCTCCTTATAAGCCTCGAAGGGGCTCGAATTCATGGTATTCTCCTGTTTGGGTTTAAGGCGATCAACAATGAGGCTGAGTATGAAGCCCTGCTTGCCGGATTGTAACTTGCCAAAGAGTTAGATGCAACCGCGATCAGCATTTATAGTGACTCCATGTTGGTCATCAACCAAATTTTAGAGGAATACCAAGCCAAGGAAGAGAACATGGTCCGCTACCTGAAAGAAGCTAAGACCGCTCTTGGGTCGTTTAAACACTTTGAAATCACTCAGATCCCCAGAGATAGCAATTCTATAGCAAACGCCCTAGCAAAGATAGCCTCGTCGTTGGATTCAGAGGCTCCAGACAACATTCTTGTTTGTTTCGTGGATGCTCCAACTATTAGCTTGGTCGAATAGGCTGTAAATGTGACTCAACCGGATTCCTGGATGACTCCTATTTTCCAGTACATCAAGGATGGGACCTTGCTAGACGACAAGGTCGAGGCAAGGGTCCTGCAAGCAAGATCTGCTCATTACACACTCATCGGGGACCAGCTATATAGGAGAGGATTCAGTGCCCCTCTCGTCCGATGTGTAACCAGTGAAGAAGCAGACTACGTCATGAGGGAAATTCACGAAGGGATCTGTGGTAATCACACAGCTACTCGATCTCTTGTGAACAAGGTTGTTCATCAGGGATATTATTGGGCCTGGATCCGAGAAGATACGCACAATTTTGTCAAGAAATGTGATAAGTGCCAGCAGTTCGCGAACATTCCGCGAACCCCCTCGCACGAGCTGATAACGATGTCTAGCCCCTAGCCATTTTCCATGTGGGGGATCGACCTTATCGGTCCCATGCTAGTTGGAAAGGGGGGGGGGGGGGGGGAAGTATGTCGTGGTCGCGGTAGATTATTTCACAAAATGGGTCGAAGCTGAACCGCTAGCCGCGATCACGACCAGAAAGCTGAAAGACTTCGTTTTCAAGAATATAGTGTGCCGTTACGAAATTTCCCACACCCTCATCTCGGATAATGGAAAGCAATTCAATAACGAGGAGTTCAAGCAGTTCTGCGACGAGCTGGGCATCCGTAAAAAATTCGCCTCAGTCTCCAGACCACAAGCAAATGGCCAAGTTGAAGCTGTCAACAAGACCATCAAGCACACTCTAAAGGCTAAACTTGGGGCAGCCAAAGGAAATTGGGCTGATGATCTCCCCGAAGTCTTATGGGCGTACAGGACAACTCCAAGAACCTCTACCTCAGAAACCCCTTTTTCGCTAGCCTATGGCTGCGAAGCAATGATTTCTGTAGAGGTGGGAACTAGTTCTCTTCGGAGAGACTTGTACGACGAGGTTGAAAACGAAGCACTTATGAAGGCAAGTCTTAAGAGCACCGCAGCAAGGCTTCGCTAAGGATAATAGCCTACCAGCAACATGCGAAGAGGTTCTTCGATTCAAAGGTCAAGCAAAGAGACTTCCAGGTTGGAGAGCTTGTGCTAAAAGAAGTTTTCCTTGGAACCAGGGAGCCAAGTACGGGGGTACTAGGACCTAACTGGGAAGGTCCGTACCGGGTTGACAAGGTGATCAGACCGGGGACTTACCATCTCAAAAGGTTGAACGGTTCCAAAGTACCCCGAGCTTGGAATGCCAAGCACCTCCAGCCATACTATCAGTAATCCAGAACTCAACTCTCAAATTAGTTTTTGATTTTGTTAGTCCCCTCTTTGATGTAAAGTATTATTTTGTTCGCTAGAAATAGTTTGCATGTATTCTGTCCGCTTGTAACAATTCGCATGTAATATTGCCTATGTAAAACTGAATTGTAAACTGCACTTATGTATGATAAAGCGAACATCAATTGAAAGCAAAATGTATTTTCATTTATTTACAACAAAAATTGTTTAAAAACCCTATTTTGATGGAGTCAGCCTCATTGTACTATGGCTGGTTAGGGGGACACTTCAAAGTAAGACCCAAACCCTCTGCCTGGTCGGATGTTTGGGTGGCCGCTGTTGCTTGATCGCCTTCCTCTGCCAAGATCCACAAGGCCTCTTGCTACCCCTCTGGGAGGTCAGAAATATCCAGATCTGGGTTCTTTGGTCACAGGCTATAAATGGACCCGATTGCCCAGTCGGCGGCCTTATCCTCAATCTCCTTTGACTGGATCTGTATTTCTTCAGTCAGTGAAGCAATTTTTTCCCGACTCTCCTGGAGTTCGCCCTCAAGAGCTTGCCTTTCCTTTTTGGAGGCCTCCCTTTCTTGTTCAGCTCGTTGAGCTCACATGGAGGTCGTTTGAAGCTCCTAGTCCTTCTCTCCGACCTCTTTAGAGAGCATAGCGGCTGTCCTCTGAAGCTTTTTTACTTCCTCCGCACATCGTTCAAGCTCTTCCTTTTGGAAGTCCACTGTCCGCAAAGCGGCATCCTTTTGGTTCAGGTACCTGTTCGCCACTTCAAATGCTTGTGTTCTTTCCGCTTCGACAGACTCCAGGCTCTGTTTGAGCTTCGCGACCTCCTCCTTTAGGTCGCTTGCCCCCTTCGCGGCCCCCAGCCGAGTCTTCTCCATAGACATCCTCATCGCAAGCAAAGCCTGCGAGCAAGAAGTGAATTAGAATGAAAACGGCGACAAACTTTAAGAGCAGTTCGTTTACCTTGCTTAGATGCTAGAACGACGTGGTCATCAGGTCATCGCCCGTATCGGCGAACTCATCATATGACTCCGATAGCCCACACTTGAGTAGAGAATAGACTATCGGCTGCAGGTATTTGGGTAGGCTCCCCAACAAGTCTAGCCTGGTACGTCCTTTGCCTTGTCGGCAGCAATCGCCTCGTCGGTAGCAATCACCTCGTCTGTAGGTTCCTTGCCCGACCTCCTTCTTGAGTCTTGTCGTGACCTTAACGGCTCTTCCTCATATTTGGTCTCTGATTTGTCGACCTGAATTTGCTTCCTCTTCTTTGACCTCTGGGCCGTAGCCTTCCGCCTTGGGCGAGTAGGTGGTGGTTGGGTGACCTGTTTTATCCTGGTCGTCTCTTGCTTAGGCTCACGGCTGTTCGCACTGGCTGTGCTGTCATAAGGCAAGTAGCTTCGGCCGCCCTTTCTCTCCTCGATAGAGGGAAGATGAATAGTGCTTGCTGGGGCTGCTCGGACTCTTTCGGAGGCATGGTCGCTGCATGCAAGTACATTAGTAACTAGACAAGTTATTCTGCGACCAGAAGAGAACTTACCTTCTGGGGGCTCCAAAGACGCGTTGTTACTAATGAAACCATACTTTTGCAAGTTTGCGGTCGTCACGAGCTTCCTCGCGTCTCGGCTTTCCTCGGGAAGGACTCCAAAAGACACGAGCCTGTCCGGATCATCAAGCAGGTTTTGGCTGGTCATCTTGTTAACTGCAAAAGAAGGCAGGTCGTTATGATAAAGCAAGTGAATAGACAATGAACCTAGTGAAGAAGAATCTACTTGGTTTCTGAAAGCGGCAGTAGCCGTCATAGCAGAAAAAGAAGAACTTTGTCTCATAGGCCCCCGCGTTGCTGGGATAGCTATGTATCCCTTCGACGATGGTAGGTCGCTGGGATAAGTAATAGGAATCCTTGTCCTTACTCTTTTTAAGATAATAGGTGATGCCGAGCTCCACTGCCATTAGCTCGCCCAAGCCACTCTCGCGGCACGCGATGTATATCGCGACAGCGATGACATACGCGTTTGGCATCAACTGCATTGGTGCGATCCCAAAGTGATCTAGGACCGACCTAATGAAAGGATGGAAGGGAATCATCCCTCCACCCTTGAAGATCTCTTCGAAGATCGCAGCTAGGCCATCGGAAGGATGCTGCGATGACCAGGTGTTGTCGAGGAACACCTCTACATGGACGTCGAACTGTCTTTTTATCCTATCGAACTCGTCTCGGGTGAGAACCGAGAAGACATCAAGGGATGCGTCCGCAGGAACGTCCCGCGAAGACAAACTGGCTCCTTCCTCAGGTCTGGACGTTGACGGTTCCATTCCGTAGTCTGCAACACCGACGAACAGGTCATTTTAGCCATCGCATGTTGTCCCGCACAACGGCATGGGAAAAATCCCTTAAACCCTAATAGTAACTTGAGCCGCCATCCACGGCTCGAATCCGATGACAGCGTCATATCGCTGGTGAAACACCAGGAGACCCGACGCCATTGCCCCCTCAAAAAAGAAAAAAAGAAAGAAAAAGACCTTACCTTCTAGGGCGCGTGATCGAGGATCTTGTTTCAGATATCGGAGAGACGCCAATCGGAAAAGAAGAACTTCCGGTTTGCAAAGATTTGTTGCTCGAGGCATAAGGGATTTTGGTGGCATCATCTAAAAAATTTGGGCTTTTATATGGACTGCAAACCGATGGTTATCACCCCTCGGAATCGAAACAACAGTCTTCTCTCTCTCCGCATTAAATGCGCCTCACGTCGCATTCAATGTTGTGATGAGGGTTATCGTTTCAAATGTGTCGTGCAATTAATGTTGTCAAAACAACACCGGGTTAGCACACAACTCATTTAATGTGCCTACTAGACGCTTTAACTCGTGCAGAGTGCCTGTCAGCGCGGAAGCAGGCTCATTGAATCTCCAACCCTAAGGCACGGTAAGAAACATCTGATGAGTCCAGGTCGCTGGGATGATGATTGTCAGGTCGTTTGGGCAAAGAGTGAGCGGGGTTGTGTTCGCAAAAGGCCCTGTCCCAAGCTTCTTCCATTCAGGTCGAAATTACTAGAACCTTCAATCGTGGCATGACTTAGTTTCCAAGGTTAGATCCTTAAACCTTAAAAACTAGGGGACTTCTGTTATGCCTGGAAAATCAAGGGCTGATGTGGGAAGTCACGTGATGAAGTGTGACCTGCTCCCGTCAGAACGGTAAGCACACGTTAGGTCTGCCAAACGCTATGGAGCTCCCACGTGTCCATTTCCCTACAATAAATCGCATGAAATCAGCTTGGGAAGTGGGCAATGGGACGTAAAGCCGGATTATGTCCTGACACTCACACCAACCCATGGATTTAATGATGATTACACGCCTTCATCTCGTTATAAAAAGAAGGAGACCCCTTCATAAGGGGATTCGGTCATTTTTACACTTGAACTCTCTCTCTCTCTCTTGAAAACTTTGTGTTTACTTTTCTTAATCATTTGTAAGTTAGTCCGCTGTTGCGACCTGACCCACAATACTAATACAAATCAGTGGACGTAGGACTTGCTACCTTAGCATCTGAACCACTTTAAAAAGCTCTCATTGCATTTATTTCATGTTTTCGATCCATAATCACGTGTGTCTCTTGACCAATCAACGTTATGCACGTGTCAATTAGTTGGTGTTAGAATCACGCATCAACACAATTGAACGGAGCGATCTCTCCACTCAACATATTGTCGAAAACTAATAAGGTGACCATCTTAGGTGCATCTAGCATCACAAATGGGCCTTGAAGCAAGTTGGCTTGAAGGTCAAGGACAACTAGGTCCATCAAGGAAACTTTTCCAAAAGGGACAAAACTTGTCAGAAAATTGTGAGAGAGATTCAAATAGTATAAATTGTGAAACAATTCCAATTGTTTTTGAAAAATCTGGCCGAGAATTCCATTGTTTGAAAGGTCTAAATCTGTCAAGTTTTCTGAGGTTCCTAAGAAGAAAGGGAATTCGGTTAGGTTTGCACAGATTAAAACTGAACTCCTCAAGCTTAGGCAGGGTAATGTTGGCCTTTTGGGGGGTAGCTAAAGATAGTAAGTTGTTATGGGAAAGGTCAATCCTAACTATATTTTTGAGCTTGGACAAATTTCTGGTTTCAAAATGCCACTCAAATTGTTGAAAGAAAGGTCAAGGTCTGTAAGGTTTAAAAGTTCAAACATGGAATTCAGAATTGAACCTTGAATTGGTTTATTCAGTAAAGAACAAGTCACAGAACCGGCTGATGGAACTCCTCAATCGACCTGTGAGTTTGTATTGCTAAGGTCCAAGACGCCGAAGATGGTAGAGTAAACAACCAGATGGAACTCTTCCATCGAGAAATTACACATAGGTTGAGAGAAAGCATTTGAAAGACCACTTACTTGATAGGAATAAGACCTTCAAATTGGTTTTTGGAAATTCTAAAGCCGAAACTGTGGATTGTGAATGCTAAGATGGCAACTGTGTTGACTATAAAAGTGAAAGACTACGCTCCGTTTCTTGTAAAAACTGATTACTGTGAAATCAGTTTATGCCCATCTTAATATAAAGCGACTCTCAACTTTCTTTAATAACGAAAACGTACTTCACATTTTTCTTTCTCTGCGATACTCTGCACTTTCTGCTCTGTTTTGTGGTTTCCTTTTCATGGTATCAGAGCCCTTGACTTGCGTCAATGGCAAACACCTCTCATTCACTCAACAATTCTAATGAAATGTTGAAGCAATCAACTAATCAAACTACATCACCAGTATTAAGTTGGCAGTAATCAGTCCAAAGCTCACCAAAATAACTATCGTTTTTGGAGTTCTCAAGTCCTTCTACCGTTGGCTCACACGAGCTTGAAGATCACCTTCTCGGTAGAGTTCCTTGTCCTTCCCCTCTATTTTCTGATTCTCAGATTGAACATGACTTAGGTCAAATAGGGAGTACTGTTAAAGTCAGTAATGTCTCTGTTGATGAGAAACTAAATCCTGCTTATAAATGTGGAAGAGAACTGACAAGTCTGGTTAGTTGGCTCTTGGCGTCAATTTCAGAGAGCATGTTTGGTAATGTTTCAAAGTGTAGAAGTCTACTGAAATTTGTTAGCTCTAGAAAATGAATTCGTTACTAACTCCAAAGCAAGAGCTCTGCATCTTAAGAATTTGCTCCAAACACACAAAAAGGCAATCTAAGTATAGGTGACTATGTTAAAAATGCGAAGATTGCTGAAAGTTTGTCTGCAGTGGACTTGTTATAGTTGATGAGGACTATTCAGTATGTAATTGATGGTCTGTGACCAGAGTTTGATCCTGTTGTAGTGAATTTGACCTCCAGAATTGAGTCAAAATTTGACTCTGTGTCACTGCAAGAAGCACAGTTTTTGCTTCAAAAGTATGAGATTCGTCTTGAAAAATTCAACTCGGTTGATCTCTACAATTGTTCTGCTAATATAGCCTCTACTGGTAACATCAAATAATAGCTCAAATTTGCCTCTCCAAGCTGAGTTAGTGAATCAACAACAGTCTGCCAAAACTTTTGGTTCTACCTATAATCTGCACCCTCTCTGATATCTTTAGGTAACCCACACTATCCTCACCTCTTATCATGCCTTCTCAATCATACAACCAACCTGTTCCTCATAACAGACCCCTGTATTGGAATGACCTATGGGCGAGGAAGGGGTAGGAATACTAGAGGAGGAAGACTGATTTGTCAGTTATGTAATAAGGGAGGCCACTCAGCAGGACAATGTTATCATCGGTATAATTCTGCTTATACTGGAGCAATACAACCCTTTTGGTAATGCAGCTTCTCACTATGAAGATTCTACACTGGTTCAGTTCCTTTTATAATAATGGTGGAACTCATTTTCTTATCCTAGTTCCTTTAACGCTTTGTTCCTGTTAATGGCAATGGTTCTGGTCAGTTTAATGGTCCTGGGTGTTTACAATCAGTCAACTGGTACACACACAAGCACACATATACCTATGGAGCTCACTGTTGTTCACCCTTCTTCTAGTGCTATCAACACCTCTGCTCTTGGTTCCTAGCCAACACCTACTGGTTCAAGTCAAGCTCATTTTGCATCTGCTGGATCTTCAACTTACTCAAATTCTATTGGCACACTGTCTTTACAACATACCAACCAACAGCAACAATTCCCACACAGCAGAATCAGCAGTTCACTCTTGCAACATCACTAACCCCAACAGATCCAGTGTGGTATATGGACTCTGGGGCTACTGACATGTCACTGCAGACTTGAATCACCTGCATATTGTAAGAACTACAATGGAAGTGATCAACTTCAGGTTGGGAGTGGTGAGTACCTTAACATCTCTCATACAGGTCATACTTTTATTCCTAGTAATCTGCACTCTAAATGTTTGCATCTCAAAAATATTCTTTGTGTCCCTAAAATCACAAAAAATCTGTTAAGCATATCCAAGTTTACCAAAGACAATGTGATAGTTATTTGATGCTAATTGTTGTTTTGTAAAGGACAAGTCCACAGGAGCCATGCTGCTGCAAGGGGACCTTAAAGGTGGCTTGTACCAGCTGAATTCACTTCCTATTCAGATTATCTCCAGCCCTTCCATGACCAACAGTCAAATTTCTTCTCAACTAGCCTCTGTCACCTCTGTTGCCAATATCAACAGTCTATTCTGATTCTCAGAATCTTTTCACGAACTATAATACGAAAATAAGTTCCTTAGAGTCAAATAGCTGTCCTGAAAGTTCTTTTAATTTTTCATCTGTTGTGTTGAATAATGAAGCTGTTATCAACCTGTATTGAGTAGTCATGGTCACCAATTGTTCTCATGTATACCTTCTATTGATAATAAAACTAAGGATGATAGCACTATGATTTCTAATAATACTACTGACTGCATCTGGTTGTTCATAAGATTCTGCTCATGATATTTCCAGTGTTCAAATTCTGATGCTTCTATAAATAGAATGTTTTTACGACTCTGCTCATTCGCATACTGCTAATTTATATACAATGACATGGCTACATCTGATCATTCATTACTGCTCTTCCACATACTAAAAACATGTCTTGTCTAATGGCCAACACTCACTCTGATTAAGTCTATGCATAAACGGTTAGAGACACCCGAATCCAAAATCCGCAACAAGTTTTATCAAACCTACATATCAATTTCCCTCCAATTTAAACACTCATCTAGTTCTAGCCTTACCTTTTGTGTGCTTGCCAATTAGGCAATTGCATCAGAACAGTTTTCCCATCTCACAGTCTCATGCTACTGCCCCTTTAGAGTTAATACATAGTATGTCTGGGTCCAGCTCCTTGCACTTCTGTTGAAGTTTCGATACTACATTCAGTTCCTAGATGACTACAGTAGGTTTACATGGCTATTCCTCTCAAACTAAAGCTGAAGTAAGGTTAGTTTTCATCAAATTTCATTTGCTGAAAGACAGTTTGATTGTAAAATTAAAAACTTGCAATCTGACCAGGAGGTGAATATAGGCTCTTCTTCCATACTTACTGAACAAGGTATTCAAGTTAGATACTCATGTGCATATGTTCATCAACAAAATGGTAGGAGTGAAAGAAGCTAGACATATTGTAGATCAGGTCTTACACTTCTGCTCATGCATCCATGCCCTTGACATTTTGGTGGTTTGCTTTTGAGACAGCTGTTTATCTCATAAACAGAATGCCTACTGCCACTCTTAATAACATTTCACCCTATCAAGCATTATTTCATCAAGTTCCTGTTTTATAATAGCTTAAGAGTTTTTGGATGTTCATGTTTTCCTTACCTTAGAGCTATAACAAGCACAAGTTTGATTTTCATACGGTTAAGTGTACTTTGTAGGCTATAGTTTAATTCACAAAGGGTATAAGTGTTTAAAATCTGATGGACAGGTTGTAATTACTCCTAATGTTCGTTTATGAGTTTGAGTTTCCCTTTGCCCTCACCAATTCAAGTTCTTCATCTCAAACTCAGTCTCCCCCTTGACACTCAAACAATGACTTTCAGTTTTCTCCTCCTATAGTTACTACACAATTCTTTTCAACCATCAGCTGGCACTATTTACCTACGGTCCCTTCTCCATGGACAAGTCCGCACAGCTCATACAACAACTGGTAAGAATTTTTCCCCTCACATTATGGTATCCACTGAAACCACTCAACAACATCCTCCCCATACCACTAATCCAAATACTACAGCACACACTACAGTCTCATCTTCACAACCTTGTCACCTTATAGTTGATCTCACACCTTCTCACTTCCCTGACACAACAGCTACCTCTTCTTATCCTAAACTCATATGCAATCTTTAGATAATCCAATCAGGAGTTTTTCTCCTACCAGTAATTTTTCTCCCATAGTCCTTCTCCAACTGCCACTCTAAATACTGCCCCTACACACAACTACTCATCAATCTCACTATGTCCAAATCAGCCTATAAACACTGATACCTTATCTAGTCACCTTGTCAGCTTGTAGTTGATCTTACTGCCTCTCAGTTCCCTGATATAGCAATGGCTGAGTCTTAACAGTTCACATGATCAACCCTCGTTAGTACAGATGCCCTGGATAATCTTCTTCTCGCATTTCTCATGCTGCTGTGACATCACAAACATACATCCTATGATTACAAGAGCTAAATCAGCGGCTGGATTACAACTGGTAACTCCCACTTCAGATGACATTCATCTTGCTTACTTGCTGGTGGTTCTGAAGTTACTGAAACAATCCAAAGCAGGGTCTGATGTTCTTGCTGGGTGTTCAACTACTGAACAGAAAACAAGTCAGTGCCGAATGTACTTAATGAGTGTAAAGCTGCTGAACAGAAAATTAAGTCAGTTTCTGATGTAACTACTGAGTGTAAAGCTGCTGAACAGAAAATAAGTCAGTTTCTGATGTAACTGCTGAGTGTAAACTGTTGAACAGAAAATTAAGTCAGTTTCTGATGTAACTACTGAGTGTAAAGCTGCTGAACAGATTTTTCAGTCAGTTTCTGGTATATTAGTAATCAGTATCAGTTGGTTTTCTCCAATCCAGATGACACTCTCTAGCTTACTTAGTTGGTGGGCCTGAAGTTCCTGAACCAGAACCCAAGTCAGTGTCTGATGCACTTAGTAGTAAAAATTGGAAGGCTGCTATGCAAAGTGAATTTGATGCTCTTAGCAGAACATACTTGGACTCTTGTACCCTTCTCTCCGATATGAATGTTGTTGGAAATAAATGGGTGTTTCGCACAAAGTTCAATGCTGATGGTTCTCTTCAGAAGTACAAAGCTAGATTGGTTGCCAAGGGTTTTCAACAACCTCCTGGACGGGATACTTGAGACATTTAGTCCTGATCAAACCGTCAACTATAAAATCTTCTAACCATTGCAGTTACAAATGGCTGGGATATCCAACAGATTGACGTTACAATGCATTTTTAAATGGGGTACTAACAGAAATGTTTTTGCAGCAACCTTCAGGCTTTGAAGATCAATCTTTTCCAAGGCTGTTTGTAAGTTAAATAAGGCCTTATATGGCCTCAAGCAGGCTCCTAGAGCATGGTTTGAAAAGTTGAAATCTGCTCTTCAGCAAAAAGGGTTCCAAAACTCTGTTTCAGACTCAAGTCTCTTCACTCTTCAACAAGGTTCGGTTCTATCTATGTTCTTGTGTATGTTGATGACATACTATCACTGGTTCAGATGTAATGTTTATCAATCAGTTGATGAAAGTCTTAACAAGGATTTTGCTTTGAAGACTCTTGGATCACTCAAATACTTTCCGGTTTAGAAGTAACTAGGACATCGCTGGTCTACACCTGAACAGTCCAATATGCTGCTGATCTTCTTATAAAACCAGAGATGAAGCCATGCTTGTTCTACTCCCATGAATGTTGGGATAAATTGAGCTCACCGATAGTGAAACATTTCAGAATCCTAGTTTATACAGGAGTACGATTGGTGCATTACAATATTTGACTCTTACAAGACCTGATCTAAGCTTCACTGTGAATAAGTTGAGTCAGTTTTACAAGCTCCCACTGAACTTCATTGGCAAGCTGCAAGAGGTGCTACGGTATGTTAAGGTACTATCCACGAGGTTAGTTTTCAAACCAGCAAAAGCATTACATGTTGAATGCTATGCTGATGCCGATTGGGTGGAATCTTGAAGATCGGAGATCAACCAGTGGTTATTGTGTTTATCTAGGACCAATTTGATTCAATGGAGTTCTAGAAAACAGAAGTTGTTGCTCTTTCCCACTGAAGCTGAATATAGAGCTCTAGTCCATACGGCAACAAGGGTAGCTTGGTTGGAGAGCTTGTTTACTGAATTAGGCTTGGTTTTTCTACTATCCAGTTATTTGGTGCGATAATGTTAGTGCTGGAGCCCTTGCATCTAATCCTGTGTTCATGCCAGGACTAAACATATTGAAATTGATGCTCATTATATTCGGGAGCAAGTTTTAGCCAAAAGGTGGCCATTCAATATGTTCCTTCCAAATTACAAATAGCGATGTTCTTACAAAGGCTTTATCAGTGAGTCAATTCACTGTTTTAAGGAAGAAGCTGAACGTCACCATACTTGGTGAAGACAGCAGCTAAGAAGCAAGTTTAGTATTATGTCGTTCTATACTATTGAAGTTCTTGATGGAGTACTTGCTGTACTGTATAGTTTTGTGCATGATGGTTACAGTTGTTATTATTGATCTGTGCTTGCTGAAGTGTTATGCAGTTTAGTGATGGAATCTTGCTGTGTTAGTTGAAGGGTTGTGTAGATTCTGTGATTGTTGCAGCTTGTTTGTACTGGGTCTTTATGGAGTGTTTGTGAAAGTACTGAAGTGTTATGCAGTTTAGTAATGGAATGCTTGTTGTGTTAGTTGAAGGGTTGTGTAGATTCTGTGATTGCTGCAGCTTGTATGTGCTGGGTGCTTTATGGAGTGTTTGTGAAAGTACTGAAGTGTTATGCAGTTTAGTGATGGAATGCTTGCTGTGTTAGTTGAAGTGTTGTGTAGATTCTGTGATTACTGCAGCTTATAGTGCTGAGTGTTTTATGGAGTGTTTGTGAAAGTATTGAAGTGTTAGCAGTCTAGTGATGGAATGCTTGCTGTGTTAGTTCAGCTTGTAGTGCTGGTTGAGCTGCTGAAGAAGTGTTATGCTGTTGCTGTATAGTGTTATTCTGCTGAAAATCCTTTGAAGTGTTGAGAGTTTTACAGTGTTGAAGTTTTTTCTGGAATAATGGTTGAGGGAGCATATGAAGTATAAGAAGGATGGAAGAAGCTGAATTTTTTTTCTGCAGTATGTTTCAGGGCGATATTGAAGTACAAGAAGATGGAAGAATTTGCTAGAAATTTGCTGAGCATATAAGAAAAGAGTTGGAGTATCATAAAATTGTATACAGTCACGTTTGAGGGAGCATGTTGACTATAAAAGTGAAAAGACAATACGCTGCCGTTTCTTGTAAAAACTGATTACTGTGAATCGTTTGTGCGCACTTAATATAAAGCTGTACTCTCAACTTTACTCTTAATAACGAAAACAGTACATTCACATTTTTCTTTCTCTGCGATACTCTGCACTTTCTGCTCTGTTTTTGTGTTTCCTTTTCAAACTGACCACTAAAATTGTTGATGAAGATCTAGATCGGTTAATTTACTAAGTTGCCAAAAACATCTAGAATCTGTTTGCAAAATTGTTGTAACTGAGATATAAACTTCTGAGCTGACTGAGTTTAGATAATGACATTACAACTTCGCCTGTAAAATATTGCCTGCCAAATCCAAAGAAGTGATATTCGTGCAATTCCAAAGTGATGTTGAATTGAACCTGTGAATCCAATCGAACGAAGACCCAATACTCAAGTATCTAAGATTGGCCAATTTTGTTAGGCAATTTTCTAGAGAAACTTGTGAAAGAGAGATCCAATACATTCAAGTATATAAGATCGCTGATGCGTCAGGTAATTGCCTGAGAAATTGTCATAGAGAGATCAAAAAATCTAAGGGAACTGCTCCAGTTAGAGTTTGGTAAATTACCTCTAAGATCTCATGTCCAGTGAAACTCAACTTCTGGAGGAATGGAAGGCGGAAACATCATTTGCAACCTGCCTTGAAGACCAGTACCGCCAACTAAAGAATATCAAAATAGAAACAGTTCAGCAAGGCCAGGTGCAACTGAAGACAAATCCACACCATTAGATGAAGATATCTTAATTTTGTAGATTCGTAAGTGCTTATTAAAACATGTTGGCTTAATTCAGGTAACCAAAGGGCAAAAGTAGCACCAGAGAGGTCAAGCGCAACAAGTTTAGATGGGTGAAAGATTTCGTTGGAACTATGCCATGGAATTCGGAGAAAGAAAGTTTAAGATGTGTAATTTTGTGAATTGACCAAACTTGGATGAGATTGTGGATTCACTGAAATCATTACAAGCAAGCTTGAGCTTCTAGAGTTGTGAAGGAGGAAGAGACTACTATTGTCTTTGATAGTGCCATGGATCAAACTAAGAAAGTTCAAGGCCAATGCCATGACCTATGTAGCTATCACAAGTGACCCCATCCCATAAGTAGCAATCACTTCCCTCTTTCCAAGAATCTGTCTTAGATAATTATTTCTTTGCAAGGATAGGAAGAAGACTATCAATTTTAAGGTCTTGAAATGGAGTAAGGCAAAGCTTTGTTCAGGGAGCAAAGTTTGATTGAACGAGAAGAGAGTTATAAGGAGATGAGCAATGGCTTGAAAACTCAAGTCCAGCAGGAGAGGCAGGGGAGTAGAGAGTGCCATGTAGTCTCCACTTGTTTTTCACAGGAAACAGAAGAATTGCATAAATGGATGAGAAAGATGAGAAATGAAGATGAAATGTCTATGTATATATAGATAAATAAAAAGAGAAAAATGTAACCAGATTGTTCAACACAATTAGTACATGGACGTAGAATTTTATTATGATGACTTTGAATTAGATGATTCATATATCTGATTGGCATAAATTGGAAACAAAATTCAAACTGGATTCGCTATTGTAAAGAGACATCTGTCATACCACCAGTCTTGGTCATGCATGGATGTCTACCCCATCAAGTCTTTGGTCAAGCACTAACCGAGGCCTACTGGATTTAGTCCTGACCATCCAAGCTCTTTTTCTACGTTCTATAAGAAAAACCACAAATGTCTTACATGGATTGGATTCAGGAGCTAACAGTAATGTTAAGGTTGGCAAAATTCTCCCTCAAAACAATGTAAGGAAATTTCTTGATAAATTTCATCAGCAGAGAATTTCTATCAAAAATGGATGCACCTGCTATTGCAACGGAGTGGCTTATGAGTATTCAAATAATGATGGAGTATTATCTGTAAGGTTATTGCGAGATAAGATTTAGGATATACAATTCTGCCACAATTTTGATTCTATTTGGGTAATTTGGCCAAAAATTTTTTGTTGCTAGAAATGTCCAAAATTTGCAAATTTTTGGCATGCCTTAAGAAACTCGGAATTGAGCTAAGTTAGAGAAAGGGTCTATTGACTGCAAAGACGATAGCGTAACAAACCAATCTGATATCCTACCATTAAAATTATCAAATAATTGAATTTAGTTAGATCTGAAAGGCCACTTGTATCATTCGAACATAAACAGTTTTGAAAAGGTTGATATATATATGGTTATTGTTATTTCTTGAAATCAGTGGCCATTCCTGATTTTATAGATCTTTCTATATTTCCCCTGTTTGCAACTATTTTCTGAGTCATAGATCATACTCCTGTGACTGCAACTTCATTAAAATTTCAAGTTAATCTGTTGCCTGATCTGACTATTGACATTAAATTATAAGCCATCTTAATCGTAACAAAGGTAACTGATGGATGTTATGGCCTCTGCATTGCTAGAAACCGAGCATTCTGTCACAAGAGAATGATATTATGCTTTTATTTGCATATGCAAGAAGGGAATTCTGTCAGAAGAGTCTTCTAATCTAACAGAAATATCAAATTTTCAACTTCTATAAACTGAAATTCTAAAAATTTTAGAGAGTGTTATGGAATTGTAACTCATAATTATTCAACCTCAATTCAAACTTTAATTTGAAAATTTTAACTCTTAAAATCAAGTTTAAGATACATGTGTTAGGTTCTTTTGCTCTCTCTCGACGCTGCCCTGCAATCAAACTCTCTAGAATCAAGAAAAATGGAGATCAAAGTTTAAATATGGAATCTTATCATAACTAGAGTGAAGTGAGGCTGCTGGAGATATATCTTCTGTAGGAATTTATGAAGTTTAATTTTCTTTAGTTTAAATTTATTTTCTCATGCATTTTGAAAATTATAGCTTATTAATTGGCTGATGCAGTGGAAAAAAGGCTATATGACTTCCCTAGTGATTTAACCACCATGTAGGAAGCTTGGTCTACTACACCAGAAAACAACAATGTCCAAATTTCCAATCTCACATTCTCTGGAATATTTGTTTATTTTTATACAGAAAAATAATTTTGTAATTTTTTCTGCTGAAATTAATGACAACGTAATTTATGTATCTAAAGAGACTTGAGTTTGACTAATTCCCATCTAAGTACATTTGAGACCATAAATTAAATATTCGCAAAAACAATTCTACCTAAATCAACCATTTCATAATCAATTCAAAGAAAATTACAAGTTGCACAAGACTGACTAACTATGCCAGAATAATTTCTACTTTAAGAAAGTAGCCGTGGAAATTAATATATGACAATTTTCGATACTAAATTACATGTGTTAAATTACATGAATTCCACTCTGTCTAGTCTCATTTCAATTTTGGTACTAAATTTTGCATTATTCGAACATGAACAGTTTGACAATTTAACATCACTTGCACTGTAAAGTTGAAATTGTCATTTTTGGTGCTAAAATGGTCTCCAATTTACACAAAAGTCTTGATCATATGTTTTTCATTTTCCACATGCCTTCGATTAAAGTTAAAAAGCAGAAATACATATATTTTATGCGCCGTGTAGAATAAGCAAGTTTGAAATAGAAAATCACAAATTACCATGCATGGAAAAAAGAAAACATGTAACGTACTGTCTAAGTCATATTCGAGATAATTTGATCAATTTCCAATATGAATTTACATGGATAAGCTTCAAAATATCTTATTACATGTGTATTTTAACTCAGGCATGGTCAAGACCTACTCTTCTATTACAATTTTATTTATTGACAATCAATCACAAATTTTGTACATCTAATAATATATAGATCTTTTGATTTGACAATCATACAATCCTTTTAGCTCATGCAGTGAGGAAGGGGGTAGAGGATTGATTATTTCAATCATTATTCAGCACTAATGTCTATTTTCCAATAATTTAATGTGTCTATTTTCCAACACTCACATTATTATAATATTTAATATAAAGATTGTTCCATATGAAGAAAAAAATACACTTTAAAATGCTTATTCTATTTTTTTTCTCTTCATTTCGGTAAGTCATCATAGGAAAAGAAAAAATAGATATTTATAGCTAGAACTCACTTTCTTGGTTGATAAGTTGTCTAAAACTAGAATATATATATAGGTTCATATTTAATACAATTTGGAAAGTTTTGTATTACTATAATTGCTCACTTTCCTAGTTTCTTGACTATAATCTCTAGTCGTGATGCTTTATCCATTCCACTTTCTCCAGATTGGAGATGTTTATGAATATAATTTGTGAAAGGCAAATAAATCTTATTATTGTAACCATTTGGCCAAACTATTGTGACTGAATGAATGAGATAGATTTTTGCTTGAAATGAGAAAGTTACTGTGTTCTTAGATGTAACAAAGATTTAGACATGACAGGGCTCATGCAATGCCTAACTAAAATTGCTCAAAATAAATATTCAAATCAAACCAGTATCATTCATAGTTTGCTCTCAAATTATTATGATATCAGTAAAATTCTAAGCACATTAAATCCGAATTCATAAAGATCCGTAGAGAGCTTCTTGTGTTCTATTGTTCTGCAACATTCCCCTAAATAAAAGTTGGAAAATAAAAAAGGGAATAAATTAGTCTTACACCTCATAAACCAGGACTTAGTTTAAGATCAGATTCCCTATTTGGAACAAAATTATCTGTACTGAAATAAACAGGCAAGGGTTCACGCAATGGCCGACTGTTTTGCGCCATTATTATTATTATTTTTCTCACAATGGTAGCTAACCACACTATTATCTAGCTTCGGTTCACCAACAATCATGCGTTGAAGGCCTGAGCCGTTCTTGTGGGGATTTAATTGGATGCTAACAAATCCTAAATCCCTATGAAAATGAATAAAACGAACAATAACAAATAAATAACTACACACAAACACAAGATTTATAGTGGTTTACTCTCTGTATGAGAGCTACGTCCACTTTGTTACAGAATTTCACTATGAAGAAACAAAAATTACAAAAGTCTTTCACAAGCCTCACAAATCGACACTCTGCTAAACCTCTTTTTGGTGGCTCTACACTTTTAATCCTGGTATTTTCTTTTCTTTTTGGTATAAATATAATATTCCAATAATCCAAACCAAAATGCAGTAAGTACCAAGTTAATTTTACTTTGCCAAATTGTGGGAAACCAGGGCTCACCATATACCAAGTTAACGCTCTCTCCCGATTCTTCAATTCCATGGAATCAAATCCCTAGAGTCTGCAAATGGAAAATAACAGGAGTGAGTTCGCAATAGAGTAGCTAAATTAATTTCAAACTATTGACCACATACGTCAACACTAACACAAGTTTGCATTTGATGATAACAAACATTCCTCTACAATTTTGAAACAATACTTACACTGGAGAACTTGTAAGAACTATTCTTTTCTTCCACATTATCTCTGTTTGGCCTTCTCCCCTTTTGACGGTGTCCTCCTTCAACGATCCTTACAAGCCACCGAGCTTCCTGTTGAAACACAACATATCCTATGATCATTCCAAACACCATTCCACATCCATAGCCTATCAACATCAATTTCCAATCAAATCCATTTGTATGAGTGTATCATCTTACAATTTTGAGGTTGGTTGTATTTGTCTCATCTCTTCTATATTCTTTTGACAGTGGAAATCCGCACAACCCAAGTTTCCGGTGTATAAAGTATTTCTGAAGGTATCAAGCACACTGCCTATGGAATGGGCCCCATGAGTTGGTTTTGAACAAGTCTAGCACTATGAGAAAATTTAAAGTTGCCAACCGTCATAGAATTTTTCTAACAAGCTATAACTTTCATAAAACTTAAAAGTTCACAATAGAAAGAACAAACATATGAATTTTCACCTTGGTGATAGTCTGATGGATGTTGCGGCCCCCTGCATAGCAAAGAACAGGGCATCGTTACAAGAGAAGAGCATTGTGCTTTTATTTGCTTATCCTTAATTATAGGCGAACTATTTTATAAGAATCAGTTGTTTTATCTTTAAACCCCTATTTCTATGATAAAAACTAAATTTACAGAAGCAATTGCCTTCGTCCGAATAAATGGTCCTTAATGGAGAAAAAATAGGCTATATTATAGCAATTTTAATTCATTAATTATTAAATTCTCATATTACAAAATTTGAGTGCTTCTCCATCACACGAATCTAAACAGAGAATGCTGATGAATGTAAAAGAAATGTGTTTGTTTTGAAGATGGCAAATTAAATTACTCATGGCATGGTTCATGACTTAATATTGTTATAATAAAGCAGTTAATAATCTGGCTTGTTATTAAACTGAAGTTACGCGCATTGAAAACAGGCAAAGCCCAAGAGCTAGATGCCCCATAAATTATATTTTGAATAAATCACAACTTACAACATTTGTAAATTTGTAAATGCATTATAATATTCCCAGTTGTATTGTACTTACCTAAACAATTATTACTCAAAATTTTAATTTTGTAAATTTGTAACAACTATAGTTGATTCTTTGGTACTGTAACAAGTTGTGTATCATAGTGTATTTTTAAAATACAAAAATGCATCAAAAACAACTATAATATTATGATTAATAAATTTAATGAATATTAAAGATCTAATAGATCATATTCCTGGTACGGCTATGGTGGGAGTAGGCCAGATGAGAAGTAAGAATGTAAAGGTTCTAGAAATGATCCCTGAGAACTTATAACCACAACTTAATGTGATAGAGCTTCCACAGTAAGTAGCACAAAGGATCAAGACCATACCTCGAGTTTGTAGATCAGATGCTTTTCCTTCAATTCTGGGCGGTCAGATCCAGATTCATAATGTTCTTCGTTTTCTTCCTGGTTTTCCTTTTCAAGACCACTTTCACACTCTCACGTCCTTGGATGTATCCAAGGCCTCACATATAAAACCTGATACCCGCTCATACTGATGACCCTATAAAATAATAGGAAAGAAAAGGTAACTAAATATGTGAAATTAAGCAATCATGGACACTTAAAACACATATAATCAGTCTTTCTTCAGTTGAAGCATAAGATAGAAGCCCTAATATGCATGACAAGACTGTTGCAATATAGCTTTTACCCATTGCAGACAATGCATAACTGAGCAGTTAAATAGTCCCAAGATCATCCACAAATCTGGTAAAAATATCAAGTATATATTGTGCTTAATCAAATTCTTTTCAGTCATAATGAAATATTACTAAACTATCATAATAATGACACTTTTGCCTTTATCTGTGCTGGTCTCATCCCCTCCCCACACACCTAACCACCACCCCCCCACACCCCCCCCCCCCCCCCCCCCCCCCCCCCCCCCCGGCGATAGGGATAAAGGGTGTTTCTCATAAAGTTCTATCCATCAACATGTCTCTACTATGAAAGGGAATTGAATATACTTCACAATTATAAATGTGACAAGGTAATCCTGCCCCGGTAAGTACTTCACATGCTAGCTAATAAATACGCATTTTAACATAAACATCACAGTGGCAGTAACAACAGCATGAACATGCATTACTAGAAGAACATCATACCTCTGGCATTGATATTTAAGTCTTTAGAAAGCTTATCAATACATGTATTAGCATCCACATCATATATTCCCTCTGCTCGCATCACATCATATATTCCCTCTACTCGCATCACACATTTAGCAATGCTAGTACAAAGACAAAATTAGCAGTCATATTTCTTTTGAATCATTTTCGTCAAAGATTTCACCAACAAATTCTTAGTTTGGTTCACAACCTGCTTCATCCAGAGAAAAAAAAAAAAAAAAAAAGAATTAGGCCATCAAAGCTGAGGGTCAAAGGTAGTTATTGAGTTACCCAAGCACCCTTTAACATCAAATGTTTATGAAAAACTAGTTCAATAGTTTGATTCAGACATGAGTGTGTATATACCCCCAGCTTCCACCATACTCTTTAAACACAGCCATATGAAGTTATGATGTGGAGATACAAAAGTTTTAAAAAAAAATAGCAATGATTATCTTTCACCAAAAAAATAAAGATCAGGAGAAGACATACATTCTTCCTTTCAGACCAAGAGCTTTTAGCATTCCATTGTAGATATGTAACACCTCTTCCACGGGTAAGTACCAGAAAGCCATGCCATTGGCCTGACCAGAAGCATTGCAAAGTCAAATAGCTAAACAGTAACATCAGCAAAGCATGGAAAACCTACAGAACGACATTAAGCATGAGGTTGGGGAAAAAACAAGTGAAGCCAAATCTATTAAGAAAAATAGAGAAGCCCTTATTTAGATTGATGAAAATGAATATGTAATTTTTAAACTACCACAAACCTAGCAACCTCTGTGGCATTATGAACAGCAATACTTTTTGGAGTAATTTTAGTGAGAAGTAATATGGACACCTAATATCATTCAGGAAATGGAAAACTGGTTAAGCAATGAAATAAGTTGTTATGCCCAGGAAAATGAAGGGCTACGTGGGAAAGTCACGTGAGAGTGACCTACTCCCGTCAGAGCAACGCGAACACGTCAGACCTGCCAAGTGATATGGAGCCCACACGCGTCTTTTTTTCTGCAACAAGTCGTGCGATGTCAGCTTGGAAAAGGAAATGGGACGTAAAGCCGGATTACATCCTGACAATCACCACCAACCATGGATTTAGTGATGATTAACGCTTTAGTCTGATATAAAAGAAGAAGACCCCTTCATTAGGGGGATTCGGCCATCTTTCATAAACAAAAGAAATCTCTGTCTCCTGTAATCATTTTTGACTTTTTCGCCTTATGTAAGTCAGCTCGCGACCGCGACCTGACACCCACTAATATCAATACAAATCAGTGGACGTAGGACTTGCTACCTTATCATCCGAACCACTTAAAAAACTCCCTTTACATTTATTTCGCTTTTATATATCTATTTTTCATGTGTATTGAACAGCCAATCAATGTTATACACGTGAGAATTCGTTGGTGCTTAAACTGAGCATCAACAGTTTGGCGCTGGAAGGAGGGCTGATTTAGTGTCTACCCTTCATCAGGAGAATCTTTGACCTACTGGTCTTACAGCTACAATGGCTCGCCAATCTGAACCTGAGCAGGGGAACCAGCATGCTGAAGGAGTCCCCCTGGCCCAGAGGGACACCCCTTCCAACATACCTCTAATTTTGCAAAATGCTGCTGGGGTATCCCCGCAATTGGACCCTGCCATCAGAAGCTACCTGGAGAGGTTCGATAATACTCTCCAGACGGTCAACCAGAGGTTGGACCGTCTGGACTAAGGCATGTCATCTACGATAGCTGGAGCGGTACAACCGCCAAAAACACCTGCAGGTCGCGCAAAAGCGTGGCAAAGGGCAATAGCCCGTGCCGCGAGCACTGCAACGCGTAAGCGTAAGGGTAAACAAGTGGCAAAAAATAAGCCTACGGGCTCCCAAGGGCCGGCGAATACCAAAGGTTCCCTAAGCAGGGTATCAGCAAAGCTGAGACTTGGCGAAAGAGTGGACCCCGAGCTGTCCCATGCCGCGATGCAGGCAAACCCAAGCAAAAATGCTAGACATGATGGTCCCGATCACCAATAGCAGAACGATCCCGATCGTTATGCAGGAGGCCCTCACACCTCGCGGGGCGGTTCGTACCACCGCGAGGGTCGTGAAAGTGCCCCTCACAACCCATCATCTTCACACGCCTTTAGTCAGCGTGTGTCAAGTACGGCCGGAAATGCCGGTCGACGCGAGGAGGAATCTGATCTCCGGATTGTCCTGAACCGCAACCGAGAAGGGAGGGCTCGCACGGGTGAAAACAACCCCAAATTGGCTCCATTACCGCAAATTGAGGAGCTGCAACGAGCTCTGGACAGGTTAAGGGAGCAACAGAACGAATAGGCACAGGTCGCCTCTACATCCCCATTTTCTCTGGAAGTGCTAGCTGCCCCACTTCCACCAGGGTTCAGAATGCCGGATATGCGACCGTTTGATGGAAACTATGATCCACAGGATCATTTGTATGAGTTCAACGACCTGATGGAGCTCCACTAGGTTTCGGACCTTGCGAAGTGCCGTTGTTTGGCTGTGACGCTGACATCTCACGCCAAACGGTGGTTAAGGTCGCTCCCAGCGGGATCGATCAGTTCGTGGCCTCAGATGAGCATGACGTTCTTGCGGCATTTCCAAGCCAACCGAAAATTTTCAATGCCTTTGAGCTACCTCAGCAACATAAGGCAAGAAAGAGACGAATCCCTGCAGTCCTATGTTGACCGCTTCCACAAGGAACTTAACAAGGTGGCTCATGCCCCAGAAGAGTCCATCCGAACTCTTATAATAGCCAGAGTTCGCCCGCAAACCGACCTGTGGAAGGAGCTGCAGGCTGAGGATGATGTTTCCCTCACCAGATTCTACAACCTGGCTGAAAAGTATCTCCGAATAGAGAATTCATTGGCGGCACTTCGCTGTCATGATCACGGCAACACCAGCAGTGTGTCAGGTCAGGGAGACAACAGGCGAGTTGATCGCAAAGGAGATAATGACGATCAGCAAAAAGGGAAAAAACCTTGCTACGAGCAGAAAAAATCCTATGCTCCCATTCCTCGTCACGACCGCGACAGGGCCCAATACATTCCGCTGAATGTGTCCATATCTGCGATCCTCGACAAATCCGAGGAAGCCAGTCTGCTCGGTGAGCCAGAACCCATGAAAACTCCTGCAACGGCTAGAAACAGCAAGAAATACTGTAGTTACCATCGGGATAACGGGTATCACACTAACGAATGCCGAGCTCTAAAGCAGGCTATTAAAGAGCTTATCAAGAAGAGACACTTCAAAGAGTACATTGACGACTCCCCAAAAGAAAACCAGGGGGAGCGAAAGAACAAGCGCCATGATCGCAGCGGGTACAGCAGTGTGAACCTAATTTTTGGAGGTTCGTACCTTGCTGGAAACACGCGAGGGGCGCAGGACAGGTATGCTCGGGAAGCACATCATGACCTGATCAGGGTCATGAGCACATCGCAGCGACCTTAGAAAACCAGGAAGGAAGAACCAATCACCTTCTACGAGAAGGAGGCAGCTCGCTTGCACCACCAGCACGAGGATGCTCTGGTAATCACACCCCTGATAGGGTGTCATAATATCTGCAGAATGCTTGTGGACAACGAAAGCGCTGTGAACATTCTGTTCAAGTCCGCTTTTGATAGAATGAACCTGGTCGAGGCTGACCTGAAGCCAGCCTCGATGCCTCTATACGGTTTTACAAGGGATCACCTGATCCCCAGCGGAACAATCCAGCTCCCGGTCACGCTCGGTGACTACGACGAGGTGACTAGGGTTACTGAATTCTTGGTCGTGGACTGCCCGTCGGCCTTCAATGGAATCCTAGGGCGACCTCTACTGAGAACCTTCAAGGCAGTTACTTCTATTTATCATCTTAAGCTGAAGTTCCCCACTCCGTCAGGGATCAGGGAGGTAAGCGGGTCACAAAGCGCATCACGCGAATGCTATGTAAAAGCGGTTCAAATGGCCGACAAGGGGAAGGGCATTTCGCGAAGCGCGCCCCGTCAGGCTATGGCGATCAGCCGGATCGAGCCACAGCCTGGTCCGACGGAAGATAATATAGACCCACGGATTCAGAAAATCCCCTCGAGCAACCCGGTTGAGGATTTGTCCGAAGTATCGGTTGATCCAAAAGAGCCGAGCCGAATGCTGAAGATCGGGAGCTGTCTCAACCCTCAGCTCGCTTTTGAGCTGGTAAACTTCTTGAAGGAGAACATTGATATGTTCGCCTGGTCACATGCAGATATGGTCGGGATCAGCCCGGACGTTATTTGCCATTCGCTGAACGTCAGCAGTGAAGCTAAGCTAGTTCGCCAAAAGAGAAGGGCGATGGATCTGGAGCGGTACGCCGCATTAAAATCAGAAGTGGTGAACCTTCTCCGGAATGGATCAGTTCGCGAGGCTCTCTACCCGACCTGGGTCGCCAACCCGGTCCTGGTAAAGAAGCCAAATGGCAAGTGGCGAACCTGCGTAGACTTCAGCGACCTGAACAAAGCTTGCCCAAAAGATAGTTTACCCCTGCCAAGAATTGACCAGCTCGTTGATGCCACCTCGGGACACGAGCTGTTAAGCTTCATGGATGCATACTCGGGATACAATCAAATCTCGATGTATAAGCCAGATGAGGACCATACGACCTTCATTACGGATCGGGGGCTATACTGCTACAAAGTGATGCCCTTCGGCCTCAAGAACGTGGGTGCGACCTATCAGAGGCTGGTCAACCGAATGTTCTCCGACCAGATCGGGAGGACAATGGAGGTCTATGTGGACGACATGCTGGTCAAGACCCAGGATGCCTCAGAACATATTAAGCATCTCGCTGAGATGTTTGACATACTCCGGCTCTACGGAATGAAGCTGAACCTTCTCAAATGTTCATTCGGGGTATCATCAGGAAAATTCCTAGGGTACATGGTCAATCAGCGGGGCATAGAAGTAAACCCCGAAAAGATTCAAGCTCTGCTCGATATGGAGAGCCCGATCAGCAAAAAGCAGGTCATGAGTCTGAACGGGCGAATAGCGGCACTTAGTCGCTTCATATCAAGGCTAACAGACCGTTGTTTACCATTCTTCAATATTCTGAAGGCCAATAAGAAATTCGAGTGGACTTCCGAATGCGAGCAGGCTTTCCAGAGTATAAAAGAGCATCTTGGGAAACCACCGCTCCTCTCTAAACCTCTTCCACAAGAAATCCTGCTCATCTACCTGTCTGTGTCTCAGTTCGCGGTCAGTGCAGCTTTAACCCGGGAAGAGGAAAAAGCTCAGTGGCTAGTGTATTATGCAAGTAAGCGTCTATCGGATACCGAGATGCGGTATCCGAAAATGGAGCGATTAGCTTTCGCCCTACTGATCGCGTCCAGAAAGCTACGACCTTACTTCCATGCCCATACGATCAATGTAATGACAAATTACCCCCTCAGGTAGGTCCTCCAGAAACCAGAGGCCTCAGGGAAACTGCTCAAATGGGCCATGGAGCTGAGCCAGTTCGACCTAAAGTATACGCCCAGGTCGACCATCAAAGGGCAGGCTGTTGCAGACTTCATCTCGGATTTCTCCTATCTCCCAAGCGAGCAGTAGTCTAGCAAAGTCGGGCAAGAAACTATTCGGGACCTATCGACCTGGAGCCTCTACGTCAACGGGTCATCAAACAGGAAAAGAGCCAGTGCCGGTCTTCTCCTGGTGAGCCTCGAGGGGATCCGAATTCATGGAATTTTCTGGTTCGGGTTTAAGGCGACCAACAATGAGTCTGAATATGAAGCTCTGCTTGCCGGGTTGCGACTCGTCAAAGAGATGGGTGCAACCGTGTTCAGTATTTACAGCGACTCCATGCTGGTCGTCAACCAGATTCTAGGAGAATACCAGGCCAAGGAAGAGAACATGGTCCGCTACCTGAAAGAAGCTAAGGTCTCTTTGGGGTCGTTTAGGCACTTTGAAATCTCTTAGATCCCCAGGGAAAGCAACTCTATAGCGGACGCCTTGGCAAAGATAGCCTCATCATTAGATTCTGAGGCCCCTGATAGCATTCCTGTTCGTTTTGTCGATGCTCCGACTATCAGCTCGACCGAACAGGCCATGAACGTGGTTCAGCCAGACTCCTGGATGACTCCCATTGTACAGTACCTCAAGGATGGGACCTTGCCTAGCGACAAGGTCAAGGCAAGGATCCTGCGGGTAAGGTCTGCTCGTTTCACACTCATCGGGGATCAGCTGTATAGGAGAGGATTCAGTACCCCTATCCTCCGATGTGTAACCAGTGAAGAAGCAGACTACATCATGAGAGAAATTCATGAAGGGATCTGTGGTAACCACACAGCAGCTCGATCTCTTGCGAACAAGATTGTTCGCCAGGGATATTATTGGCCCCAAATCCAAGAAGATGCACACAACTTTGTCAAGAAGTGCGACAAATGCCAGCGGTTCGCAAACATTTCGCGAGCACCATCTCACGAGCTGGTTACTATGTCAAGCCCCTGGCCATTTTCCATATAGGGGATCGACCTTATTGGCCCCATGCCAGCTGGGAAGGGAGGGGTCAAGTACGCCGTGGTCGCGGTAGACTATTTTACAAAATGGGTCGAAGCCGAGCCTCTAGCTGCTATCACGACCAGGAAGTTAAGAGACTTCGTCTTCAAGAACATAGTGTGCCGTTACGGAATTCCTCACACCCTTATCTTAGATAATGGAAAGCAATTCGATAATGAGGAGTTCAAGCAGTTCTGCGACGAGTTGGGCATCCATAAAAAATTTGCCTTAGTCGCCAGGCCGCAGGCGAATGGCCAAGTTGAAGCAGTCAATAAGACCATCAAGCACACTCTGAAGGCCAAGCTCGGGGCAGCCAAGGGAAATTGGGCTGACGACCTCCCCGAAGTTTTATAGGCGTACAGGACAACTCCAAGGACCTCTACCTCGGAAACCCCATTTTCGCTGGCCTATGGCTGTGAAGCGATGATCTCTGTAGAGGTCGGGACCGGTTCTCTTCGGAGGGACCTGTACAATGAGGACGACAACGAAGCCCTTCTGAGAGCAAGTTTGGATCTAATTGAATAGCGTCGTAGCAAGGCTTCGCTAAGGATAGCAGCCTACCAGCAGCGAGCAAAAAGGTTCTTCGACTCAAAGGTCTAGCGAAGAGACTTCCAGGTCGGAGATTTGGTGCTAAAGGAAGTTCTCCTCGGGACCAGAAAGCCAAGTGCGGGGGTAGTAGGGCCCAACTAGGAAGGTCCGTACCGGATCGACAAAGTGATCAGACCGGGGACCTACCATCTCAAAAGATTGAACGGCTCCAAGGTACCCCGAGCTTGGAACGCCTAGCACCTTCGGCCATACTATCAGTAATCCCAAACTCAGCTCAGTTTTTGTTAATTTCTTTTTCAAGTATTACACTGTTTGCTTAAAACAGTTCGAATGTGTTCTGTTCGCATGTAAGAATTTATATGTAATCGCTTATGTAAATCACAATTGTAAACAGTGCATATTTATAAAAAAGCAAACTTCAATTGTAAAGAAAATGTCATGTACAAAAAGTCTAGACTCGGGTACAACGGGAACGACTCTCTAACACTACGGCTGGTCGGGAAAATCCTTTGAGCTGGAGCCACCTGCTTGGTCGGGTCCCTGGGCGGTCGCGGCAGCCTGGTCCTCCTCGGCCATGAGCCGCAAGGTCACCTGCCAGAGCTCTGGGAGATCGGAGAAGTCCAAATCAAGGTTCCTTGCACGCAGGGTGTAGATGGACCCGATCGCCCAGTCCGCGGCCTTCTCCTCCATCTCCCTAGACTGATTCTGCATTTCCGCAGTCAGTGCAGCGACCCTCTCCCGACTCTCCTGAAGCTCGGCCTCAAGGGTTAGCCTTTCTTGTTCGAAGGCCCCTTTATCTTCTTCAGCTAGCTGAGCCCGTTCGAAAGTCGCCCGCATTTCCTGGTCCTTTTCGTCGACCTCCTTGGTGAGCCAGGCGGTTGTCCTTTGAAGCTCTTTAATCTCCTCCGCACGTCAGTTGAGCTCAGCCTTTTGGAAATCCACTGATTGCAAGGCGGCATCCTTTTGGTGCAGATATCTGTCCGCCGTTTTGAATGCTTGTGCTCTTTCAGCTTCGACACCAAGCTCTGCTTAAGCTTCGCGACCTCCTCTTCCAGGTCGCTTGTCCCCTTCGCGTCCCCCAGCCGCGTCTTCTCCATGGACATCCTCATCGCAAGCAATCCCTGTGAGCAGAGTACGAGTTAGAAATAGACCGGATTGAAATTTCAAGTACGGCTAGCCTTACCTTGCTCAGATGTTGAAACGACGTAGCCAGCAGGTCGTCGCCCGTGTCCGCAAATTCATCGTACGACTCTGATAGCTCACAATCGAGCAGGCCATATACGATGGGCTGAAGGTACTCGGGTAGACTCCCCAACGAGTCTAGAACAGGTGCGTCCTTCACCTTGTCGCTTGCACCTGCCTCGCTCATGGGCTCCTTGCCCGACCTCCGGGATCCCTGGCGTGACCTTAGAGGCTCTCCCTCTGATTCAGTCTCCGACTCGTCAGGCTGAATCTGCTTTCTCTTCTTTGACCTCTGGGCCAGAGCCTTCCGCTTGGGGCGAATAGTCGGTGCCTGAGCGACTTGTTCTGCCCTGGTTGCCCCTTGCGCAGCAGGGCGGGGCTGGGAAGCTGGGACTGTTCGCACCGGCTGTGCTGAGACAGTACGAGCAGCATCAGCCTCCCTCTCGATCCTTGATCGAGGAAAGACAAACGGTGCTCGGCGGGACTGCCCGGACTCCTTTGGGGGCATCGTTTCTGCATTCAAGGTCGTTAGTAAACGAAATCATTCTACGACCAGAAGGGAACCAAGTGTAACTTACCTTCCGGAGGTTCTAAGGACGCCTGGTCGCTAAAAAAACCGTACTTCTGCAAGTTCGCGGTGGTCACAAGCTTCCTTGCATCACGACTATCCTCGTCTAGTACTCTGAAGGACACAAGCCTGTCCCGATCAGTGAGTAGCGACTGCTTGGTCATTCTATTAACTGTAAAAAAAAACAGGCCGTTATCGTGGATCAGGCGAGCAGATAATAGACTCAGCAAGAGAAAACCTACTTGGGATTTGAAAACGGCAATGGCAGTTGTAAAAGAAAAAGAAGAACTTCGTCTTGTAGGCTCCTGCATTGCTGGGATAGCTGTGTATCCCCGCGGCAATGGTAGGTCGCCGAGACAGGTAGTACGAGTCCTTGTCCCTACTCTTCTTAAGGTAGTAGGTGACACCGAGCTCCACCGCCGTCGGCTCTCCCAAGCCGCTCTCGCAGCACGTGATGTACATTGCGATAGCGATGACATACGCGTTTGGCGTCAATTGCATCGGTGCGATCTCGAAATAATCCAGGACCGACCTGATGAAAGGATGGAAGGGAATCCTCCCTCCACCCTTGAAGATCTCCTCAGAGATCGCGGCAAGGCCATCGGCCGGGCGTCGTGATGACCTGGTGTGGTCGAGGAACACCTCCGCGCGGATATCGTACTGCGTCTTTATTCTATTAAACTCCTTGGAAGTGAGAACCGAGTAGACCTCAAGGGTTGCATCCTCGGGGACTTCCCGCGAGGACGAGCTGGCTCCTTCCTCAGGTCTGGATGTTGACGGTTCCATCCCAGTCTGCAACATCGACAGACATGGTCATTAGGGCCTTTGTGTTCGTCCCGAGTAACGATATGGGACACCTTAAAATCTACAAGTGACTCGAGCCGCCATCCACGGCTCGAATCCAATGACGGTGTCGCGTCTCCAGTGAAACGCCGGGAAACCCAATGCCACTATTCAACCAAGCCAGTGCGAAAAAAAGAGATAAGGGAAAAGAAAAACCTTACTCTCTGAAATGGCAAGCTGAGGCCGAAACTCGTTTTGATTGCCTGCAATGCGCCGGTCGGAAGAAAATCGTCCCTGGTGCGTAAAGGTTAGTCACTTGAAGCGAAAGAAATTTTAGTGACCTCATAAGAAAAATGCAAGTTTTTATATGGATTGCGAATCGACGGTTACCACCCCTTGGAACTGAAATGATAATCCACTCTCTCTCCCTGCATTAAATGCGCCCCACGACGCATTAAATGACGCGGTAATGGTCGTCATTTCGGTTACGCTGCGCCACTACCGCTGCCAAACGGTGCCAGCTCAGCACGCGAGGCATTTAATGTGCCTGAAAAGCTTTAACACACGCAGACTGCATGACAGCATGAAACCAGGTTCATCGAATCTGTACAAGAGGAGCGCCCCCCAGATCCAGGTCGCTAAAGTGGAGATTGTCAGGTCGCTCTGATAGGAAACAGCGTGAGATCGTGTTCGCCAGATTCCTGTGCCGAGCTCATCCCATTCAGGTCGGAGCAACCAAAAGACTCCGACGTGACTTAGTTTCCAAGGTCCGACCCTCGAACCTTAAAAACTAGGGGGCTTCTGTTATGCCCAGGAAAATGAAGGGCTGACGTGGGAAAGTCACGTGAAGGGTGACCTGCTCCCGTCAGAGCAGGTCGCACACGTCAGACCTGCCAAGTGATATGGAGCCCACACGCGTCCTTTTTTCTGCAACAAGTCGTGCGATGTCAGCTTGGGAAAAGGGAAATGGGACGTAAAGCCGGATTACATCCTCACAATCACACCAAACCATGGATTTAGTGATGATTATACGCTTTAGTCTGATATAAAATGAAGAAGACCCCTTCATTAAGGGGATTCGGCCATTTTTCATACAACAAAAGAAATCCCTTTCTCCTGTAATCATTTTTGACTTTTTTGTCTTATGAAAGTCAGCTCGCGATCGCGACCTGACACCCACTCATATCAATACAAATCAGTGGACGTAGGACTTGCTACCTTAGCATCCGAACCACTTAAAAAACTCCCTTTACATTTATTTCGCTTTTATATATCTCTTTTTCATGTGTATTGAACAGCCAATCAACGTTATACACGTGAGAATTCGTTGGTGCTTAAACTGAGCATCAACAAAGGTATAGATATCATAGTGTGTATCTGCATCAGTTTTTATTCCATAGACAACATGAACTTTGTTTCAATGAGGACAAATACTCAGCTTGATGGCAACCTATATCCTGGGCAGCCATAACTTAGATGTCGACTGTAACCACTGCCTGGCATTACAATATGAGTTCATAATATATATGCATGTCCTTAAAAGATAGAGAACGTTATACTTACAGTCATTACTCCTGTTGCTGCACTGACACCAGCCTCACCAAATAAAGCTGTTGCTGCCTCTGTGACTAACTCAGTGGCTCCAATATTAGCCACACTTAATATGTAACTAGAATCTATAAAAGAACTAATTTTCAAACTCAATATGAAAAGAAAAGAATTAGTTACGCTTACATTAAGGGGGCGGGTAGAACATTGTGCCAATGAGAATAGTCATCAAAAACCGAGTAACATCACTGCAAAGCATTTTAATGACACCATTATCAGGCTCTTTTTCTGCCAGTTCCCGCACCTGATTCACAATAATATCAAATGGCCAATTAGAACAAATAAAACTATTTGAAGAGATGGCAACCATCTACTTACACCAACAAGTACCATATGATGTTTCAGTTAACATCCTTTATGCTGAAACAGGTAAGGTGGTTTATCATTCAAAGAGCTTGCGCTTATTTTATTAGTCCAGATATTCTCAGTCGGCTATCCCTCAACTACAGCCAACTAAAACCCAAAAAAACAAAGAAAAAGCATTCACAACACCTCGACGGAGCACAGTCTAATATTGTACACAACATTATATAATTGTACTTTATAAGTACATATGATAAAGCAGCATAGAATAAATAAAATAAAATAATTTGTTTTTCAAAATAATAACACAATGTGAAATAAACCACCAACATCAAAATGACACCAAATAAGCTAACACACTACCAAGACCAGAATAATAACAAACACTTAAATGCATAATTTGTGAACACACAATTACATATACAGTAAACAAACACAGACTAGCTCAAGAATTGTATACCTTCCAAGGTCAAAGCATGGTGATAGACATCTCAGCCACTGAATAGAACGCAGACAACCCCAAAAGCACAGCCAAAACCAAACCTTGTTCTTTAAACACTCTCAAAACCTGAGAAACTTTAGGCCAAGCATTCTTCAACAACAATATGCCCTGTCAAATAACTCCGTACTCTGCATTTACTGCACTCTCCACAGCAAAAACTCTCTTGCAAACAAACACCAAAACCCCACAAACAAGCACCCCTAAAACGACTCCCTCTTTCATCAAAATCTTAATTTTCTCTGCATTTGAATCCAAAACTTCATTTTTTTCACGACCTAGTTCTGCAGTGACATTGTTTATTGGTTTCACGTGGGTTCTAGTGTCGAAAATTTTGTTTTTGGGCAATCTAGAAATATGAAACTTTGGACAGTGATGAATTCTGGGTGAAATCTTGATAGGAGATTTAGAACATCGATTTTGGTGAGGAAAAACGAGTTTTTTATTGTTGGAACGAACGTGGGTCGATTGAAAACCGGAGATTCAAGAGCAAAAATCCATGAAATATGAACAAAAACGAATTAAAAATTGAAATTTTGATAAATCCCAGCAAAAATAATTTGAGGAAAAAGAAACCCAGAATTTAAAAGTCAAGAATTAATGGGAAATTCGGTCAAAATTTGAGAAATGAAAAGATTGAGATATGTACAAGAATTTATGGGTTTTGGCCCTTTTGGGATTGAGTTTATTAGTGAAAGTGAAAAATGAAGAAGGGATATAAACGGAATATAGGGTTTTGTTGAGGGTAAGAGAGGGAGAAGATTTTGGGCCTTTTGGGATACAGCTGAAATGGGAGATTTAGAGAAGCGAAAGTGGAAACTCTTCCATTCAACCATGGCAAGTGTGTTGCGATAAATTACTAGGATTGCCCTGAGTAAGTTCTAAAATTACAACAATATCCTTACTTATTTTAAATAATATAAAAAACTCTCTGAATACCACGATTAATAAAACACAATAGGATTAAACAGAATTAGAGATAAATATGTAAAGCACAAAGTTTCTTCAATACATAACTTATTCACTAAAAACTCCCATGAATGCAAGATTAAAATTCAAGAGCCTAACAGTCAAATATTCAGGCTGGCAAAAGTTCTCATGCAAAAGCTTAAAAATAAAACACTAACGATAGAACTAATAAATGTATCAGGAAAAACATAAGATTACCATCAACTTGAAGTACTTCACAACACAAATAACAAATAAATTTTTTTTTTTTTTTCCAACAACACTTGAAGCACTTTTGATTTATGCTTTTTTCTGGATAATGTGGCTTTACCATGAAAACTTGCAAAATAACATACTGCTGAAAGATAATATATAGACTATACTGATTCAATCGATTGCTCTTGTCAAGTGCCTAGCTCTGAAAAGAAAGAAAATGTTGAAAATTAATAGTGGAGTTTATATTCAGATTCTTGAAGAAGCATAAAAATATATGATGTAAAAACCGAAGCACTCACCTCTTAAGAGCAACGCTTGAAGTCACTAATTTCTTCTTCTTGGATGTGTTCTCTTCACTCTTGTTATGATTCTGAGCCTCAATCTTTCGACCATTATTACAAACCATAGAGGTTTTCCTATTGTGAATACAATGTATCCCATAGACAAGCCTATTACCAATCCGCATCCGTAACCCATCAAAGCGATTTTCCAATCGAACCAGCTTGAACCATCGTCTCCTTCATGGTAGATGGACGGTATTGGTGATGGCGGTTCATCATCCCCACATTTCTTTGACAACGGGAGTCCACACAACCCAAAGTTTCCAATGTAGGAATCATTTTGAAATGTATTAAATTGACTTCCTTGAGGTATAGAGCCTACCAATCGGTTGTATGAAAGATTCAACACAGAAAGAAATGATAGACTTGTCAATTGATTAGGAATCTCTCCAACAAAGCTATTAAAAGAGAGGTCTAATGATTCAAGTTCTGTCAAATTTTCCAATATTGGTGGAATATGACCTGTAAGGTTATTGTGAGAAAAGTTGAGGACTTGGAGGGAATCAAGCTTTCCAATTACTTCCGGAATTCGTCCTTGAAATTGATTGTTTGACAAATCCATCATCATGAAAATGGTTAGAATTCTATCTATTTCTCTATTAACACCTTTTACTGTCAATATAATTGAATAATATTGAACAGAGATAATATATTCTTTCCCAATACGCATATCTTCTGCCATATATTCCAAAGAACCTTTATGATTATCCCAACGCATCATATTAAAGTTTTCCAAATATCTTGTTGGCAAAAAACCAGTGAATTAATTGTGAGAGAGGTCAAGTATTCGCAACTTAGGAAACGATACTCTTGTCTTGGGATTTCCAATGGGACCATGAAATCTATTAGATCTCAATATTAGAACTTGTAATTTGGGAAGGGTTGCTAAACAATGAGGAAAAGTATCTTTAATCATATTGTTCCCAACATCTAGAACTTTCAAATAACTACAATTAACCAAAGTAGGTGGCATCGAACCCTCTAACTTGTTGCCATTAAGGTTAAGGTATTGAATAGATCTAATTGGGATGGTTTGGGCGATGCTACCATGGAAATTGTTGTTTCCCAGATTCAAGAATGATAGATAATAAAAGTTCCCTAGACATTTAGGAATTGTTCCACTCAAGCTATTGTTAGACAAGTCAAGACCTTTTATAATGCTCAAGTTGCAAATGCATGACGAGATCTCTCCAGTCAAATTATTATTGGAAAGTGATAAGATTTCCATAGGAGCTCCATCTGGCGTCACAGGTATTGGGCCTTGGAGCAAGTTGGATTGAAGATCAAGAACCATTAGATTCATCATTGAAATTTTTCTAGGACAATTAACACTTGTCAAAAAATTGTAAGAGTGATTCAAATGGTCCAAATTGTGAAGCAATTCCAATTGTAGTTCAGAAATCTTGCCAGAAATTCTATTGTTTGAAAGGTCTAGATGTGTCAAACTTTCTTGAGTTCTTAAGAAAATTGGAAATTGGGTTATGTTGCAAGAAGAGAAATTGAACTTGAAAAGTTTGGGTAAGGTAAAGTTGGCTTTGTGAGTAATTAATGACAATAAGGGGTTATGGGAAAGGTTAATAAAACTGAGATTTTTGAGGTTCGACAACATGTCTGACTTCACACAGCCACTCAAATTGTTGGATGAAAGGTCAAGTTCTACAAGGTTTAAAAGTTCAAACATGAAATTTGGAATTTGACCATGAATCTTGTTATTCCCCAAAAGAACTGTTTCCAATGGACCCACAACCTGATGGAACTCCTCAATTGGACCTGTGAGTTTGTTGTTGTCAAGGTATAATGACCCCAAAGATGGTAAAGTAAACAACCAACATGGTACTCTGCCATTTAGAAAGTTATCAGACATGCGGAGATCAGTGAGAAGTGAAAGACCACTTACTTGACAAGGAATATGGCCTTCAAGTTGATTGCTGGAGAAGTCTAAAAGAGAAAGTTGTATGAGGTTGAATGCTGAAGATGGCAACTGACCACTGAAACTATTGAATGAAAGATCTAGTTGAGTTAATTTGCTGAGGTTGCCAAAAACATCCGGTATCTGCTTTGAAAAATTGTTGTGACTGAGATCTAAACTTGTGAGCTCACTAAGTTTAGATGGTGAGGCATCAATTTGGCCAATGAAGTTATTGAAAGACAAGTCCAAGTGAGTGAGTTTCGTGCAGCTCCAATTTGACTTCGGTAAATTACAAGTGAGATAGTAATTGTCGGATAAAATTAGCCGCTGGAGGAATGGACGGTGGAAAACATCTTCTGGGAACTTGCCTTGTAGATTAGTGCCACTGAGATCAAGAGATATGAGAGTAGAAGACAAGTTTGCAGAGGAGCCGGCTGCAACTGAAGACATATTTACACCAGAAAGATGAAGATAACTTAATTTTGTTTGATTCTGCAAGTGTTTACTAAAATCCTGTTGGCTCAGTTCTGGAAACTGAAGGGAAAAATAACTGCTAGAAAGATCAATGGAAACAAGTTCAGATAGGTGAAAGATTTCAGTTGGTAATAGGCCAGAGAAGCCAGAGTACGAAAGGTTAAGATGTGTTAATTTCATGAACTGACCAAACTTGGATTACATTGAGGTTAGTTTGAAATTATTGCAAGCTAGATTAAGCTTTTGCAGATGGTGAAGGAGGAAGAGACCACTGTTGCCAGATATTGAGCCATAAAGTCCACTTAAAGCTAGGTCAACTTCAATTACTTGGCCTGTGAAGCTATCACAAGTGACACCTTCCCATGAGCAGCAATCACTACCCTCTTCCCGGGAGTCTGTCTTAGTATAACCATAAGCATAAATTGTAAAGCTATCCTTGAAATGGAGTAAGGCAAAGCTTTGTTCAGGAGAGCAAGGTTTTGCGGACAGAGAAGAAGAGTTAAAAGGGGATGAGAAAATAACTTGAAAATTCAAGTTGAAGAAGAGAAGGAAGGGGAGTAGCAGATTGTGGCATAAAAACCTCCACATATTTTTCAGCGGAAAACAAAAGAAACTGCAATTCAAATTGTTGGGACAGATGAGAAGTGAAGATGATATATCAATCTATATTTATAGATGAACAATTATAAAGGGAATCAGTAAATTAAATTAAATTAATTACCTTCCGGATTGATGCATAATGATTAATGACTCAGTTAAAAAACAAAGTCTTGGTCATCCACTACTACATCAAAGTCTTGGTCATGCACTAGCTAATGAATTTTTAATAACATTTTATCTCAAAATTGAAGGAAAAAAAGAATTACAATATGAATAAATTAATTTTTTAATTTTTTTTAATTTCGTATACTCACAAATAATTTTGTAAGGGCAAGTAATATAAACTTTGAAACAAGATTATTATTCAAGGCATACAACGGGATTATTGGAAAATACATAGAAAATTGCTAAAAGTATTGTATAGAAATTATAAAAATACATATTAAAAGTTTTAATAACATTAAAAATATTTTTTGAGTCATCTTAATATGTAGTGTCAGGGTAGTTAATTTTAATTAGCAACATGAATAAAACAATAATTCTTATATTATTTAGCAATACTTATATTCTGTTATAAATTGAAGGAATCCAATATAAACTATGTAAGGAGACTTGAATCGTGGCTAATGCGTGTAAGAAAGTAAATGCTTTTCTCAATCTCATAACGTGAGGACTAGTTCATGAATAATTGATCAAAACTTGGTCTTCGCTATGTATGATTCCAAGAAATATCATTCAAGACTCAAAACAATCCTATACCAAAAAGAGAGGGAAAAAAAAAAAAAAAAAAACTAATATCTACATTGTTGAATGAATGAAAATTTATTTTAATTAAAAGAAATTAACTCTGTTGATGGATGTTAACGAAAGTGCAAATTATTTTAATTTTATTGCTTCGATTTGGTTGATTTAGCTGTAATTAGAAGGAGAAATTTAATGGAATGAAAGATTAAGAAAGAAGGAATATAATGACTAGTGGATCAATGGAATATTTATGGTAAACGATCGGAATAGCCCGTTAAAGCAATGTTTTGGCTGTCAAGGTAGAATATATAAGTTTGATGCTTTGAAAACTGAAGTTTATAAAATTAACAATAAGTGACATAAACTATACAAATAATAAAAAGAAAAAAAAAAAACATAATTATTACTATGAAACGATATAAAAGTTATATTTATATATGATACCTTTTAAATACAAACAATAATTCTGATATTATAAAGCAAATGATAAAATCCTATTATAAATGGAAGAAATCCAATGTAAACTTAAGGAGACTTGAATCCGTGATTAATGCACTTCAAAAAGTAAAGTCTTCCATGTGCAAAACACAGGATAGGGTTCATGCAGAGAATAAAGCATTATTCTTTTCCCCATTTTTTTAAAAATGAATGATCTAAACTTTTTGGTGTGGATCGGTGAGAAATTACAAATCTTCTTGAGTCAATTAAAAAAAAAAAAAAAATTATACCATGATAATATCTCTCACTCTTACCAATGATGCTTTTTAATAATTCTTCAACTTACACAATCAAGAATTAAACGTTGGTCTCATCAAAATGTATCATTTCCACTTCCACATTGATAGTTTTTTCTAATTAATATTCCTTGGAGAAACTAGTGCAAAAGCAAATATATGTTTAATTAGCTACTCATTATTCATGAGTTTAAACTTGACCAAGTGCAATGCAATATTAAATTCTAGTATGGTCTTCGTCATCTTAAGCATACAACAACTTAATCAAATGCTCTAGGATTCATCAAATAATTTAATTAGCGCATAAAATCCTTGGACTATTAATTAACCAAAAAGCAGAGGTGTATGCACTAAACGTGAAGTCACTTTCTTGGTTGCAATTTAAACAGTAAATCGCATTTTGTAGAAGAAGTACACATGTGATCACAGTCGGTGCTACAAAAGGTTAATGATGTTCACTTTTGTGGATTGGATAATCATGCTAGACTTTGTTTTATTCACTTTAGTGATTATGTTAAGTGTTAATTAATGATCTTTTGATAAACTTAAAGTAGAATAGAATTGCCTGTTTTGTGATTAGTGAAGTTTGTAAATATAAATAGTGAAGGTGATGAGATGAATATAGTCTAGATTTATCATACCAAAAAACAAAAAAAAAAAAAAAAAATTTAATTATCAAATTATGCTGAATTAAGCTTCCTTGAAAAAGAAAATGAAAGTTCACCCTGGTGATAGTCTGATGGGTGTTGTTGCCCCCTGCATAGTAAGAAACAGGGCATTCCGTTACAAGAGAAGAGCATTGTGCTTTTATTTGCTTATGATAGGGGAATTCTGTTGTAAGAGATCAAGTTGGTTTTATCTAGTAATACCCTTTTTCTTTATGGTGAAAATTACGATAGCAGTTGCCTTTGTCCAAATAACATGGATCCTTCATTGATATTATCAAGTGATCTTTACAATGACCTTTTGAAAAAAACCCAAGGGAGCACAGTGACACAACGACCCCATAAGCCCTACAACATTGAAAGCTAACTTAGCTACACAACTTTTGGTGATCTGAGTTCAGACAAGGAATTCATCTTCTTTGCCAACATGAGAAACAAAATTGGAGGTTTGCGGAGACACGGAAATTTCTAAGGCATTGTGTTCCACATGATTTACAATTGAAGTCAAAAATTGAAACTGAGGCGACATGACTATCATTTATTATATGTTGGGAAATAAATATGCTTTTCTCCATATCCGTTTTATGCCTTGCCATGCCCAAGTGTTGAAATCTCACATGCATGTTTTACATGTTACACAAGTATCACATTGGGGTGATGATCAGGTGCCATGAACCCATTTCTCGACATGGTTAGACTTTTAGGGTTTGTATGCCTCTTGCAAATTTGATGTTAATTTGGTCGACCATGGATCTCCATTGTCTCATCTCAAACCCAAATTCCTCATAAGGCAGGCACATGGATGTTAATTACTTCCCCTGCATTGTAAGAACCATGACATTCTATTGTAATGATTGGTGGATCAATGAAATATTCATGGTAAACGATCGGTATAACCCGTTAAACCAATGTTTTAGCTGTCAAGGTAGAATAAGTTTGAAGCTTTGAAAAATGAAGTTAATAAAATTAGCAATAAGTGAAATAAATTACCATGGATACTGCAATTGTATTTTCTCAAACTCAATCACCTTATCTCATCTCAAAAATGGAGTAACAAACCAATTTATAAAAAAAATTACTCTCAAAATTCACACCCTTATAAACCTCATAAATGGCCTCTAACTTGACATTTTTTACTTTAAAAGAATAATGAAGACTTGTGTTGAAGGACTGTTGTTATTCTTTGTTTTTTATTGTCTTAATAGTAGAAAACTTAGTCATTAATGCCACCAACATAAATATGAATTATAAATTGAAGGAATCCAATGTAAATATAAACTATGTAAGGAGACATTAATCCATGGCTAATGCATGTCAAAAAGTAAATGCTTTTCTCAGTCTCAATCTCATATAGAGAGACTATTTCATGAGTTATTAATTAATCTTGAATGCAAATGTTTATGAACGTAAAATTTGAAGGTAATCAGTTGAAAATATTCTGATTGTTATCATCCAATTAGCATATTAATTAAAAAAATTCTTCTTCCTATTGTATGGTCAATATTGAGATACTCTAATTTGAGCAGTAAGTCACACGCTGAAGTGAAAAGCACAAATGACCACAAATGTTGTAATGGGGAGTTTAGATGATTAAGATGAAAATGTTGATATATGTATGGTTATTGTTATTTCTTGAAATTCAGTGGACATTTAGGGGATTGCCAAATATGGACTCAAAATGTGGATCTTTTTTAAATTTCCCATGTTTCTATCTATTTTTTGAGTCACAGATCATATTCCTATGACTAGACTGAATTGAGGCTATTGGAATCTGAAAAAAAGGGAGATCAGAGTTTAAATATGGAATCTTATCATTGACTAGACTGAATTGAGGCTGTTGGAGATATATCTTCTGTAGGAATTTATGAAGTTTAATATTCTTTAGTTTAAATCTATTTTCTCAAACGCATAAATTTATATAAATATAAATAAGCCTGGAGGCCACACCATATTGGTTACTTGGTTTAAATGCAAACAAAATTACTGAATCCAGTGCCTACGTTTTGATCTCGGTATATATTCATCTTTTGCTCCAGCCTTCGCCTTCTTACGCGTTTTGAAAATTATAGCATCTTAATTGGCTGATGCAATGGGGAAAGGCCTATATGACTTCCCCAGTAATTTAACTACCGCGTAGGAAGTCTTCATGACATTTTTTCTGCAGAAATTAATGACAAACGTAAGGTTAATGTATCTAAAGAGACTTAAGTATTGACTACTTCCCATCTAAGTTCATTTGACACCCAAAAATTAAATATTTGACAAAAACCTAAATCAGTTATTTCATGAAAAATTCAAAAGAAAATTAGCAAGTAGCATAGGACTGACTTATTATACCAACAGAATTTCTACATTCAACTAACATGGGGCCTTATATGGAGAGAGAGCAGGTGTGGAAATTAATATATGACTATGATGTTATGAACATAAATTTTAAATGACTATCTATGTCACATATTGTTTTCACTCTTATTCAGAAGACTTTAAAATTGCGTGAATTCCACTCAATCTTGTCTCATTTCACTTTTTGATACTAAAAGTTGCATCATTCGAACATGAACAATTTGAAAATTTAACATCACTTGCACTGTAGAAATTGAAATTGTTATTTTTGGTGCTAAAATGGTCTCCAATTCCACAAAGTCTTGATTCTATGTTTTATTTTTCTACATGCCTTTGATTAAAAGTCAAAAAGCAGAGATATATTTTATGCACCATGTAGAATAAGCAAGTTTGTAATAAAAAATCACCAAATTACCATGAAAAAGAGAAAACGTGTAACACACCGTCTAAGTCATATTCGAGATAATTTTAGTCCTATTCCGATATGAGTTTACATGCATAAGCTTCTAAGTATCTTATTACATGTGTATTTAAACTCATGCAAGGTCAAGACCTATTGTTCTATTACATTTTTTTTTTTTTATTGACAATCAATAACAAAATTTTGCACATCTAATAATATATATTGATCTTTTGGTGTGCTAACTTTTAACAATTATACAATCTTTCTAGCTCATGCAGTGAAGAAGGGGGTAGAGGACTAATTACTTCAATAATTTATTCAGCACCAATGTCTTGGTCTATTGACTACAATAATTTAACGTGTCTACTTTCCAAGACTCACATTAATTATTTTATATTCATATAAACTGTTTCATATGAAGAAAAACTATATCACTTTAAATATAATTTTGTTGCATTATTCTATTTCTTTCTCTTGGATTTCGGTAAGTCATCGGAGGAAAAGAAAAAAATGGATCTTCAATTTGTCTAGAAAACTAGAATATATATATATAAATATAACTATTTTAGTAAATAACTATTGTTCTCCCTAATCTCCCTTGTTAGTTTTGTGAATTTGGAAAGTTCTGTATTACATCAATTGGTCACTTTCTCAATTTCTTGATTGTAATCTCTTGTTGTGAAACATATGCTTTATGCATTCCACTTTCTCCAGATTGGAGATGTTTATGGATATAATTTGTGAGAGGTGAAATTAATCTTATTATTGTAACCATCCTGGCCAAATTATTGATAACTGAATGAATGAAATAATTTTTTGCTTGGTAGATGTTAAGCAATTAAAGTGTTAGAAACAGGACAGGGCTCATGCAATGGCCAACTAAATTTTTTTATAATAAAGTATTCGAATCAAACTAGTATCAATCATATTTTAGCTCTCAAACTATTATGAATCCACAAGTGATAAAACGAGTAAAATTCTAAGCACATGAATATCCGAATTCTGAAATGATCCGTGGAGAGCTTCTTTTATTCTATTTTTTGAAATGGAGGGTCACTATTGTAGAAACTAATTGAAGTGTTGGTCACCCATAGATGTCTTGTAGATTACAAATGTTATTTTCCGAGTGGTGCCGAAAGAAATTACATATGGAATCTTATCATTGACTAGACTGAATTGAGGGTAATTGAGATATCTTTTGACTAAAAATGAATTATAAGTGGGGTTCTCCGGTTTTACAAAGTTGTAGTTGAGGTCCCAGTGTTGATGAAGACTAAACTTAGGCTAACGAAGACCTTTGTTGAAGGAAAATCGAATGTATACTATGTAACGAGACTTCAACCGTGGCTACTGCGCGTCAAAAAGTAAATGCTTTTCCCAGTCTCATACAATGAGGACTACTTCATGAATTATCGATCAATCTTGGTCTTCACTATATATGATTCGAGGAATTATCATTCAAGACTAAGAATAATCCTATACCAACTGACCAAGACCTTCTTTCTATTTTTGAATAACCAGAAAAGATAACTAATATCTACACGAACTGGAATAATGAAAATTAATTTTACTTAAAAAATCAATTTAACTATGCTGATGGACGTTAACCAACTCTTCTTGAGTAGAACCAGAAGCAACATAAAGTGAGCAATGTGACATTACAACGAACAAGATCAGGGAAACAAGTGAAAATAATCTATTCAAGGCTGACAACCCCATTGTTTCTGGTATTATGTAATGCGTGTTATAATTCGGAAACACTTGATATATATAGGCAACTCATGTTACTTAACTTAAGTCTTTGAATAGTCTCCTCCTCTATTTTCAAGCCTTGTAAGTAAAAATTTCTATAACTTCTTGATGTGGTTACTAATATTGCTTGTCCTCTGGCATTGACTGATGCACGTACGCTAAGACTTGTTAGACTTAAGTAAGACGTCTCTGTCTTGTATTCATTCCAAAGGACAGAGGTGGACCTCTTCGCCTTATCTACCACATCTAATTAATTTCTTCTTTAACATAATTTTTCTTAGTGGAAGAACAGGGTGTCCACATCATGGGGTAGAATGCTGAAAATTTGTGTAGAATTTCTCGGAAAATCAAAAAACTTGGAAAGCACCACCGACGTGGATCCCAATTTTGTTGGGAAATTCTACCCCATGTTGTGGACACCATATATTCTTTCACTAAGAAAAAGTACTTTTAACTAAAAGCTGATGACTTGGTTCACACTCCAGTCAAGGTCTTTGTCTCTTTTTTTTTTTTTCCTATATCTAACAAGAACTAAGATAGTATTGATTCAGATATAAGTTTCAAGTTTAAAATTATCATCCTATGAAATTATTTTACCCAATTATAAATAAAGCATCGATGGCCACCCAGCTTTGCCAACCCAGTTAACTTTTTTTTTTTTTTTAGTTCCTAGAAATACGGTAGCAAAGACAAAAAGGAAAAAAAAAAAAACACACACACACACAAGATATAGCTTGTGTTTGAAAATAATATTGAAATCTGACCAATTTGCAGGAATACAATGTGATGTTAAAATCCAATGTGATATACTTTCAAGTAGATAGTATTTCAATCTATATGTACGTATATTCGGAACTGGCATAGAATTTGTAGGAATGAATGGATGAGTTCTACATGTTTAATCATTGATTTATATTTTTACTAGAAAAATCCTCAACTAGTTAAATCAATTTAATTGATTTATACAAAATTTACTTTAATCCAATCTGTCATACTTGTATTTTAAATATTTGATCTAATCTCATCTTTTGAACTTAGTGAACTCAAAAATAAATAAATAAATAAAGTTAGATTTAATTTATTAGCTTTAGTAAATTAATTTAATTGTTTGGAACACTACCCTTATATCAAATTGGCCATCAAAAAAATAAGATATGGTAAAATATAAAATCCATTTGATTGGTTTAGGCTGGAACTTGCAAGGAACAAAAGTTTTATTTCTTCTAAAAATAAGATATAATAATAAAATCATATTTTGGAGCAACGTCTTCCTTCTAAGTTATAAAGAAATATAGACATATTATTTTGTGCAAGTCTCAAGTTCCTAAGTAGTCTTACCTAAAATTATTTAATATTGATATTTGCTTTAAATCATTAATAAATCCAAAAAAAGAAAAAGAAAAAGTTATTATATGAATATTTAGACAAAGGAAATCTTATTGGATAAATATATGTATTGCAAAATATTTTAATTTTAATGCTTCAATTTGGTTGATTTACTTGTAATTAAAAGGAGAAATTACTCATGGCGTGATTCATGACTTAATATTGTTATAATAAAGCAATTAATAATCTTGCAATATTATTAAACACAAGTTACCTGCACTGAAGAAACAGGGCAGGGTTGAAAAGCCAGAGGCCCCATAAATTACTATTCTGAATAAATATCACATTTGTCAAACTGAAATAGCTCGTAATTCTAACTCCAATAATATTTCAGAAATCCTATGATAAGACCATGTAAACACTCAAAGATTTTGAGTATCCCAACTTATTCAAAAGATCCCACAGATTGATTCTTTCCCAAACTCTTCAATACCATGGAATCAAATCCTTACAAGTCTGCAAAATGGAAATAAAAGGAGTGAGTTTCCAATAGAGTAGTCAGGATCTAAATCAATTCTACCTAAATCAATCATTTCATTATCAATTCAAAAGAAAATTAGCAAGTAGCACAAGACTGACTTATTATACCAAAGAATTTCTACATTCAACATGGGGCCTTACATGGAGAGAAAGTAGGCGTGGAAATTAATATATGACTATGATGTTATGACCATAAGTTTTAAGGACTATCTATGTCATAGATTGTTTTTACACTCATCCTGAAGACTTTAAAATTATGTGAATTCCACTCAATATTGTCTAATTTCACTTTGTGGTACTAAAAGTTGCATCATTCGAACATGAACGGTTTGCAAATTAAACATCACTTGCACAGTAAAAGTTAAAATTGTCTTTTGGTGCTAAAATGGTCTCCAATTCACACCGAAGTCTTGATTCTATGCTTTAGTTTTCCACATGCCTTTGATTAAAAGTAAAAAAGCATAGATATATTTTATGCATTGTGTAGAATAAGCATGTTTGAAATAGAAAATCACCAAATTAGCATGGAAAAGAGAAAATGTGTAACACATCATCTAAGTCAGTATTCAAGATAATTTGAATCCTATTTAGATATGAATTTACATGCATAAGCTTCAAAGTTATCTTACCAAATGTGTATTTTAACTCATGCATGGTCAAGACCTACTCTTCTATAACATTTTTATTTATTGACAGTCAATCACAAATTTTGCACATCTAATAATATTATTGATCTTTTGATGTGTTAACTTATGACAATTATGTAATCTTTTTAGGTCATGCCGTGAGGAATGCGGGTAGGGGACTGATTACTTCAATAATTTATTTAGCACCAATGTCTTGGTCTATTGACTACAATAATTTAATGTGTCTACTTTCCAAACACTCACATTTAATTATTATATATTGATCAATTTAAAGATCAATTTAAAATGCATTATCCTATTTCTTTCTTTTGGATTTCGGTAAGTCATCAAAGGAAAAGAAAAAAATGGATCTTTATAGCTGGAACTCACTGTCTTTGTCAATAAATTGTCTAGAAAACTAGAATATATATATTTGATACAATTTCTGTGTGAACACTAAGATCAATTTTTAGTAAATAATTATTCTTTTCACTAATCTCCCTTGTTAGTTTTGTGAATTCGGAAAGTTCTGTATTACTTCAATTCGTTACTTTCTCAATTTCTTGACTGTAATCTCTTGTTTTGAATTCTTTTTGCTAATCTCCCTTGTTGTGATAATCTCAGTTTCAAAATAAAATATTCAAATCAAACTAGTATCAATCATATTTTAGCTCTCAAACTATTATAAATCTGCAAGTAATGAAAATAGTAAAATTCTAAGCACATGAATCTCCGAATTCTGAAATGATACTAGAGAGCTTCTTTTATTCTATTGTTCTGAAATGGAGGGTCACTATTGTAGAAACTAATTGAAGTCTTGGTCACCCATAGATGTCTTGTAGATTACAAATGTTATTTGCTAAGTGCCGAAAGAAATTACATATGGAATCTTATCGACTGAATTGAGGTTAATTAAGATATCTTTTGACTCAAAATGAATTATAAGTGGGGTTCTCCAATTTCAAAAAGTTGCAATTGAGGCCCTAGTGTTGACAAAGACTAAACTCAGGCTAAAGAAGACTTTTGTTGAAGGAAAATACAACGTAAACTATGTAAGGAGACTTGACCCGTGGCTAATGCACGTTAAAAAGTAAATGCTTTTTCCAGTCTCATATAGTGAGGACTATTTCATGAATTATTGATCAATCTTGGTCTTTGCTATATATGATTCGAGGAAATATCATTTAGGACTAAGAATAATCCTACACCAACTGACCAAGGCCTCTTCTTTCTATTTTCGAATAACCAGAAAAGAAAAAAAAAAAAAAAAACTAATATCTACATAACAAAAAATAAATTTAACTATGCTGATGGACGTTAACCAACGCATCTTGAGTAGAACTAGAAGCAAAATAAAGTGAAGATCGCGACATGATAACAATAAGATCAGGAAAACAAGTGAAAATACTATATTCAAGGTTGACAACCCCATTGTTTCTGGTATTATGTCATGCATTTCATAATTCGGAAACACCTGAAATATATAGGGAACTCATAGTACATAACTTAAGTCTTTGAATGTCTTCCCCTCTATTTTCAAGCTCAGCAAGTAAAATTTTTTTTAAGTTCTTGATGTGTTCACTAGTATTGCTTGTCCTCTCGCATTGACTGATGCATGTATGCTAAGTCTTGTTAGCCTTAACAAAAGTAAGACGTCTCTGTCTTGTATTCATTTCAGAGGACAGAGGTGGACCTCCTCACCTTATCTACTAGATCTAATTAATTTCTTCTTTAACATAATTACATCACTTTTGCTCAGTGGAAGAATAGGGTGTCCACATCATGGGGTAGAATATTGCAAAAAAATTGTGTTGAATTTCTCAACAAAACGACAAACTTGGAAAGCACCACCGTCGAGAAATTCTACCCCATATTGTGGACACCATATATTCTTTCACTAAGAAAAAATACTTTTAAGTAAAAGCTGATGACCTGGTTCACACTGCAGTCAAGGTCTTTGTCTCAATTTTTATTTTATTTTTTTCTATGTCGAACAAGAACTAAGATAGTATTGAATTCAAATATAGGTTTCAGTTTTAAAATTAACATCCTATGAAACTATTTTACCCACTTATAAATTGAGCATCGATGGCTAACCAGCTTTGCCAACCCGGTTAACCATTGTTTTTTTTAGTTTCTAGAAATGCGGTGGCAAAGACAAAAAGAAAAAAAAGAAAAAAAGAAAAAGAAGATATTAACTTGTGTTTGAAAATAATATTAAAATCTGATAATTTGCAGGAATACAATGTGATGTTGAAATCTAATGTGATAAACTTTCAAGTAGATTGTATTTCAATCTACACCTATTTACGGAACTAGCATAGAATTTTTATGAATGAACGGATGAGTTTTACATGATATGGATAGGTACGATTAAACGTAAGCATTGATATATTTTTTTACTAGAAAAACCCTCAACTAGCTAAATCCATTTAATTGATTTCTAAAAAATTTACTTGAATCCAATCTGTCATACTCGTACTTTAAATATTTGATCTAATCTCATCTTCTAAACTTAGTGAACTCAAAAATAAATAAATAAATAAAGTCAGATTTAATATATTAGCTTTAATAAATTAATTTAAATGTTTGGAACACTACCCTTATATTAAATTGGCCACCAAAAATAGATAATCCATTTGATTAGTTTAGCCTGGATTCTTCTAAATTATAAAGAAATCTAGACATATTATTTTGTACAAGTCTCAAGTTCCTAAGTAGTCTTACCTAAAATTATTTAATATTGATATTTGCTTTAAATCATTAATAAATCCAAAAAAAAAAAAAGTTATTATATGAATATTTAGACAAAGGAAATCTTATTGGATAAATATATGTATTGCGAAATATTTTAATTTTACTTCTTCAATTTGGTTGATTTACTTGTAATTAGAAGGAGAAATTAATCATGGCATGATTCATGACTTAATATTGTTATGATTCATGGCATGATTAATAATCTTGCTATATTATTAAACACAAGTTAACTGCACTAAAGAAACAGGGCAATTACTATTCTGAATAAATATCATAACTTACAACATTTATCAAACTGAAATAGCTCGTAATTCTAACTCCAATAATATTTCAGAAATCCTATGATAAGACCATATAAACACTCCAAGATTTTGAATATCCCAACTTATTCAAAAGATTCTACAGATTGATTCTTCCCCAAACCCTTCAATACCATGGAATCAAATCCTTACAAGTATGCAAAATGGAAATAAAAGGAGTGAGTTTCCAATAGAGTAGTCAGGATCTAAATCAATCATTTCATTATCAATTCAAAAGAAAATTACCTCTTGTTCCTTGAACTCCAAAGTATATTTAGTTTCAAGTTCAACTGATTATTCTCATACTTTTCCTTTAAATTTTTCAGAGTTCTTAAAGAAACTGTTAATGCTGTTGTGTTTGTTTTAGCATGTATTGAGACGTCTCATATGAACTCAAAATATATTTAAAACAAGCGAGTTTGGTAAGATCAATATTTTTCATTTAAGTACTACAACAAGATTTTGGGGTTCAAGATCTTGGAAGAATGGACCTGATTGTGCCTTCATTTTGTTGATGTCTGGCTCAAAAAAAGAAACTTTGTTTTCTTTGAGGGCAATTTTGTAATTCTAATTTGGGGTATTATTGTATTTTTGTAATTAGTATATATATAAGTTTTACTTTCATGTTATAATTATGAGCAAAATCCCAAACACAGGAGAGATAGACCTGGAAGCTGAGAATACTAAAGATCATTGTATGGTTGTTGTTCTCCTTATCTAGTGAAAATCTTTCCATTTTTGGTAAACCACGCTTTAGTTCTTAAAGGTGTCCCTAATGTTTGTCTACAAGGTCCAGTTCGAACGTGCCAGCTATCAACACATTTAAACCATTCACCCATTTTTTGTCCTATTTGATGAATCACTACATTCATGAACACATGTGATTTGAGTTTTCGTTTTCAGTTTTTACTTTCTTGTCTTTAATTAATCATCCATTATTATCTTTCTGATAAATAGTTGAAAATAACAAGAAAATAAATATCATCTGTCTTATTCTTGTCTGTTAATGGCAGGAATAACTACGTGGAGATTTCAAAAGCTGATGCAATGCCGGAGTAGTTATTTATATAGATGGTTCTGGCAAATCCTTAATTCATAGTCCAATCCTCACTATACTTTCTCATGGAGCTCATATTCTCCAACTTCTCAATCCTTCTCACCTTTCTTCTCTTTATCCTCATGGTCCTCAAAATAGGGAAGACATTCAAAAACACTAATGAAGCTTCAAATCTACCTCCAGGCCCACCGAAACTGCCTCTGATTGGAAATTTGCACCAGCTTGTAGGCTCTCTACCAACTCGCAGACTCAGAGATCTGGCCAAGAAATATGGACCCTTTATGCATCTACAGCTTGGAGAAATTTCTGCAATTATTGTTTCATCGCCAAAGTTTGCGGAAGAAGTGATGAAAACTCATGATGTAAACTTTGCATCAAGGCCTTATAATCGAGCAGCAAGTATCTTATCTTATGGTTATACTGATTTAGTATTCTCACCATATGGTAATTACTGGAGACAGCTAAGGAAGATTTGTACATTGGAACTTTTAAGCACGAAACGAGTTCAATCTTTCCGATCAGTGAGAGAAGAAGAGATCGCTAAGCTAATTGATTGGATTGCATCAAAATCAGGATCAGTGATTAACCTTTCGAATAAAATTTGTGAATTAACATATGCTGTGACTTCCAGTGCAGCCTTTGGTAAAGTGCGTGAAGCTGACCAAGAACTATTCATATCTGCCGTCAAGGATATCGCAAAGGCACTGGGAGGGTTTACTATTACAAATCTGTTTCCTTCCGTTAAATTGCTCGGATCCATCAGTGGAACGAATCGTTATTTGCAGAAGCTGCATGAAGAATCTGACAGAGTAGTTGGAAGCATTATCAACGAACGCAAGAAGTGTGAAAAGAGTGAAGGAGATAAACATCTGGTTGATGTTCTCTTGAAACTTCAGGAGCAAAACGATCTTCAATTTCCATTAACTAACGAAAACATCAAAGCGGTGATCTTTGTAAGTACCTTCACCTGTTGGAGTTGAATGCAAAACTTAATCTCTGCTCTTGTTTTTAATTAGTGTTTTAGTGGTTAAACTCAGAATCATGTAACTCCTTTTCCAGGACATGTTTGGTGCTGGCATCGAGACATCTTCGACAGTATTGGAGTGGACAATTTCTGAATTGATAAAGAATCCAAGAGTGATGGAAAAAGCACAAGCTGAAGTGAGGGAAGTCTATAATAGAATGGAAAAGGTTGATGAAACAGGTATTGTTGAAATGAAGTTCTTGAAACTAGTGATAAAAGAGACTATGAGGTTGCATCCTGCTCTTCCTTTTTTAGTTCCAAGAGTTTGTAGAGAGAAATGTGAGATTAATGGGTTCAATGTACCTGCCGATACCAAAGTCATGGTTAACGCGTGGGCAATTGGAAGAGATCCAGAATATTGGAATGAACCTGAGAGTTTTGATCCTGATAGGTTCATTGATAGTTCTATTGACTATAAGGGTATCAATTTTGAGTATCTCCCATTTGGTTCTGGAAGGAGAATGTGCCCTGGAGCTTCATTTGGTCTTGCCAATGTGGAGCTCCCACTAGCATTGTTGCTGTATCATTTTGACTGGAAACTTTCTGATGGAATGAAGAAAGAAGATTTGGACATGACCGAGTCCTTTGGTGCGACACTCAGAAGGAAAAATGATCTGCGCCTGATTCCCATTCCTTATCATCCATAGCCTAATGCTTAGGCTCTAAAGTAATTGATTTCTGTTTGTTTATGTTATCTGTCACCATTTACCTGTAACCACAATAGTTAGTTTGAGATTGATGTAATTTTCAAGATTATCACTTTGAATGTAACTATCTCTGCCTCTCCCTAATATTTTTCTGTTGAATCATACCACATTATTTTGCATACAAGAGTTTTATGTACAACACCACTCGATATACAAACAAATGTGGCATGATTTTTTGGGTAAACTGGAAATTGTATAAAATAATGAAAAAAATACAACCTAACAAGGGAAAGGGTCCCTTAGGGAAGAACCTTGAACAAACCCCAACGGTTCTAACTACACAAAAGGAGCCACGGATATACAATCCCAAAAAACTCAAGACGCACACAAGAAGGAAACACTAGACAGACCTTGCAGCAGCATTAGACAAAACTTTTGGCGGACCCAGGATTTTTGCCCGGGGGGCCTCTCGCTCTGCCACTGTTTGCTAATCAACTAGTGAAAACATAAGAAAATAACATCAAATTCACAAGGAAACACAAGAAAATTGTTACGTGGAAAAACCTCTTCAATGTGAAGAGATAAAAAAACCACGGGAATTTAACGATCCACTTAAATCCAATATAATCAAAAAAGTTTACTAATGCGTATTTTTGACAAACATGCAAATGTGGCAAGTACACTAGTCGCAAAAAGTAATAAAGTGATAAGTAGAGTATCGTTCCCACGAAGATAGTGTTACTAAGTACTGATTTCTCTAGTTTAAGTCCTAATTAAAACAACAATAAATTGGATTGATGGAAAATTAACTAACTAAATACAATTTAAGAAAATATAAATGAATGATAATGAAATTAAAGCAAAACCTAACAACTTAACTAATTAAACAAAATGCTAAAAAAAAAGCTAGGGTGTTGATTTCACCTAGATACACTAACTCAAATCATAGAATCTATTACCCAAGTTCTAATTCGTTGATTGAAAATTGAATTCCCTAAGTTGTAAAATATACATTCTCATGCTATATTTTCCTACTTATCCCTATTAAGTTTCCGCACCCAACAAAATGAAGATTAATAGTTCAAAGTCTTTTAAGCTTAATGAAAATTAATAGCTCAAAGTCTTTTAAGCTTTATGGAATTTTATCTAGATTTCATAAATAGCTAAATCTATCTCTAGCGTTTGCTTAATCTACGGTATTTATCCCAAGAGGCACAATCACAAATCATTTCTCAGTCTCATTGTGAACAACACACATTTGAATGGTAATCAAGCACCCAAAAGTCATTAAGCAAAGAGATAAACACTCAATCATGAAATTAAAACTCAAAGTAAATCAATTCATATAAATTTGAATCATTGTATCAAAGTTACATCAAACCTCAGCTAAACAACTCAATTCTTACTCAAAAACAAAATAAAATAACAAAAACAGACTGAATCAAGATTCATCATTGAAAAACAAGCAAAAGATTGAGAAATCTTCTCTAATTTGAAGCCCAAATCTTCAATAATCTTCTCCTTCCAAAAGTTGCCTTCCAAATGATGAACCAAGACCCTTTTTCTTTCATTTTCATGCTAATTTATACCTCTTTCACTTAAGGACCAAGCCTTAGCAAGCCAAAACGCGTCGTTTTATTTTTCACATCTGACGCAGTTTCACCGCAACGAAGCTTTTTCCTAGCCGTGGTGAGAATCTTTCGGGCCAAATTTGAGCATGAAAGACTCTGAATATGGAAAAGTGTTAAACATATGAATTGTAGCCCTTTATTTTATCTTTCTACTTGTTTAAGAATCAGAACAATCTGAATCTATAGCTCAAGTTATCGCAGAAATACTGAAGCACGGCCAAAGACGTTTTCCTTCGGTTTCCAATGTACTATTCATGACTTCAAGCCAAGTTTTCACCCTTGTCCAATCAGAATTAGGAAAAACCCAAAACATGAAAGTTGTAGCTCTGCTTCTTAGCTTTCCAAAGCTTCTAAAATTAGGTCATTCTGAATTTCCAAGCTCAAATTACGCAATTTATGCTCAAAACTATCATTTATACTCAAAATCATCATTTAGGCCTAAAAAGACAAATTAATAGAATTAGGTAACAATTATAGCCTAAATTGTATGAGAAGTATCCTAAATCCTATCGAAATTCAATGCAAAATCATAGGAAAAAATAGGATTATCATTTACAATAACCACAAATCCACCAAAAATATTCTACATAAATTTAAAGCTCAATCACAATTCTAACAAAAGTAAAATACACAAAGGTTTACAAAAATATGGATTACAATCACTTCAAATCAGCATGTAAAAGGGAAGGGAAGTTGGGAATTGGGAAAGAAAAATTTGAATATAAAAAAGGCAAAACCTAACTTTTTAATTTTTTAACTTTTTAATTTTTTTTAAAAGTTGAGGGCAGACCTGGGCCTACCCTCAAGGGGTCTGGGTCCGCCCCTGGCCAGTGGCAAATCTAGGATTTTTATCGAGGGGGCCTCCGCGGCTCCATCATTGTTTGTTAAACAACTAGTAAAAACTTTAAAAACTCATGAAACCTTAAGCAAATAAAATAATACAATATCAATAACCTGAGAAAAAAGAATGCAATAACGCTATACTTTCCTATTTGAATAAATTCATGAAAAGCAAAATTTTGAATAAATGTATTAAATAAACCTTGAGCAAAACCTTCTTTTAATTTTTTTTTTTTTTTTTTTTTTTTTTTTTTTGGGCTTCCAAAGATTATAATATAAATTTTCATGATTTTGATCAGACCTAATCTAAGCTAAAGTCAACCAAAACTTAAATCAAATCAACATTGCATTGACTTTATATATGAATTAAAAAAAAAAAATTCTTAATATAAATATAGATAGTAACTCAAATTTCTTTATTTATTTTGAATAGCAGAACAGTGACATTTGAAATATAGGAAAGTGGCGGGTGAAGGGTAAAGAATAACGTCTTTTAAAATATAGTTAAAGTTTTAATTTGGGAAAACAAGTTCATTCTTAGACACAATACACAAAATAAACTCACAAGATCCATGTTTTTTCCCCTTAAATTAGAATAAAAAATCTCCAAAAAAAAAAAGTATGATTCAACCATAAAATAAACTAAATTGAAATGAGCAATATACATACCTAAAACTGATAAAACAAAAAACAGAGTTAATTGTGACATCTTGAGTAGTGAAAGCTTCAACAATTTCAGTCTTAAAAGTTTTAAGATTGAATAGTATGAGGAAAAGAATGAGAGAGTAAAGAATTTTGAGGATAATATCATAAAAAACAAGTAGAGCCGAAAGAAGAGTGGAGAAAGTTTTAAACTTTTAATATGATATGAGCTCGAAATATATATATTAATAACAAGTTTTTTGTGGGCCTAGATATATGCATAATAATTCTCATTTTTTTTAAATTTGGGATGAGTCTGGGGTTATATGGTAATAGCAATTTTTGTGGGTCTCTATATTAATAATTTTTTTTAAAAAAACTTGAGGGTAGGCTTGGGCCTACCCTTAAAGGGGCTAAATCCGCCCCTGAACTAGACACTCTTTAGCTTTATTCTACTTCCAAGTTCAGCCTTCCTTTGCAGCAGCCTTTAATAGGCATATATTCTTATTCTACATTTTCCACCGGTCTTGATCATTTACCAGTAAAAGAAAACTTTCAAACTGAACTTTTAATAAGTAAAGTAAACTAAAAAAAAACTGCAACAGTCAATAACTTCTACTTTTACCCTGCATATTTACACTTTCTTGCAATTTTCCAGCACAGTCAGGCTAACTACACAACATAGTTCAGACTACCAACATATCATACTTCATATTATTGCAAACCAACAACTTAACTCATCACATTTCATCAGGCCAACTACACAACATATCCAACTACACAACATAGTTCAGACTACCAACATATCATACTTTAGATTATTGCAAACCAACAACTCAACTCATCACATTTCATCAGGCCAACTATTCATCAGGCCAATTGTTAGTAAACGGTCTCATATACGTAGAGGAAACAAAACAAATATAATATAGAGATCGTTTACATGAGCCAAGATCAAGGGTATAATTTTACAATTCATATTAAAATTAAAATTTGCAGAAAATAAATCTGAGTTTAGAAAAACATACGCACGTTGGAGACTCCTCCAAATTTGTCAACAAATATTTTGCTACCGATCCAAGTGTAGGATCGAACCCACGTAGTCCACACGAAGACAATCACAAAAGAACCAAAGAGGGATTTGCTAGATCCTCTTTGGCTTCAAGATTAAGAAGAAAGCAAATCAATTGAACTGATTTTAGGTCAAATGGTGTTGCTACCGTGGGAGTGTATTGAGAGGGGCTGTTGTGTGTATTTTTAATTTCAAGAGAAATCAATTAATTAAAAAACAATTAACACATACTTTTCTTTTTATAGTTAATTAAGTTGCCCTAATCCCATATGGAATAGGCTTTGGCTCCAACCCAAATGCCCCATGTTGTCAAACACTCCCAATTTGATATTTTATTTTATTTTCCATCATTATCTCAATTAAAATCAATTAATATATATTTAAATATATATTAACATTTAACAATAATGATAATATATTTAAATATGTGCGAACACACATTTAAACGTAATTTCACTTATTTAATTTTTCTAACAAATTAAATAAAGGCTATGACCTCAGCAAATTTAATTATACTGTGAAATTACCAAAATATCCTTTCGCCTTAAAAGATGAAAACACCCTTCTTTCTTCTTGGATCTTAAATTATCTTCTATGTGTGTGACCCATAGGCTTCTCATCATATCGGCAGTGTATAATATCGCGATTAACACCAATTAATCGTCTTACTAATACACAGACCAAGATTGGCCCCTAGCAAGGCATCATGGCCACCCGATAGATTCGGATTCAGCAAAGTAGCTACCTGTCAATGATATGGTTACTGTGCAATTCGATCCTTTCATCATACGTTATCTCGATGAGACGAAGGCATAGAAATAGTGTCAACCTTCGGTTACTCTCGATATTATGTATTCAGTTTCTGGACCAATGACCCGTATTATAAACTGGATAGAGCAACAACTCAATCCCACTGTGGCCACAGTTTTAACGTCATTGCCATATACTGAATTGCGCCATGAGATAACTTCTCCCATACCCGGGAGTGATGAATCCTCTATCAATCAACCATAGTCTTGATACACTCCTTGATGTAGCCAATCACCACCGTATTGACAGCTCTGAAAAGAACTGTGTTAGGCTAGTTTTAAACTACACTAATCGGTGCATAAGGCGCTTCGGTGATCTCAAGTCTAAGGATCACATGCACCACCATTCGTTAGAGGATTTGTTCCATAGACACTGGGGTTACCATCCATATGAAATCCTTTGGTGGGTTAGTCTAGTGAACTTGCTACAGTGTCATCGCCTATATCAAGCACCCATGTGTTGTACCAGGTTGTCACCAAACAACCTTGACAAGTGAGATCAGTCACTGCCTTCCGATAGGGTCATTCAACACTATGAAGCCTTACCGTATTATCTGTGCCCTTACTTCAAAATAATACTAGGGCTACGGACGTTTCTAGAATGGCCGCCATATGTGCTCATAGGGTTCTCACTATCAAGATTTGAAACACTTGATACCCTCATCACGGTTCTACCATTCTAAGGACATATATCAATACATATTGCAATAATAATGATTTACGCGATATAGAATAAAATATCTTTTATTGATTAATGAACATTATTACAAAGAATCAATTCTACAATAATTGATTGGCTCTAGGGCATCTACTCTAACACCAACTACAGAACATAGTTCAGACTACCAACATATCATACTTCAGATTATTGCAAACCAACAACTCAACTCATTATACTTCAGATTACCAACATCTTAACTCATTTCTCAGCAGAATCAAAACACCAATTCTACACATTGCAATCAAATCACTTAACTCAACACATTGCAAACCAACAACTCATCACATTTTAGACCACCAACACTTCAACACATTTTTCAGCAGAACCATTTTCCAACAGAACCAAGACAACACATTTCAACATGTTTTAGTCTACCAACAACTCATCACATTTTAGACCACAAACCAACAACTCAACACATTTTAGACCACCAACATTTCAACACATTTTTCAGCAGAACCATTTTCCAGCATAACCAAAACAACACATTTCAACATATTTCAGTCAACCAATCAACTCATCACATTTTAGACCACCAACATTTCAACATATTTTCCAGCGGAACCAAAAACAACACATTTCAACATATTTCAGTCTACCAACATTTCAACACAGGAAATGACCACCAATCAGAACCAGGACACTAGATTTTTCATTACTCATGTTGATCATTACTAGCACACTTAACAGTTTTATCAGCAGGAAGTTGAGATGTTACAGTAAGCTTGTCTCGCAGCATGATAAATCTAGTGTTAGGAAGAGCTTTTGTTAACAGATCAGCAATATGATATTCAGAGGCAATGTACTGAACATTTAGCAGTTTCCTAATCACCAAATCTCTAACAAAATGAACATCTATTTCTACGTGCTTTGTGCGCTGGCATGAAAGACAGGGTTGGAAGAGAGTGCTCCAGCACTCATATTGTCACACCAAATGATTGGAGTGTGACTAATATGAATTCCCAACTTTGAGAATAAATGTTGAATCCAGCTCTGTAGCAGCTTGACTAAGTGACCTATATTCAGCCTCTATGGATAACAATGCCACTACTTTTTATTTTCGAGAGGACCACTGAACCAGATTACCACCTAGGAAAACACTGTAGCCACTGGTTGATCTTCTGTCAGTTTCATCCCTAGCCCAATCGGCATCAGCAAAAGCTTCTAACTTGAAGGGCTATGTTTTAGTAAAAGAATGCCATGGTGTAGAGTGCCTTTTACATGTCTTAGGATCCTTTTGCAAGCTGTCCAATGGGCTTCAGTAGGCTGCTGTAGAAATTGGCTAAGTTTGTTTACTGCAAAAGCTAAATCTGGTCTGGACAGAGTTAGGTATTGCAGGCCACCAATGATGCTCCTATATAGAGTAGGCTGATCAAATAGGTTACTGTCTTCTTTTCCAAGTCTAAGACCAGTAGCCATAGGGGTAGAGCAGGGTTTGGATTCTGCCATTCCAGCTTTTGTAAGAAGGTCTTGTGCATATTTGGTCTGAGTTAGGAGCAACCCATCTACATTTCTTTGAACTTCAAATCCCAGAAAATATTGCACTCCTGCTAGAGCTTTTAGAGCAAACTTTTTATCCAAGTCAGCAACTAAAGTTGAGATAAGTTGAGTATCATTTCCTGTCACAAGAATATCATCTACATATACTAGTAGGTACATAAAAACAGAATCATTCTTATAAAAAAATAAACTAACATCTGAAACTGAATTTTCAAAACCCCAATCAACCAATGTAGCTTTTAATTTATCAAACCAAGCTCTAGGAGCTTGTTTGAGTCCATACAAGGCTTTATTTAACCTACAAACCTACCATGGGTTGTGTTTATTTCCTATACCACTAGAGTATGTTTCAAGAGGTAACATAAATACTTTCTCTGTTAGGTCTCCATTCAGAAAAGCATTATTGACGTCCAACTGTTGAATTGGCCAATTATGATGCACTGCTAATGATAGCATAACCCTGATTCTGGCTGCCTTTACCATAGGTGAAAATGTGTCAAAATAATCCACCCCTGGGGTCTGCTGAAAGCCTTTAGCAACCAGCCTTGCTTTGTACTTTTGCAAGGTTCCATCTGAATTTAGTTTGGTTTTGAAAACCCATTTGCATCCTACCACATTCATGCCTTCTTCATAAGGAACAAATTCCCAAGTATTGTTCCTTAACAAAGCCTGATATTCACTGTCCATAGCATGCTTCCATTCAGGGCTTAGTAAAGCCTCTGTGATAGTCTTGGGTTCTAAAAGTATAGTGGCACTTGTAACAACAGCTTGATAGGCAATGTACTTAGGATTTGGTTTGGAATGACCAGTTTTGGATCGGGTTACCATAGGATGAGTATTCTGTACAGAAGATTGAAGTTGACCGGTAGAGTCAGAGGAGTTAACCTCAGCTAAAGAGATAGTATCTGCAGGTGAATTACCACATAAACCAACAGGTCTTGGAGGATTCAGGTCAGTCATGAGAATAGGTGGTGAAGGTTGGGATATGTCAGGTTGTGACAACTGAGTTGGAGCATTAGATTGTGTTGGCTGTGTTGAAGCAGACTTAACAGATTCAGTAGATGACTTAAAGTCCAGTTCAGTCATAGGAATAGTTGGTGAGGGCGTAGATATGTCAGGATGTAACAACTGAATTGGAACATCAGGTTGTGTTGGCTGTGTTGGAGCCGACTTAATAGATTTAGCATATAATTTTTCACTAACAGATGTTGTTGGTATAAACCAAGGCACAGCAGAACCATTAATGGCAGAAGTGATTAGTGAACCAAGAGTAGGAGCTTCATAGAAAGCAATATCAGTTTTAAAAGGGAAATCCACCTCATTGACCTTGACTTGTTTCACAATATACACTCTCCCAGTAGAAGCAAGGCAGAGATATCCCTTATGAGATAGACTGTAACCAAGAAAAGCACATTTTTTAGTGTGATAGGTGAGCTTATGTTTGTGATAGGGTCTTAGATAAGGATAGTAACTACATCCGAAAACTTTCAACTCTGAGTAAGCAGGTTCCTGGTGAAACAGGGTGAAATAAGGTGATAAGTAATTAAGAACTGAGGTAGGTAATCTGTTGAGAATGTAGGTTGCTGTGCTAAAAGCTGCCCACCAATATTTTAAAGGCATTCCTGCGTGTGCTAGAAGGGACAAACCAAACTCTGTAATGCACCTATGCTTCCTCTCAACTCGCCCATTTTGTTGGTGTAAATAGGGACATGAATGCCTAAACTTAATCCCATGCTGCTGTAGATAACTAGTAAAAGTCCTATACTCTCCTCCCTAATCAGTTTGCAAACACTTCAATAGATATCCTAGTTGCTTCTCTACAAAACAATGGAATTGTACAAATGTAGAATATACTTCAAATTCAAGTTTCAGTGGATATATCCAAGTAAACCTACTGAAATCATCCACAAAAATGATGTAATATCTGAATCCCTCCTTAGAATTGACTGAAGCTGGTTCCCACAAATCTAAATACACTATCTCTAAGGAATTTTGGCCCAAGAATCTGAAATAGGAAATGTACATTGCTGCAATTTACCATATTGACATGCTTCACAAAAAAAAAAATAAAAAAAAAAAATAAAAAAAAAAAAAATCTTTATTTCCAATCAAGGATTGTTTTACATTCGACTTATTCAAGACAATATGTAGTGTCTTCACATTTGCATGACCTAGTCTTGTATGCCATAGCATGAACATATCTGCATTACTAGTCTTATTTACAATTCTAGGAACATGATGAGCACTAGGAGAATCAGCAGTTGTAGTTTTATTGACTGAAAAAGTGGATGACAACAATGCAATAGGTAAGCAGGAGGAAGAATCCAAGGATGAACCACCAGCTTGCATGAACTCGAGTTGATACAGCCCATTCTTGATTCTGCCTTGAAGTAGGACAACTCTACTGTGTTTGTCCTTTACCAAACAACAATCAGAGTGAAACTCCACAATCACACCATTATCCTTAGTAATTTGAGAAATACTAAGCAGATTTTTTGTAATTTTGGGCACACACAACACATCTTTAAGATGAATTAATCTATTTGTATCATATGAATGTATTAGCATCATACTTGAATGAGTAATGGGAATAGATTCCCCATTACCAACCTGTACTTTAGAGTCTCCTCCATGGATAGATTTGAGCATCAGATTTGACCCATCTACTGTCATATGGCTTGAGGCACCAGAATCCATATACCAAGCCTTGTCTTGAAGAGTTTGAGGTGTAGCAGTGATTTGATAGGATATTAGTGATGTAAGAGGGACAGTATCCATAGTTGTTGACAGATGAATACCATAAGGATTTCTAGGAGAATTGTGCTGAAAACCAGATCCAAAGTTGTGTTGAAAACCAGGACCAGAGAAAGTCTTGGGCATCACAAGAACTAAGTAGTCATGAAAACTACCAAGGCAATTTGTTGAAACCAATGTGTTAGTATTGTTTGGTCTGAAATGGTTAGCAAATAAGGCCTGAACAGGATCTCCAGAGCCTTCAGCTAGAGTATTTGAGGAAGCAGCTTATGAAGTGTAGACATTAGCATTGACCTGTGTTTGAGGATTGTAGGGAACAAAGCCCTGATACTCTTGATCAAATCTATGATAGCACTGTATAGCTGAGTGTCCTAGTTTGGTACACACTTGGCAAATCAACCTTTGTTTAAAGTAACCCCGGCCTCTACCTCTGCCTCTAACCATGTTGTTGCTAAACTGAAAACCTCCAGAATTAAAGGGCTGATTATTAGGTAGATAACCAGGTTTGTTAACAATTGTTCCTTGGTTGTTATTGTTCTCAAGATCAACATTGCCAACATTACCAACTGCAGAATGTGTAAAACTAGGAGTAGGAATACCAGAGTTCATGTTATTCTGATAGCCATAGTTGAAAGCAAGACCTGGAGGATTTTGTATTGGTACTTTGTGAATAGGTGCACTATTTAGTGGATAAGCAGCGGATGAGTTTCCATTTCCTTATTTTGATGCAAAAAGAGCTGAGTTAAAATGCTCATGAAAGGTTGCCATAGCATAATGTTGTCGTTCTAATCTCATTTCATGCTTGTGAAGCATGAACTGAGCTTCTTGAATACTAGCAGCGCTACTATTATAAGTCAGGCTCACCACTATTGCATCATACTCTGGTCCAAGACCATCCAGAATATACAACAAAAGCTCCTCATCACTAAGATTAACACCACTATCCACTAATTCATCTCCTAATTCTTTCATCTTAAGCACATACTCATTGATACTCAAGTCACCTTTCTTTGTTGTTTGTAACATGTTTCTAAGATGCAGAGTCCTAGCCTTAGAATAAGATTGAAAATGTAGCTCTAATGTATTCCATATTTCATAAAAGCTGGCACCTTTAGCAACGTTTCTAAACATGGATTCAGAAATTGACGATAAAAGCCAGCTCACTAAGAACTGATCTGTCTTTTTCCAATTGAAGAATTTAGGGTTTGGTTCTTTTAATAATTCCTCAGTTTCAGTAGATTTTCTAACTTGAAACATAGGTGGACAGATTTTCTCACCTTTGATGAAACCGTCAAGCTCATGAGCTGTCAGAGCTGGAAAAATTTGAGATTTCTAGTGACTGTAATTTCTTTCCACAAGCTTTACTGAAATTGTGGGAAGGGTTGCATGCACTGCTGAATTGTTTGCGTTGGCACATCCAGCTTGCTCCATTTCTGACTTTGAAGAAATATTGGAAGATCCAGGATTCAATTGAGCCATTGACATTTGTCTTAAAGCTCTGATACCATGAAGATTCTAGGACGGACTTGAACGAAAAATGTAAAACAGAAAAGTATTTAAGAGAAACACAAAACAAAGCTAATGAAATCAAAAAAACTGAGAAACTGTTTATTAATTGACTAAAAAATTCAGATACAAGAATGCTGCATTTATATAGCAGCTACACGAAGCACCATAGCGTCACCGCATTACAGTCAATTATTAAACTTTTACAAAACAGTCCTTGAGCTTTGATCTTTTACATAAACACCCTTCTCACTCACTTATATACTCAATACTTTATGCATCTACACCTTGGAGAAATTTCTGCCATTATTGGCTCAGTTCACTGTGATTCACTTGGCAAACTGCGTATTGGTTTCAGTTCAGCAGTTTGCTTAGCTTTACTTGCAGCTCGGCTCAGTTTTGTTTGTAACTCAGTTGGGTTCAGTTCATTGTGATTCATTCTGCAATCTACATATTTGCAGCCTTTATGTTGGATCTTGAGTTTAGTTCAGATCATAACTTATATCTTTGGGAATCAGAGAAAGATTGTTTTAGTTAAAACACAACATATTTTTTTTTTACAGAATGAGTTTTTTGCAGTAGCAACTACAAAGCAATAGTTAAAATGCAGCAGGATTGTTTTAGCTAAAATGTAGCAGATTTTTTTTTGCAGATTGTGAAGAAATGTTGTTATGTATGGAAATGGCATGAGAAGTTGGATTCAAAGTAGTTTGGTTTAATTTGAGGGAGCATGTTGACCAAGTTTGACTTTTTCATTAAGGACAAAACTGTAAAAAGGAGAAACGGTGTCGTTTCTTGCTTTACTTTCCCTTTTGCTTTCTTCTTCCTCTCTTTCGTTTACTTACTTCTTCATAAAAGAGTAAGTTGAGCTTGTTCGTAACAGTTTAGCTAATCAAGCAATACAAAGCATTCTTCTTCTCAAATTCTTCATTTTCTTTCTAATTTTATATTATCTTTGAGTTTCACTTGTGATTGATTTAACACCATCACGACTTCAAGTTCCACCATCCACATTGTTACAAAACACATCAGATCACAACCTACAACAACAACCAGGTTCTACAACCTTAGCATCTACACACACACAACAACAACCAGGTTCTACAACCTTAGCATCTACACACACACAACAATATCAACACAACCAGAACAACCTCTCAACACTCATCCCATGATAACTCAAGCTAAGTCTATTGGTCAAACTACAACAATCCTCATGTCCTCTAAATCCTCAACCAGAACCTGCCACTATACTTGAAGCTTTAGCTCATGTTGACCGGAAGAATGCTATGCAAGATGAATTTGATGCACTTATAAGGAACAATACTTAGACTTTGATTCCTAAAACATGTGACATGAACATAGTTGGTAACAAGTGGGTCTTTAGAACCAAATTCAATGTTGATGGTACTTTGCAAAAATATAAAGCTAGGTTGGAAGCCAAAGGATTCCACCAAACCCCTGGACTAGATTATTTTGAAACTTTTAGCCCGGTTATCAAACCTTGTACCATTCGCATTATCTTTACACTTGTTGTTTCTTATGGTTGGGATATACAACAAATAGATGTCAATAATACCTTCTTGAATGGCACATTGAGTGAAACTGTTTACATGCAACAACCTGTTGGTTTTGAGAGTCCAACATGCCCTTTACATGTTTGTAAACTTAACAAAGCATTATATGGCCTCAAACAAGCTCTAAGGGTCTGGCTTGACAGACTAAAGCAAGCCTTGCTGGAGAAAGGTTTCCAAAATTCAGTTTCTGATTCTAGTTTGTTTATTCTTAAGGATACAAGTCAGATTTTGTATGTACTCATCTATGTAGATGACATCTTGATTACTGGATCCAAGAACTCCTCCATTACCAAGTTGGTTCATGACTTAAACAACCAATTTGCGTTAAAAACCTTGGGATCAGTTACTTATTTCTTGGGATTAGAAACCACCAGGACTGATACAGGAATTCACTTGAGGCAATCCAAATACATAGCAGATTTACTTGTCAAGACAAAAATGCAAGATGCCCATCCTTGCCCAACTCCCATGGCTGTTGGAACTAAGCTTTTTGTTTGAGATAGTGAGTTGTTTAAGGAGCCTAGTCTTTATCGAAGCACCATTGGAGCGTTGCAATACTTGACATTAACAAGACCCAACATTAGTTTCACGGTTAACAAACTAAGTCAATTTCTTCAAGCGCCAGCAGAACTTCAATGGCAGGCCTGTAAACGTGTGTTGAGGTATATTCAAGGTACAAAATTCCATGGTTTAATCTTCAAACCAGACCTCTCTTTGTGTTGAATGCTATGCCGATGCCGATTAGGGTAGTAACTTGGATGATAGAAGATCCACAAGCGGGTATTGCGTGTATGTTGGACCTAACCTAGTTCAATGGAGTTCTCGCAAGCAAAAGGGGGTTGCACTCTCATCTACTAAAGCTGAATATAGGGCTTTAGCACAAACAGCAACTAAGTTGGCATGGTTGGACAGTCTATTCTCTAAATTAGGTGTAAAAATCAGCTCCATTCCCATAATTTGGTGTGATAATGTAAGTGCAGGAGCTTTAGCATCTAATCCCGTATTTCATGCTAGAACAAAGCATATAGAAATAGATGCACACTACATAAGGGATCAAGTGTTAGCCAAGAGAGTCCTGGTGCAATATGTTACTTCTAAGCTGCAAATAGCTGATGTTTTGACAAAGGCTCTCTCCATTTCTTAGTTTCAAGACTTAAAAGGTAAGTTGACAGTGATTGCAGTAGAATTGAAAACTTAGTTGCTGTTGAGATCTTTTATTCACTGGTTTGAGAATGAGTGGCTCTGAGCATCAGTTTATTGATTTGAAGTTGATGTTAGTTGCTGATCAGTTTATTGATTTGAAGTTGGTGTTGGTTGCTGATCAGTTTATTGACTGATCAGGTGTTAGTTGCTGATAAGTTTATTGATTTAAAGTTAGTGTTGGTGTTAGTTGCTAATCAGTTTGTTGATTTGAAGTTGGTGTTTGTTGCTAATCAGTTTATTGTTTTGAAATTGGCATTAGTTGCTGATAATGATCCAATGAGATGTTGCAGTGAGTATCAATTGCTGTGGTGTTAGTGACTGATCAGTTTATTGATTTGAAGTTGGTGTTTGTTGCTGATCAGTTTATTGTTTTGAAGATGGTGTTTATCTGGTTTGAAGTTGGTGTCAGTTACTGATAATGATGAAATGAATATCAGTTGCTGTTGTTGAAGTTAGTATCAGGTTGTTGAAATGAATATCAGTTGATGTTGTTGAAGATAGTATCAGTTGCTGTTTGAAGTTGGCGTCAGTTGCTGATTGTTGAAATTAGTATGATTATTGAAATTAGTATCAGTTGCTGTAGAGATAGCTCTAAGCATGAGTTTAACTGGTTTTAAAATTTTAATCAGTTGTTGAAGATATAATCAGCTCAGTTGGGTTCAACTCAGTTGGGTTCAGTTCACTATGATTCACCTGATTGAGATATAATTAGCTCAGTTGGTTTCAGTTTAGCAATTTGCTTAGCTATGCTTGAAGCTCAACTCAATTTTTTTTTTTTTTTTGGTTGGGTTCAGTTCATTGTGATTCACTTGGCAGACTGCGTATTGGTTTCAGTTCAGCAATTTGCTTAGCTTTACTTGCAGCTCAGCTCAGTTTTGTTAGTAACTTAATTGGGTTTAGTTCACTGTGATTCATTCTGCATATTTGCAGCCTTTATGCTGGATCTTGAGTTTAGTTCAGATCATAACTTATGTCTTTGGGAATCAGAGAAAGATTGTTTTAGTTAAAACACAGCAGATTTTTTTTTTTTTTTTTTTTTACAGAATGAGTTTTTTATAGTAGCAACTACAAAGCAGTAGTTAAAATGCAGCATGATTGTTTCAGCTAAAATGTAGCAGATTTTTTTTGCAGATAGTGAAGAAATGTTGTTATGTATGGAAATGGCATTAGAAGTTGGATTCAAAGTAGTTTGGTTTGAGGGAGCATGTTGACCAAGGTTGACTTTTTTATTAAGGACAAAACTGTAAAAAGGAGAAATGGTATTGTTTCTCTCTTTACTTTCCCTTTTGCTTTCTTCTTCCTCTCTTTCGTTTACTCACTTCTTAATATAAAAGTGAGTTGAGCTTGTTTGTAACAGTTTAGCTAATCAAGCAATACGGAGCATTCTTCTTCTTAAATTCTTCATTTTCTTTGTAATTTTACATTCTCTTTGAGTTTCACAATCATGTGCTTATTTTTAGGAGTACGTTATTTCAGTAGTGAATAATTGTTAGTGGAGTTATGTTCAATGTTTTTAGCAAGTTTGTTAATTATTTTTGTTACAAAATCTTGTATATATTTGTTGTTGATTCAATAAGATTATGTAGTTTGCAGTCTCTATTAAGCCTTTTTGCATTATAGTTGCTTAGATTTTGTTCTTGCACAAATAAAACTACAAATTGGTATCAGAGCTCTTTTTTTCTTAAGCGATTTGTGTGACGTTTGTGAGTAGTGTTATTTGCAAACACCAAACCACCAAACAGAAACCTTGTTTTAATGGCTTCAAATGAATTCTCTCCAGTTTCTCCACCAGTTTTCAATGGTGAAACTGCACACTATCGTACATGCAGTCAGAATGTCTGCTTATTTACAAGCAGTGGACCTCTGGGAGGCAGTCGAAGAAGACTACGAAATCGACCCATTACCTGACAATTCCACTGTGCAGCAAATTAAGGTTCACAAGGAGAGGAGAACTAAGAAGTTCCAGGCCAAATCATGTCTCCATTCAGCAGTTTCTGAAGAATTATTTACCACGATCATGAACTTGGAGTCAGCTTTTGAAATATGGCAGTATCTCAGGGAGGAGTTTCAAGGCAATGCAAGAACAAGAAGCATGTAAATGTTAAATCTCATAAGGGAATTCGAGCTCCAGAAGATGAAAGAGTCTGAGACTATCAAGGAGTATGCAGACAGGCTTTTGAGCATTGTTAACCAAGTGAGGCTTCTTGGAGAGCAGTTTTGTGACAGAAAGATTGTGGAGAAAATTCTGGTGACCTTACTTGAGAAGTTTGAAGCCAAGATATTTGCTTTAGAGGAGTTTAGAGACCTTGAAGAGATCTCATTGGCAAAGCTTTTAAATGCTCTGCAGGCGCAAGAGCAAAGGAGACAAATTAGAGAAGAGGTGTCTATTGAAGGTGCTTTACAAGCAAAGTTGTAGATCCACGAAAGTGGTAAAGGCAAGAAGACCAAATGGAGGAAACACAAAGGTGCTGGAGTCAGCAGCAGTAATGGGAATGCGGGTGCTCAAAATATTAATAGTAATGCTGGAAGGTTTCCTCCATGTCCTTACTGTGGAAGGACTAATCACTATAAGAATAGGTGTTGGAGCAGGCCTGATGTTAAGTGCAATAGATAAAGTCAGATGGGCCATGTGGAAAGAATTTCCAAGAGCAGAAGTAACCAACACGAAGATGAGGCTAAGACTGTGGTTCAAGAAGAAGAATAGCAACTGTTTGTGGCATCCTGTTATGCAAGTAGTAGCTTGAGTAAGGCCTGGCTTATAGACAGTGATTGTACAACCCACATGACGAATGATCCAGAGCTTTTCAGGGAGTTGGACAAATATGTCTTCTCCAAAGTCAAAGTCGGCAATGAAAAGTATATTGAAGTTAAAGGTCGAGGGACCATAGCTATTGAAAGTGTTACAGGCACTAAACTTATCAATGATGTTTTATATGTACCTATCCAAGTGGTGCCTAAAGAAATTACTTATGGAATCTTATCATTGACTAGACTGAATTGAGGCTAATTGAGATATCTTTTGACTCAAAATGAATTATAAGTGGGGTTCTCCGATTTCACAAAGTTGCAGTCGAGGTCCCAATGTTGACGAAGACTAAACTCAGGCTAACGAAGACCTTTGTTGAAGGAAAATCCAATGTATACTATGTAACGAGACTTGAAATGTGGCTAATGTGCGTAAAAAAGTAATTGTTTTTCCCAGTCTCATACAATGAGGACTACTTCATGAATTATCGATCAATCTTGGTCTTCACTATATATGATTCGAGGAAATATCATTCAAGACTGCGAACAGTCTTATACCAACTGACCAAGACCTTCTTTCTATTTTTGAATAACCAAAAAAGAAAAAAGAAAAAATAACTAATATCTACTTGAACTGGAATAATGAAAATTAATTTTACTTAAAAAATGAATTTAACTATGCTGATGGACGTTAACCAACTCTTTTTGAGTAGAACCAAAAGCAACATAAAGTGAGCAATGTGACATTACAACGAACAAGATCAGGGAAACAAGTGAGAATAATCTATTCAAGGTTGACAACCCCATTGTTTCTGGTATTATGTAATGCATGTTATAATTTGGAAACACTTGATATATATAGGCAACTCATGGTACTTAACTTAAGTCTTTGAATAGTCTCCCCCTCTATTTTAAAGCCTAGTAAGTAAAAATTTCTATAACTTCTTGATCTGGATACTAATATTGCTTGTCCTCTGGCATTGATTGATGCATGTACGCTAAGACTTGTTAGACTTAACAGAAGTAAGACGTCTCTGTCTTGTATTCATTCCAAAGGACAGAGGCGAACCTCTTCACCTTATCTACCACATCTAATTAATTTCTTCTTTAACATATTTTTTCTTAGTGGAAGAACAGGGTGTCCACATCATGGGTTAGATTGCAGAAAATTTGTGTAGAATTTCTCAACAAAACAACAAACTTGGAAAGCACCACCGACTTGGATCCCAATTTTGTTGGGAAATTCTACCCCATGTTGTGGACACCATATATTCTTTCACTAAGAAAAAGTACTTTTAAGTAAAAGCTGATGACTTGGTTCACACTCTAGTCAAGGTCTTAGTCTCAATTTTATTTTATTTTATATCTAACAAGAACTAAGATAGTATTGATTCAGATAAAAGTTTCAGGTTTAAAATTAGCATCCTATGAAATTATTTTACCCAATTATAAATAGAGCATCGATGGCCACCCAGCTTTGCCAACCCAGTTAACTTTTTTTTTTTTTAGTTCCAGGGAAATATGGTGGCAAAGACCAAAACGGAAACAAAAAAAAAAAAAAAAAAAAAAAAAAAAAAGAAAGATATAGCTTGTGTTTGAAAATAATATTGAAATCTGACCAATTTGTGGGAATACAATGTGATGTTGAAATCCAATTTGATATACTTTCAAGTAGATAGTATTTCAATCTATATGTACGCATATTCGGAACTACCATAGAATTTATAGGAATGAATGGATCATGGGTTCTACATGTTTAAGCATTGATTTGATCATTGATATATATTTTTACTAGAAAAATCCTCAACTAGTTAAATCAATTTAACTGATTTCTAAAAAAATTACTTTAATCCAATCTGTCATACTCGTACTTTAAATATTTGATCTAATCTCATCTTTTGAACTTAGTGAACTCAAAAATAAATAAATAAATAAAGTTAGATTTAATTTATTAGCTTTAATAAATTAATTTAAATGTTTGGAACACACCCTTATATCAAATTGGCCATCAAAAAAATCCATTTGATTGGTTTAGGCTGGAACTTGCAAGGAACAAAAGTTTATTTCTTCTAAAATAAGATATAATAATAAAATTATATCATATTTTGGACCAACGTCTTCCTTCTAAGTTATAAAGAAATCTAGACATATTATTTTGTACAAGTCTCAAGTTCCTAAGTAGTCTTACTTAAAATTATTTAATATTGATATGTGCTTTAAATCATTAATAAATCAAAAAAAACAAAAAAAAAAGTTATTATATGAATATTTAGACAAAGGAAATCTTATTGGATAAATATATGTATTGCAAAATATTTTAATTTTACTGCTTCAATTTGGTTGATTTACTTGTAATTAGAAGGAGAAATTACTCATGGCATGATTCATGCCTTAATATTGTTATAATAAAGCAGTTAATAATCTTGCAATATTATTAAACACAAGTTACCTGCACTGAAGATACAGGGTAGGGCTAAAGAGCCAGAGGCCCCATAAATTACTATTTTGAATAAATATCACAACATTTTTGAAAAAATAGCTGGTAATTTAACTCCAATAATATTTTAGAAATCCTATGATAAGACCATGTAAACACTCAAAGATTTTGAGTATCCCAACTTATTCAAAAGGTTCTACAGATTGATTCTTTCCCAAACTCTTCAATACCATGGAATCAAATCCTTAAAACTTCTTAGCTTTTTGAATATTGATGAGTGACCCACAAGCTGTGGAAGGTAACAAGAGTGGCACTTGCATCAATTGCAACTACATCAACAAGAGGTGTCATCACCTCTCTAACATGTGTATCCTTTATCTCTAACACATTTTCAATTATATCCCGCAAATAAATTCTTAAGGAAATAGCATTTGTACGTTGTAAGTTCTTTTTAATAAAATTCCCCTTTTGTTAGTTATCAAGAAAATGTGAAATAATCAAAATGAGCCATATCATTGCGATCATCACATATAACTAGTCAGCAATCTATTCTGCCAAGAAATTGGCAATAGGACGAAGAATAAAATTGATTGTGAAGCTTCTGGTTATGTGTATGTGCCTTTACAGATTTCTTTGACTACTAGCGTTCGGAAACTAAACAAAATAACTTATGTTTAACATCAAAATGTGAAAATATCAGAAAATTATAATTTATTAATTTCATTACTCATTCTTCCTCCTCTATTGCCCTACTCAACTCTGCTCCCCGCAACATCAGCTTCAACTCATCTCCAATAACGTATGGCTCACTGATAAAGAAGATACAGATAACTAATGGGAAAAAAAGAGTTAATAGAACACTATTTATGACGAACTAAGCAATAGACTCTTTCAATTAATATGTCCTCACTAATAAGAATATTTGCCTCATATACAGGACATTGGGGCATAGCCTGATCAATACTTAAGTGGCAACATTCAAACAAAATCCTAAATCCTTTTTAATAACATAATACAGTCAAATGAAATTCCCCTTGTAATTATTAGATGATTGAATAAACATCAAGGATTAGACTCTTATTTTTATTACATATATAACTACCACTTAAACCTCTGCTTCGTTGCTAGTAACCTACTGCCCCATTCTAACCCTAACTTCCTTCTCTACATAGCTGTAAACATGATATGAATAACTTCATACAAATATAACTTGATAAATACCAAATTTATTATCGCAACCTTGTGTCCTGATCTTTTGCTAGCCAAGAATTACCTTCTTGTATACAACAGTAAACCATTTGGCTCATTCAAATGAGTTGTCTAAAATCACAACATGATCAAGAGACGTGACAATTTGATGGAAATGGCTAACAAATGAAGTATGATGTGGAACATACAAAAAGATAAAAAAAAATAGCAATGATTATCTTCTCACCAAAAAAAAAAAAAAAAATACTAAAAGATCATGATAAAAAATACCGTCTTCCTTTCAAACCAAGAGCTTTTAGCATTCCCATTGATAGATATGTAACAACTCTTGCCACCCGGTAAAGTACCAAGGAAAGCCATGCCACTGGTCTGACCTAGAAACATTGCAAAGTCAAATAGTGCCCAGACAGTAACATCAGCAAAGCACGGAAAACCTACAGAACTACATAAAGCATGAGGTTGGGGAAAAAAAAGGGGAAGCCAAATCTATTAAGCATTAATAGAGACGCCCTTATTTAGATTGAAGAAAATGAAATATATAATTTTTAAACTTTACCACAAACCTAGCAACCCCTGTGGCACTACGAACAGCAATACTTTTTGGGTTAATTTCAGCGAGAAGTAATATGGCCACCTAATATCATTCAGGAAATGAAAACTGGTTAAGGCAATTGAAATAACGTATAAAAATCTTAGTGTGTATCTGCATGAGTTTTTAATCCATAGACAACATGAACTTTGTTTCAATGAGGACAAATACTCAGTTTGATGGCAACGTATATCCTGTGCACCCATAACATCTTAGATGTCAACTATAAGCACTGCCTGTCATTTCAATATGAGTTCATAATATATATGCATGTCCTTAAAAGAGAGAGAAAGTTAGACTCACAATCATTACTCCTGTTGCTGCAAGGACCCCAGCCTCACCAAATAAAGTTGTTGCTGCCTCTGTGACTAACGCAGTGGCTCCAATATTTGCCACACTGAATACGTAACTAGAATCTATAAAAGAAATAATTTTCAAATTCAATATGAAAACAAAAGAATTAGTTATGCTTACATTAAGGGGGAGGGTAGAACGTTGTGCCAATGAAAATAGTCGTCAAAAACCGAGTAACATCACTGCAAAGCATTTTAAAGACACCATTATCAGGCTCTTTTTCTACCAATTCCCACACCTGAATCAGAATAATATCAATTGGCCAATTAGAACAAATAAAACTATTTGAAGAGATGGCAATCATCTACTTGCACCAAAAAGTACCATATCATGTTTCAGTTAACATCTTTTATGCTGAAACAGGTAATATGTTTTAGAATTCTCATTCGGCTATCCCTCAACTTCAAACAACTAAAACCCAAAAAAAGAAAGAGCATTCACAACACCTCAACGGAACACAGTCTAATATTATACCCAACATAGTATAATTGGACCTTTATAACTACATATGATAAAGCAGCACTAGAATCTTTAGTGACTTTTTTCACGACCCAGTTCTGCAGTGACTTTGTTTATTGGTTTCACGTGGGTTCTAGTGTCAAAAATTTTGTTTTTCGGCAACCTAGAAATGTGAAACTTTGAATAGTGATGAATTCTGGGTGAAATCTTGACAAGAATTTCAGAACATCGATTTTGGTGGAGGAAAAACGAGTTTTTTTTATTGTTGGAACGAACTTGGGTCGATTGAAAACGGAAGATTCAAGAGAAAAATCCATGAAATATGAAAAAAAAAATGAATTCAAAACTGAAACTTTGATAAATCCCGGCAAAAATAATTAGAAAAAACAAAAAAAAAAAACCCCCAGAATTTAAAAGTAGTAAATTCGGTCAAAATTTGAGAATTGAAGAAGAATTTATGGGTTTTGGGGTTTATGGACTTTGGGATATAGTTGAAATGGAAGATTTAGCGAAGTGAAAGTGGAGACTCCTCCATTTTCAATATTTGGTTTGGTAGTTTGATTGGTATTGCAGACCAAGGGTTAATGTGTTGTGTTATGGCAGGTGGGACTGTTAAATTACTAGGATTGCCCTGATTAAGTTCTTTCAACCATTATTACAAATTATAGGAGTTTTCTGTTGTGAATACAATGTATTCCATAGACAAGCCTATTACCAATCCGCATTCGTAATCCATCAAAAACAACATTAAAATTATTTATATTAAGACATTATTGAATTGTTTCATCTTCTACATTATTGTATCTTGAGACAGATACACGCACGTTGTAAATTTTTACGTAGAGAATAAATTTTTCCTCACATCATGTTCAAAGGTTCAAATTTCATTCCCAAGTAACGTTCTACTTTGGAGTCCAAACTGTTCAACTCTAACATTGCATTACCATAAACCAAAATTACAAACAACATCAAACATTGCCACACAAAATAATGGAAAGAGAAAGTAAAATACTAAACTATTTACTCAAGTAGATAATAATATCAAAATCAGAACTTTTCTAGTGTACAAAATCTATTTGTACTTTGATAACATAATCAAAATTAAGACTATTAAGTTCTCGTCATCATCAAGAAACCTAGCAGAATTGTGTTTTATTAAGGTTCAGCCTACAAATTCAAGTTTACTTCTCAAAACCGGAATTTGATCTCACAGTAGACTCCACTGCTAGCTGAACAAAAGAAGAAGACTTGTTTTCTAGCAACTTTGATGGAGAATCATATTCCTCGATAAGCCCTACACAAAGATGTTGAAAAACCAAATGTGGCCACAAACACGAAAGTAGGGGCACCCCAGAAGACAAAACTGGTCATGGCAGAGGTGTAAAGATATTTTTTCAACCATCCAGCCTCACTCATTCTAAGTTCAACTATTTTCGACAAAAACTTCCTCTCCCATCCCTGCAGTTTAAGAATTCTCATGTTCCTTAGAATCTCAGAAGTTGCCTTCATCCTCGTATCTTTTGATTCCATCAACTTTACTTGGAACCTGTTTTGCAATCTCCCCAAAGGAAAATTCGGTACCATAGCAATTATTATTGCCAAAAAAGCTGCAATCGATGCAAGCCCAAGATTTCTATACAATATAAACAAGGCCAAACCCACTTACACCGGCACAAGCCATGGATCATGCATGGACCAACTGAAATCACCTACTCTCTCAGCGTCAACTGTCATGAAATTTATTATTTCCCCACTAGTGCGCTCCTGCTTCGCCTGACGAGAAAGTGTCAAACCTTATTGTACACCATTGCGACAAGAACTGCTCGGATCCTAATTCCAACCAGCCGCAACCGAAAGAAATAGTGTACAAAAAAAAGAGATTCTTGACCCTGCATCATCACTTACATTTGAATTACCATTTAAAAGAGATTCTTGAAGGAGGGTACCTTCACCCTCACTTTTCTTAAAAAACCCCACATAACAGAAAACCAACCCACTCATAACAGAGACAACATAAGATACTAAGTACTGAATGGGTAAAGACACATGGTTTCTGTAAAGAACAATGTCAATAACAAGAGATTGCCATGTAAGAAGCCCACCAAACTCTCAATAAAAATGGGAACTTTTGTCCACCTGAATCAAAAAACTGGGTATGCAAATATACACAAATTGCACCCCAACCAAGCGCTTTCACCACTAAATCCAAAAGGGTCATCACTTTATCATCAGACCAACCATTTCTTTGCCAATAGAAGTAACTCAACAAACACAACACAAGATTAAGCACCGAAACGCTTAAACAACTCACCAAAGTTTTCTTATAACACAAAACCCCCCTTTTCTTAAACCTCTCCTTTGACTCTTCAGTTCTATGAGTAACACTCTCTCTCAGTTTCTTCCAAACCCACGAGAATAACAAAACTAGTAACAAAACTGAGAGTAATGAAGCAGAAAACCCCCGTGAGAAAATGGGTTTGAGATGAAACTCAGTACCTGAATACATTATTGAATATAAGTGTGGAAAGAAAGTCAACGAAACATGCACTGTTGAATCAAAAAGCTCCATTTCTCAAGCTCGAAGACTCTTTTGATTTTTATTTATAGATATAATTGAGTGACAAAAGACGGGTTGTTGGAAGAGGGTTAACTTGTCGACCAAGACAAAGTTGACACAGAGAGAGAGACAGCTAAGCACCAAAGCTGAAGTGAGACAAAATTTGGCGCCTTTCCAGGTAAGTCGCGAGAGGGAGAAGGGAGAGAGAAGTTGACCCACGTGTCAAACTGTTGGACAACATCATGGTTTCACCATGGTCTTAAACAAACCATTATGTAAGCTCTACCGACTACCCAATAACTATTATTTTACAAGCTTAGGATTACCACTTTATCCTTTAGCTAATATTTAAATTATCATATTATAATGCAGGAAACCTCATTACACTTCACCTTTCTTTTTCTTCAACTTCTTTGCTAATAATATTCAAATTTATGTGCCTTAATCAATACCGGCTGTTTTGATAGGAGCATTATGCTCAAGACCAAGAATGCATAAAAGTTTTTTGCATCTACCAGAAACTACAGCTATAAACACCACCATACAATCTGACACACTAACAGAAACTAAAATGTAATATACTCAACTATATATTTAAGTAGTTTATACTATCAAAATCTGTAATAAACCATCCCTCAGAGTACATTAACAAATTCTAAGTTGATCTTCAAGATCTCACAACACTTTTTTTTTCTTCTTTATTAGAGCATAATCAAATTTAACACGAATATTTTTTTATTTTTTTGTTATAATCAAGAAACTCTGTAGAACTATGTGTTTTATTAAGGTTCGGCCTTCAACTCCTAGTTTATTCAACTTTTAGTTTATTCCGGTTTCGTCATGCCATGAAACACTCTCAAGTTGATATCACTCAGTGTTTGATTAAGAGAAGAAATATCCCAGGAGAAGTTCCCATCAACTATCTCAACTGCTGTATTAGAACAATTTCTGGGCTGCTTTCTCTTAGTTCCCTGCAACATCAGTCTGCATTAGTGTAATCTTTTCTTCGGGGCCAAATTAAAAATACGTGCCTAAAGCTCTGTGAATTGGCATGGTAACTCACAAACCACATTAAAATTGTTTAAAATAATACATTCATTGAATTGTTTCATCTACTTCAATTTCCAGGGAAGGAGAGTAGACAAACGGAACAATCATCTGTTACTTCAACACAGATGACTTTTTATGAACTGGATTCCTTAGTAAGGTTCTTCTACTTCGGAATCACAAGTGTTCAATTCTAATATTGCATTACCATAAACCAAAATTATAAACTGTTTTTTATTCAAACATTCTGCACACTAACAGAAACTCAAATGTAAAATACTCTTTTTTATTCAGGTAGATTATAATACCAAAATCAGAAATTCACTAGTGTACATAACCAGCCGTAATCTCCCAACACTCTTTTTTCATACATAATAAAAATTAACAGAATACATTTTTTTCATATTTAAGAAAGTAAGCAGAACTGTATTTTATTAAGGTTTGGCCTTCATATTCAAGTTTAGTTCTCTAAACTGGAATTCGATCTCACAGTGTACTCTGCAACAAGCTGAGCAAAAGACGAAGACTTGTTTCCTAGCAACTTCGATGGCGAATCATATTCCTCGATAAGCCCTACATATAGATGTACAAAAATCAATAATATGTCATATAATCCAATCTATTGGACAATTCAGTTAAATGAGTAAACTAACCATGATTAAGAAGCAGAACCATATTACTATCAATAACAGATGTTATCCGATGTGCAACTGTTATGACCGTGCAATCAGAAAAGTGCAGCCGTAGAGTTTGCTGAATCAGATTATCCGTAGCAGTGTCAACAGATGCTGTAGCTTCATCAAGCACCAGGACCTTACTTTTCTTTAGTAGCACACGTCCAAGACAGACCAATTGCCTCTGACCCATACTCCAGTTCTCTCCATTCTCAGTAACTGCAAAATCCATATTAACATATACAATGAAATTTATGTGCCTTAATTAGTTTCAAGAAATTTTCAACTCATACAATAGGAATAAGAGGAGACAGACCTTTGGAATCTAGCTTCTCTTCCTTCTTTCTAACTTCATCTCCAAGTTGACACTTATCCAAGGCCTAAAACCATTTATATAAATTTTACCAAACCAAATCTACAATTACAAAGTCTGAAAACACCGAATGTCGGACAAAGGTGGAAAGGGAACTCGGAAACACTGCCTACTATAATAAAATAAAAGCAACCCACCTCCCATATTTGCTCATCTGTGTATTCTTCAAGAGGGTCCAGGTTGCTTCGTACAGTTCCTTCAAACATGGTTGGATCTTGAGGAATGATGCTTAGTCTTGACCGTAAATCATGCAGTCCAATTGATGAGATATTGATTCCATCAATCATAATCTGACCAGCTGCAGGCTCAACAATCCGAAACAGTGTTTGAATGAGAGTCGATTTACCACTTCCTGTTCTCCCTACAATGCCAGTTTTCATTCCTCCCGGAAAACTGCAAGTCAGACCTCGTAACACAAGTGGCAAGTGCGAAGCATAGCGAACCTACACGCAAACCATAATAATTCATCAAGAAAATATTTCTAAGGAATGAGAGAGAGAAGTATAAAACCAGTAGAGTTACCTGTAGATCACGAATGTAAACTTCTCCATATGATGGCCAACACCGGTAAGGCCGGCTTTCTTCTATCACAAGAGGTGGCTCACTAGGAGTACAAGTGTATTGAAGTATCCTCTCGACTGAAATAATCTTGTTCTCCAGATTACATAGATTGTATATGAAATAAATTTGTAACGTGTTTAGACTGAGTCCATATGTCACAGCCACGCCCGCAATTGCTTTAAACAAGGAAAAGAAAAAAGAGGTTTGTTAACTGCTCCTTTAACAATTAATGTCGATACCAAGAAAGATAGCAATAACATTCGTGAATAAAATACCTGGATCAATAACACCCTTTGGAATAGAAATCAGGAAAATCAAAGAAAACGCAAACGTTATAGAAGACAACATATTCAGGCGGAAGCACAGCCATTGCATAGCAGCAGCACTCTGGAAATTGGGCCGAGAATATCCATCCATCAGTTTCATATTTGTGTCTCGGAACCTTGATTCTTGATCAAAGCTCCGAATAGTTGTTGACCCTGAAATTGTTTCAGCAAAATGCTGTATTACTGGAGCTTTGCATACTCCTACTAACCGTGAAAGTTCTCGTGCTGAGGGTAAGTAATATTGCTGCAAAATTATAACACTGTTAGAAATCACCCTTTAAAAAAGGATAAACAATATGATAATGAATGGCGTTAACATAATCACATTATATTAACTCTTCTCTAGAACTTCTTTGCAGATTCTGTAACTTAAAAAATAAGGCAATACAGCACTTTAAAAGTCAACTTTACAAGCAAATCTCGTGGAAAAACTAAAACAAAACGAAAGATAATACAAAAAAACCTGAGGTAATAGTAAAGAGTGTATAGGAGATTTGATGTGAAGCCATATTTTTGTGTAGCTTAGAAGAGTAGCTGTGGACACAAGGATTACCTGATACCAAATGCTGCTTACAATCACAGGGATAAAAACAAGAAAAACCTGCCGTGCAACCTGAGACATCACAATAATGATTCCTAGAAGCTGGATAATCGAGAACGCAAGAGACCCAACTCGAGACGGAATGTTCAAATCAACAGCACTTTGATCGGTAGAAGCCTATACAAGCAAAAGCATACAAATTATATTTGGTATATTATTGGAATTAACAAAACTCAGTAAGAAAACACAGAAAATGTTCCCATGTTGAATCACATGCTGACACAAAGATAGATATATATCAACTTACTCTGTTTAGTATTCGTCCACTAGGAGTCGCCTCAAAGAAGGCCATGGGGGCGCGGAAAATACACAGATGCATTTTATTAAAGAGAACACTGGCAGTTTTGTATCCTGCTGTTGCAAGAAGTGTGGCTCTGCAAAGTATACAAAAGGAACTCCCAATAGCCAGAGCTACATAAACAGTAATTAGTGTAAAGCCCCCAACAGGTTGTTTTGCATCCTCAGACACAGGAGTTGCCAAAGCCATCCAATAATTGCTGCCTATTTGAAGAGCCTGAAAGAGAATCTGTGCCAACAATATAAATGGTACAAGGGCTCCTCCATATGCTGTAGTGATGAACTTCCAGTACACCCAGAACCCAACTCTACCTTTCTCTCTCTCTTCTTCTTGCACAAGCTGCCCTTTCGCCTCTGCTACTTCCTCTGCTTTATCATTCTGAATATCTTTATGTTCTTCTTTATTAACAACACCTCCATTACTACTTGTGCCACAATTTTCTTTGCTAGTATTTACATTTTCTGAAACTGGCGCACCATCGATGGACTCCAGAGCTGACAAAGCTTGCTTATGTGCACCCATAAGTTCCATAAAGTCCGTTCCCGAATTCAGAATTCCACTGTACTTTCCAGATTGTATAATCTTTCCATCTTTCATTACCTAACACAACAAGGGATGAATAGAGTTAATGAGTTATGAATTTGAAGTAATGCACCCAATTAAAACAACAAAAAACAAAAAAGAGTAATGTACATTGCTCACCAAGATAAGATCAGCAGCAGGTAAGAACTCCACTTGATGAGTGACATAAATCACCGTTTTTGAAGTCAAAGCACCCAGCAAAACTTCCTGCCACATAAAAATAAGTAGTAGTTTGTTAGGATCTCACATTAGAAGGGAAAAGGGGGCATATTGGTTATAAAGGGCTTGGAAACTCTCCATTGGCAAGCCGGTTTTCTAATGAGAATTCTACCCAAGTCCACAAAAGGCCCACTATGCAACCAATTGTTTGAGTTGTTAGATGGGTATATAACAAATGATATCATAGCCAAACCCTGCCCAAGCCCATGTTCCGATAGGGGCTACCTAGGAAGGGGCGACTTCGGAGAGTAGGTCACCCAAAGTGAAGCCATCCAGAGTAGGCTAACGTGGACCTTATTGGAAGGGAAAAGGGGGGGCATGGCTACATAGGAAGGGGCGACCTAGGAGAGTAGGCCACCCAGAGTGAAGCCGTCCAGAGTGGGCCAACGTGAACATTGGGTCTCAAAGCCTTGAGAGGGAAGTAGGGTGGGCGACATGGGAGAGTAGGCCACCCAGAGTGAAACCGTTTAGAGTAGGCTAACAATGTTTCGAAAGAGGTGACCTAGGAAAACGCTACCTAGGAAAGGGCGACATGGGGGAGCATGTGGGTTATAAAAGACTTGGGCTCCCTCCCTTGACAAGCCCGAAAAAACAAGAAAGAATACCACAATCCATTAATCGAGAAATATTTATGCTTAAATTTGTTGAATAAAAAATAAATTCCACAAGAAGTGAAAGCATTTGTGATTGGAACAGATTTAACCTTGAAGAGGTGGGATCCTGTATGTGCATCCAAAGCACTAAAAGGATCATCAAACAGATAGATATCAGCATCATGGTACAGAGCACGTGCAATCTGTATTCTTTGCTTCTGTCCTCCACTCAAATTGATTCCCCTCTCACCTATAACTGTCTGATCACCAGAAGGAAGGATTTTTAAATCCTTCTCAAGGCAACATGCTTCAAGAACTCTGTCATACCTTTCTCTGTCCATCTCCTTACCAAACAAGATGTTGTCTTCAATCTTGCCACTCTGTATCCATTGTGACTTAGTAACATAAGCCTTTGTACCACACAGCTTAAGATTACCAGATATCTTGGGTACTTCTCCCAAGATACAGGAAAGTAAGCTAGATTTACCCGAGCCAACAGTACCACAAACTGCAACTCGCATGCCATGGAAAACTTTCAAGTTGATGTCTCTTAGCGTTTGATTTGGGGAAGAAACATCCCAGGAGAAGTTCGCATCAGCTATGTCAATTGCTTTATCAGAACTACCAGTTGGCTGCTTCTCCATAACATCAGCCTTCAAGTCATCAAGACTTAGGAAAGATGCAATCCTATCAAGTGAAACTTTAGTCTGAATTATGGTTGAAATTGTGTCAGGAAGATTTTGGATAGGCTGTTGAAGAATCCTTAACGTTGCAAGTGCAGATAAGATCTTGCTCGACTCAAGCGGGATTCCTAAAAGCATACAAGCACCAAATGTGGCCACAGACACGAAAGTAGGGGCACCCCAAAAGACAAAACTGGTCATGGCAGAGGTGTAAAGATATTTTTTCAACCATCCAGCTTCACCCATTCTAAGTTCCACAATCTTAGACAAAAACTTCATCTCCCATCCCTGAAGTTTAAGAATTCTCATGTTCCTTAGAATCTCAGAAGTTGCCTTCATCCTCGTATCTTTTGATTCCATCAACTTTACTTGGAACCTATTCTGCAATCTCCCCAGAGGAAAATTCGGTACCATAGCAATTATTATTGCCAAAAAAGTTGCAATAGATGCAAGCCCAAGATTTCTATACAATATAAACAAGGTCAAAAAAACTTGCAGAAGCACAATCCATGGATCGTGCATGGACCAACTGAAATCACCTACTCTCTCAGCATCGACTGTCATGAAATTTATTATTTCCCCACTAGTGCACTCCTGCTTCGCCTGACAAGAAAGTATCAAACCCTTATTGTACACCATCGCGACAAGAACTGCTCGGATCCTAATTCCGACCTGCTGCAGCCAAAAGAAATAGTGTATCTCGGAGAAGTTCTCCACAAATTTCGCAACAAGAAAAGCAGAAACCAAAACATACCCCTCATTTTTAAATTCCCGCCTCCCAGTGAGGTATTGCACAAAAGTGCCAATGAGATATGGGCCAACATATGTGGCCATGGTGTGTAAAAGGATAAGGAAACCTGTTAACAGAATTTCCTTCCATGTTGACAAGATCAATGCCTTCACCAGTTTTAGTGTGGTAACTCCACTCCCCACACCACCATCTGCTTCAAGCTTACTTCTAAAAATTGGAAAAGCCTCAACTACACTATCATGCCTATCCAACTGAGGCACATCCTCAAGGTCTAATGTTTTCTTATAGCCGACAGCAATCAAGGAACCCATCCAAGAGAATGTAAAAAGACTAAATAGACCAGCAGTTGAATAATGGGTCACATTATCAGCCCCTCTGGACTTGATTCTTGACCCTACATCATCACTTACATTTGAATTACCATTCAAAAGGGGTTCTTGAACGAGGGTATTTTCACCCTCACTTCTCTTAAAGAACCCCACATAACAGAAAAACAACCCAGTGATAACAGAGACAACATCAGATACCAAATACTGAATTGATAACAACAAATAGTTTCTGTAAAGAACAGTGTCTGTAACAAGACAATAACAGGAGATTAACATGTAAGAGCCCCACCAAACTCTCAATAAAAATGGTAATTTTTTTTCACCTAAATTAAAAAACTGGGTATGCAAATAAACACAAATTGCCCCCCAACTAAGCGTTTTCACCACTAAATCCAAAAGGGTTACCACTTTATCATCCGACCAACCATTTCTATGCCAATAGAAGTAACTCAACAAACACAATACAAGATTAAGCACTGAAAGACTTAAACAACCCACCAAAGTTTTATTATACCACAAAACCCCCCTTCTATTAAACCTCTCCTTTGACCCTTCAGTTTTATGACTAACACTCTCTCTCAGTTTCCTCCAAACCCACGAGAATAACAAAACTAGTAACAGAACTAAGTGTAATGAAGCAGAAACCCCCCGTGAGAAAATGGGTTTGAGAAGAAACTCAGTACCTGAATACATAACTGAATATAAGTGTGTAAAGAAAGTTAACGAAACATGCTCTGTTGAATCAAAAAGCTCCATTTCTCAAGTTCGAAGACTCTTTGATTTCTATGTATGGATATAAATATATAATGTATTAAGTGAGTGACAAAAGATTAGTTGTTGGAAGAGAGTTAACTTGTCGACCAAGACTCAGTTGAGAGACAGAGAGAGACTTAAGCACTACAGGTGAAGTGAGGCAAAATTTGTGGCCTTTTCAGTAAGTCGGTTAGAGGGAAAGAGAAGTTGACCCACGTGTTTGGCGGCTCTTGGACATCGTCATAGGCTTCATCATCGTGCAAAACAGACCATTTTGTAAGCTCAACCCAACTAACATTATTATTCCAGTACAAGCTAACAAACACTACTTCAACCTTTAGCTAATATTTAAACATCCATTATGCAGGAAACCTTAAAAAATTATATCTGCATTTCTTCTTTCTTTATTTCTATATTTCTTTTCTTTATTTTATATATTTTTGCATAAACGTGGAAGAGTAGTTTTTTTATAGTTTTTGAGTTGTCATGGTGAGTGAGTGGGCTCACTACTAAAATAAATATTAAAATGGAATTTGATGTCCCAGTGTACTCTGCTACAAGACACATTGAAACACCTAAACAAGAGACTAAATTCTGCTTATACCACAAAAACCGGGTTTTCTTAAACCTCTCCTTTGACTCTTCAATACTATGACAAACACTCTCTCTCATTTCTTCCAAGCCCACGAGAATAACAAAACTGGTAACAGAATACAGAACTAAGTGTAATCAAGCATTATATTTGAATATGACAGTTAACGAAGCATGCTTTCTGTTGAATCAAAAAACTCCATTTCTCAAGTTTGAGGACTCTTTCAATTTGTAGGTATATACATACATACTGTACATAATGTATTTAAAAAAAAAAAAAAAAAAAAAAAAGGAAGAAGCCTGCAAGAGACTGATGACATATTGGAATAGAGTTAACTTGTCGACCAAGACTCAGTTGACAGAGATAGAGCTAAGCACTACAGCGAAGTGTCACAAAATTTGGCGCCTTTCCATGTAAGTGGAGCGGAGGGAGAAAGAATTTGACCCTCGTGTCAAACTGGGATTCATCATGGTCCAAAACAAGCCATTATGTAATATGAAAGCTCTACCAACTACCCACTAACATTATTATTCTAATACAAGCTAAAGATATCCACTTTAATCTTAGCTAATATTCAACCTCATTACACTTTAACCTTCTTTTTCTTCAACTTTTTTGCTAATAATTTCCGATTACAAAGCTGCCTTTTGAGTTGTGTGCTCAACAGGTAGAACAGTAGCATTTGTGATTTATAATTTTTTCTTGGGCCCAAGCATAACATATTGCTACGTTCTATATTTAGTTGGAAAAATGTGCCTGAAGCTTTGGAAAATTGTCATGGTGACTAACAAACCACTTCACATTTTTTTAACATTTATTGAATAGTTTCATGTAATAATTCAATTTCCAGAGAAGGGACAGTAGGAAATTGACTATAATAAATATCACATTCTGGAAATGGATACATGAACATTCATCCAATGAGAATATATGTTATTTCAACATCAAACACTGCACACAAACAGAAACTGAAATGTAAAATACTCTGATTTGTATTCAAATAGATTGAAATATCAAGTTATTACATAATCTGTAATGAAGCATCACTAAGATTACATTTAACAACTTCTAACCTGATCTTCAAGATCTCACGTTTTTTGTTGGTACAACATAATCAAAATTAACACAATACTATTTTCATCATCATCAAGAAACTCAGCAGAACTGTGTTTTATATTAAGGTTTCACCTTCAAATTTCAGTTTACTTCTCAAAACTGGAANCAGCCTATAAGAGACTGAGTGAGTGACATATTGGAAGAGAGTTAACTTGTCGACAGAGATAGAGCTAAGCACTACAGCTGAAGTGTCACAAAATTTGGTGCCTTTCGATGTAAGTGGAGCGGAGGGAGAAAGAAGTTGACCCTCGTGTCAAGCTGGGATTCATCATGGTCCAAAACAAGCCATTATGTAATATGAAAGCTCTACCAACTATCCACTAACATTATTATTCTAATACAAGCTAAAGATATCCACTTTAATCTTAGCTAATATTCGACCTCTTTACACTTCAACCTTCTTTTTCTTCAACTTTTTTGCTAATAATTTCCGATTACAAAGCTGCCTTTTGAGTTGTAATTTATATTTTTTTCTTGGGCCCAAGCATAACATATTGCTACGTTCTATATTTAGTTGAAAAAATGTGCCAAAAGCTTTGGAAAATTGTCATGGTGACTAACAAACCACTTCACAATTTTTTAACATTTATTGAATAGTTTCATGTAATACTTCAATTTCCAAAGAAGGGACACTAAGGAAATTTACTATAATATATATCACATTCTGGAAATGGATACATGAACATACATCCAATGAGAATATATGTTATTTCAACATCAAACACTCTGCACACAAAAAGAAATTGAAATGTAAAATACTCTGATTTGCATTCAAGTAGATTAAAATATCAAGTTATTACATAATCTGTAATAAAGCATCACTAAGATTACATTAAAAACTTCTAACCTGATCTTCAAGATCTCACGCTTTTTGTTGGTTCAAAATAATCAAAATTAACACAACACTATTTTCATCATCATCAAGAAACTCAGCAGAACTGTGTTTTATTAAGGTTTCGCCTTCAAATTCTAGTTTACTTCTCAAAACTGGAATTGGATCTCACAATGTACTCTGCATTTTGATTTGTGTGCTGAACAAGTTCTTGCATTTCTGAATAAAAATCAAAACTTATTATTCAATACAAAATCTTTTCAGGAAAAGGATGATTGAACTTATCAGTCAAGTAATCATTGTAGTGTTTAATACGAAAGGAAATAAGATAAAAGATTAAAGTTGATTGCAGGTGAGTGACAGACGATGAACAAAAAAATTCTGATCTAGAAGCCAATCTATAACCTTAAGTCAATAAAGGGCACTTTCAAACTTGTCTATTCTTTACTTTTAGTGGTAAAATTCACATCTTTAAGCTATGATTCAATAATGGTTTATTTTTTCACTGTATCAATGGTAAAATCCAAATAGTAGATATGGCTCATGCTCCGTGTGAAACAAGCAGGTTAGAAAGCACTTTTACAGTTTGATTTATAGAATATGTAACACATCATGTTGACCATATTTGAGATATGCAGCATAATTTGGCAATAAACAATAGATCTTCTATTACATTTCTCTTAACAAGTTCAATTCAATTCTAAGAATCGTTTCGAAATGTGTTAAATTGATTTCCTTGAAGTATAGATCCCAAAAATTGGTTGTATACAAAATGTTTAACGCTGAAAGAAATGTCTCAGCTACCAGTTCTACCAGATTTTGTCCTCCAGCCTTGTTGAAGGAGAGGTCCAATGATTCAAGTTCTGTCAAATTTCCCAACGGTGGTGGAACATAACCTGTAAGGTGGTTGTGGGAAAAGTTGACTACTTTGAGAACTCAGAACTTCCATTGGGGCACTGAGCACAAAACTGCAGAACTAACAAATATTAAGACATTTATTTCTCCTGGTGAAGAAAACGGATTAATCATGATACCGCAGAAGGTTACAAATCTCCAAAATTTCATTTGTCTGTTTTTGTTTTTGTGAACTAGCCGAATAATGATTCTCGATGAATAGTAAAATATATACATATATATATTTTTGTTGGTAATCCGGAACACTTTGGCCAGCATGCCCAGAAGAGTCTTCTAAGTAATTTTATGTGACATTCATATATATTTTGATGATACTCCCGATAATGAAGATAATATAATAATGATTCCAAGTTCTTGAATATTCATTATATATTCAAAGCAAAATCCATGAAATATGAACAGAAATGAACTAAAATTTAAATGCATATTGTGCTAATACAATTGCACAAACACGAAACAAACACAAATCAAACCCCTATAAAATCAAGAAATTTTATACCCTACAAGGCCAAAGGGTGGTGATAGCCGTCTAAGCAATTGAGAAGAACGCAGACAACCCAAAAGCACAGCCAAAACCAAACTTTCCCTTTAAACAATCTCAAAACCTAAGAAACTTTAGGCCAAGCATTCTTCATTAACAATATGCTCTGTCCATAACTCCATACCCTGCGTTTACTGCACTTTCAACAGCCAAAAACTCTCTCGCAACCAAACACCAAGGCCTTTTAAAAAAATTAATGCTTTTCTCTTTTATATTTGATTGCTTACACTGACAGAAAACATAGAAGATAAAAAGAAAAAGGAAAAAAAAAAAAAAAGATACAACACTTATATATAATCAACACTCTTAACAAAGTTGAAAGCATTAACCTCTTCTTCCCCCACATTTCTTGCTCGGCCTTCTCCCCTTTCTATGATGTTCTCCCTCAACTATCCTTACAAGCCACTGAGGCTTTCCTGTTAAAAATACAAGATATCCCATGATCAATCCAAAAACCATTCCACATCCATAGCCCATCAACACCACTTTCCAACCGAATCCAATAGAAGACTCTGCATCATCTTCTAATTTTGAAGGTGGTTGTAGTGTCTCATCACTTCTGCATTCTTTTGACAATGGAAATCCACAGAATCCTGAGTTTCCCACGTATGAAGTATTTTCAAAGGTATCAAAGTGGGGTGCTCTTGGAATGGGCCCCGTGAGTTGGTTTTGAGACAAGTCTAGCACTCCAAGAAAATCTAAATTTTTCAATTGCCATGGCATTTTTCCAACGAGCTTGTTTGAAGAAAGATCTAAGGATTCAAGAGCATTCAATTTTCCAAGTGATGATGGGATGCAACCTATTAATTTGTTTAAAGAAAGATTGAGGTGTAGAAGTGAATGAAGCTCTCCAATTACTTCTGGAATTTCTCCATAAAAATTATTATTCAAAAAATCAATGGTGGTGAAAACAGTGATAATTTTCACTAGCTCAAACTCATACTCTTTCATTGTCACTGTAATGGAATCTTGATAATACTTTTCACCCATATATTGCAACTTTTTCTCTGCTTCACCAACATCCATCATGGCATTAAGATTTTTGAAATACTTCGCTGGCAATAGACCACCAAATTTGTTGTTTGAGAGGTCAAATACTTTCAACTTAGGAAAACACTGCTTCGTCTTTGAGCAACCCAATACAGAACCATAAAATTGATTTGAATGAAGGACAAGAACTTGCAACTTAGTGAGACTTTCTAGCCAATATGAGAAAGTATCGTTTATCTTGTTGTTTCCAAGATCTAAAACTTGAAGCATCGTACAATAGACCAGAGATTGTGGGATTGGCCCTTCCAATTCATTCTCATTGAAGTTAAGGGTCCTCAAAGGACTGCCCTTTGCAAATTTTCCTAGAATGGTGCCATAGAGTTTATTTTTTCGCAAATCCAACATGTGAAGATTCCTAAAGTTTTCCATGCATATTGGAATGTTACCACTGAAGCTATTATTTGAAAGATCTAGAATTTTTATGGCACTCATATTGCAAATCAAATGTGGTATCTCCCCAGTCAATTTGTTGTTTGACAACAATAACACAGTCAAGAAAGGTGGCAGAATTGGAAGTGATCCTTGGAGCTTGTTTGAATTAAGGTCTAGAATACCAAGATTCTTCCAGGGAAGTTGCTCTATGCCGGACAGGTTGTTGTGGGAAAGATTTAGAAATGACAAAGTTTCCTTTCCAATGTCCCACATCCAATTAGGTATTTGACCATTAATTTTATTGTTAGAAAGGTTGAGGTTTCGTAATTGGTTTACACTTCTTAACATATCTGGGAATTCACTTAAGGCCCAGGAGAAGTTTGCATCAGTGATATCAACTGCTGTATAGGAACTACCTCTTGGCAGCTTCTCTATAACATCAGTCTGCAACTCTTCAAGTCGTAGAAATGATGCAATTCTATCAAGTGAAACCTTAGTCTGAATTACCATTGAAAATGTGTCAGGAAGATTGCGAATTGGCTGTTGAAGAATCCTTAACGTTGCAAGTGCAGATAAGACCTTGCCCGACTCAAGCGGGATTCCTATAAGCAAACAAGCGCCAAACGTGGCCATGGACACAAAAGTAGAGGCACTCCTGGAGACGAAACTGGTTATGGCTGAAGTGTAAACATATTTTTTCAACCATCCAGCCTCACACTTTCTGAGCTCCAAAATTTTTGACAAAAACTTCATCTCCCATCCCTGAAGTTTAAGAATTCTCATGTTCCTTAGAATTTCAAAACTTGCCTTCTCTTATACCCGGGAAAACAAAGGGCTGACGTGGGATGAGTCACATTACGGGTGACCTGCCCCCGTCAGGACAATGTACGCACGTCAGACCTGCAAATAAGCATGGAGCTCACACGCGTCCGTTTCTCTGCAGCGAGACATGCAAAGTCAGCTTGGAAAAAGGGAAAACGGGACGTGAAGACAGATAATATCCTGACAGTCACACCAACCCGTAGATTTAGTGATGATTACACGCTTCAATTCGATATAAAATGTAGAAAACCTCACCATTAAGGGGGTTGGTTCATTCATTACCAAAAAACAACTCTCTCACTTGTAAAAAGAGAAGAGCAGCTTACGTTTCATAACTTTTTGTACGTCAGTCCGCTTTAGCGACCTGACCCACACTAAAACCAATACAACTCAGTGGACGTAGGACTTGCTACCTTAGCATCCGAACCACTTTAAAAGTTTTCCCAGCATTTATTTCATTTCATATACCCATTATCACGTGCATTAATTCATCAAAGAGCAAAACCCACGTGACAATTGGTTGGTCTTTCATAATAATATTCCATTTATGTGGCCTTATTCATCATTTGTCGGATAATTACCTCATTTCATCACAATCTAAGAATTTCATCGACAAAAAGAGGTTGCTTAAACTTGAGAATGGAGAACTTTGGTCATGAGAGCCGATTTGATAACTTTTGGCTAAAAGGCAATAACATAATCAGAAGTTGAAGAAAGACCAGGTGAACCAACCCACTCTTATTGGAAATTTAACATACAGAAACTGATTGTAAACACGTCAATATGTATATCTATTATAATTTGTTCACAAAGAATGTACATTTTCTGTTGAAAAATAAGAATCTGCTCTGATACCAGTTTGAAATCGGAGAAGTAAAAAAAACAAATAAGGAACAAGATATACATAACCCACACAGACACGATATTTTTAAGGGTTCACTAACCGACTACATCTACGTAATGAGCGTTTTACTATATATATATAAACTAACGATCACAGTGTTTCATCCACCATCAACCGTCATTATAATGATCTTTGGATTCCTAATTCTCAGTCGCACACTCTTGTTACTATGGTGTGTTACTCAGTCGTTGGTAATCCTTACCTTAAAACCTCTTGTATCCACCTCAAATTCTCATCTTTCTTACTCCCTCCTTGATAACCTTTGATATTTTTACTTTCCCCTATTTATAAGTAAAGTAAAACTTCTTCATTCTACTAGGATACTATTCCTGTATCCTATAAACTTTTTCTACTTTAGAATCATCTTGTCCCTTCTATTTTAACTAAATAAAGTCCTAAAGCACCTATTCTTTTCCTAAGACATCTCACAATGGAAAAGTGAACAACATTATCCAATAGACAATGCCTAAACTTAAATTTTGCCTAAACTTACAATCATTTTTTCTTCTTGTTTGCCTTTTCTTCTATGCTGTTGCACTTTTCTTTATCAATTATCAAAAGTGTTTCACAGTTTCAACACTTTTTTCTCTTGCTTAATAAACACCATTTACCAGGAGTATTGAATTCACCCTTGGTTGCAGAAGGTCAATTGCTTAGTATTTATATTATGTGCTAATTGAAGTGTACTATAGACAAAAAAAGTTGTAAGAGAAAAACACACACTAGAGAAAAAGCTTAATATTTATTCTTCGTTGGAAAATGAGTAATCGATTGTTGGTCTAAAGTTTCATGCAAGCATTTTCCACCATGTTATGTCATGTGGTCCGTAGTAAAGGTGCTGTAATAACAATAAAAGAATCATGAAAGCGGCCTTTTGTAAGCTATCTGTGCAAAAATCCTTTTTTGCTTCCAAACATGGAAGCTACGATCCCTACCTATATGTTTTAACCTGCACTTTTGGCTGCTTTGATAGAAACCCACTCCCAAATGTAATAGGAATTGGTTGTGTATGGACTTTTGATACGAATTAGCTAGAACAGTGTCCTTTTGCGTGGGGCTTAACGTAAATCTACTTGAAAACTGCTTGCCAAGCAGTGTGCCCAAGGCCCTATAAGACTACATGTCTACCCTTCTCCCTCTCAAGGCTTGAGACCCACTGTCCCACATTTGCTCTCTCTGGACGCGAGTTACTCTCACCAGTCACCCTTTTCCTAGACTAGCCTTTCACAGTTGCCTTTTCCGAAACTGTTAGCCCACTCTGGATAGTTTCACTCTACTGGCCTACTCTCCCATGTGCGCCCACTCCTTCTTTCCCTCTCCAGGCTTTGAGACCCAATGTTCAATGTTGGCCCCACTTTGGACTGGCTTCATTTCTGGGTGGCTACGTACTCTCTCCAGGTTGTGCCTCTTCTAAAACATTTGTTACCCAGCCACTCTGGACCAGTTTCCCTCTAGGTGGCCTTACTCCTTTTCTCCCATTCCGATACATTGCTAGGTGTGGAAGGGTGGGATTTGGCTTTGTTTATACTTTGTTGGGCTTGGTAGAACGTTTTCCTTAAAAACCAGCTTGCCAAGGGTTTCAAGCCCTTATAAACCATGGTCTACCTTTCTTTCCGCTCTCAATATGGGTTCCTAACACTTTCCTGGGGGTCGTCCTTGTCCCACTACTGCTTTGGTGGGAACATTATGTTCAACTCTAACCAAATAGGATTGAAAAACTTCATTATTTCCTCAAAAGTATAGAAACTATCATGTTAATGAGTTTTCAGATTCTTCTGATGGACTTTTCAACACAGATCAGTTCAAATTTACCAGTCTTTCACACCTTTATCAATATACGCGGCTGTTTTGATTGGAGCATTAATGCTCAAGACCAGACTTGCAATAAAATGTTTTTGTGCATCTACCAGAAACTACTGGCTATAAACACCACCATACAATTGACCACACTAACAAAACTAAAATGTATATAACTCAGCTATATTATTAAGTCAGTTTTATGATCAAAATCTGTAATAAATCACTCCTGAGGTACACTTAAACAAATCTATACTATGATCCTCAGATCTCACAACACTTTTTTTCTTCTTCCTTTATACATCATAACAAATTTAGACACGATTATTTATTTATTTTTTTGTCATAATCACGAGAACTCTGCGATTGTGTTTTTTAGAGGTCTGGAGGAAACCAGAGGTGTCTATGAGAAAGACTAGGTAGGTTGAATGTAAAAGCATGTGGATATTCGCTCATGTCTTTGTAGAGAGCAGAAAAATATCCATTCATTAAAGGACGTCTGCCAAGAAGTTATGGAAGGCGCTGGAAAACAATATCTGAAGAAAAGTAAGAGAATCAGCTCTATTTGATGAAAAGACGGTTTCGTCTTCATTGAGACCAGTACAAATACAGTAGCCATATTGATACATTACAATTAATGCTGATTTTAAATTTGGATGAAACATTCAAAGATCCAAATGCTAGTTGTTAATTGGATCTCTTCCAGAGGTTGGACTATCTTAGTATTACACTTCTTCATGGAAAGAAAAATTGTCCTTTGAAGATTTTTGTTCTGCTCTGTCCAATCATGAAATTCGGAAGAAGGATCAGAAGGAGAATAGAGATGAGTCAGAGAAGCTCTTTAGCAAGAGGGCGATCAAATCAGAGTCGTAGAAGGAGAGAAGAGGATCTGTTCAAAGGAAAACTCAATAGGGATCAATGTGCCTTTTGTCGTGAGAGGCATTGGAAGAAAGATTGTCCGAATTTGCAAAGAAAGGGCAAAGCTGCTTCTGATGCATCGTTGTTGAGCGTGAAGAGGTGAGTCATTTGTCTAGTTAGCCTACATCCACCTCTAATCAATGAGTGGATATGGATTCAGGTTGTACCTATCATATGTCCCCACAAGGAGTGGTTCTTTAATTTTGAAACTTGATTGGAGTTGTTTATTGGCAAGATGATGCTTGTAAAACACTGGATAGGTTCAATTCGTTGAAAGAATCATGATGGCTCACAGAACTCTGACAGATGTTCGTATGTACCGAAGTTGAAAAAGAATCTCTTCTTTGGAGCCTTGGAATCTAAAGGCTTCACAGTGAATATGCGAGATAAATTCTAAAAGTTCTTCAGGGGCTCTTGTGGTAATGAAAGGCACGAGGAGAACACACTTGTGTATTACATAATGGTATACAGTTATGAACGCACAGCTGCAGTCTGCAGAGGATGCAGATCAGAATGTCAAGCTTGGCATGCGTTTGGGCATGCAGGTGAAAAAGCCTTACTTAGTTTGGTGAATCAAGGCTTATTGAAAGGTGCAGACTTGTACGCGATTTTTGTGAGCATTGTGTTTCTGGGAAAACAGACAGAGTGAAATTCGGCACCGTATCCATAATAACTAAGAGTATTTTGGATTATGTTCATTCTATGTGTGGGACCTACCAAAACAACATCTTTGGGAGGTATGCACTATTTGGTCACTTTTGTAGATGATTTTTCCATAGAGTTTGGGTGTATGTGATAAAACTAAAGATAACGTCTTGGTGTTTTCCTTAATGGAAAAGATGATTGAGACTCAGACTGGCAAAGAGCTCAAACAGCTAGTACAGATAAGGGTGGGGAGTATCGTAGTGATCCTTTTTGAAAGTTTGCCAAGATGAAGAATAGTACGTCACTTTACATGAAAATACACCACAGCAGAATGGGTGGCAGAACCCATGAATCAACTATCTGGAGAAAGTTCGTGTAGTTGTCCAATTCTGGGTTGGGCAAAAGTTTTGGCTGAGGCAGTTATATTGCTGTCATCTCATTATCGTCTACATCAACTGCATTGAAGCAAGACGCCGATTGAGGTATGGTCTGGAAAACCTGTTTCTGATTAGACTCTTTACATGTTTTTGGTTCCACTGCTTATTATCATGTAATAGAGTCTAAGTTAGATCCTAGAGCAAAGAAAGCAGTATTTATGGGGATTACCTCAGGTGTGAAAGGATACGTCTTTGGTGTCCAAGTTCAAGAAAATCTGTTTAGTAGGGATGTGACATTGATGAGTCTTCATGTTAGAAAAGAAACAGGAAGCCAGATGAAGGTTTTCAGTACCCGCAAAGGTGGAGCTACTCAGCATAGGTGGAGTTTGAACAACACAGTTGCCCAGTGGAAATGAGACTCCTATGATAGAGGAGTTCATTGGAGATGAAGAAGAGATTCTTCCCAGACCTAACAAGAATCATTGCTGTTAATAGGCCAAGACGGAAAATTCGCAAGCCTGCTCGTTTTTGCTGATTGGGCCTATGCATCCCAATTGAGATGGTGAAGTTCCTTCCACTATATAGTAGCTAGCAGTTCCGAAATGTAAGTGGAGGAAAGCCATGAAAGAAGAGATGCATCTCTCCAATAGTGAAACTTGGGAGGTTGTTCATTACCAAAGAATAAGAAGGCATTGGATGCAAATGGGTAATGCAGAAGAAGGATTTCCGAATTTAAAGACATCCATACAAGGCAATGTGGTGGCGAAGAGGCTACCTCAGAAGGAAGGAATAGATTTCAGATGTATTTTCAGTTGTAAGCATTCTTCCATTAGAATTTTGTTGCCTGTGTTCTCAGATGAATCTTGAACTTGTTCAACTTGATGTGAAAACCGTTTTCTACACGGTGATTTGGAAGAGGAAATCATATGACTCACCAAGGATTAAGAGTATTGGGAAGGAAGATTGGTTTTGTAAATGAAAAGATCGCTTTATGGTTTGAAACAACTCCGAGGCAGTGTATAAGCGATTTGATAGGTTTATGATGGGTCAGAGTACACAAGAAGCAAATTTGACAACTGTGTATTTTCAAAGGCTACAAGGTGATACTCTCATTTATCTACTCTTATATGTTGATGATATGTTGATTGCTTCAAAAATGTAAAAGAAATTGAGAAGTTAAAGGCTCAACTAAATCAAGAATTTGAGATGAAGGATTTAGGGAAGCCAAGAATTCTCAGTATGGAGATAATTAGAGATAGAGGAAATGGAAAGGTTTTGTTTGACATAAAAGCATTATCTAGAAGGTCTTACACGTTTTGGCATAACTGAAAGTACAAAACCTGTAAGTACTCCACTTGCTCCTCATATAAAGCTTAGTGCGTCATATCTCCAAGTACGCATGAAGAACGAGAGTTTATGTCAAAGTTCTGTATTCAATGCGGTTGGTAGCTTGATGTATCAGGTGTGTACTAGGCCCGACATTTCACATGCAGTTGGAATTGTGAGAGTATATGCATGATCCTGGTAAAGGACATTGGCAGCTGTGAAGTGGATTTTACGGTATATTATAGGTACTGTAAACATTGTTTGGTTTTGAGCGGGATGAAAATCTTAGTCAATTTGCTTTGGCTATGTTTGATTCTGATTATGCTGGTGATTTGGACAAGCGTCGGTCACTCTGATATGTATTTACTCTTGCTAGAGCTCCAGTAAGTTGGAAATCTTCTCTGCAGTCTACAGTTGCTTTGTCTACAGCAGAATACATGGCAGTTACAGAGGCTGTGAAGAGCTATTTGGTTACAAGGGCTATTGGATAATTGAAAATTAGTCAGAAGAAATCACTATCTATTCTGACAGTCAGAGTGCATTCACTTAGCAAGAATCTAGTATCCACTTTCCCCCAAGCTATAGATATTCGTTACCACTTTGTGCGGGAAAATTTCTGAAGAAGAATCTATTAGGAAGATTGGGACTGTTGAGAATCCGCAGATGTCTTAACAAAAGTAGTGACAATGATCAAGTTCAATCACTGTTTGACTGATCAACATCTGCGAGCTTGATTGTGCTTTTTGGCACATTTGGAGGTGTTGCAAAATTGACAGAAGAATACAAAACTTTGAAGTTTGCTAATTCGCCAAGGTGGAGATTTGTTGAAAAATGGCTTTTGCAAAATCACATGGTGTGAAATGATAATGGAGAAAGGTTTAGGGACTATAGGTAATAGGCCAAGAAAAGGTTGTTTGTCCCCATTGATAGATTGAAAAGTGGGAAACTTTTGGGGCCTTATTAAGGACCCATATCATGTTATTAGGCATCCCAAGTTGTAATTCATTACTTTTTTTGTTTAGTTCTTTCTTTAAGACCTTTTAGTTTGCAAGTTGTTGTATCTCCCCTTTGTTTTGGTATTTATTGTATTGCCCAAATATTTTAATATTGTTTGGAATAGGAGTTTTCTTTGCAGCGCCCGAGGACGTAGGTTTTAATACGAACCTCGTTAATTCCTGGTATTCTTTATTGTGCATTTAATTTTGCAATTTATTTATGCTTTATACTTTTATTATTATATTCAATAAGCCAGCGTTAGAGTTTATGTTTTCCGTTGCATACACACAAAAATATTTGCCTAAAGCTCTGTGAATTGGCATGGTAACTCACAAACCACATTAAATTGTTTAAATAATACATTCATTGAATTGTTTCATCTACTTCAATTTCCAGGGAAGGAGAGTAGACAAACGGAACATCATTGTTACGTTCTTCAACACAGATGACTTTTTATGAACTGGATCCTTAGTAAGGTTCTTCTACTTCGAATCACAAGTGTTCAATTCTAAATTGCATTACCATAAACCAATTATAAACTGTTTTTTATTCAAACATTCTGCACACTAACAGAAACTCAAATGTAAAATACTCTTTTTTATTCAGGTAGATTATAATACCAAAATCAGAAATTCACTAGTGTACATCCCAGCCGTAATCTCCCAACACCTTTTTTCATACATAATAAAATTAACAGAATACATTTTTTTCATATTTAAGAAAGTAGCAGACTGTATTTTATTAAGGTTTGCCCTTCATATTCAAGTTTAGTTCTCTAACTGGAATTCGATCTCACAGTGTACTCTGCAACAAGCTGAGCAAAAGACGAAGACTTGTTTCCTAGAACTTCGATGGCGAATCATATTCCTCGATAAGCCCTACACATAGATGTACAAAAATAAATATATGTCTATAATCCAATCTATTGGACAATTCAGTTAAATGAGTAAACTAACCGTGATTAAGAAGCAGAACCATATTCTATCAATACAGATGTTATCCGATGTGCAACTGTTTTACCTGGCAATCAGAAAAGTGCAGCCGTAGAGTTTGCTGAATCAGATTATCCGTAGCAGTGTCACAGATGCTGTATGTCATCAAGCCCAGACCTTACTTTTCTTAGTACACACGTCCAAGACAGACCAATTGCCTCTGACCATACTCCGTTCTCTCCATTCTCAGTACTGCAAAATCCATATTAACATATACAATGAAATTTATGTGCCTTAATTAGTTTCAGAAATTTGCAACTCTACATAGGAATAAGGAGACAGACCTTTGGAATCTAGCTTCCTCCTTCTTTCTAACTTCATCTCCAAGTTACACTTATCCAAGGCCTAAAACCATTTAAATAAATTTTACCAAACCAAATCTACATTACAAAGTCTGAAAACACCGAATGTCGGACAAAGGTGGAAAGGGAACTCGGAACACTGCCTACTATAATAAATAAAGCAACCCACCTCCATATTTGCTCATCTGTGTATTCTTCAAGAGGGTCCAGTTGCTTCGTACAGTTCCTTCAAACATGGTTGGATCTGAGGAATGAGCTTAGTCTTGACCGTAAATCATGCAGTCCAATTGATGAGATATTGATTCCCATCATCAATCTGACCAGCTGCAGGCTCAACAATCCGAAACAGTGTTTGAATGAGAGTGATTTACCACTTCCTGTTCTCCCTACAATGCCTTTTCATTCCTCCCGGAAAACTGCAGTCAGACCTCGTAACACAAGTGGCAAGTGCGAACATAGCGAACCTACACGCAACCAATATATTCATCAAGAAAATATTTCTAGGAATGAGAGAGAGAAGTATAAAACCAGTAGAGTTACCTGTAGATCACGAATGTAAACTTCTCCATATGATGGCCACACCGTAAGGCCGGCTTTCTTCTATCACAAGATGGCTCACTAGGAGTACAAGTGTATTGAAGTATCCTCTCGACTGAAATAATCTTGTTCTCCAGATTACTAGATGTATATGAAATAAATTTGTAACGTGTTTAGCTGAGTCCATATGTCACAGCCACCCCGCAATTGCTTTAAACAAGGAAAGAAAAAAGAGGTTTGTTAACTGCTCCTTTAACAATTAATGTTCGATACCAAGAAAGATAGCAATAACATTCGTGAATAAAATACCTGGATCAATAACACCCTTGGAATGAAATCAGAAAATCAAGAAAACGCAAACGTTATAGAAGACAACATATTCAGGCGGAAGCACAGCCATTGCATAGCAGCACACTCTGGAAATTGGCCGAGAATATCCATCCATCAGTTTCATATTTGTGTCTCGGAACCTTGATTCTTGATCAAAGCTCCGAATAGTTTTTGACCCTGAAATTTTCAGCAAATGCTGTATTAACTGGAGCTTTGCATACTCCTACTAACCGTGAAAGTTCTCTTGCTGAGGGTAAGTAATATTGCTGCAAAATTATAACACTGTTAGAAACACCCTTTAAAAAGATAAACAAATGATAAGGATGGCGTTAACATAATCATTATATTAACTCTTCTCTAGAACTCTTTGCAGTTCTGTAACTTAAAAAAATAGGCAATACAGCACTTAAAAGTCAACTTTACCAAGCATCTCGTGGAAAAACTAAACAAAACGAAGATAATACAAAAAAACCTGAGGTAAAGTAAAGATGTGATAGGAGATTTGATGAACCTATTTTTGTGTAGCTTGAAGAGTAGCTGTGGACACAAGGATTCCTGATACCAAATGCTGCTTCAATCACAGGGATAAAAACAAAAAACCTGCCGTGCAACCTGAACATCACAATAATGATTCCTGAGCTGGATAACGAGAACGCAAGAGACCCAACTCGAGACGGAATGTCAAACAACAGCACTTTGATCGGTAGAAGCCTATACAACAAAAGCATACAAATTTATTTGGTATATTATTGGAATTAACAAACTCAGTAAGAAAACACAGAAAATGTTCCCATGTTGATCACATGCTGACACAAAGATAGATATATATCAACTTACTCTTGTTTAGTATTCGCCCACTAGGATCGCCTCAGAAGAGCCATGGGGGCGCGGAAATACACAGATGCTTTTTATTAAAGAGAACACTGGCAGTTTTGTATCCTGCTGTTGCAAAGTGTCGCTGCAAATATACAAAAGAACTCCCAATAGCCAGATCACATAAACAGTAATTAGTGGTAAAGCCCCCAACGTTGTTTTGCATCCTCAGACACAGGAGTTGCCAAAGCCATCCAATATTGCTGCCTATTTAAGAGCCTGAAAGAGAATCTGTGCCAACAATATAAATGGTACAAGGGCTCCTCCATATGCTGTAGTGATGAACTTCCAGTACACCCAAACCCAACTCTACTTTCTCTCTCTCTTCTTCTTGCACAAGCTGCCCTTTCGCCTCTGCTACTTCCTCTGCTTTGCTTATCATCTGAATATCTTTATGTTCTCTTTATTAACAACACCCCATTACTACTGTGCCACAATTTTCTTTGCTAGTATTTACATTTTCTGAAACTGGCGCACCATCGATGGCTCCAGAGCTGACAAAGCTTGCTTATGTGCACCCAATTTCCATAAAGTCCGTTCGAATTCAGAATTCCACTGTACTTTCCAGATTGTATAATCTTCCATCTTTCATTACCTAACCAACAAGGGATGAATAGAGTTATGAGTTAGAATTTGAAGTAATGCACCCAATTAAACACAAAAAAGAGTAATGTACATTGCTCACCAAGATATCCGCACAGGTAAGAACCCACTTGATGAGTGACATAAATCACCGTTTTTGAAGTCAAAGCACCCAGCAAACTTCCTGCCACATAAAAAAATTAATAGTTTGTTAGGATCTCACATTAGAAGGGAAAAGGGGCCATATTGTTATAAGGGCTTGGAAGCCCCATTGGCAACCGGTTTTCTAATGAGAATTCTACCCAAGTCCACAAAAGGCCCACTGCGCAACCCAATTGTTTGAGTTGTTAGATGGGTATATCAATGATATCATAGCCAAACCTTGCCCAGCCCATGTTCCGATAGGGGCTACCTAGGAAGGGGCGACCTGGAGAGTAGGCCACCCAAAGTGAAGTCATCCAGAGTAGGCTAACGTGGACCTTATTGGAAGGAAAGGAGGGGGGCATGGCTACATAGGAAGGGCGACCCTAGGAGTAGGCCCCCCGAGTGAAGCTGTCCAAAGTGGGCCAACGTGAACATTGGGTCTCAAAGCCTTGGAGGGAAGTAGGATGGGCGACATGGAGGTAGGCCACCCAGAGTGAAACCGTCTAGAGTGGCTAACAATGTTTCGAAAGAGGTGACCTAGGAAAACGCTACCTAGGAAAGGGCGACATGGGGAGCATGTGGGTTTAAAACTTGCTCCCTCCCTTGACAAGCCGGAAAAAACAAGAAGAATACCACAATCCATTATCGAGAAATATTTATGCTTAAATTTGTTGAATAAAAATAAATTCCACAAAATGAAAGCATTTGTGATTGGAACAATTTAACCTTGAAGAGGTGGGATCCTGTATGTGCATCCAAAGCACTAAAAGGATCATCAAACAGATAATATCAGCATCATGTACAGAGCACGTGCAATCTGTATTCTTTGCTTCTGTCCTCCACTCAATGATTCCCCTCTCACCTATAACTGTCTGATCACCAAAAGGAAGGATTTTTAAATCCTTCTCAAGGCAACATGCTTCAGAACTCTGTCATACTTTCTCGTCCATCTCTACCAAACAGATGTTGTCTTCAATCTTGCCACTCTGTATCCACGGCGACTGAGCACATAAGCCTTTGTACCACACAGCTTAAGATTACCAGATCTTGGGTTCTTCCCAAGATACAGGAAAGTAAGCTAGATTTACCCGAGCCAACAGTACCACAAACTGCAACTCGCATGCCATGGAACACTTTCAGTTGATGTCTCTTAGCGTTTGATTTGGGGAAAACATCCCAGGAGAAGTTCGCGCTCAGCTATGTCATTCTCTTATCACCCACTTGGCTGCTTCCCATACAACATCCAGCTTCAAGTCATCAAGACTTAGGAAAGATGCAATCCTATCAAGTGAAACTTTAGTTCTGAATTATGGTTGAAATTGTGTCAGGAAGATTTTGGATAGGCTGTTGAAGAATCCTTAACGTTGCAAGTGCAGATAAGATCTTGCTCGACTCAACGGGATTCCTAAAAGCATACAAGCACCAAATTGGCCACAGACACGAAAGTAGGGGCACCCCAAAAGACAAAACTGGTCTGGCAGAGGGGTAAAGATATTTTTCAACCATCCAGCTTCACCCATTCTAGTTCCACAATCTTAGACAAAAACTTCATCTCCCATCCCTGAAGTTTAAGAATTCTCATGTTCCTTAGAATCTCAAAGTTGCCTTCATCCTCGTATCTTTTGATTCCATCAACTTTACTTGGAAACCTATTCTGCAATCTCCCCAGAGGAAAATTCGGTACCATAGCAATTATTATTGCCAAAAAAGTTGCAATAGATGCAAGCCCAAGATTTCTATACAATTAAACAAGGCCAAAAACTTGCAGAACCACAATCCTGGATCGTGCTGGACCAACTAAAATCACCTACTCTCTCAGCATCGACCGTCATGAAATTTATTATTTCCCCACTAGTGCGCTCCTGCTTCGCCTACATGAAAGTTTCAAACCCTTATTTACACCATCGCACAAGCTTGCTCGGATCCTAATTCCGACCTGCTGCAACCGAAAGAAATAGTGTATCTCGGAGAAGTTCTCCACAAATTTCGCAACAAGAAAAGCAGAAACCAAAACATACCCCTCATTTTTAAATTCCCACCTCCCAGTGAGGTATGCACAAAATTGCCATGAGATATGGGCCAACATATGTGGCCATGGTGTGTAAAAGGATAAGGAAACCTTTAACAGAATTTCCTTCCATGTTAACAAATCAATGCCTTCACCAGTCTTAGTGGTGTAACTCCACTCCCCACACCACCTCTGCTTCAAGCTTACTTCTAAAAATGGAAAAGCCTCAACTACACTATCATGCCTATCCAACTGAGGCACATCCTCAAGGTCTAATGTTTTCTTATAGCCGACAGCAATCAGGAACCCATCCAAGGAACGTAAAAACTAAATAGACCACAGTTGAATAAGGGGTCACATGATCAGCCCCTCGGACTTGATTCTGACCCTACATCTCACTGACATTTGAATTACCATTCAAAAGGGGTTCTTGAAGAGGTATTTTCCACCTCACTTCTCTTTAAACCCCACATAACAGAAAAACAACCCAGGATAACAGAGACAACATCAGATACCAAATACTGAATTGATAACGACAAATGTTTCTGTAAAGAACAGTGTCTGTAACAAGACAATAAAGGAGATTAACATGTAAGAGCCCCACCAAACTCCAATAAAAATGGTAATTTTTGTCACCTAAATTAAAAACTGGGTATGCAAATAAAACACAATTGCCCCCCAACTAAGCGTTTTCACCACTAATCCAAAAGGGTACCACTTTATCATCCGACCAACCATTTCATGCCAATAGAAGTAACCAACAACACAATACAAATTAGCACTGAAAGACTTAAACACCAACCAAAGTTTTATTATCCACAAAACCCCCCTTCTATTAAACCTCTCCTTGACCCTTCAGTTTTATGACTAACACTCTCTCTCTTCTCCTCCAAACCCACGAATAACAAAACTAGTACAGAACTAAGTGTAATGAAGCAGAAACCCCCCGTGAGAAAATGGGTTTGAGAAGAAACTCAGTACCTGAATACATAACTAAATATAGTGTGTAAAGAAAGTTAACGAAACATCTCTGTTGAATCAAAAAGCTCCTTTCTCAAGTTCGAGACTCTTTCGATTTCTATGTATGGATATAAATATATAATGTATTAAGTGAGTGACAAAAGATTAGTTGTTGGAAAGAGTTAACTTGTCGACCAAGACTCAGTTGACCCACGTGTTTGGCGGCTCTTGGACATCGTCATAGGCTTCATCATGGTGCAAAACACCCTTATGTAAGCTCTACCAACATTATTATTCTAGTACAAGCTAACGAACGCTACTTCAACTAGCTAATATTTAAACATCCATTATGCAGGAAACCTTAAAAAATTATATCTGCATTCTTCTTTCTTTTTTCTATTTTCTTTTCTTTATTTTATATATTTTTGCACGTGGAAGAGTAGTTTTTTAAGAATTCATGCATATTGTACTCTGCTACAGACACATGTACACCTACTGAAATAATATTAAAATGGAATTTGATGTCCCGTGTACTCTCTACAGACACATTGTAACACCTAAACAAGAGGCTGAAGTCTGCTTATACCACAAAAACCGGGTTTTCTAAACCTCTCCTTGACTCTTCAATACTATGACAAACAGTCTCTCTCATTTCTTCCAAGCCCACGGAATAACAAACTGGTAACAGAATACAGAACTAAGTGTAATCAAGCAGAAAACCCACGTAGGAAAATGGGTTTGAGAAGACTCAGCACCAGAGTACTAGTTGAATATGACAGTGTAAAGAAAGAAAGTTAACGAAGCATGCTCTGTTGAATCAAAAACTCCGTTTCTCAATTTGAGGACCTTTTCATTTGTAGGTATATATATAAATATATATGTATTTGAAAAAAAAAAAAAAAAAAAAAAAAAAAAAAAAAAAAAAACCACCTAAAGAGTGAGTGAGTGACATATTGGAAGAGAGTTAACTTGTCGACAGAGATAGAGCTAAGCACTACAGCTAAGTGTCACAAAATTTGTGCCTTTCGATGTTTGAGCGGAGGAAAGAAGTTGACCCTCGTGTCAAGCTGGGATTCATCATGGTCCAAAACAAGCCATTATGTAATATGAAAGCTCACCAACTATCCACTAACATTATTACTATACAAGCTAAAGATTACCACTTTAATCTTAGCTAATATTCGCCCTCTTTCACTCAACCTTCTTTTTCTTCAACTTTTTTGCTAATAATTTCCGATTACAAAGCTGCCTTTTGAGTTGTAATTTATATTTTTCTTGGGCCCAAGCATAACATATTGCTACGTTTCTATTTAGTTGAAAAAATGTGCCAAAAGCTTTGGAAAATTGTCATGGTACTAACAAACCACTTCACAATTTTTAACATTTATTGAATAGTTTCATGTAATACTTCAATTTCCAAAAAGGGACACTAAGGAAATTTACTATAATATATACACATCTGGAATGGATACATGAACATACATCCAATGAGAATATAGTTATTTCAACATCAAACACTCTGCACACAAAAAGAAATTGAAATGTAAATACTCTGATTTGCATTCAAGTAGATAAAATATCAGTTATTACATAATCTGTAATAAAGCATCACTAAGATTACATTAAAAACTTCTAACCTGATCTTCAAGATCTCACGCTTTTTGTTGGTTCAAAATAATCAAATTACACAACACTATTTTCATCATCATCAAGAAACTCAGCAGAACTGTTTTTATTAAGGTTTCGCCTTCAATTCTAGTTTACTTCTCAAACTGGAATGGATCTCACAATGTACTCTGCATTTTGATTTGTGTGCTGAACAAGTTCTTGCTTTCTGAATAAAAATCAAAACTTATTATTCAATACAAATCTTTCAGGAAAAGGATGATTGAACTTATCAGTCAAGTAATCATTGTAGTGTTTAATACAAGGAAATAAGATAAAAGATAAAGTTGATTGCAGGTGAGTGACAGACGATGACAAAAAAATTCTGATCTAGAAGCCAATCTATAACCTTAAGTCATAAAGGGCACTTTCAAACTTGTCTATTCTTTACTTTAGTGGTAAAATTCACATCTTTAGCTATGATTCAATAATGGTTTATTTTTTCACTGTATCAATGGTAAATCCAATAGTAGATATGGCTCATGCTCCGTGTGAAACAAGCGGTTAGAAAGCACTTTTACAGTTTGATTTATAGAATATGTAACACATCATGTTGACCATATTTGAGATATGCAGCATAATTTGGCAATAAACTAGATCTTCATACATTTCTCTTAACAAGTTCAATTCAATTCTAAGAATCGTTTCGAAATGTGTTAAATTGATTTCCTGAAGTATAGATCCCAAAAATTGGTTGTATACAAAATGTTTAACGCTGAAAGAAATGTCTCAGCTACCAGTTCTACCAGTTTTTGTCCTCCAGCCTTGTTGAAGGAGAGGTCCAATGATTCAAGTTCTGTCAAATTTCCCAACGGTGGGGAACATAACCTGTAAGGTGGTTGTGGGAAAGTTGACTACTTTGAGAACTCAGAACTTCCTTGGGGCACTGAGCACAAAACTGCAGAACTAACAAATATAAGACATTTATTTCTCCTGGTGAGAGAAAACGGATTAATCATGATACCGCAGGTTACAAATCCCAAAATTTCTTTGTCTGTTTGTTTTTGTGAACTAGCCGAATAATGATTCTCGATGAATAGTAAAATATATACATATATATTTTTTGTTGGTAATCCGAACACTTTGGCCAGCATGCCCAAAGAGTCTTCTAAGTAATTTTATGTGACATTCATATATATTTGATGATACTCCCGATAATGAAGATATATATAATGATTCCAAGTTCTTGAATATTCATTAATATTCAAAGCAAAATCCATGAAATATGAACGAAATGAACTAAAATTTAAATGCTATTGTGCTAATACAATTGCACAAACACGAAACAAACACAAATCAAACCCCTATAAAATCAAGAAATTTTATACCCTACAAGGCCAAAGGGTGGTGATAGCCGTCTAAGCAATTGAGAAGAACGCAGACAACCCAAAAGCACAGCCAAAACCAAACTTTCCCTTTAAACAATCTCAAAACCTAAAAACTTTAGGCCAAGCATTCTTCATTAACAATATGCTCTGTCCATAACTCCATACCCTGCGTTTACTGCACTTTCAACAGCCAAAAACTCTCTCGCAACCAACACCAAGGCCTTTTAAAAAAATTAATGCTTTCTCTTTTTATATTGATTGCTTACACTGACAGAAAACATAGAAGTAAAAAAAAGGAAAAAAAAAAAAAGATACAATAAAAATGGGAACTTTTGTCCACCTGAATCAAAAAACTGGGTATGCAAATATACACAAATTGCACCCCAACCAAGCGTTTTCACCACTAAATCCAAAAGGGTCATCATTTTATCATCAGACCAACCATTTCTCTGCCAATAGAAGTAACTCAACAAACACAACACAAGATTAAGCACCGAAACACTTAAGCAACCCACCAAAGTTTTCTTATAACACAAAACCCGCATTTTCTTGAACCTCTCCTTTGACTCTTCAATTCTATGGCTAACACTCTCACTGAGTTTCTTCCAAACCCACGAGAATAACAAAACTAGTAACAGAACTAAGTGCAATGAAGCAGAAAACCCCCTTGAGAAAATGGGTTTGAGAAGAAACTCAGTACCTGAATACATTATTGAATATAAGTGTGCAAAGAAAGTTAACGAAACATGCCCTAATGAATCAAAAAGCTCGATTTCTCAAGTTCGAAGACTCTTTAGATTTTTATGTATGGATATAAATATATAATGTATTGAGTGAGTGACAAAAGATGGGTTGTTGGAAGACGGTTAACTTGTCGACCAAGACAAAGTTGACACAGAGAGAGAGAGAGAGCTGAGCACCAAAGCTGAAGTGAGACAAAATTTGGCGCCTTTCCAGGTAAGTCGCGAGAAGGAGAAGGGAGAGAGAAGTTGACCCACGTGTCAAATTCTTTGTCGGATTTCACCATGGTCTTAAACAAACCATTATGTAAGCTCTACCAACTACCCGATAATTATTCTATTAGAAGCTAAGGATTACCACTTTATCCTTCAGCTAATATTTAGATTATCATATTATAATGCAGGAAACCTCATTACACTTTTAACTATTCTTTTCCTTCAACTTGTTTACAAAGCTGCCTGTTGAGTTGAGTGCTCAACAAGTAATTTATAATTTTTTCTTGGGGCCAATAATAATATATTGCTACGTTCTAATTTAGTTGGAAAATTGTGCCTAAAGCTTTGGAAAAATTGTCATGGTGACTAACAAACCACTTTACAATTGTTTATATTAAGACATTCATTGAATTGTTTTATGTAATACATCAATTTCCAGATAAAGAAATTTACTATAATATTACATTCTGGAGATAAATACTAATAGAATTTGAGATGTGATTGACTGTTCACTCAATAAAGTCTAATTAAATAGAAGAATTATCCTCTCTTATAAGTCAAGTCGGCTCTAACTCCTTACCCGTTAGTCAAACATTCAACTCAACTAAACCTGGACTCTGATACCATGATAGAATTTGAGATAGACTTGACTCTTCACCCAATAAGGTCTTATTGAATGAGAAGATTATCCCTTCAGTTGAGCGTGTCTAATCGGTGTGAAACTCAAACAGATTCATGAACATCCATCCAATGAGAATATATATAATTTCAACACATATCCACACATATATCACTACTGTTCGATTCTAACTTTGTATTACCATAAAAAAGGAATTCTAAACATCAAGCACTCTGCACACAAACAGAAACTGAAATGTAAAATACTCTGATTTGCATTCAAGTAGATTGTAATATTAAAATAAGAAGTTTACTGGTGTACTAATCTGTAATAAAGCATCACTAAGATTACATTAACAACTTCTATTTTCTTTGGTACAACATAATCAAGATTAACACAATACTATTTTCGTCATCATCAAGAAACTCAGCAGAACTGTGTTTTATATTAAGGTTTTACCTTCAAATTTCAGTTTACTTCTCAAAACTGGAATTGGATCTCAAATTTCAGTTTACTCCAATTTTCTCCATTCTCAGTAACTACAAAATCCATATTTCCATATACAATAAAATTTATGTGCCTTAATTAGGTTCGAAAAATTTGGAAATCACAGAAGAGGAAGAAGAGGAGGCAGACCTTTGGAATCTAGCTTCCCTTCCTTCTTTCTTACTTCATCTCCTAGTTGGCACTTATCCAATGCCTAAAACAATTTAATTAAATGTTAGCAAACCATCTTCAAGAACAAAGACTGAAATCCCTGAATGTCAGATTTAGTAGGAAAGGTAACAAGGAAAAACTTCATACTACAATCAAATTAAATCAACCTACCTCCCATATTTGCTCGTCTGTGTATTCTTCAAGAGGGTCCAGGTTGCTTCGTACAGTTCCTTCAAACATGGTTGGATCTTGAGGAATGATGCTTAGTCTTGACCGTAAATCATGCAGTCCAATTGATGAGATATTGATTCCATCTATCATAACCTGACCGGCTGCAGGTTCAACAATCCGGAAAAGTGTTTGAATGAGAGTAGATTTACCACTTCCAGTTCTCCCAACAATGCCAGTTTTCATCCCTCCCGGAAAAGTGCAAGTGAGACCTCGCAGCACAAGTGGCATGTGTGGGGCATATCGGACCTACGCCCGAACCATAATAATTGATTATGCATATGTCATTGAAGAATGAGAGAATGGAAGTATAAAACCAGTAAATTACCTGTAGATCATGGATGTGAACTTTTCCATGCGATGGCCAAGAACGGTCGGGCCGGCTTTCTTCTATTACAAGAGGTGGCTCACTAGGAATACAAGTGTATTGAAGTATTCTCTCAACTGAAATAATCTTGTTCTCAAGATTGCAAAGATTCCATATGACCCAAGCTTGTAACATGTTTAGATTGAGCCCGTATGTCACAGCCAATCCCGCAAGTGCTTTAAAAAAGAAAAAGAAAAGAAACAGTTCCTTCAATCTCTGCTTTAACATTTACTGTCAATACCCAGAAACATTAGCAATAAGATAGCTTAATCAATCACCTGGATCAATTACACCCTTCGGGATAGAAATTAGGAAAATCAAAGAAAAGGCAAATGTTATAGAAGACAACATATCCAGGCGGAAGCATAGCCATTCCATTGCAGCAGCACTATGGAATTTGGGCCGAGAATATCCATCCATCAGTTTCATATTTGTGTCTTTGAACCTCGATTCTTGATCAAAGCTCCTGATAGTTGTTGACCCGGAAATTGTTTCAGCAAAATGTTGAATCACTGGAGCTTTGCATACTCCAATTAACCGTGAAAGTTCTCGTGCCGAAGGTAAGTAATATTGCTGCAAAATTATATCACTGTCAGAAATCAACCATCAGAAAATGGTAAAAACTATGGCAATGAACGGACTTCGCATAATCACATTATATTAACTCTTCTGTGGAAATTCTGTAACTTAGAAAATAAGGGAATACAGATATGACCAAGAGCATTTTAATAACTATGTTTTATACGCAATTATAACTAGATGCATAATCCAGAAAATCAACAATTCTCATAGAAAAACTATATAAAACAAAAGACAATACAAAAAAACATGAGGTAATAGTCAAGATTGCATAGGAGATTTGATGCAAAGCCATAATTTGGCATAACTTAGAAGAGTCGCCAAGAGCAGAAGGATTACCTGATACCAAATGCTGGTGGCGATCACAGGGATAAAAACAAGAAAAACCTGCCATGCAACCTGAGACATCACTATAATGATTCCTAGAAGCTGGATCATTGAGAATGCAAAAGCCCCAACTTGAAACGGAATGTTCAAGTCCAACGCACTTTGATCGGTAGAAGCCTATACAAGCAAAAGCACAAAAATTAAGAATATTCAAATTTTTAATATTTGGTATAATATTGATATTCAAAAAATTAGGAAAACACAGAAAAACATTACTCTGTTGCAACCAGAGAAGACAATTTTGAAAACAATTACGCCAATGTTAAATCACCTGATATCACAAAAAAAAGATATATATAAACACTCACTCTGTTTATAATTCGTCCACTTGGGGTTGCATCAAAGAAGGACATGGGGGCACGGAAAATGCACAGATGCATCTTATTAAAGAGAATACTGGCCGTTTTGTATCCAGCCGTTACAAGAAGTGTTGCTCTGCCAAGGATGCAAAAGGAACTGCCAATAGCCAAAGCTACGTACACAATTATTAGTGTAGAGCCCCCAACAGGTGGTTTTGCATCCTCAGACACAGGAGTTGCCCAAGCCATCCAATAATTGCTGCCTATTTGAAGGGTCTGAAAGAGAATCTGTGCCAACAATATAAATGGCACAAGGGCTCCTCCATATGCTGTAGTGATATACTTCCAGTACACTGAAAACCCAACTCTACCTTTCTCTCTCTCTTCTTCTTGCACAAGCTGCCCTTTTGCCTCTGCTACTTCATCTGCTTTATCATTCTGAACATCTTGATGTTTTTCATTTTTAGCAACACCACCATTACTACTTGTGCTACAATTTTCTTTGCTAGTACTTATTTTTTCAGAAACATGCCCACCCTCTATGAAATCAAGAGCTGACAAAGCTTGCTTATGTGCACCCACAAGTTCCATAAAATCAGTTCCTGTATTAAGAATTTCAGTGTACTTTCCAGCTTGTGTAATCTTTCCATCCTTCATCACCTAACAAAGCAAGGTATGAATAGATTTAATGTGTTTTGAAAATGAAGCCATGGAATCCAGTAGAAAAGAAGAGTAATATAAATTGCTCACCAAGATAAGATCAGCAGCAGGTAAGAACTCCACTTGATGAGTAACATAAATCACCGTTTTTGAACTCAAAGCACCCAGCAATACTTCCTGCACAGAAGAATAAGTATCCGTTCCATTAAGTATTTCCTTAAAGAAGAAAATTAAAAATAAACGGTCTAACGGCAAAGCACTCATCTCATGCATAGGGCAATATTAGTTGAATAAACTTAAATTCAGCAAGAAGTAAAAGCATTATGATAGAAACAGAAGTAACCTTAAAGAGGTGAGATCCTGTATGCGCATCCACTGCACTAAAAGGATCGTCAAACAAATAGATATCAGCATCCTGGTACAGAGCACGCGCAATCTGTATCCTTTGCTTCTGTCCTCCACTCAAATTAATTCCCCTCTCACCTATAACAGTCTGATCACCAAAAGACAGGATCTCCAAGTCCTTCTTCAGGGAACATGCTTCAAGAACTCTGTCATACCTTTCTCTGTCCATTTCCTTACCAAACAAGATGTTGTCTTCAATCTTGCCACTCTGTATCCACGGCGACTGAGCAACATAAGCCTTTGTACCACACAGCTTAAGGTTACCAGAAATCTTGGGTACTTCTCCCAGGATACACGAAAGTAAGCTTGATTTACCCGAACCAACAGTACCACAAACTGCAATCCTCATGCCATGGAACACTTTCAAGTTGATATCCCTTAGCGTTTGATTTGGGGAAGAAATATTCCAGGAGAAGTTTGCATCAACTATATTTATTGCTGTATCAGAACTATCTCTTGGCTGCTTCTCTATAACATCAGTCTGCAAGTCATCAAGACATAGAAAAGATGCAAGTCTATCAAGCGAAACCTTAGTCTGAATGATCATTGAAATTGTGTCAGGAAGATTATAGATTGGCTCTTGAAGAATCCTGAACGTTGCAAGAGCAGATAAGATCTTGCCCGACTCAAGCGGGATTCCTAAAAGCATACAAGCGCCAAAAGTGGCCACGGACACAAAAGTAGGAGCACCCCAGAAGACAAAACTGGTCATCGCTGAAGTGTAAACATATTTTTTCAACCATCCAGCCTCACTCTTTCGGAGCTCAACAACCTTAGACAAAAACTTCATCTCCCATCCCTGAAGTTTAAGAATTCTCATGTTCCTTAAAATCTCAGAAGTTGCCTTCATCCTCTTATCTTTTGATTCCATCAACTTGTCTTGGAACCTCTCTTGCAATCTCCCCAAAGGAAAATTCGCCAGCATAACAATTATTGTTGCCAATAGAGTTGCAATCGATGCAAGCCCAAGATTTTTATACAAGATCACCAATGCCAAAGCAACTTGCACAAGCACCATCCAGGGATCATGCACGTACCAGCTGAAGTCACCAACTCTCTCAGCATCAACAGTCATGAAATTAATGATTTCCCCGCTGGTATGCCCCTGCTTCGCCTGACATGAAAGTGTCAAAGCCTTGTTGTACACCATTGCAATAAGAACTGCTCGGATCCTAATTCCGAGCTGCTGCAACCGAAAGAACCAGTTCCTCTGGGAGAGGCACTCCACAAGTTTCGCAACAAAAAACACCGAAACCAAAACATACCCCTCATTTTCAAATTCCCGCTTCCCATTGAGGTATTGCACAAAAGTGTCAATGAGATAGGGGCCAACATATGAGGCCATTGTGTATAAAAGAGCAAGGAAACCTGTTAACAGAATTTCCTTCCATGCTGACCAGACCACTGCCTTCACCAGTTTTATAGTGGTAACGCCACCCTCTGCCTCAAGCTTACTTCTGAAAATTGGGAAGGCCCCAGCTACACTATCTTCCTTATCTAACTGAGGGACGTCCTCTAGGTCTAATGTTTTCTTATTGCCGACAGCAATCAGAGAACCCATCCAAGAGAAAGTTAAAAGACTAAATAGACCAGCATTTGAATAAGGGGTCACTTTATCAGCCCCTTTGGACTTGATTCTTGACCCTACATTTGAATTACCATTCAAAAGTGGTTCTTGAAGGAGGGTGTCTTCACCCTCACTTCTCTTCACAAACCCCACATAACAGAAAAACAACCCACTGATAAAAGAGACGACATCAGAAACCAAATACTGAATTGGTAAAGACACATGGTTTTTGTAAAGAAGAACGTCAATAACAAGACAATAGCAGGAGATAGACATGAAAGAACCCCACCAAACTCTCAATAAAAATGGGAACTTTTGTTCAGCGGAACTAAAAAACTGAGTATGTAAATAAACACAAATTGAACCCCAACCAAGTGTTCTCAGCACAAAATCAAAAAGGGTCACCAGTTTATCATCCGACCAACCATTTCTATACCAATAGAAGTAACTTAATAAACACAACACAAGATTAAACACTGAAACACCTAAACAACAAACAAAAGTCCGCTTATACCACAAAACCCCTCGGTTCTTAAACCTCTCCTTCGACTCCTCAGTACTATGACTAACACTCGCTCGCAGTTTCTTCCAAACCCACGAGAGAAATAACACAAGTAACAAAACTAAGTGCAACGAAGCGGAGAACCCACGTAGGAAAATGGGTTTAAGAAGAAAATTAGTACCTGAATACATGAGTGAAGAAGAAGAGTGTGTAAAGAAAGTTAACAAAACAACCTTTGCTGAATCAAAAAGTTCCATTTTTTAGAGAGTTTATAGCAAAAAGAGGTGTACTTCGAAGCTTTGAGGTTTCTACCTGTGAATATTGAAGACTCAATTTGATGTGTGTTTATATATATCAAGGGAGCCCAAAAGAGACAAACAGATAGTCAAAGACGGATTCTTGGAAGATAGTTAACGTGTCCACCAAGACTGGGGAGACGGAGAGAGCTAAGAACTGAAGCTAAAGGGGAACAAAAACTTGGCTTTTTTTTTCCAGGGAAGGAGCGTGGACAGTGAGAGGCTGAACCTCACGTCAATACGAGATCTTTAATGTTATCAATTATGATTGTTCAATAATGTACGGTACTGATTATAAAAATTAGTTAAAATAGGTGTAAATTAGTTAAACACCTTAATTATTAAAAAAAAGTTTAATAATTATATATGGTAATATTACTAAATTTGATAGCCCTTATGATAGAATGCATCATCAAAAGCTAGTTTAAAAGGTACTTCGGGCTACCTTGAAAAACAGAGCAACTTTCTAGAAATTAAAAAATATAACAGCTTCCTGGAAACAGGGGATCAATGAAAATTATTAAATCATTAATTAATTTCAATTAAAAAAATAATACACTTCACTCCCTAGTGTGACATAAAACAAAATTGCTGAGTTACTGATACTTGAGTTGTGTGGTCAACAAGAAAAACTGAAGCGTCATTATTTATTAATATGTTGATTTTCTTGGGGACCAAACATAGCTTTTTGTCATATTCAACTTTTAAAAAAGTTTTTGGGCTCCACTCCATCATCTGAGTTATGCTTGGAAATTTGTGCCTAAAAAGTTTTGTCAAATTTGGCATGAGTGAGTGGGCTGACCCTGTCACATGCCACATTAAAATTCTCTTGATTTGAAATGTTTCTTTTCACTTTATTTGCTTGGGGAGGAGAGTAGGAAATTGTAAAAATAACTTTACTCTTTATTATGATACCATACCCTTGAGAAGAAATACAAAAGGAAAAGGATATACAAGGTTAGTAACATTAATCCCCTTAAGATATGATACAATAACATAATTTCCTTTTAAGGTTTTAGAAATAACTAAAATTCTCTTGATGTTAAATTTTAAGTGTTAAAATAAATGGTAAAAGGGTAATTTGGTAATATTTATGAAGTTTTAATAGTGTAAATTTTAACGACTTATTAACGATTCGTTAATGACGAGGTATTCAGGCCCATATTAGATCCTACCTAATCCTTGGAGTCATAAAACATCCTACAAACTCAATGACCAAGGTAATTGTATAAATGTAGTAAGTGTTTCTCTTAGAACTCGAACACAAGACTCTTTGGATACAATTAATTCTAGTGACTAAAGGGTTTGTCATCCCTATTACAAAGGGAGAGATTTTTGTCATTTTATTATACATCATCGGGTCTATGGCTTTAACCCAAATATTTATGATATTTTTACAACTAAAAGGGTGAGATTGATAGTGCAATAAAAATATGGGACCTCTAGGGTGTTTTTCTAGGTACCACTTTTTCCAAACTCATGCTTCACCAATTAGGTAAGGTAGGATCTCCATTTATATGCTAATAAACTTATACTTTGTCTTTTTATAAGTTTTACCAACATTATATACATATATTTTTTAATTATCATATGGTTAGATTCTTTTAATATGTCAATTGGACTTTATAAAAAGAAGGTTTACTCTCTAGTAAAATATAAGACAAAATTGTTGACCCATCATATTTGAGTTTGGGTTGTGTGCTCACCAAGGCAGGAAATACCATTATTTGTCTATTTTCTTGGGGACCAAAAATTGGATTATTCTTATTTAATTTAGAAAAAATGGCTATAAGGGCTCCACCTTAAGAATATGATTGGAAATTTTGGCCAATTCTTTGTCAATTTGTTATAGTGAGTGGGTGGGTTGGGGAGGCACTTATAGTTATGGATCACAACTCAATATCCACATTTTAAAATTGTCTCTATCAAGAAATTGATTGCATGAATTGAAAAATCTACTCCATATTCTTGGAACAATAGCCACAAATTGCAATGGAATGTACCATTTTTCCAAGATCAACTTCTTTGAATTTATTTGGTTTTAAGCAAATACCCAAAGTTTAAAATACTTCATTGCAAACCACCCACTTTAACTCAAAATATAGAATTTGGATAAATGAACTATCGTAATTGTGTTAAAATCTTAAGTTACGGTAACGCAACCCTAATTTTATTTTGTATAATGTACTTGAAAAAATAGTAAGCGATGATTTGATTTTTGCTCAAGTTGTATAGCTTTTTTTGAGCCATTACTTTTTAAAAGGTTAGACTTACTCACATGCTTGAATTGCTATTATTATTACTATTATTATTTTCTCGAAGTCAATTGTATAGTTATACGTCACTAGCAAAAATAAAAGCGATTTTTCATTTAAAGAAAAAACCAAGAGTATGAAATATATTCTTGGTAAAATGATATTCTTCTTTCATTTACATCCATAGAAATTAGATATAAATATCTAAAAGATTTTCATAATAAACAACAATTTATCTTCTTTATTATAATTCAAATAAAACATTACATTATGAAATGTGTGGTAGTTGAATGACATAGACCAAAACTCTAGGGACCTTAATGAAATTTTCTCAGAAGAATAAAATGAAAGAATTTTATCAGAGAGAAGAGAACAAATTTGCACAAGTATCCAAAAGTGCTTCTGCAGAAGCAGAGAAACAGTACAATGGTCAGAGAGAAGAAATATAATAAGCTTTTTTTCAACCAGCAAGAACAAGATGATAAGATATTTGACAGTGAAATTGCATTAGACTTTTTAAATATATAGAACCATGGAGATTCTAAATTAAGTTTAAATTATCCACTAATTAAATCTTAAATTACATCACATGTCTCTCTTAATCTAATCAAACTACACTTTTTTATTACCACTAAATTCTTGATAATACATTTCACATATCTATTCATTATTTATATTGTACGTTGTTATATCACCAAATCACCATTCATATAGTGACCCTATAGTATACATTGTTATAATTATTATATAAAGGGTAGTTTAATATTTTTCATGTATAAGGGTAGTTTAGTCTTTTTTTCTTTTTCCTTGGAACCTATTTATTATATCTTTAATGTATAAGGATACCCTTCTCTCTAGTATGAGTTTCTTCAGTATATTGATTTTCTTTTGATTTATCATAATATTAGAGTCAAATTTGTTTATATTTGAATCATGGTCCCACATGTCGAACGTGGAGGAGAGTCTTAGAAATCGTATTTGTCCTACATCGTCAAGATAATGGGTTATTATGGTATATATATATGTGTGATTGAACTATCTCATTTCTTAAACTAGCTTTGAGGGATGAGTTCTACCCAAACCCACTTAACAATTGTTTTTGATGTTGTTCTTATGAATGAAACCTTAGCCTCTCTTTTTTAGTTTCTTGAATATATTGGTTCTCCTTTGATTTATCATAAAACCTTAGCCTTCTCTTTTTTAGTTTCTTGAATATATTGGTTCTCCTTTGATTTATCATAATATCATAGTTAGGTTTTTTTAGGTTTGAACACTGACCTTGCATGTAGAACGTGAGGAAGGGTATTAGAAATTATATTTGTCTAACATCGTCAAGTTGATAGGGTTATTATAATGTATATATGTGTGATTTGACTCCCTATTTCCTTGAACTAGTTTTTATGGATGAGTTTTACCTAAACCCATTTAATACCTTGCCTTTAGGAACTTACCACTTTGCCGTTATAATATTTATTGGCACATATATAGAGAAACCATGCTTTGCTTTATTAAGCATTTGATCAGAAACCATTACAGATTCAAGCTAAAATGGCTTTGCTTTATTAAGCATTTTATCAGCAAGTAGACGACAAAATCAAATTAAGAAGAATACTAGTGAACATATCTATACACCAGTAACTTTTAACTCTTATTGGATTGTGTTTTGCTAATTTGTGGCCTTCAATTTCCAGCTTAGTTCTCAAAACTGGAATTTGATCTGAGACTGTATTCTGCAACAAGTTGTGCAAATGATGATGACTTGTTCTCCAGCAACTTCGTTGGCGAATCATATTCCTCGATAAGTCCTACACAAGAACATTGAAAGCTCAATGATATTGGATTCTATGCCAAACATCGTATTTTAAAAGATCATACCAACCTTGATTTAGAAGCAGAACCATATCACTATCAAGAACAGAAGTTATGCGATGAGCGATTGTTATGACTGTGGAGTCAGAAAAGTGTTGCCGGAGAGTTTGTTGAATCAGATTATCAGTAGCAGTGTCAACTGATGCAGTAGCTTCATCAAGCACCAAGACCTTACTTTTCTTGAGTAGAACACGGCCCAAACATACCAACTGCCTCTGACCCATACTCCAGTTCTCTCCATTCTCAGTAACTGCAAAATCCAAATTACCATATACAATAAGATTCCTGTGCCTTGAACTCATACAATAGGAAGAAGGGACATACCTCTGGAATCTAGCTTCCCTTCTTTCTTTCTGACTTCATCTCCAAGTTGACACTTATCCAAAGCCTAAATCGTTTTAGAAAATGTTAGCAAATTCCGTGTTCAATTACAACGTCTAAACTACATTCTACAATAATATTAAAACCAACCTACCTCCCAAATTTGCTCATCTGTGTATTCATCAAGAGGGTCCAAATTGCTTCGAACAGTCCCTTCGAACATGGTTGGATCCTGTGGAATGATGCTTAGTCTTGACCGCAAATCATGAAGTCCAATTGATGAGATATTGATGCCATCTATCATAATCTGGCCAACTGCAGGTTCAATAGTCCGAAACAGTGTTTGAATGAGAGTTGTTTTACCACTGCCTGTTCTCCCTACAATGCCAGTTTTCATCCCCCCAAAAAGTGCATGTTAAACCTCGCAACACAAGTGGCAAGTGCGGGGCATAGCGAACCTATTCATAATCATAATCAAATGATCATGTGTACATGATAAAAGAATAGGAGCATGTGGTATAAACGAGTAAAATTACTTGCAGATCATTTTGCCAACTTCTCCATGGGATGGCCAAGAAGGGTCAGGCCGGCTTCCTTCTATTACAAGAGGTGGCTCACAGGAATACTACAATATGAAGCATTCTTTCGACCGATATAATCTTGTTCTCCAGATTGCAAAGATTCCATATTACAGCAGCTTGTATGTATTAAATTAAGTCCATATGTCACAGCTAGGCCCGCAATTGCTTTAGAAGGAGAAAGTGTTTAATGCTGTATACTATTGGTAGCGAGAAGAATAAGCGACAAAATGATAGGTGAACGGTTACCTGCATTAATGACACCATCCGGACAGAAATTAGGAGAACCAAGCAGGCAAATGTTATAGAACAGCACATCGATGCGGAAACATAGCCTTCCATTGCCCCAGCAACATGAAATTTGGGTCGAGAATATCCATCCATCATGTTCATATTTGTATTTTGAAACCTTGATTCTTGATCAAAGCTCCTGATGGTTGTTGACCCTGAAATTGTTTCTGCAAAATGTTGTATCACGGGAGCTTTGCATACTCCAACCAACCGCGAAAGTCTCTCTAGCTGAGGGAATGTAATTGCTGCACAATGAAAAGTTGTGAGATTATATGTCAACAAATTGTATGCTATAATAAGATATACTAATGTCACAATGAGTCTGTTAGACCTCCCATACTAAGGTCTATAAATCCAAGGGCAAAAGAAGGAATAAGAATAAAGAGGTGCTGGGTATGAGTTTGTTTTCAGGGGTTGAGGTGTGCTAAAAGTTGTTACGATTGTGGAGTCTGTTATGAGGCTGGACAGGTGGCTGGACAGGCTGTCAAGTCTGTTACAGAAGGGAATAACTTGCTTATAATGGGAAAGAGAGTGGGGTAGGATATAGATTTCTGAAATAGGTGGGAGGTCCCCAGCTCCTCAACTGCTGGGATTTATCAGTTGCTAAATTGCTTTGTTCTGTTCTTTCATTCAGTAGCTATTAATACAAATGGTCATTCAAATCATCTTTGCCTATTGCCTTGTGGTGTGTGTGTTGGTTGCCGTGAGCTTTGTGTTACAGGGGTTTCCAACAGATTGGTATCAGAGCAGGAATGGTCAAGTCGAAGATGGAAGGTAGAATGGAAACGTGGAAAAGAGATGAAGGCTGTGCAGGAAGATATGAGTTCAGTAAAAACAGATGTGGGAAGTCTTAAGGAGTACTTGATTGAAATGAGGAATTGATGAGGTTAGAGAGGAGAGGGATGAAACGAAACCATGAAAAGGGAGTCCTCACTCCAATGACGAGAAAACAGAACCCAGGAATGACCGAACCAGAACAGAAAACGTGGGGAAAGTGAGGAAGAAAAGAAAGGCCGAAACTGGAATTACCAATTTTCAGTGGAGAAGATCCCTTTGGTTGGACTTTCCGCTTCGATCGATACTTCACTCTAAACAAATTTGGATCATCAGAGATGGTGGAAGCCGCGGCAGTCTGTATAGGGTAGAGCATTGAATTGGTACCATGGATGGAGGGAGAGAACCTTTCAAAACATGGATGAGTTCAAGGCTGCTCTAATCACCAGATTCCGACCATCATTCCAAGCTCTGCGAACGAAGCACTGGTGGCGCTGAAACAGCACTCACCCGTGACTGAATATAGAGGAGTTTGAGTCCCATACAGCACCATTGAAGGATTTAGGGGAAGAATATTGATGGGATTATTTATTAATGGGCTTAGAGAGGAATAACGGGCTGAACTAAGAGTGTTAAGGCCCAGTTCACTACAAGAGAATTGAGCAGGCCCATCGTGTGGAAGAGAAAACTGGATCATGGATAAGTGTCGGCCCAAATCATTCAAGGCCCAAGTTTCCAGGGAAGGCTACTCACGCGTTTCCTACAGCCCAGATTTAAATCGGCCACATGGTGGTCCAATCCAGCAAAAGTACCCAGCAACCCAGATCCGACCCGACCCCCCTGTGCCCAACGCAACAAACCTCCAGATCCAAGCCAGATCGCATTGTCACGAACACCCGAAAGGAAAGAGAGATCACCGAAATGGCCAGCGCGAGTTTCCGAGGGGTTCGGAGGGGTTTCCGGCGGTTGTCTGAAGCAGATATCCAATACAAGAGAAAGAGGGCTGTGCTTCCGATGTGACGAAAAATTTGGGCCCAATCACCGCTGTCGAGCAAATCATACAGATACTACTGGTGTTAGACGACGACGACTCTGAGAAGAACGAAATCCCCACGGAAAATGAAGAAAATCACAGTCAAGAGGGAAACGACTTAGCCGCGTCCATGAACTCCATCGTGGGTTTATCATCAACAAGACTTTGAAGGTAAAGGGTCAATTGGGTCAGAGTGTGTGCTGGTTGACAGCGAGCTTCGCACACTTTATTTCTCTGAGCTGGTTGAAAAGCTGGGGATTGCAGTAGAAAAAGGGAAAATGTTTGGGTAATGGTGGGAAATGCGTAACTGTGAAAGAGAAAGGGTATGTCGGCATTACTTTGGATGTGCAGGGGATTCAGATTAAGCGGATTTCTTTCCCTTTGAACTCGGAGGAGCTGACATCGTTCTGGGTATCACTTGGTTGACTCATTAGGAGACGTCTGGGCTAACTGAAGAATTACGATGAGTTTTGAGGGTGTGGGATCAGAGTTAGTTTACAAGGGAATCTGTCCTTGGTGAAGGCACTGTCTCCCTAAAGTCCATGTTTCGGACCCTCAACCATAATGGGAGGAATTCTGGTAGAATGCTACTCTTGGGAAGAGTTGTCACGACCACAGAGGAGGAAGTCAGCCCAAGAGTTCGGCAGTTGTAATCGTTTAGACATCTTTTTGACCAACCCACCAAACTTCCCCACACCGCACCCTGACCACGCCATAAACCTTAAAGAAGGAGCACCAATCCCTAACATCCGCCCTTATCGGTATCCTTATTTTCAAAAAAGAGATTGAGAAGTTGGTGGAAAAATGTTACTGCCCGAATCATTCAGCCCAGCATCAGTCCGTTCGCCACCCGGTATTGCTGGTTAAGAAAAAGATGGAAGTTGGAGGTTTTGCGTTGACTACAGGGCTCTTACGCCATAACAATTCCGGACAAATTCCCATTCCCACCATTGAGAGCTGCTGGATGAATTAGCAAGGGCAAACTTTTCTCTAAACTCGATCTTCGATCAGGATACCACCAGATCAGAATCAGGACACAGATATTCCCAAGACAGCCTTTCGAACACATGACGGGTACTACGAGTTTCTGGTTATGCCGTTCGGCTTGACCAATGCCCCTCGACTTTTCAGTCTCTGATGAATAGCATATTTAAACCGGTTTTGCGTAGTTTGTGCTTGTTTTTTTTTGATGATATTCTGATTTACAGCCCCGACTTGGAATCCCACATCAAGCCACCTGCGGCACACTCTTAGGATCTGGATGAAACAAATGGTTGGAAATTTAAAAAAATGTTTGTTTGGACACAGAAGCTGGAATATCTGGGGCATCTAATTTCAGCCAATGGGTCGAGGCGATCCGCGAAAAATTGCCGCGATGGTTTCTTGGCCCACACCCACCAATGTGAAGAGTCTTCGTGGTTTTTGGGATTAACAGGTTATTATCGCAGGTTTGTAAAGGGATACCACCATTGCCCTTCGCTCACAACTTTGAGAAAAATTCCTTCAGTTAGACCAAGAAGCACAACAGGCCTTTCAGGCCTTAAAAGATGCCATGACATCAGTACCTGTTCTGGCAGCCCCGAATTTCAACTCTTCATTCGAGATTCACACAGACAGCCTCGGGTTCCGGAATAGGGGCTGTCTTAGTTCAGAACAAACGACCCATAGCTTACCTAAGTAAAGCCTTCTCCCCTCGCTAAACAGAAATCAGTTTATGAACGAGAGTTAATGGCCGTCGTGTTTGCGGTACACAAATGGAGTCCATACCTATTGGGCAGAAAGTTTATCATCCGCACAGACCAACGCAGCCTCCAGTTCCTCAAGAGTCAGCGGATTAAACCCCAGAACAGCAAAAATGGGTATCCAAGTTAATGGGATTTTCGTTCGATATTCACTACTGCCAGGAACCACTAATAAGGTTGCCGATGCTTATCCCGACGAGAAGAAGAACCAGAATTATCATCCTTGTCAGTGAGTCTTTTACAGAATTTGAAGAATTGACAATAAGCTCATCAAGACCCAAACACTTAGACAGATGATTCAGGATCTGGTTGTAGCACCCAATAGCCGACCAAACTACAGACTTCGCCATGGCTGTTTATTGTATAAGGACAGACTGGTTCTGCCAAAAAACTCTCGGTTCATCCAGAAATTGCTTGCTGAATTTCACTCAGCCCAACTGGTGGTCCACTCCGGCTTCTTCCGGACATATAAAGGGTAGCCAATATCGCTTATTGGGTAGGCATGAAGACGGATATCCAGAACTATGTAAAGTCTGCACCATAGTCAAGTCAATAACACTCAGCTTTGAAACCAGCCGGATTACTTCAGCCTCTTCCTACCCATGCAGGCATTTGATGACTTGACAATGGACTTCATTGGAGGACTCCCACGGCCAAGGGTTCGATACCATTCTGGTTGTAATTGACCGCTTGACCAAATATGGCCATTTTCTGCTCTTATCGCACCCGTATACAGCTAAGGAAGTGGCCCTACTGTTCATGAAAGACATAGTGAAGCTTCACGGGTTCCCTCAAACCATCATTACCGACAGAGACAAGACTTTTCATGAGTCAATTTGGGCAGAAGATTTTCAGAGTATCCGGGACAGCTTTGAAGTTTAGCCCAGCTTATCACCCTCAAACGGATGGTCAATCCGAAGTGGTCAACAGGTGTGTGGAGGCATATCTTCGCTGTTTTTGTAGCTCACAGCCCCGTCAATGGCCGAATTGGTTACCATGGGCTGAATTTTGGTACATACGCATATCATCGCTCTTACCAAGATGACACCGTTCAAAGCCTTGCATGGCCGTGACCCCCCGGTTCTCCTGAAATTCACAGACTACCCTTCCCAGGTTGCTGAAGTAAACCAACAGTCAGTGAGCAAATGCCATCATACAGGACCTTAAACACAACCTGGAAGTAGCACGGTCGCATGAAAACACAGCAGATCGACATCGCAGGAATGTCGTTCTCTCCAGAGATCCGTGTACCTGCGCCTACACCTCTACCGATTTAAATCTTTGGCCACAAGGTTGAATGAAAACTGAGTCCTAGGTTCTATGGACCTTTCCGGATCTTAATAAAATCGGTCAAGTAGCTTACAGGTTAGAACTACCCCGACAGCCCGCATTCACCCGGTCTTTCACGTATCTCAGTTGAAACACAGCCTACATAGCTCGTTCCTGTACAGCCTCTACCCCCTTTCTCACCGAGGACTTGTGCAGTTCAGCCAGCTAAGGTGCTGGTGTGAGGACTCTTATCGATGGCACTACAAGGTTCTCATTCGATGGCACGATCGCCCACTTTCGATGCCACATGGGAACCCTTGAGGTGATAACAGTCAATTCCCTCAATTTCACCTTGAGGACAAGGTGGCACTTCGAGGGGCGGGTATTGTTAGACCTCCCATACAAAGTCTATAAATCCAAGGGCAAAGAAGGAATAAGAATAAAGAGGTGTCGGGTATGAGTTTGTTTTCAGGGTTGAGGGGTGCAATAAAAGTTGTTAGTATGTAGAGTCTGTTATGAGGCTGGACAGGTGGCTGGACGGGCTGTCAATCTGTTACAGAAGGGAATAACTTGCTTATAAATGGGAAAAGAGTGGAGGGTAGGATATAGATTAATTCTGGAAATTAGGTGGGAGGTCCCCATCCCTCGAACTGCTGGGATTTATCATGTTGCAAATTGCATTTGTTCTGTTCTTTCATTCAGTAGCTATTAATACAATTGTCATTCAAATCTCTTTGCCTATTCCGTGTGTGTGGGTTGTTGGTTGCTGTGAGCTTTGTGTTACAGGGGGTTTCCAACAGAGTCTGAGACCGAATACAATCAAATTTCTATTAACACTCTCCCAAATGTTTTTGGAAAATCTATAACATAGAGATACAACACAGTACAATCATACCATCTACAACTAGAGCATCTGGTATTCATTGGAAAAATAAAATATTTTATCATAACAATCACGTGAGGTGATGCTAGATATTTGATATAAAGCCATGATTAGCATAATTTATAAGGGTTGATGAGAACACAAGGATTACCTGATACCATATGCAGGTAGAAATCACTGGTATAAAAACTATAAAAGCCTGCCAAGCGACCTGAGACATCACAATAATGATTGCTAGAAGCTGGATAATTCCGAAGGCAAAACCCCCGATTTGCATGGGAACGTTCATATCCACAGCACTTTGGTCAGTAGAAGCCTATAAGAAAAAATGCAGATTAAATGAGCAACTATTAATTACTTTGTATTAGTAGCTAAGATAGGCCAATATTGAGTGACTAAACCAATGAATTGTATAGTAACATAAATACACTTACTCTATTTAGAATTCGTCCACTTGGGGTTGCATCGAAGAAGGACATGGGGGCACGGAAAATGAACATATGCATTTTGTTAAACAGCAGACTGGCTGTTTTGTACCCAGTGGTTACAAGAAGTATGTTTCTGGAAAGCAAGCAAAAGGAACTTCCAATAGCCAAAATTACATACACAATTATTAGTGTAGAGCCCGCAACAGGAGGTTTCATTTCCTCTGACACCGGACTTGCCCAAGCAATCCAATAATTGCTGCCAATTTGAAAGGTCTGAAAGACAACCTGTGAAAGCAATATAAAGGGCACAAGAGCTCCTCCATATACAGTAGTGATATATTTCCAGTAAACTGAAAACCCAACTTTTCCTTTCTCTCTCTCTTCTTCCTGAACAAGCTGCCCTTTCGACTCAGCAACTTCATCTGATTTATCATTCTGAACATCTTTGTTTTCTTCTTTCATGACATCCCTGCTAGTGCTACTAGGGCCACCACCTTCTTCACTATTTTTTTCGGAAACTAGTCCTCCCTCCATGGAGTCAATTGTTGATAAAGCTTGCTTATGAGCACCCACAAGTTCCATAAAGTCGGTTCCTGAATTTAGAATGTCACTGTACTTTCCAGCCTGTGTAATCTTTCCATCTTTCATGACCTAATAAGGTTGAGTTCAAGGGTTAAGAAAGTGAGCAATGCACTTCAATGAGAGAAGAAATGCAAGTTATTTTTCTTACCAGGATTAGATCAGCTGCTGGTAAGAACTCCACTTGATGAGTTACATATATCACTGTTTTTGAACACAGAAGGGTCAGCAAAACTTCCTGTTACACAAAGAAAAGTACCAATTTAGTTTAGTGCGATGGCGATTCCAATAAGCCAATTTCGTAAGTACTGGCCATATTTTCATAAGTTCAGTTGCAAAAGTTAAAACTTCCACGAACTATAATGGCATTAGGATATGATTTTACCTTAAAGAGGTGAGATCCTGTATGAGCATCAACAGCACTAAAAGGATCATCAAACAGATAGATATCGGCATCTTGGTAGAGAGCACGTGCAATCTGTATTCTTTGCTTCTGTCCTCCACTCAAATTGATCCCCTCCTCCAATAACTGTCTGATCACCAAAAGAGAGGATTTCCAAGTCTTTTCAAGGAACACGCATCAAGAACTCTGCATAACTTACTCTGTCCATCCCTTACCAAATAAAATGTTTTCTTGAATCGTGCCATTGTATCCATGGCGATAGCAACATAGGCCTTTGCACCACACAACCTAAGGATACCGAAACTTGGGTATTTCTCCTAAAACACAAGAAAGTAAGCTTGACTTGCCTGAGCCAATGTTCCACAAACTGCGACTCATGCCATGAAACACCTTCAAATTTATATTTTAGTGTTTGATTAGGGGACGTAAGATCCCAAGAAAAGTTCCATCAATTATCTCCAATGCTGTGTCAGAACAACCTCTTTGCTGCCTCTCAACAACATCAGACTGCAAGTCATCAAGACGAAGGAATGATGCAATTCATCAAGGGAAACTTGGTCTGAATTATCATTGAAATGTGTCAGGTAAAGCATACATTGGGACTTGAAGAATCCTGAAAGTTGCAATTGCAGATAAAAATTCCCAGACGACAGTGGGATCCTAATATCATACAAGCACCGAAAGTCGTTACAGACAGAAAACTGGAGGCATTCCAGAAGATGAAATTGGCCATTGCTGTACAGAAAAGGTTTTTCAACCATCCAGCTCGCTCTTCCTGAGCTCGATAATCTTCGACAAAAATTTCATTTCCCACCCTGGAGCTTGAGAATTCTCATTCCTCAAAATTCAGAAGTCGCTTTCAATCTTTTATCTTTTGATTCCATCAATTTCTTGAAACTTCTCTTGCATTCTCCAAAACGGAAAATTTACCACATAACAATTATCGCTGCAAAGACTGTAGCAAACGATGCTAGCCCAAGATTTTAACAAGATCAGAAAGGCCAAACCAACTTGCACGATCGCCAGCCATGGATCATGTATGTACCAGATGAAGTCACCAAGTCTTCTCAGCATCAACAGTCATGAAATTAATGATTTCCCCACTGGTGTGGCCCTGCAAGCTTGACACGAAAGCGTCAAACCCTTATTGTAGACCATGCAATAATGACTGCTCGGAACCTAACTCGACCGCAGCCGTCCAACTAAAGACCAGTGCCTCCGGGAGAGGCACTCCACAAGCTTTGCAACAAAAAAAGCAGAAACCAAAATATATCCCTCATGTTCAAAATCCTGCTTCCCATTGAGGTATTGGACGAAAGTGTCAATAAGGAATGGACCAACATATGTGGCTGACGTGTATGCAAGAGCTAGAAAAGCTGTCGAAAGCATGTCTTTCCAAAAAAAGAAAAACAGTGCCTTCACAAGCGCTAGAGAGGTCACTCCGCTTCCCGTACCACACTCTGCCTCAAGCTTATTTCTGAAAGTCGGAAAGGCCCCAACTACACTATCTCTGCTATCTAATTGAGGGACATCCTCAAGGTCTAAAGTTTTCTTATTGCCGTCAGCAATTAGAGTACCCATCCAAGAGAAGGTAAGAATACTAATTAGACTAGCATTTGAGTAAGGGGTCACTTTATCAGAACCTTTGGGCTTAATTGGTGACACTACATCTTCACTAGCAGTATTACCATCCAAAAGGGGTTCTTGAAGAAGGATGGCATCTTCACCCTCATGTTTCCCCAAAAACCCCACATAACAGAAAAACAGCCCAGTGATAACAGAGACAACATCAGACACTACATATTGAATTGGTACAGAAACTTGATTGTTGTAAAGAACAATGTGAATGACAAGACAATAACAAGAAACAGACATGTAAAAACCCCACCAGACCCTCAACAGATAAGGGAACCTTTTTTTTCCTGAATTGAAGAACTGTGTATGCAAATACACAGAAATTGCACCCCAACCAAGTGTCCTAAGAACTAAATCAAAAAGGGTCACCAGTTTATCATCAGACCAATCATTTCTATACCAGTAGAAGTAACTTAACAAACACAACACAAAATTAAACGCTGAAACACCTAAACAACAAAACAAAGTTTTCTTATACCACGAAACCCTTCTGTTCTTAACCCTCTCCTTTGACTCTTCAGTACTGTCATGACCAACGCGCACTTTCAGTTTCCCGCAAACCAAAGACACAAATAACACAAGTAACAAAACTAAGTGCAATGAAGCAGGGAACCCATGTATGAAAATGGGTTTAAGAAGAAAACCAGTGCCTGCATCCATTAGAGAAGATGAGTGCATGAAGAAAGTTAACAAAACATGGTTTATTGAATAAAAAAGCTTCATTTTTTTCTGGGTTGGGAAACAAATTCATGTATGTTGAGATAACTTTGAACAAGAAGAGTTAGTATCCCTCCATATAATCTTATTTTTTCCTATTCTTTTCCGATTTTCCCTATAAAAAATAAACTTTAATAATTGAATCCTCGATTGTTGTAATTTCCAAACATCTCTTTCTAAAAGACAATTTACTTTATTAATTTTTTCAGTAAAATAATTGAGGCTTTAGCATTAACATGTACAGAATATCTAAGCATCTCCGAAAATTAGACAAGCACGAGCTTTGGAAAAAATGACACCATGCCTGCATTTGTCCAGAGGGAAAAGTACTTCTCCCACAAGTTGACTTAGAAGACTTTGACCTGGCCCAAGTTTCGCTCGCACTCTGGTCTGTTGACTTAAATATGGTCACAAGATCCCTAACTTTCCCAAATCAAACGCGAGATTTCTCAAATCAATTGGTGATGGGTAATACAGCATTGGCTCTATCAACAGTTCTAGAGGCCTTGTGGGCCAGCCGCCTCATCTGCCGTGGTGAGGCCTCCTCTGTCGACAGTAACACCACCTAGAAAGTCAATGCTACCACCATGGCGTGACCTCCACGGTTGTTGACAAGTGCCTTTTTTCTGGATATTTTGGTTTGAGTGGTTTATGATTGCGCATTGTTATCTATTTGACTGATATTGTTTTGTAGATTGATTTTAGTTACTTCAATTGATGTTAGATAACTGAGTACCTGGAAAACTTGTAGAGGCCCAACAGCAGTGACAAAGAACTACACCATGTTGTTAAATAGAAAACATCGGCGCCACAATTGGATTTGATTAGATTCATTTTCTTTATTTAGCATTTGATGTGCAACTCAGTGCAAGTATATTACAATATCAAAGGAAGTTTATTAGTGAGCACAATCACTAATATTAGAGTCCTAAATTACATTTATAACCGCTAATTAACTCGCTCACCTGGATACTACCATTATTTACTGTAGAACATTGTTAACATACAACAGTAACTGGAGGACTTCAGTTTCCAGATAAATGCGTATCAGAACTAGAATTTGACCTGAGACTGTATTCTGCAACAAGTTGTGCAAATGATGATGACTTGTTCTGCAACAACTTCGTTGGCGAATCATATTCCTCGATGAGCCCTACACCAGGACATGGAAAAGTCAATAATCTTTTGTGATAATGGAATTTATGTCATGAACATCAAACTCAACATAACCATAGTAACCTTGATTTAGAAGTAGAACCATATCACTATTAAGAACAGAAGTTATCCGGTGAGCGATTGTTATGACTGTGCAGTCAGAAAAGTGTTGTCGGAGAGTTTGCTGAATCAGATTATCAGTAGCAGTATCAACAGATGCAGTAGCTTCATCAAGCACCAAGACCTTACTTTTCTTCAATAGAACGCGCCCAAGACACACCAACTGCCTCTGACCCATACTCCAGTTCTCTCCATTCTCAGTAACTGCAAAACCCATATAATACAATCAGAATCCTGTGCCTTGAGTAAGAATAATTTTACTACAATTCATACCATAGAAAGAAGAAGAGACATGCCTCTCGAATCTAGTTTTCCTTCTTTCTTTTTAACTTCTTCTGCAAGTTGGCACTTATCCAAAGCCTAAAACCATTTAAATACATATTAGCTAGCCATATTTAATTACCAAGTATAAACTTCATTCTACTATCAAATTAAAATCAAACCACCTCCCAAATTTGCTCATCTGTGTATTCTTCAAGAGGATCCAAATTGCTTCGTACAGTCCCTTCAAACATGGTCGGATCCTGTGGAATGATGCTTAGCCTTGACCGCAAATCATGAAGTCCAATTGATAAGATATTGATGCCATCTATCATAATCTGGCCAGTTGCAGGTTCGACAATCCGAAACAGTGTTTGAATGAGAGTTGATTTACCACTGCCAGTCCTCCCTACTATGCCAGTTTTCATCCCTCCCGAAAAAGTGCATGTTAAACCTCGCAACACAAGTGGCAAGTGTGGAGCGTAGCGAACCTATGTCATAATCATAATCAAAATGATCAGGTGTACGTGAGAAAAGAATAGGAGCATGGTAGTATAAAGCAAGTAAAATTACCTGCAGATCCTGTATGCTAAATTCTCCATGGGATGGCCAAGAAGGGTCAGGTCGGCTTCCTTCTATTACAAGAGGTGGCTCACTAGGAATACTACAGTACTGAAGCATTCTTTCGACTGATATAATCTTGTTCTCCAGACGGCAAAGGTTCCATATTGCAGAAGCTTGTAACATATTAAGATTGAGCCCATATGTCACGGCTAGGCCCGCAATTGCTATATAAGAGAAAAAGTTTGTTTAATGCTCTATACTATTGTAGCAAGAAGAATAGCCAATGATATGATAGATGAACCAACACCTGCATTAAGGACGCCGTTCGGCACAGAAATTAGGAGAACCAAAGAGAAGGCAAATGTTATCGAAGACAGCATATCCAGGTGGAAGCACAGCCATTCCATTGCACCAGCAACATGAAAATTGGGTCGAGAATATTCATCCATCAATTTCATATTTGTGTTTTGAAACCTTGATTGTTGATCAAAACTCCTAATGGTTGTTGACCCTGAAATTGTTTCTGCAAAATGTTGTATCACTGGAGCTTTGCATACGCCAACCAACCGCGAAAGTTCTCTAGCTGAGGAAATGTAATATTGCTGCACAATGAAAAATTGTGAGAAATTATTTTTCAAAAAATGGGTAAACTGCAAGATAGTATACTAATGTCACAATGAGTGTGAGACTGAACACAATCATATTTCTATTAACAATTCCTGCAAATGCTTTTGGAAGATCTATTACTTAGAGATATAACACAGTACAATCATATCATCTAAAGCATCTAATATCCATTGGGAAAAAAATATACAATAAGAATAATGACACCGAAAACATGTGGTGATACTAAATATTTGATATAAAGCGATGATTAGGATAATTTATGAGAATTGGAGAGAACAAAAAGATTACCTGATACCATATGCAGATGGAAAGCACTGGAATAAAAACTAAAAAAATTTGCCAAGCAACCTGAGACATCACACTAATGATTGCTAGAAGCTGGATCATATTGAAGGCAAAACCCCCAATTTGCATGGGAATGGTCAAATCCACAGCACTTTGGTCGGTAGAAGCCTATAAGAGCAAAAACAGAAAAAATGAGCAAATATTCATTACTTGGAATAATTTTGACAAAAACAAAAATTAAGAGAACAAAAAAAGGTTAAGGTAAATCCTATCTTTAGCTAACATATTCATAATAGAAATCCAAATACAGTAGTATTGAATTGCTTTAGCCAATGAATTATATGGAACATAAATTTCACTTACCCTGGTCAGAATTCGTCCACTAGGTGTTGCATCAAAAAAGGACATGGGGGCCCGGAAAATGCACATATGCATTTTATTGAAGAGCAGAGTGGCTGTTTTGTACCCAGTCGTTACAACAAGTATGTTTCTGGCAAGCAAGCAAAAGGAACCTCCAATAGCCAAAATTACAAACACAAGTATTAGAGTAGAGCTCCCAACTGGAGGTTTTACATCCTCAGACACTGGTGATGCCCAAGCTATCCAATAATTGCTGCCAATTTGAAGGGTCTGAAAAAGAATCTGTGCGAGCAATATAAAGGGCACAAGAGCTCCTGCATATATAGCTGTGATATATTTCCAGTACACTGAAAACCCAACTTTACCTTTCTCTCTTTCTTCTTCCTGAACAAGCTGCCTTTTCGACTCTGCAACTTCATCTGATTTATCATTCTGAACATCTTTGTTTTCTTCTTTCTTGACAACCTCAGTAGTTCTATTTGGGCCACTGCTGTCCTCGATAATTTTTTCGGAAACTAGTCCCTCCTCCATTGAACCAATTGCTAATAAAGCTTGCTTATGTGCACCCACGAGTTCCATAAAGTCGGTTTCTGAATTTAGAATGTCACGGTATTTTCCAGCTTGCACAATCTTTCCATCTTTCATTACCTAATAAGGTATAAGTGAAGTTAGTAGGTTAAGAAAGTGAGCAATGTAGTTCACTAAGAGAAGAAATGCAAGGCATTTTGCTACCAAGATCTGATCCGCTGCTGGTAAGAACTCCATTTGATGAGTTACATATATCACCGTTTTGGAACACAGAAGGCCCATCAAAACTTCCTGTTACACAAAGAGAGGGACAAGTTTAGTTTAGTGCAATAGTTTGTATGGATATTTAATAATCATAATAAACTCAAATGAATCAGAGCCATAAGTAGTGGCCATATTTTAAGTTAATTGGGGAAGTTAAAACTTGTATTAAATATAATGACATTAGGAAATGATTTTACCATAAAGAGGTGAGATCCTGTATGAGCGTCAACAGCACTAAAAGGATCATCAAACAGATAGACATCGGCATCTTGGTAGAGAGCGCGTGCAATCTGTATTCTTTGCTTCTGTCCTCCACTCAAGTTGATTCCTCTCTCTCCAATAACTGTCTGATCACCAAAAGAGAGGATTTCCAGGTCCTTTTTCAGGCAACATGCCTCAAGAACTCTGTCATAACTTTCTCTGTCCATCTCTTTACCAAACAAAATGTTCTCTTGAATTGTGCCACTTTGTATCCATGGTGATTGAGCAACATAAGCCTTTGTACCACACAACTTAAGGATACCGGAAATCTTGGGTATTTCCCCTAAGATACAAGAAATTAAGCTTGATTTACCTGAGCCTACTGTTCCACAAACTGCGACCTTCATACCATGAGACACCTTCAAATTTATATCTCTCAGTGTTTGATTAGGGGATGAAAGATCCCAAGAAAAGTTCCCATCAATTATCTCCAATGATGTATCAGAATTACCTCTTGGCAGCCTCTCAACAACATCAGACTGCAAGTCATCCATACGGATGAAAGATGAAATTCTATCTAGGGAAACTTTAGTCTGAATTATCATTGAAATTGTGTCAGGTAGAGCATATATTGGTACTTGAAGAATCCTGAAAGTTGCAATAGCAGATAAAATCTTCCCAGATGAAAGTGGGATACCTAAAATCATACAAGCACCAAATGTGACTACAGACAGAAAACTGGGGGCAGACCAGAAGATAAAACTGGCCATAGCTGTACAATAAAGATGTTTTTTCAACCATCCAACCTCACTCTTCCTTAGCTCAGTAATCTTAGACAAAAACTTCATTTCCCATCCCTGAAGCTTGAGAATTCTCATGTTCCTCAAAATTTCAGAAGTTGCTTTCATTCTTTTATCTTTTGATTCCATCAACTTGTCTTGAAACTTCTCTTGCATTCTCCAAAATGGAAAATTTACCACCATAACAACTATAGTTGCAAAGACTGTAGCAACCGATGCTAGCCCAAGATTTTTATACAAGATCAGAAAGGCCAAACCAACTTGCACGATCACCAGCCATGGATCATGTATGTACCACATGAAGTCACCAAGTCTCTCAGCATCAACAGTCATGAAATTAATGATTTCCCCACTGGTGTGGTCCTGCATCGCTTGAGATGAAAGTGTCAAACTCTTATTGTATACCATTGCAATAATGACCGCTCGGACCCTAACTCCGACCTGCTGCAACCGAAAGATCCATTGCCTCTGGGCGAGACACTCCACAAGCTTTGCAACAAAGAAAGCAGAAACCAAAACATACCCCTCATTTTTATATTCCTGCTTCCCATTCAGGTATTGGACAAAAGTGTCAATGAGGAATGGGCCAACATATGAGGATGACGTGTTTACAAGAGCTAAGAAAGCTGTCAAAAGAATGTCTTTCCATGCTAAGAAGAACAGTGCCTTCACTAGTTTGAGTCTAGTCATTCCACTTCCTGTACCACACTCTGCCTCGAGCTTATTTCTGAAAATTGGAAAGGCCCCAACTACACTATCACTGCTATCTAATTGAGGGATATCCTCAAGGTCTAAAGTTTTCTTATTGCCATCGGCAATTAGAGAACCGATCCAAGAGAAAGTAAGGATACTAATAAAACTAGCTTTTGAGAAAGGGGTTACATTATCAGATCCTTTGGTCTTAATTGGTGACACTACATCTTCACTTGCACTGTTTCCATCCAAAAGGGGCTCTTGAAGAAGAATTGTTTCTTCACCCTCATGTTTCCTCAAAAACCCCACATAGCAGAAAAACAGTCCAGTTATAACAGAGACAACATCAGACACTACATATTGAATTGGTACAGTAACTCGTTTGTTGTAAAGAACAATGTCAATAACAAGACAATAACAAGAAATAGACATGTAAGAACCCCACCAGACCCTCAATAGAAAAGGGAACTTTGGTTCACCAGAATTGAAGAACTGGGTATGCAAATAAACAGAAATTGCACCCCAACCAAGTGTTCTAAGCCCTAAATCAAAAAGGGCCACCAGTTTATCATCAGACCACCCATTTCTATACCAATAGAAGTAACTCAACAAACAGAGCACAAGATTAAACACTGAAACACCTAAACAACAAAACAAAGTCTGCTTATACCACAAAACTCTCTTACTCTTGTTAAACCGGTCCTTTGACCCTTCATTGCTTTGATCAACACTTACTTTCAGATTCTTGCAAACCCAAGAGATAATTAACAAGAGTAACAAAACTAAGTGTAATGAAGCAGAAAACCCATGCAAGAAAATGGGTTTGAGAAGAAAACCAGTACCTGCATCCATTAGTGAAGATGACTGAGTGAAGAAAGGGAAGGAAACATGCTGTATTTGGTAATGAGGCTCCATCCTTTTTGGGTCACAATTGAATTTTTTGTATGTTGGGATGAGTTAGAACAAAAAGATTTAATATGCCCTTACAGAATCATCTTTTTTTCATATGTTTTTGAATAAGATAAAGTAAACAAAAATAATTTAATCCTTGATTCTTGTGGACGCTTTTTTCTCAAAGACAATGACTTCATTGACTATCGCTGACTCATAACTCTAAAGTATGACTTTTTCGATAAAATATGGAGCTTTTGGATTAACTTGTAATCATGCCAACGGAAAGATTAGTAATGTCACAAAATATCTTGGCATCATAGAAACTAGAAAGTTTGTCAAGCACGAGTTTTGGAGAAAATGATACCATGCATTCATTTGTACAGGGGGGAAAATACCATACACTCACAAGCTATCCTTCGATTCGAAGACTTTGACCTCGTACAAGTTGACTTGAACTCTGAGCTAACTCAAATATAGTTACAAAATCCCCAAGTCCCTAACTTTCTCAAATCAATTGTTGAGGGATAATGGTATCTGTAGATTCCCTTGGGGGCCAGCCGCCTCATCGTGGCGTAGTGAGCAAGGCCATGCTGCAACCGTGATGTGACCTCCACAGTTATTGACAAATGCTTTTTTTCTTTCTTTTTTGGTATTTTCATTTGGGTGGTTTGTGATTAAGCAATTGTTATTTGGTTGGTGGGTTTTGAGCTAAATTTGTTTGGGTTGAAATTTTTGTTATTTGCATACCTATTTCGTTACTTCAGGTGAACAGAAGTATCAATTGCTATTTCTTGTTTTTCTCTTTGTTTTTTGCTTGTTCTTTGGCCAAACAAACAAATACTACATTGTTAACATACACCAGTTAACTTTTGGCCTTCAGGCTTCAGTTTCCAGCTAACTTCTCATCGGAACTGGAATTTGACCTGCAACAATTTGTGCAAGTGATGATGATTTGTTCTCTAGCAACTTTGTTGGCGAATCATATTCCTCGATGTGTCCTACAACAAGACAATGAAAGCTCAATAACATTTTATGATGATGGATTCTATGCCAAAAACAGTAAATTACCTGACCATTAACCTTCATTTAGAAGCAGCACCATATCACTATCAAGAACAAAAGTGATCCAATGTGCAATTGTTATGACTGTGCTTTCAGAGAAGTGTTGCCGAAGAGTTTGCTGAATCAGATTATCAGTAGCAGTGTCGACGGATGCAGTAGCTTCATCAAGCACCAAGATCTTACTTTTCTTGAGTAGCACACGCCCAAGACAAACCAACCGCCTCTGACCCAAACTCCAATTCTCTCCATTCTCAGTAACTGCAAAATCCAAATTACCATGTACAATAAAATTCCGTGCCTTGATTTAGTTTTTTTTTAACTGAAACTCGTAAAATAGAAAGAAAAAACATGCCACTGGAATCTAACTTCCCTTCTTTCTTTCTAACTTCATCTCCAAGTTGACGCTATCCAAAGCCTGAAACTATTTTCGAAAATGTTGGAAAATTCTATGTTTGATTACCAAGTCTGAACTTCACTCTCCAAACAAAATAAAAGCAACCCACCTCCCAGATTTGCTCATCTGTGCGGGGTGTAGTCACAACCAGTAGCGGATCCAGGAATTTCTTTTAGGGTGGGCCAAAATAAAAATTTATTATACATTACTATTTTTGTCCATTAATATTTTTTTTAGGGTGGGCCAAAATATATAAATTTACATATTAATATTAAAAAAAAAAAATTTGAGGGTGGGCAAAAAGTGGCTGGATCCGCCACTGGTCACAACTATAAAATCATATGCGCATGACAAATGAATATCAATCATGGTAGTAGAAGACACTGTTTTAAAACTCGGCCCAACTCCGGTTTAATGGGTTGGATTGGGAACAGGGGTATTTACCAGGCCGGTCACACCTCTAACATTTTTTGGTGTGTTTGTTTTAGTATTTAGAATAGTATTTTTAAAATGGTTAGGGTGTGTTTGGTTTATTATTTTGAAACTTTTTAGAATAATATTTTGAAAAAAGTTAAATTTGATGGGTATTACGATGTAGAATTTGAAAATTAACAAAAAGACCCTCTATGTTTGTTTATTTACTAAACACCCCTATAATAAAATATTGAAAATTAACAAAAACACCTCAACCCATCTATTGAATACCGACAGCTGGCCACCACCATCGAAGGGTGGCTGGAGTTGCCGTATTGGAGCACGACCGGCTAGATCTGGTCGGTTGTACGCCGATATGGCCATTGATCGCATTTGGTCATCAACGATGGCCAAAGATATAGTTGTCGTTGATGACTGGCTATAGCCAAAGATCTGGCCTTTTCTGGCCAAATCCACGGTGGATCTGGCTAGAAAAGGCTAGATTAGCGCACCACCAGCCAGATTAATCGATAGTGTACCATTATACCAGATTCCAGAAAGTTTCTAGCTGTGGTGGCCGAAATCTAGCAAATGTGGGTTACTGAGATGTTTTTGTCAATTTCTAAAAATTTTTTTAAGGGGTGTTTAGTTAAATTAACAAATTTAGGGGGTTTAAAAAAATTAAATAATATAGAATAATATTTTGAGAATAAGAGAATAAATGTGTATTTTGGATAGAATAGATAATAGAATACTGAAAAATTGTGTACCAAACGGGCCCTAAGAGTTGGGTGGGAATAACGATATAAGATTTAAAAATTAACAAAACACCCCTTAAGTTTGTTAATTTACTAAACACCCATGTAATAAAAACATTAAAAATTATAAAAATACCCCCATCCACCCACTAAATATCGGTAGCCGACCACCAACGTCGGAGGGTGGCCGAAGTCGTCTATCGGCGCATTCTAGCTAGATCCACTGCGGATTTGGCTGGAAAAGGCTAGATCTACGGCTAGATCTAGCCATTGACGGTAAGATCTGGCTGCGTTTGGTCATCAACGACAGCCAAAGGTATGGTTGATGTTGATGATCGACGACAGTTATATCTTGGCTGTCGTTGACGACTAGCTACGACCAAGATCTGGCTATCAACAGCCAGATCTTTGGCCGTAGATCTGACATTTTTCGGCCAGATCTATAGTAGATTTGGCTGAAAAATGCTATATCGGTGCACCACTGACTAGATCCAATCGGTAGTGCACCACTGGTTAGATCCAATCGGTAGTGCGCCATTGTATCAGATTTCGGCTACCTTCTGACAGTGTTGGCCGAAATCTGATAAATGTGGGTGGTGGGGGTGTTTTTGTTAATTTTTAAACTTTTTTGGGGATGTTTAATTAAATTAACAAACTTAGAAGATTTAAAAATAATTGAATAAAATATAATAGTATTTTCATGATAGAAACAAATGTGTATTTTGAAAATAGTAGGAATATGATAAGAGAAAATAAACAAATGGACTTTTAAGTTTTAACCTGGTTTGACCCGCGGTTGGACCGAAGGAACGGTAGAGAACCTCCGGTCCAACCGGTCTGTTGAAAAAAACCGGGTCAGTTCAAATGAAAATCTTCGTTCTTCTGTGTTCAAGCTTCATTCTTCACCTTCAATCTTGATTCTTCGCGCCGTTGANTTCGAAAATGTTGGAAAATTCTATGTTTGATTACCAAGTCTGAACTTCACTCTCCAAACAAAATAAAAGCAACCCACCTCCCAGATTTGCTCATCTGTATATTCTTCAAGAGAGTCCAAATTGCTTCCTATAGTGCCTTCAAACATGGTTGGATCCTGAGATATGATGCTTAGTCTTGACCATAAATGCAGTCCAACTTAGGAGATATTGATGCCATCTATCATAATCTGACCAGCTGCAGGTTCAACAATCCGGAACAACATTTGAATGAGAGTTGATTTACCACTGCCTGTTCTGCCTATTGTGCCAGTTTCATCCCTCCCAACAATGTGCATTTTACACCTCGCAGCACAAGTGCCATGCGTGGGGTGTAGTCATAACTATAAAGATCATATGCGCTTGACAAATGAGGTATCAATCATGGTAGTATAAAACACTGTTTTAAATCTCGGCCCAACTCCGGTTTAATGGGTTGGATTACCAGCCGGTCACAGCTCTAACATTTTTTGGTGTATTTGTTTTAGTATTTAGAATAGTATTTTTGAAATAGTTAGAGTGCGTTTGATTCATTATTTTAATATTTTTTAGAATAATATTTTGAAAAAAAGTAAAATTAGATGGGTATTACGATATAGGATTTGAAAATTAACAAAAAGACCCCCCTATGTTTGTTTATTTACTAAACACCCTTATAATAAAATATTAAAAATTAACAACAATACCTCCAACCCACCCATTGAATACCAACAATTGGCTGCCACAGTCGGAGGGTGGTCGGAGTTACTGTATCGGAGCACTACCGGCTGGATCTGACCGGTCGTACACCGATATAGCATTTTCTGACTAGATCCACAATGGATTTTGCTAGATCTGGCCATTAATGGCTAGATAGGACTGCCTTTGGTCATCAACAATGGCCAAAGATATGGTCGTCATTGATGACTAGCTATGGCCAAAGATCTGGCATTTTTCGGCCAAATCCACAATAGATCTGGTTGAAAAATGCTAGATTGGTGCATTACCAGCCAGATTCAGCCGTTAGTGCGTCATTATTCCAGATTCCGCCTATTCCAGCAGTGGTGGTCTGAATCTGGCAAATGTGGGTTGTTGGGGTGTTTTTATCAATTTCTAAATTTTTTTGGGGGTGTTTAGTTAAATTAACAAATTTAGAAAATTGAATAATATAGAATACTATTTTGAGAATAAGAGAATAAATGTGTATTTTGAATAGAATAGGGAATAGAATACTATAAAATTGTGTACCAAACGGGCCTTAAGAGTTGGGTGGGAATAACAAGGTAAGATTTTAAAATTAACAAAAACACCCCTTAGGTTTGTTAATTTACTAAACACACATGTAATAAAAACATCAAAAATTACAAAAACACCCCCATTCACCCATTAAATACCTGCAGCTGGCCACAACCATCGGCAGGTGGCCGAAGTCACTGATTGATGCATTCTAGCCATATTCACCACGGATTTAGCTGGAAAATGCTAGATATACAGCTAGATCTAGCCATTGACGACAAGATCTGACTACGTTTGGTCGTCAACGACTGCCAAAGGTATGGTCGGCGCTGATGGTCAATGATGGTCATATCTTGATTGTCGTTGACGATTAGCTACGGCCAAGATCTGGCTGTCAACGACCAGATTTTTGACTGTAGATCTGGCATTTTTCAGCTAGATCCACAGTAGATCTGGTCGAAAAATGCTATATCGGTATATCACCGATCAGATCTAGTCGGTAGTGCGTCATTGTATGAGATTTCAGCTACCTTTCGATGGTGGTGGCCGAAATCTGACAAATGTGGGCAGTGGGACTGTTTTTGTCAATTTTAAACTTTTTTTAGAGGTGTTTAGTTAAATTAACAAATTTAGGAGGTGTAAAAATAATTAAATAAAAATATAATAATTTTTTCATAGAATAATACTTTGGGTACTAATGAATGGGTACTAATCTGTGTACTAACTAAAGCATAGTACCCGTACTATGCGCATAATACGAGTACTATGCTTTAGTTAGTACACAGATTAGTACCCATCCGTTAGTACCCATAGCATCACTCTTTTTCATAATAGGATGACAAATGTGTATTTTGAAAATAGTAGGAATAGGATAAGAGAAAATAAACAAATGGACTTTAAACCTGGTTTGACCCGCGGTTGGACCGAAGGAACCGGTCCAACCGGTCTGTTGAAAAAACCGGGTCACTTCAAATGAAAATCTTCGTTCTTCTGTGTTCAAGCTTCATTCGTCACCTTCAATCTTGATTCTTCGCGCCGTTGACGGAAATTTTCAATCAACCAGTCCTCACTACACTCCGCTCGGTCCACCGTCCGCACTACATTCGGCTCCGCCCGTCCGATATTATTGTTAAGGTTTGTGACTTTGTGTTTCATTGATTTTTTCTGGAGCAAACATTGAAAATCTGGACTTTATTTTTTTTGGTTTTGTGTTTAAAGCCTTTTGACTAGAAGCAGTGAAGGAGAAGAAGAATAAGAAGAAGAAGATCTGAAAGCTCATATACTTAAACGTCATATCTTCTTCTGTCTGTTTTCACAAATGCCACGCCCCTCTTTTCACAAGCTTATTCTCTCATCAACCATTAGAGACAGGAAACTGGTAAACCATGTTGCTTGTTTAATCTTGTTATTTTGAGAAAAATTTGGCTAGAGAATATTAAAGAGTAATTGAATTTTGGTCTTTTCTGTGTTTTTTGTTCTTGGGTATGTTTTGTTTTGTTTGGTTGATTTCATTTTGGAGCCTAATATGTATGTCTTTGAGGTAAAGTAGAAAGGTTTTAACCAGATAAGAAATTTATCAAAGTAAAAATTAGAACTTTTATTAGTTGGGGAGATTGAGTAGAGAAAGAGGATATGAGATTCTGGAAGAATCCAGAAGTTTGTTTTTTGGGTTTTAAGAGTAATTAAATTAAGCTTGTGAAGATAGTTGGGTAAGGGTTGGTTGATTGTATAGTTTTAAGAACCTAAACACTAGAATAAACATGGAGGATATGTAGAGGGTTAATTGAACAATTTGATAACCTGCTTTTGTCAGGGATGAGTTTGGTAAGAACCAGCAGTTTGGTTGGCTGATAAAGAAAGTGGGTAAAGGAGAAGAGGGTATTTTAAAGTTTTGTTTTTCAGTTTTAAGAGGTCTATATGAGTTTGATAAGGAGTGACAAATCGGTTTGGTTAGCAGGGAAACTGCGAAATGAGGAAGAAAAAGAACTTTAAGGGTCTTTTGGATGTTGAGTTCTTAGTCACCTTGATCGTTGTCTGCACTGAGATTGTTCCGGAAAACGTGGAAAGTGAATTTAAGCTAACTGTGTAGTAATGAATCTTTAGGCTCTTTTGTTTTTTTTGTTTTTTTTGGTCCCCTTTGTATATTAGAGAAAATATATCTCAGCAAAATTTTCCCTAAAAAGCGTATTATTTATATCTGCACAAAGTATGGTCCTTAGATCTCAATTTGCTGATCCTCGTTTCTTATATATTAGTTTCAACCATGAGCTCAGCTGTTTAAATCCTATTGAGGTCCCTTACTTTGTAGAATGCTAACTTGGGTAATTCTACCAAGGTCTAAAAGCAGTCCCAACTCGGTAAACACGTAGGAATGGTCAAGAAATTTCTAGGTATTATAAGGAAAAATTGTATTTGCTTGTAATAACCTACCTGCTTCTAATCTGCGTATGGATTTCTAAAAATTAAGTAACAGGATGGACATATATGTCGTGAAAATATGTAATTGATATCTCAGAACGGTATTTTCATCACAATATATGAATCTTCTTCTACAATTTATATCATTGACATGTCATTCTCTGATTATGATACTTCGAGATAAATGCAGTCTAACTTGATTCGGGTAACTGTAGAGCATTCCAAAAAACTTTGTCAAGAAGTTCAAAGATGAGCTTTCCTTAGTTGCCACAGTTATGATTCCCAATGGAGTAATGTTAATGTTTTGCGTTTAGAATTAAAAAGAGTTGACTACACAATTTTATTTAATGACGAGCTTTTAGAAATTAATTAATTTTTAGAGTTTAATTTTTTATTATGTGACATGTTGACATCAGTATGACATCATTATGCTAATGTCAGCATGACGTCATTAGATCGGTCAACTTGGGACCCAAGCACTTGACCAGGTCCAGACCTACATCAGGTCTTAAAACATTAGTATAAACTATAAAGTGTTATGAGTCATATGTGTTGGAGTTCCATACCGACTAGGCACGCTTAAGTCTACTGATTTATAAGAGGGGGTAATCCTCCCATTCAACAAGACCTTATTGGATGAGGAGTCAGACACACCTCAAATTCTATCATGGTATCAGAGCCTAGGTTCAGTTGAGCTGAGTGTTTGACCAGTTGGTGAAGAGTTAGAGCCGACAACTACCTCCAAAAACAAGCATGACCCAACATATGGGCTTGACAGTGAGGGGGAGTGTTGAAGTCCCACACCGACTAGGCATGCTCAAGCCTACTGGTTTATAAGAGGGGGTAATCCTTCCATTCAATAAGACCTTATTGGGTGAGGAGTCAGACTCACCTCAAATTCTATCAATATGTACTTTTTCTTATTCTTACTATATGTATATAAATTCCCTCAATAATTTATATGTGATGTTACCCTAGTTAGTAAATACGCGTTTTATACGCGAATTATACGGTTAGCCGTATAATTCGCGTATATATGTATTTTGACAATGGCTGCCGAATTATTCGCGAATTATTGGAATATCCGTATAATTCGCGAATTATTCGCGAATTATTGAAAAAAAAAAAAAAAAAATGATCCAAACCAGTAACAGATCTATGACTGTTAAAACAAAAATCAATGACCCAAATCAAACTTTCCGTGTCAAAACACAGACCCCCACATTCAATAACAGATCCNAAAAAAAAAAAAAAAAAAAATCAAAGATTCCCTCAATAGTATTCATGTGATGTTACAGTAGGCTAAAATTTGTATAAATTGTATATTTTCGGTCCTTGTAAATCAAGCTTTTTGTAAGCCAATTCTCTAAGTTTTTCTTCTTACACTCTTTTCAATATATGTAATCACTCAAAAAGTCCGAGCTTTTTGAGTGGTTATATATATTGAAAAGAGTGTGGGAAGAGAAACTTAGAGAATTGACTTATAAAAAATTTGGTTTATAATGACCGAGAATACACAATTTCTAAAAATTTTAGTCTATTGTAACATCACATAAATATTATTGAGGAAATATTTGATTTTTTCTTTTTTTGATATACACACACACACATGTGTACACATGTATATATGTATGTACTCTTTGTATTTTTCTCTTTTCTTTTGGTTAATGTAATATAGAACGCTAGTTTTTTTTTTTTTTTTTTCTCAATCTTTTTTGAGTCCTCTTTGAATCTTTGATTATGTTAGTATGATATTAGAGCAGATGATCCCAGGGGTATTTGGTAGCTCCTTTTGTTTTCTTCTTGTGGTGAATTGTGGTTGAGTTTGTGGGTGATTCTTATGGTTGAGTGTGTGACTTGGTTTGTGGCTGAATTCGTGAGTGATTTTGTGCATTAATTGTTATTGGTTGGTTGTGCTTGTTGTTTGGTTGGGCGGATTATGGTTTTCTGGTAGAAGGCTTAACCAAATTGAAGAAAACCAGATTGCAGGGGTCTGGCTGCATGTTTTCAAACATGTACAATATCTTTGGGTTCTGTTTACAGGTTTGAAAACTTTTAGGACTGTCGTAAAATTTATGTTTTGTGGAATGATTGTTTTGAATTTTGTCTAGACGTAGGGGTCTGGTTGCAAGCTTTCAAACCTGTAGGATACTTTTGGGGTCTGTTTACAGGTTCAAAAAGTTTTGGGATTGCCATGTAATTTGATTTTTTGGAAGGACCTATTTTAAAATTTTTTTCTTTTCATTGGAAGTTTTTTCTTTGATGATATAATTGTGCTAGTTTTCATTATGGATATTGAAAACATGATTTTCTTCAATTTATTAGTGTGAAATTAGTTAGAAGTAAGAATTATGCGTATTGGAGTTATTTGATGAAAAATATTTTGAAAGGCAAGAAGATGTGGGGTTATATTGTTGGTACTTCGAGAAAAACCTAAAGATGATATTGAAAAATATGCAAAATTATTAGAAGTTTGGGATGTAAATAATTCGAAAATCATCATTTGGATAAACAACTCTATTAAACATTCTATAGGTATGTAATTGGCTAAGTATGAAATAGTCAAAGAGATTTAGGAACATTTGGAAAGATTGTATACATAATCCAACTTTACAAAACAATATCAGTTGGAATATGATATTCGAGCCCTCCAATAGAATAATATAAGCGTCAAGAGGTTTATTCAAGGATGACAGATCTTTTGGATCAGCTGGCTCCTACAGAATCAATAGAGTCACGAGCTTGTGAACCATATGTTGCTCGTAGAAAAGAACAACTGGTTCAATTTTTTATGGCTCTTTGTGATGAGTTTGAGGGACTTTGTGGGACAATTTTGTATCCAGAAAAATCCAAAACAATCCTTCCAAAAAATGCCTAAGACAGACACTTGGTAGAAGACATACCTGAAGAACTTGCAAACCTATAGGAGACTAGACAGGCATAACATGTGGTTGTGTGGCAAGAAACTTTTGAAACTGCTTAGTAAGTGCAACTATTGAGGAATTGGGAGATTGTGTAACGCCAAACCCAAACGAGTTTGATGATGGTACAACTACTGCAGTTTTAGGCTGAGGAAGCTTATAAGGTCATTGATTTCCCAATTGCCATGGTAGAGGATGGTGTTGTGGTGGTAGGTGTCCCATGTTTATTAACCTCAGGCTTTGAAACTTCCAATGACGTTTTTGCATGTAGAAATTACATTCATCATAACTAACCTTCAAATGGGGCATGCTTTGATAATTGGAGGTGGTCTAGAAGGTATTGCTAAAACAGAAAGAATAGGTGCGGGAAAAATTCCTTCCTATGTATGAGTTTTAAGACGTATCTCCTCTATTAACAACTCACTAACAACTGAATCAACAGAAGGAAGTAGGGTATGATGCAAAATCGTCTCACGAGTCCTTTAAACTCATCATGAAGAGCCATAAAAAATTGAACTAGTCATTGTTTTTCTCAACGAGCAATATGCAATTCAAAAGCTTGTAATTTTATTGATTCTGTAAAAGCCAACTAATCCTAAAGATCCGTCATCGCTTAATAAAACTCTTAAACACTCATATTGTTTGGTTGGAGGGCTGGAATATTAGATTCCAACTGATATTGTTTTGCAAAGTTGGATTCTGCATACAATCTTTCCAAATGTTCCTAAACCTCCTTGGTTATTTCATACTTTAGCCAATTGCATACTTATAGAATGCTCAACAGAGTTGTTTATCCAAGTGATGATTTTCGAATTATTTACATCCCAAACTTCTGACATTTCTGGATGTTTTTCAATCTAATCATCCTTAGACTTGCCTGAAGTACCAACAATATACCTCCACATCTTCTTGCATTCCAAAAAAATATTTCATCACATAACTCCAATACAAATAATTCTTACTTCCAACTAATTTCACACTAATAGATTGAAGAGAATCATTGTTTTTACTGGCCATAATGAAAATCAACACAATTATGTCACTAAAGAAAAAACTTCGAATTGAAAGAAAAATTCCACAACACTCATTTACGAAAATTAAATTATAAGACAGCCCTAAAAGTTTTTAAACCTATAAACAGACCCCAAAAATATCCTGTAGGTTTGAAAACTTGCACTCGGGCCCCTGTGTTTGGGTAAAAGTAAAAAATTTAGTCCTTCCAGAAAACATAAATTACACAACAGTCCTAAAAATTTTCAAACCTTTTAACAGACTCCAAAAATGTTGTGCAAGTTTGATCACTTGTAGCCAGGCCCCTAGGATCTTGGTTTCTTCAATTTGGTTAAGCCTCCAACCTACAATTCACCACAAGCTCAGCCTTATTCAGCATCAGAAAACCATAATTCGCCCAACCAAAAGCTCACAATTCGGCCAACCAACAACAATTAATGCACAAAATCACTAACGAATTCAGTCACAAACCGAGCTACACACTCAGCTACAAGAATCACCCACAAATTAAGCTACAAATCACCACAGGAAGAGAACAAAAACTGCTACCGAATCCCTCTAGGATCATATGCTCTAATACCATATTAACATACTCAAAGATTAAAAGAGGATTCAAAGAAGATTGAGAAAGAAAAGCTAGGGTTCATATTACAATTGACCATGAAAAAAGAGAATAATACAAGGTATAAAGTTACATATATATACAACTAGGGTAAAAATACTAAACTACCCGTTAAGAAAAAGAAAAAGTACACAGAACTTCACTCCTAAGAGATTGGAGTATGCCAAGCTCCAGTGATACAACATTTTGCAGAAACAATTTCAGGGTCAACAACTATCAAGAGTTTTGATCAAGAATCAAGGTTTCAAGACACATATATGAAGCTAATGGATGGATATTCTTGGCCCAGTTTTCATATTTCATGCTCTATGGAATGACTGTGCTTGGATCTGGATAAGTTGTCTCTTCTTACAGCTGCATTATCTTTGATTTTGTTAATCTCTATCCGAAAGAGAATTATTGATCCAGGTATGTGTGTCACTCCTCCAATCCTTGGTCATCCTTATCGCTGTTGACAGGACTTGAGAATAATTTTTCTTGTCTTTTTTCTTTGAAGCAACTGCGGGCTTAGCAGTGACATATGGACTCAATTTAAATCTCATACAAGCTGTGGAATATGGAATCTTTGCTATCTGGAGAACAAGATTACATCAGTGGAGGTAGTACTGTGCTATTCCTAGTTAGCTGCCTCTTTTGATAGAAGAAAGCCGGTTTGACCATTCTTGGCCATTACATAGAGAAGTTCACATTCGTGATTAGCAGGTAATTTTACTCGATTTAGATTTCCGTGACTCTTATTCTTTTTCACTTAAACTTTATAAATGATTATGGTTATGATATAGGTTCGCTACGCCTCACACATGCCACTTGTGTTGTGAGTTTCTCACATGCACTTTCCCAGGAGGGATGAAAACAACCATAGAAGGGACAACTAGTAGTGTTAAATCTACTCTCATTCAAACATTGTTCCGCATTGTGGAACCTGCAGCTGGTCAGATTGTGATAGATGGAATCATTATCTCTTCAATTGGACATCATCATTTGCGGTCAAGACTAAGCATTATTCCTCAGGATCCGACCATGTTTGAAGGGACTGTACTGAGCAACCTGTACCCGCTTGAAGAATACACAGATGACAATTTGGGAGGTGAGTCTATTTAAATTTGTTTGTAGCTATCAGTTTTTTGATAAGCTTCTTCCTAAATCCAACATTCAATGTTGTGACTTTGCTAATATCTGTCTAATTGGCTTTAGGCTTTGGGTAAGTGCCAGCTTAGAAATGAAGTTAGAAAGAAGGAAGGGAAGCTAGATTTCAGAGTTGTCTTTTCTTTTATTCTATCATACAAGTTGTAAAATTGTTCTAACTTGATAATGGCACAGAATTTAATTGCATAAGTTCATATGGTTTTTGCAGTTACTGAGAATGGAGAGAATTGAAGTATGGGACAGAGGCAGTTGTTGTGCCCTGGGCGTGTGCTACTTAAGAAAAGTAAATTCGTGGTGCTTGATTAAGCTAATGCATCTGTCGATACTGCTACTGATATTCTGATTCAGCTAACTTGTCGACAACACTTCACTGACTGCACAGTCGTAACCATTGCACAGAGGATAACTTCTGTTATTGATAGTGATATGGTTCTTCTTCTTAATTGCGGTTTCTGTAGTCCTGAGTCTGGATATTCTTTTATTGGTTGCGTTATTGTCACGGTAACAATAATTATTTTTCAATATCTTGGTGTAGGACTTGTTGAGGAATATGATTTTCCAGACAAAGTTGCTCGAGAACAAGTCATCGTCTTTTACACAACTTGTAGAATACAATCTCAGGGCAAATTCCAGTTTCTTTTGTTACTGTAATCTGCTTTGGAATTAAATCCTTTAATCGATAAAGCAATTCTATTTTTGAAGTGAAAGCACTATAGCATTGTATTTAACCTATTAATTTCTGTCAATCTGAACAAATTATTTAACAATATTAAACAACAAATAGCCCCGAAAACTTTAAATCATTTTAATTTATTTCCCTTGACATTACTTATTCGAAGTAAACAAGTTTAACAAGCTTAACCATTTTACACACTGCACATCTACACGAACATCGATCATAATCTCATGAGATCTATATGTTGTTGGGAGATTAAGATTAAGAACGATAAGGAATAGGAATCAGCATCAAGTCTTTTTTCCTGCCTAAAGTTATACCAAAGACCTCAGTCATGTCTAGATCTTCAGGATTCATCCCATTTGGGAACTTCCAATCAAAATGGTACAGAAGTTGTGCGAGTGGCAGCTCAATATTTGGTAGTGCAAACGTTAAGCCTGGACAAATTCTCCTTCCAGCTCCAAATGGAATGTATTCGAAATCTGCTCCCCTGAAATCAATTGAACTGTCAAGAAATCTCTCAGGATAAAATGTCTCAGCGTCGTTCCAGTTTCCAGGATCTCTTCCAATTGCCCATCCGTTAACAACCACTCTAGTCTTTTCAGGAATCGTGTACCCGTTGATTTCGCAACTCTCTCTGCATTCTCTTGGAAGTAAAAGAGGTACAGGAGCGTGCAGCCTCAGGGTTTCTTTGATCACTGATTTCAAGTACTTCAATTCCTGAATGCCATTTTCATCAACATATCCTTTTCCATCAAAGACTCGTCTTACTTCAGCTTGTGCCTCTTTCATTACCCTTGGGTTTTTCAACAATTCTGGCATTGCCCACTGTAAAGCCGTTGATGATGTCTCACTCCCAGCACTAAAAATATCCTGATTAAAAAATTAAAAGTTATCAGCTTGGACATAATTTATTCAGTGCTCATTTAAGGGCATCTATATTGTCTGTTTGTGCTCATAAAATATGTCGAATGAACATATATATGTATGTGAAAAGACCTTGTAGTAATTGTAAAGAATAATAATAATACATTTAAAGAGATTATTATACTGACATGGATGACTGCTTTGATGTTGTTGTCAGTTAGGGGAAATTCAAGGTCACCCTCCCGCTGGACTCTCAAAAGAACATCAACTATATCTTCCTTTACTTCTCTTTCGTCAATTTTTGTCCTCTCCTTCTCTTTATGATCATTCAGGATATTTTCAAGTATTCCATCACTCTTCTGATGCAGCTTCTCAAGCTTCAGATCCATTCCACTAATCACCTGAATTGCTTTAACAGAAGGGTAGAAATCAACAATGGAGAAACCTGCACCTGCCTCTATGATTTCCAGTACGCATGATAGGAAAGCTTCTTCATCTTTGCATCTTTCTCCGAAAGCCGCCCTGGCTGTTATGCCATATGTGAACTTGACAATTTCATCACTAAGATTGATTACTGATCCTTCATTAGCCTGTATGGATTTAATGAGATTTGAGACCTCCTCTTCCCTGACTGATCGCAGTGATTGGACTCGTCTTGCACTTAATAGCTCTATGGTTGCAATTTTTCGGAGCTGTCTCCAATAATTTCCATATGGTGCAAAAGCAATATCAGTATGGTCATAAGTCACCAACTTCAAGGAAACCAGAAAGGGCCGGTCTGCAAAGTTGAGGTCATGGGTTTTCAAAACTTCTCGGGCAATCTCTGCGGAAGAAACAACGACGGTTGAAACTTCACCAAGCTGGAGGTGCATCAAAGGTCCATATTTCGTGGCCAAGTCTCTCAGGCGACGATGGGGTTGTGAACCGACCAGCTGGTGCAAGTTTCCAATTAGTGGTAGTTTCCAGGGCCCTGGGGGCATCTTTGAGCTTGAACTCCTGGATTTGTGTCCCTTTATTATTTTGACTGCCATGAAAAAGAACAAGAGAAAGGAGATGATGAGGTTGAAAGAAGGAATATGAAACTCCATGGAGAAGAACCAATTTCAAAACTCTTTCCTCTGTTAAGATGATGAATCAAAAGGGCCAATAATCCTCACTTATATAGAAATGTTTACTCGTAATAGTAATTATCATAAAGTTAATAAAAATCCACCACTTATGATGTTAACTTACATGGTAAAATGCACATGACACACTGGTTAATCTCAAGTGTAGATCCAGAAATTTTTGTTAGGGTGGGTTAAAATAAAAATTAATTACACATTAATATTTTTATCTATTAATATTTTTGTTTGGATAGATCAAAATCCAAAAATTGTACATATTAATATTTTTTTTTTAAATTTGAGGGTGGGCTCAACCAGTACTGCATCCGCCGCTGGTTAATCTGATAAGCTTTAGGTGACCATCAATCTGTCTTCACACTCTAATGATGGACTCTTTGGTTGGCAAGTGTTTTTCACTTAAAATATATCGTTTGCGATGTTGTGTTCAACCAAATAGATATTGTCTGTCTAATATCAATTGTCAAATTTCAAATTCCATCAAAATAAGCCCTGCTTTGATACCAATGGTCAAATCCAAAAGTTCAACCTAATGAACTTCTCTCTAATATCAATTGTCAAATCTCAAATTTAATAAAGTAGGCATGGTTCGCTTTGGCCTATATGAAATTTCTTTTGAGTTTCACGTAAATAAATATCCTTCACTCAAAATGAGTTTGCTTAATTATATGTAGGGTCCAAATATTATTATTAGAACCTTAGACTTATTCACTAATAATATAGGAAGTGACACTTGATGGTGTTGAATTTTTTGCTATCGGATTTTATTACTGTGGCAAAGATTTGAATCTCCATATTTGCATTCAGATTAGTACATGGTAGACACATATCGTTTTACTAGTTGTAATTAGATGATTAATTATTGGAATGTGAATACTTTTTGGTAATTGATGAAGCAAAGGCAAGCAAGAAGAAAAAAGAATTAAGTTTTAGGCAAATTTCTATTTTAGGAATTTGTAATTGAGAATATTTTTTTCCTTTACTTTGAGTTGTATTAGGAAATGAGAATTGGTTTAAGATTTTATTTAGAGTTAAAATAGGAGAATGAATTAAATTAGGGGAGTTCTAATAGGATTAGGAATATGAATCTTTGTAAAAAAAGAATATCTTATTCTACTTATAAATAAAGGGGCTAAAACTAATTTAAAGTTATGAGAGAGGGAAGTAAAGAAAGCGAGAATGTGAGGCTACAAGAAGGGTATTAAACACTATAAGAATATGATGTCCGCCTATGTAAAGGTACTAGGTTGATGGTATGATGAACACTTGCATCGTACTCATAGAATTATAGTGGATCTCTCACATTTGTGGATGTAGGCGAGTTATGCTGAACAACGTAAAATATTGTGTCTTTGTATGGTTGATATTCTTCACATATTGTTGTTGTTCTTTATTTTATTCTTTTCGATTTTTAACATGGTATGAGAGCAGATTCTGATTTGTAACATTATGATAAACAATAAAATCTTAAATGAGTGGAATGCATCACATCATCTCTATAAATACATCTATCCATTAAACACTTGTTATCTAGATGTTAGACAGACATACAAATTGCATAGCTAGCATAGCTTTCCTATGCAAGTTTTCTCTCTACAGCTGCAAGCGGCTGGCTTCATTTTGTTTTTATCTGGGCGACTGGTTGGTTTTTGGGCACCGTTTACTATTAGTTACACGAGTCTTGTCAGTTCTTTGACAATTATTGATAAGTGTAACATATTTCCTTGCTGTAATGCATATTATCCAGTGGAGTTCGTCGAAAGCATAGAGAGAGATGTTCTTATTTTGTCTTTGACGCAATGAGTTAGCGTAAAAATAAGGTTAGTACGATTATATTTTTAGTGTTGATAAATAAGTCTTAATCACATAAACTTAATTCATAAAGTTTGAAAGAAAATCTGAAAATTATTCTATATCTTAAAAAAAGGAATAATATATTTATATAGGATGATGCCAATCAATCCTAACAAGATTCCTAATCAACAAGAAAATAAAATCTAAATTAATTAAAAAAGAAGATCCTAACTGTTGACTAATTATAAAATAAGAAAAATGTGCAGAAAACTGAAACGGCCCCGAAACACCGAAAAAGTGGATTTTGGGCCTGAAAACGACCTTATATCTTATGGACCTCGTAACTCCTCTCAAATAAAAAAAGTATGACTGTTTTAAGTTGGTATGCCCGTGTTTCGACATCTGACATACAGTCTCTTCTGAAATTCATCTACTAGACATTCTACGTCAACCTTACTATAGAAAACTTGTGACTTATCTCTTGCCAAAAGATTGAGGGATCGTCACGTCGTTGATTATCGCTGACTCATAACTCTAAAGTACGACTTTTTCGATAAAATAATGGAGCTTTTGGATTAACTTGTAATCATGCCAACGGAAAGATTAGCAATGTCACAAAATATCTTGGCATCATAGAAAGTTTGTCAAGCACGAGTTTTGGAGAAAATGATACCATGCATTCATTTGTACAGGGGGGAAAAATACTATACACTCACATGCTATCCTTCGATTCGAAGACTTTGACCTCGTACAAGTTGACTTGAACTCTGAGCTAACTTTCTCAAATATAACTACAAAATCCCCAAGTCCTTAACTTTCTCAAATCAACCGTTAAGGGATAATGGTACCTGTAGATTCCCTTGGGGGCCAGCCGCCTCATCGTAGCGTAGTGAGCAAGGCCATGCTGCAACCGTGATGTGACCTCCACAGTTATTGACAAATGCTTTTTTTCTTTCTTTTTTGGTCTTTTCATTTGGGTGGTTTGTGATTAAGCAATTGTTATTTGGTTGGTGGGTTTTGACCTAAATTTGTTTGGGTTGAAAGTTTTGTTATTTGCATACCTATTTCATTACTTCAGGTGAACAAAAGTATCAATTGCTATTTCTTGTTTTTCTCTTTGTTTTTTGCTTGTTCTTTGGCCAAACAAACAAATACTACATTGTTAACATACGCTAGTTAACTTGTGGCCTTCAGGCTTCCGTTTCCAGCTAACTTCTCATCGGAACTGGAATTTGACCTGCAACAATTTGTGCAAGTGATGATGATTTGTTCTCTAGCAACTTTGTTGGCGAATCATATTCCTCGATAAGTCCTACAACAAGACAATGACAGATCAATAACATTTGATGATGATGGATTCTATGCCAAAAACAGTAAATTACCTGACCATTAACCTTCATTTAGCAGCAGCACCATATCACTATCAAGAACAAAAGTGATCCAATGTGCAATTGTTATGACTGTGCTTTCAGAGAAGTGTTGCCGAAGAGTTTGCTGAATCAGATTATCAGTAGCAGTGTCGACGGATGCAGTAGCTTCATCAAGCACCAAGATCTTACTTCTCTTGAGTAGCACACGCCCAAGACAAACCAACCGCCTCTGACCCATACTCCAATTCTCTCCATTCTCAGTAACTGCAAAATCCAAATTACCATATACAATAAAATTCCGTGCCTTGATTTAGTTTTTTTTAACTGAAACTCGTAAAATAGAAAGAAAAAACATGCCACTGGAATCTAGCTTCCCTTCTTTCTTTCTAACTTCATCTCCAAGTTGACGCTATCCAAAGCCTAAAACTATTTTCGAAAATGTTGGAAAATTCTATGTTTGATTACCAAGTCTGAACTTCACTCTCCAAACAAAATAAAAGCAACCCACCTCCCAGATTTGCTCATCTGTGCGGGGTGTAGTCATAACTATAAAGATCATATGCGCATGACAAAAGAATATCAATCATGGTAGTATAAGACACTGTTTTAAAACTCGGCCCAACTCCGGTTTAATGGGTTGGATTGGGAACAGGGGTATTTACCAGGCCGGTCACACCAACATTTTTTGGTGTGTTTGTTTTAGTATTTAGAATAATATTTTTAAAATGGTTAGGGTGTATTTGGTTCATTATTTTGATACTTTTTAGAATAATATTTTGAAAAAAATTAAAATTTGGTGGGTATTACGATGTAGGATTTGAAAATTAATAAAAAGACCCCTTATGTTTGTTTATTTACTAAACACCCCTATAATAAAATATTAAAAATTAATAAAAACACCTCAACGCACCTATTGAATACTGACAGCTGGCCACCAACATCGGAGGGTGGCTGGAGTTGCCGTATTGGAGCACGATCGGCTAGATTTGGCTGGTCGTACGCCGATATGGCATTTTCCGGCCAGATCCACAGTGGATCTGGCTGGAAAAATGCCAGATCTGTAGCTAGATTTGGCCATTGATCGCATTTGGTCATCAATGATGGCCAAAGATATAGTTATCGTTGATGACTGGCTATAGCCAAAGATCTGGCCTTTTCCGGCCAAATCTACGGTGGATCTGGCTGGAAATGGCTAGATTAGCGTACCACCAACCAGATTCAATCGATAGTGCACCATTATACCAGATTCTGGAAAGTTTCTAGTTGTGGTGGCCGAGATCTAGCAAATGTGGGTTGCTGAGATGTTTTTGTCAATTTCTAAAAAAAATTTTAAGGGGTGTTTAGTTAAATTAACAAATTTAGGGGGTTTAAATAAATAGAATAATATAGAATAATATTTTGAGCATAAGAGAATAAATGTGTATTTTGGATAGAATAGATAATAGAATACTGAAAAATTGTGTACCAAACGGGCCCTAAGAGTTGGGTGGGAATAACGATATAAGATTTAAAAATTAACAAAACACCCCTTAAGTTTGTTAATTTACTAAACACCCCTGTAATAAAAACATTAAAAATTATAAAAATACCCCCAACCACCCACTAAATATCGGCAGCCGGCCACCACCGTCGGAGGGTGGCCGAAGTCGTCGATCGGAGCATTCTAGCCAAATCCACCGCTGATTTGGCTAGAAAAGGCTAGATCTACGGCTAGATCTAGCCATTGACGGTAAGATCTGGCTGCGTTTGGTCATCAACGACAGTCAAAGGTATGGTTGATGTTGATGAACAACGATAGTCATATTTTGGCTGTCGTTGACGACTAGCTACGACCAAGATCTGGCTGTCAACGGTCAGATCTTTGGCCATAGATCTGACATTTTTCGGCCAGATCTACAGTAGATTTGACTGAAAAATGCTATATCGGTGCACTACTGGCTAGATCCAATCGGTAGTGCACCACTGGCTAGATCCAATCGGTAGTGCACCATTGTATCAGATTTCGGCTACCTTCTGACAGTGTTGGCCGAAATCTGATAAATGTGGGTGGTGGGAGTGTTTTTGTTAATTTTTAAACTTTTTTGAGGATGTTTAGTTAAATAAATAAACTTAAAAGATTTAAAAATAATTGAATAAAATATAATAGTTCTTTCATGATAGAAACAAATGTGTATTTTAAAAATAGTAGGAATATTAGTAGGAATATGATAAGAGAAAATAAACAAATGGACTTTTAAGTTTTAATCTGGTTTGACCCGCGGTTGGACCGAAGGAACGGCAGAGAACCTCCGGTCCAACCGGTCTGTTGAAAAAAACCGGGTCAGTTCAAATGAAAATCTTCGTTCTTCTGTGTTCAAGCTTCATTCTTCACCTTCAATCTTGATTCTTCGCGCCGTTGATTGAAATTTTCAATCAACCAATCCTCACTACACTCCGCTCGGTCCGCCGTCCGCTTCCGTCAGCACTACATTCGGCTCCCCCGTCCGATATTATTGTTACGGTTGTGACTTTGTGTTTCATTGATTCTTTCTGGAGCAAACATTGAAAATCTGGACTTCATGTTTTTTTGGTTTAGTGTTTAAGCCTTCTGACTAGAAGCAGTGAAGGAGAAGAAGAAGACAAAGAAGAAGATCTGAAAGCTCATATACTTAAACGTCATATCTTCTTCTGTCTGTTTTCACAAATGCCACGCCCCTCTTTTCACAGTAGCGTAGTGAGCAAGGCCATGCTGCAACCGTGATGTGACCTCCACAGTTATTGACAAATGCTTTTTTTCTTTCTTTTTTGGTCTTTTCATTTGGGTGGTTTGTGATTAAGCAATTGTTATTTGGTTGGTGGGTTTTGACCTAAATTTGTTTGGGTTGAAAGTTTTGTTATTTGCATACCTATTTCATTACTTCAGGTGAACAAAAGTATCAATTGCTATTTCTTGTTTTTCTCTTTGTTTTTTGCTTGTTCTTTGGCCAAACAAACAAATACTACATTGTTAACATACGCTAGTTAACTTGTGGCCTTCAGGCTTCCGTTTCCAGCTAACTTCTCATCGGAACTGGAATTTGACCTGCAACAATTTGTGCAAGTGATGATGATTTGTTCTCTAGCAACTTTGTTGGCGAATCATATTCCTCGATAAGTCCTACAACAAGACAATGACAGATCAATAACATTTGATGATGATGGATTCTATGCCAAAAACAGTAAATTACCTGACCATTAACCTTCATTTAGCAGCAGCACCATATCACTATCAAGAACAAAAGTGATCCAATGTGCAATTGTTATGACTGTGCTTTCAGAGAAGTGTTGCCGAAGAGTTTGCTGAATCAGATTATCAGTAGCAGTGTCGACGGATGCAGTAGCTTCATCAAGCACCAAGATCTTACTTTTCTTGAGTAGCACACGCCCAAGACAAACCAACCGCCTCTGACCCATACTCCAATTCTCTCCATTCTCAGTAACTGCAAAATCCAAATTACCATATACAATAAAATTCCGTGCCTTGATTTAGTTTTTTTTTAACTGAAACTCGTAAAATAGAAAGAAAAAACATGCCACTGGAATCTAGCTTCCCTTCTTTCTTTCTAACTTCATCTCCAAGTTGACGCTATCCAAAGCCTAAAACTATTTTCGAAAATGTTGGAAAATTCTATGTTTGATTACCAAGTCTGAACTTCACTCTCCAAACAAAATAAAAGCAACCCACCTCCCAGATTTGCTCATCTGTGCGGGGTGTAGTCATAACTATAAAGATCATATGCGCATGACAAAAGAATATCAATCATGGTAGTATAAGACACTGTTTTAAAACTCGGCCCAACTCCGGTTTAATGGGTTGGATTGGGAACAGGGGTATTTACCAGGCCGGTCACACCAACATTTTTTGGTGTGTTTGTTTTAGTATTTAGAATAATATTTTTAAAATGGTTAGGGTGTATTTGGTTCATTATTTTGATACTTTTTAGAATAATATTTTGAAAAAAATTAAAATTTGGTGGGTATTACGATGTAGGATTTGAAAATTAATAAAAAGACCCCTTATGTTTGTTTATTTACTAAACACCCCTATAATAAAATATTAAAAATTAATAAAAACACCTCAACGCACCTATTGAATACTGACAGCTGGCCACCAACATCGGAGGGTGGCTGGAGTTGCCGTATTGGAGCACGATCGGCTAGATTTGGCTGGTCGTACGCCGATATGGCATTTTCCGGCCAGATCCACAGTGGATCTGGCTGGAAAAATGCCAGATCTGTAGCTAGATTTGGCCATTGATCGCATTTGGTCATCAATGATGGCCAAAGATATAGTTATCGTTGATGACTGGCTATAGCCAAAGATCTGGCCTTTTCCGGCCAAATCTACGGTGGATCTGGCTGGAAATGGCTAGATTAGCGTACCACCAACCAGATTCAATCGATAGTGCACCATTATACCAGATTCTGGAAAGTTTCTAGTTGTGGTGGCCGAGATCTAGCAAATGTGGGTTGCTGAGATGTTTTTGTCAATTTCTAAAAAAAATTTTAAGGGGTGTTTAGTTAAATTAACAAATTTAGGGGGTTTAAATAAATAGAATAATATAGAATAATATTTTGAGCATAAGAGAATAAATGTGTATTTTGGATAGAATAGATAATAGAATACTGAAAAATTGTGTACCAAACGGGCCCTAAGAGTTGGGTGGGAATAACGATATAAGATTTAAAAATTAACAAAACACCCCTTAAGTTTGTTAATTTACTAAACACCCCTGTAATAAAAACATTAAAAATTATAAAAATACCCCCAACCACCCACTAAATATCGGCAGCCGGCCACCACCGTCGGAGGGTGGCCGAAGTCGTCGATCGGAGCATTCTAGCCAAATCCACCGCTGATTTGGCTAGAAAAGGCTAGATCTACGGCTAGATCTAGCCATTGACGGTAAGATCTGGCTGCGTTTGGTCATCAACGACAGTCAAAGGTATGGTTGATGTTGATGAACAACGATAGTCATATTTTGGCTGTCGTTGACGACTAGCTACGACCAAGATCTGGCTGTCAACGGTCAGATCTTTGGCCATAGATCTGACATTTTTCGGCCAGATCTACAGTAGATTTGACTGAAAAATGCTATATCGGTGCACTACTGGCTAGATCCAATCGGTAGTGCACCACTGGCTAGATCCAATCGGTAGTGCACCATTGTATCAGATTTCGGCTACCTTCTGACAGTGTTGGCCGAAATCTGATAAATGTGGGTGGTGGGAGTGTTTTTGTTAATTTTTAAACTTTTTTGAGGATGTTTAGTTAAATAAATAAACTTAAAAGATTTAAAAATAATTGAATAAAATATAATAGTTCTTTCATGATAGAAACAAATGTGTATTTTAAAAATAGTAGGAATATTAGTAGGAATATGATAAGAGAAAATAAACAAATGGACTTTTAAGTTTTAATCTGGTTTGACCCGCGGTTGGACCGAAGGAACGGCAGAGAACCTCCGGTCCAACCGGTCTGTTGAAAAAAACCGGGTCAGTTCAAATGAAAATCTTCGTTCTTCTGTGTTCAAGCTTCATTCTTCACCTTCAATCTTGATTCTTCGCGCCGTTGAGTGAAATTTTCAATCAACCAATCCTCACTACACTCCGCTCGGTCCGCCGTCCGCTTCCGTCAGCACTACATTCGGCTCCCCCGTCCGATATTATTGTTACGGTTGTGACTTTGTGTTTCATTGATTCTTTCTGGAGCAAACATTGAAAATCTGGACTTCATGTTTTTTTGGTTTAGTGTTTAAGCCTTCTGACTAGAAGCAGTGAAGGAGAAGAAGAAGACAAAGAAGAAGATCTGAAAGCTCATATACTTAAACGTCATATCTTCTTCTGTCTGTTTTCACAAATGCCACGCCCCTCTTTTCACAAGCTTATTCTCTCATCAACCATTAGAGACAGGAAACTGGTAAACCATGTTGCTTGTTTAATCTTGTTATTTTGAGAAAAATTTGGCTAGAGAATATTAAAGGGTAATTGAATTTTGGTCTTTTCTGTGTTTTTTGTTCTTGGGTATGTTTTGTTTTGTTTGGTTGATTTCATTTTGGAGCCTAATATGTATGTCTCTGAGGTGAAGTAGAAAGCTTTTAACCAGATAAGAAATTGATCAAAGTAAAAATTAGAACTTTTATGTTAATGTGAAGCACAAAAACGATGTCGTTGAACTTTAAGTTCAACGCTGTCGTTTTACTCAATCTGCCACATAAAGAGATCCAGACCATTGAAAGATTTCAACATCTGACGGCCAGCATTATCCCACCTCAAAACAGTATACATCAAGCATTCATTTTGACGAAAAACGCAATTCGTCATACTGTTCTTCAGCTTAGAAATTCTCTGTTAGATTTAGTTGTGAATCTCTTTGACAGGTTGTAATCTTGGGTGGTTGATTGTAATCACGTTTTAAGGGTTGTGTTTCCCATTCTCATGGGAAAGATTGCAGTTTATTGTGAGAGAGAGTTTCGCAGTGTTTGAGTGATTGGGTGTAAATCTTGGTTGTATTGTTGTTGAACTCAATCTTTAGTGCAGTGAGCCCCAAGTTTCTGGAGCTCAACGTGGATGTAGCTTATCCTATATTGGGTAACTGAACCACGGTAAAATCCGTGTTCTTGTTTCTTGATTTCTCTTTCAGTTTTGATTGTGTGTGTTGTTCTGTGTGAAATTGGGATTGTTAGGTTAGTTGTTTTGCAGATTATCTCTACATTTTATTAGTTGGGGAGATTGAATAGAGAAAGAGTATATGAGATTCTGGAAGAATCCAGAAGTTTGTTTTTTGGGTTTTAAGAGTAATTAAATTAAGCTTGTGAAGACAGTTGTGTAAGGGTTGGTTGATTGTATAGTTTTAAGAACCTAAAGACTAGAATAAACATGGAGGATATGTAGAGGGTTAATTGAACAATTTGATAACCTGCTTTTGTCAGGGATGAGTTTGGTAAGAACCAGCAGTTTGTTTGGCTGGCTGATAAAGTAAGTGGGTAAAGGAGAAGAGGGTATTTTAAAGTTTTGTTTTTTAGTTTTAAGAGGCCTATATGAGTTTGATGAGGAGTGAGAAATCGGTTTGGTTAGCAGGGAAACTGCGAAATGAGGAAGAAAAAGAACTTTAAGGGTCTTCTGGATGTTGAGTTCTTAGTCACCTTGATCCTTGTCTGCACTGAGATTGTTCCGGAAAACGTGGAAAGTGAATTTAAGCTAGCTGTCTAGTAATGAATCTTTAGGCTCTTTTGTTTTTGTTTTTGTTTTTTTTTTGTCCCCTTTGTATATTAGAGAAAATATATCTCAACAAAATTTTCCCTAACAAGCTTATTATTTATATCTGCACAAAATATGGTCCATAGCTCTCAATTTGCTGATCCTCGTTTCTAATATATTAGTTTCAACCATGAGCTCAGCTGTTTAAATCCCCTTGAGATCACTTACTTTGTAGAATGCTAACTTGGGTAATTCTACCAAGGGTCTAAAAGTAGTTCCAACTCGGTAAACACGTAGGAATGGTCAAGAAATTTCTAGGTATTATAAGGAAAAATTGTATTTGCTTGTAATAACCTACCTGCTTCTAATCTGCATATCGATTTCTAAAAATCAAGTAACAGGATGGACATATATGTCGTGAAAATATCTAATTGATATCTCAGACCGGTATTTTCATCACAATATATGAATCTTCTTCTACAATTTATATCATTGACATGTCATTCTTTGATTATGATACTTCAAGATAAATGCAGTCTAACTTGATTCGGGTAACTGCAGAGCATTCCAAAAAACTTTGTCAAGAAGTTCAAAGATGAGCTTTCGTTAGCTGCTATAGTTATGATTCCCAATGGAGTAATGGTAATGTTTCGCGTTTAGGATTAAAAAGAGTTGACTACAAAATTTGGTTTAATGATGAGCTTTTAGAAATTAATTAATTTTTAGGGTTTAATTTTTTATTATGTCACATATTGACATCAGTATGATATCATTATGCTAACGTTAGCATGTTAGACCGGTCAACTTGGGATCCAAGCCCTTGACTAGGTCAAGACCTAGATCGGGTCTTAAAACATTAGTATAAAGTGTTATGAGTTATATGTGTTGGAGTCTCATACCGATTAGGCACGCTTAAGTCTACTGATTTATAAGAGGGGGTAATTCTCTCATTCAACAAGACCTTATTGCATGAGGAGTCAGGCATACCTCAAATTCTATCATGGTATCAAGCTCAGGTTCAGTTGAGTTGAGTGCTTGACCAGCGGGTGAAAAGTTAGAGTCGACAACTATCTCCAAAAACAAGCATGACCTAACATATGGGCTTGACAGTGAGGGGAAGTGTTGGAGTCCCACACCGACTAGGCACGCTTAAGCCTACTAGTTTATAAAAAAGGGTAATCCTCCCATTCAACAAGACCTTATTGGGTGAGGAGTCAGACTCACCTCAAATTCTATCAATATGTACTTTTTCTTATATATATTAAGGGAATCTTTGATTTTTTTTTTTTTTTTTTGCTCTATAAAAACAATAAAAAAAAAAAAATCCAAGCTTCTCTCAATGGTATTCATGTAATGTTACAGTAGGCTAAAATTTGTATAAATTGTATATTTTGGGTCTTTGTAAATTAAGCTTTTGTAAGCAATTCTCTAAGTTTTTTCTTACACTCTTTTCAATTTATATAATCACTCAAAAAGTCCGAACTTTTTGAGTGGTTATATATATTGAAAAGAGTTGAGAGAGAAGAAACTTAGAGAATTGATTTATAAAAAGTTTGGTTTATAATGACAGAATACGCAATTTCTACAAATTTTAGTCATTATAACGTCACATAAATTATTGAGGGAATCTTTGATTTTTTTTTTTTTTTTTTATATATCACACACACATGTGTACACACATGTATCTGTATGTACTCTTTGTATTTTTATCTTTTCTTTTGGTTAATGTAATATATAACGCTAGTTTTTTTTTTTTTTTTTTTCTCAATCTTTTTTGAGTCTTCTTTGAATCTTTGATTATGTTAGTATGATATTAGAGCAGATGATCCCAAGGGTATTTGGTAGCTCCTTTTGTTTTCTTCTTGTGGTGAATTGTGGTTGAGTTTGTGGGTGATTCTTGTGGTTGAGCGTGTGACTTGGTTTGTGGCTGAATTAGCGAGTGATTTTGTGCATTAATTGTTGTTGGTTGGTTGTACTTGTTGTTTGGTTGGGCGGATTATGGTTTTCTAGTGGAAGGCTTACCAAATTGAAGAAAGCCAGATTGCAGGGGCTTGGCTGCATGTTTTCAAACATGTACAATATCTTTGGGGTTTGTTTACAGGTTTGAAAACTTTTAGGACTATCGTAAAATTTATGTTTTGTGGAATGATTGTTTTGAATTTTATCTAGACGTAGGGGTCTGGTTGCAAGGTTTCAAACATGTAGGATACATTTGGGGTCTGTTTACAGGTTCAAAAAGTTTTGGGACTGCCATGTAATTTGATTTTTTGGAAGGACCTATTTTAAAATTTTTTTCTTTTCGTTGGAAGTTTTTTCTTTGATGATATAATTGTGCTAGTTTTCATTATGGATATTGAAAACATGATTCTCTTCAACCTATTAGTGTGAAATTAGTTAGAAGTAAGAATTATGCGTATTGGAGTTATTTGATGAAAGATATTTTGAAAGGCAAGAAGATGTGGGGTTATATTGTTGGTACTTCGAGAAAAACCTAAAGATAATATTGAAAAATATGCAAAATTATTAGAAGTTTGGGATGTAAATAATTCGAAAATCATCATTTGGATAAACAACTCTATTAAACATTCTATAGGTATGTAATTGGCTAAGTATGAAATAGTCAAAGAGGTTTTGGGAACATTTGGAAAGATTGTATACACAATCCAACTTTACAAAACAATATCAGTTGGAATATGATATTTGAGCCCTCCAATAGAACAATATGAGCGTCAAGAGGTTTATTCAAGGATGACAGATCTTTTGGATCAGTTGGCTCTTACAGAATCAATAGAGTCACGAGCTTGTGAACCATATGTTGCTCGTAGAAAAGAACAACTGGTTCAATTTTTTATGGCTCTTTGTGATGAGTTTGAGGGACTTTGTAGGACAATTTTGCATCCAGAAAAATCCAAAACAATCCTTCCAAAAAATGCCTAAGACAGACACTTGGCAGAAGACATACCTGAAGAACTTACAAATTAATCTATAGGATACTAGACAGACATAACATGTGGTTGTGTGGCAAGAAACTTTTGAAACTGCTTAGTAAGTGCAACTATTGAGGAATTGGGAGATTGTGTAACGCCGAACCCAAATGAGTTTGATGACAGTACAACTACTGCAATTTTAGGCTGAGGAAGCTTATAAGGTCATTGATTTCCCAATAGCCATGGTAGAGGATGGTGTTGTGGTGGTAGGTGTCCCATGTTTATTAGCTTTGAAACTTCCAATGACCTTTTTGCATGTAGAAATTACATTCATCATAACCAACCTTCAAATGGGGCATGCTTTGATAATTGGAGGTGGTCTTGAAGGTATTGCTAAAACAGAAAGAGTAGGTGTGGGAAAAATTCCTTCCTATGTTTGAGTTTTAAGACATATCTCTCCTATTAACAACTCACTAACAATTGAATCAACAGAAGGAAGTAGGGTATGATGCAAAATTGTCTCATGAGTCCCTTAAACTCATTATGAAGAGCCATAAAAAAATGAACTAGTCATTGTTTTTCTCAACGAGCAATATGCAATTCAAAAGCTTGTAACTTTATTGATTCTGTAAAAGTCAACTAATCCCAAAAATCTGTCATCGCTTAATAAAACTCTTAAACACTCATATTGTTTGGTTGGAGGGTTGAAATATTAGATTCCAACTGATATTGTTTTGCAAAGTTGGATTGTGCATACAACTTTCCAAATGTTCCTGTTGGAAACTATGTTTATATATATAGTGTAAAGGGTAAAGGGTATACTTGTAATTATTTAGTGTGCGTATATATTTGAGTTAGGGTGTACTGTTGACATTTTAAGAGAAATAGGGAAGATAACATGGTATCAGAGCCTGAAATGCGTAAACCCTAAACCCATTTGCGTGATTCAGTTTTTCGACGAGTGCTGGCTTCTTCCCTGGGTTTTTCGGCGACGTCAGACCCCTCCCTTGCGTTTTCCAATGACGTCAGATCCTTCTCTTGTGTTTTTCGGCGACGTCAGACCCCTTCCTTGCGTTTTCCGGCGACGTCTGACTCCTCTCTTGCGATTTTTGGCGACGTCTGACCCTTCCCTTGTGATTTCCGACAATGTCTGACCCGTCCCTTGCGTTTTTCGGCGACGTCAAACCCCTTCCCTTTGTTTTCTGGCGACGTCTGACCTCTGTGTCTGTTTTCCGGAGACGTGTGACTCTGTGTCTGTTTTCCGGCGACGTCTGACTCTGTTTATCATTGTTCTCCTTTTTTTTCCGACGAGTGCTGATTCTGAGTGTTGGTTCTCTTCTCTGATTTTTTGGTTTGGTGTAGAAATTTTTTTTTTTTTTGCAGGTCTTTTGTCTGAAATATGGTTCTGTGTTTGTGTGAAAATGGGAATGCTTTATGTTGGCTTGGAGTTGAAAATGTGATACCAGAGTTGTTCTGAATCCTGGTGGTTTGAGTTGTTGTGCTTGCTTGGGTTGTTTGGTGTTAGGATTGTTGGGAATTGGTGGAATTGTTCTGTTTGCTTGGGTTGTTTGGTGTTGGGATTGTTGTGAATATGTGGCGTTACGGGTTCTTTGCTAGACAGTATGGCCGCAAACGGCAAGAAGATGGTGATTGAAATTGTCACTTCCTCCACCAAAATTACTGATCGAAAATTATTGGGAAAAAATAATTATATTCAATGGAAGCGAATAATCCAACGATATGTGTCCAGCATTGATATGGGAGACCATTTAATCGAGGATCCACCTGAGGAAACAGAGGATGATAGTAAAACTCGAAAGAGATGGCTCATGGAAGATGATAAGCTCTTCAATTAGATTCAGAACATTCTTGATTCGTCCGTGGATGATGTGATTAGTCACTGTGATACAGTCAAAGAGTTATGGGAGTATCTAGAGTTCTTGTATACTGGTAAACAAGACTTGTCTCATGCCCACGAATTGTTATTAAAGATATATCGAGCAAATATGCAAGAGAAGACATTTCGAATATTATATAGAGATGAAACAAGCCTTTGAAGAAAAAAGGGCTATGTTTTCTGTTCCTACTAACGTGAAAATGATGCAAGCACAAGAAGAACAAGTGGTTGTGCAATGTTTTCTGGCTGGGTTGAGATCGGAATATGAGATAGCTCGTACACAACTTCTTACCGGTGAGATACTTCCCTCTCTTACGGGTGTCTTTGCTCACCTTCTCAGAGTTAGTAGGGGGGAAGATCAAGGAGTGTTTAAGGACAAGGAAACCTTCAAGAATCCTAATGTTAATCATGCGGCCCTAGCTAGCATGAAGTCTGGTGATAGCAAAGGTAACAAAGGGACAAGTCGTGATCCTAGGAACAATCGTGGTAATGGCCCTCGTACTTGCATTCGCTGTGGTGCTGAGGGTCACGTAAAGAAAAATTGTTGGAAGCTTCATGGCAAGCCCCTGAATATGCAAGACACTCAGAAGTTTGCTCATGTTGTAACTCAAGATGGTCTCTTACCCACCCCATCATAGATTACTATCTCCGCAGCAGAATATGCTCGTCTCACTCAGAATGCTTGCTCCCAGTCATCCATCCCATTGACCACTACTACTTTAACCCAGTTAGGTAATCCTACAGCCTGCTTGTCCACTTCTAGTAGTAACTGGGTCATTGATTCTAGTGCTACCCACCATATGACAGGCGATACAGGTATTCTCTCCTCATTTACACCTTCTCCCAATTTGTCTTCGGTTACTTTAGCTAACGAGTCTACTGCACCTACCATTGGATGTGGTACCGCCCATCTCAACAAATCTATGTCTCTTTCCTCTGTCTTGTGCCTTCCCCATTTTCCCTTTAATATTTTATCAATTAGTCAAATTACTAATGCATTCAATCGTGGTGTTTACTTTTTTCCTACTCATTGTATATTTTAGGATCTTGGGACGAGGCAGATTATTGGTAGGGGCTGTGTATCAGGTGGCCTGTATATGCTCGATGATGTCTCCACTCCTGTCTTTCAACTTATTGCGTGTACCAGTGATTCATCTCTACCCATACTGCATGGTCGCCTTGGTCATCCTCCCCTTCCCATTTTGAAAAGGTTGTGTCCTAATGTAGGGTCAGTGTCACACCTTGAGTGTGAGGCGTATCAGTTTGGAAAACACCATAGAGTGTCCTATAGCCCTAGGATAAACAAAAGAGCCACAGCTCCTTTTGATGTTATACACTCTGATGTTTGGGGTCCTTGCCCTGTGTTGTTAAAGTCTGGATATCGATATTTTGTTATTTTTGTGGACGATTTTTCACGTGTAACTTGGTTGTATTTTATGAAAAATCGTTCTAAAATATTCTCCATTTTTTGTACCTTTTATGCGGGAATACAAAATCAATTTATTTCATCTATTAAAATTCTCAGAAGTGATAATGCCAAAGAATACTTTTCTGCTCCTTTCTCTTCCTTTTTGTCTACTAGAGGTATTATTCATCAGTCATCATGTGTTTATACACCTCAGCAAAATGGAGTTGCTAAACGCAAAAATCGTCATTTATTAGAAGTCGCTCGTACTCACCTTTTTCACATGAAAGTCTCTACAAAATTTTGGACAGATGCTATCTCTACAGCATGTCACTTGATCAATCGCATGTCTTCTTCTGTTTTGGGCGGTCAAATCCCCTTCTCCATCCTTTTTCCATCACAGCCTTTATTCTCTCTTCCTTCTAAAGTGTTTGGGTGCACGTGCTTTGTTCAAGATGTTAGACCTCATGCATCCAAATTTGAACCTAGGTCCCTCAAGTGCATATTCGTGGGTTATTCCCGATATCAGAAGGGTTATCGTTGTTTTTCTCCTGTCCTAGGTAAGTACATTATCTCAGCCGATGTTTCTTTTTTTGCAACCACTCCATATGTTGAGTCCTCCACCTCATCTACTTCTCTTGAAGCACCCCCTGATGATCTTCTTGTTTACCACATTACCCATCATAGTCCTCTACCATCTCGTCCTCCTATCACCCAGGTATACTCCTCACACGGTTCACCAGCACCATGAGACACCTGCAGCACATTGATCACACTGCCCTATCGACTGCCTCATCCTCTGATCTGGTTCCGCCATCTCCCATGATCATGATCTTCCCATTGCTCTTCGTAAAGGTAAGCGCTCTTGTACCTATCCTATCCCTCATTTGTTTCCTATCACTCTATGTTCATCTTCCAAGTCTTTTTTGCCTCTTTGACTCTGTTTTGTTCCCAACTTTGGTCTAAGCAATTGCTCATGATAGGTGGCGACGGGCTATGGAAGAAGAGATGTTGGCTCTAGAACATAATGATACATGGGTTCTAATGGTTGCCTGAAAATAAAAGGCTATTGGGTGCAAATGGGTTTTCACAGTGAAGCTCCCGATGGGACTGTGGTTTGGTTGAAAGCTCTTTGGTTGCTAAAGGTTTAGCTCAGATGTATGGTATTGATTATTCTGAGACATTCTCCCCAATGGCTAAAATGACCTCTGTCCAACTATTCATTTCTCTTGTAGCTTCATATCGTTGGCCTCTTCACCAACTTGATGTAAAAAATCCTTTTTACATGGTATCTTTTTGAAGAGGTTTACATGGAGCAACCTCCGGGTTTGTTGCTCAGGGGGATCAGGAAGGTAGCAAACTGAGGAAATCTTTATATGGCTTAAGCAATCTCCACGCGTGGTTTGGGAGGTTTAGCGAAGTGTTGACTCGTCTGGTTTACATAGGAGTGCTTATGATCACTCTGTCTTTATAGCAATCGAGTCTAGCATCATTCTTTTGGTTGTTTATGTTGATGACATTGTAATCACTGGCAGTGATGATGTTGCATTAGAGTTTGAAAACTTTTTGGCTTCCAAATTTCACACCTTGGGTACTTTAAGGTAATTTCTCGGAGTTGAGGTTTCTCGGAGTAAGAAGGGATTTTTCTCTCTCAACGCAAGTTGTGTTAGATGTGTGTGACTGAAATGGGTCTAAGTGAGGCTAAGCCTTGTAACACTCCTATGGTTCCTAATGTGAGATTGAATGCTGAGGATGGAGAGATGTTTGGTGATCCAGACAGATACAGACGGATAGTTGGAAAGTTAAACTACCTTACAGTAACCCGTCCGATATTGCGTTTTCAGTGATTGGTGAGTCAGTTTATGTCTTCTCCTAGGACATCTCATTGGATGCGGTCCTCCATATCTTGAAATATCTAAAAGGAGCTCCTGGACGTGGGATTCTTTACAGTGACCATGGTCATAATAAGGTAGAAGGTTTTTTAGATGCTGATTAGGTAGGATCCTTGTGGATAGATGGTCTGTGACTGGGTTTTGTGTTTTGTTGGAGGAAATCTTATTTCTTGGAAATAAGAAGCAACCAGTTGTAGCTAGGTCAACGCAGAGTCTGAGTATCGGGCTTATGGCACAAGTTACGTGTGAGCTCATATGGACAAGACATCTTCTTAGAGAAATTGGGTTTGGTGACCCATGAACTATGGACTTGTGTGTGACAACCAACAGCCAACATAAGCAAACAATCTAGTCTTTCACAGAGGACTAGCATATAGAGTGGATTGTCACTTTGTAGAGAGAAACTTGAACAAAGTTAATTGCTACTAATCATGTTAGAACAGGGGAACAACTAGCTGACATCTCACGAAGTCTCAGTTGGTAAAAGGGTAACCTATATTTGTAACCAAGTTGGACATGATAGTATATATGCTCCAGCTTGAGGGGAGGTGTTGGAAACTATGTTATATATATAGTGTAAAGCGTAAAGGGTATACTTGTAATTATTTAGTGTGTTATATTTTTGAGTTAGGGTGTACTGTTGACATTTTAAGAGAAATGAGAGATAACAGTTCCTAAACCTCCTTGGTTATTTCATACTTTAGCCATTGCATACTTATAAAATGCTCAACATAGTTGTTTATCCAAATGATGATTTTCGAATTATTTACATCCCAAACTTCTGAATTTCTGGATGTTTTTCAATCTATCATCCTTAACTGCCTGAAGTACCAACCAATGTTCTGAAACCGGACTAGGAGCCGACCCGCTAAATGTCGGTTCTCGGTTCGACGGTTTGACCGGTGACTGTGACGTCACCATGCTGATGTCAGCATGATGTCATGCTGATATCAGCATGCTGAAATAAGCAAAAACGTAAAAAAGCCAAAAAATTCAAATTCTCCATCTAATTAAAGTTTAAAAACCATAAAAAACAACCCTACAACAATAATTTCTCCATCTAATTAAGTTTAAAAACCATCAAACCAACTCTACAACAATAATTTCTCCATCTAATTAAAGTTTAAACCATCAACCAACTCTAAAACAATAATTTCTCCATCTAATTAAAGTTTAAAACCATCAAACCAACCCTAGGCTACAAATAATAAACCATCAAAGTTTGATAGTTAAAGTTTACAAATTCAATCCTCAAGTCTAAAGTCTAAACTCTAAAGTTTCAAACAACATTAAAGTCATTACAAAGTAATTCAATTATCAAATATGAATCCACCAACGGCCACCATCAAATTATAAAATATCAAAATACCTGCCAATCCACCAACCAACATATAAAATTACATAATCAATCCATTCCACCAACCCAACCACAAAAAAATTCAATAGAGCACACGATAGCGAAGGGAAAAAGGAAACCAAGCAAATTCTTCAACGGGTCAACCCTCCTAAATTGATTATCAACATCACATCCGAGTCATCGTCATTATATCACCATCACCTACAAATTTAGCAAAAATTAAAAACATAAGTTAAAATTTATAATGTACATTGTTTTTTGATATTTAAATTAAATAGTTACCAAATTGGTTAAAAGTTTAGAAACAACCTTGTGAACCACCTGCTGAATCATAATAGGGTTGACCATCAACACCGACAGGAATAGATCCTTCTTCGTAAAGTGCTTGCTCTAATTCATCTAAATTGAAGTCATCACCCTCCGTTCATCATCAGCAATCCAAAATTATGTTCTGTCAATGCCTTCATAATCGATAGGATCACAACTGCTTTTCTTGTAACACATCCTGAAAGACTGCCAATAAAAATATCACTAAAATATGAATAAAAAAATATTAAAATTGCCAATGCTTTATACCTATTTTTCAAACGCAAGTTAATGGATAAAACCAAATCATTCAACCGTTGATGCTCCAATCTATCCTTCTTTTTGTATGGATACGTTCGAAAATACTCCAATTTCGCTCACTCCCGAAGAGGTTGCAGTTTGGCTCAAATCTTAATTGCAAACTCTTGTAACTGTGGAGTAATACCCATATTCCTCCACCATTCATCTATTAAAAGTTTAAGAGTGTTCAGTGTTAACCATATGAAATAATCAAATAAACATTCAAACTTAGAAATTGGACTTAAAATTGAGAAATTTAATAAGTATTACTACCAGGTCGTGTGGTTCTGCAAGTTTGAAGGCAAGCTCAAGAGAAAGCTTTCCCTCGCGATCTCATATATTCTACTTTCGTCCACTACTCTTGTCTTGTTCAACTTTAATGCACTTGCTTTATTATCGACAACATCAAGAACCGCGGATAACCTCTGGTTTCCTGCAGAAACTTGCACGGTCATATTGAAAAGCCGGATTCAAATAATAAGCAACAGCATTAATGTCGCGATGCAAAGCAAATCCCCCCGCTGCTTAATAATTTCAGTTAAGCTTGTACAATATCTTTCTCTTTCTAAAGAACTCCTTGATCGCTTTTTGGCTCTGTACATGCCATCATACACGTATCCTATTGCAGGTCTCTCATCGGAGTCCACAATTCGCAACAACGCATCAATGAGCCACAATTTTGGAAACGTAACCCATTTTATCCCAAAATTCATTATCTAGATTATGGGGAACAACATTCTTGCCTTTACTACTTCTGGCATATCGAGAGTCCACAAAAACCTATTAGTCACCATAGCTTGCAAGTCGTTTATGCTCATGTAGACTTTTAATGCAATGAAAGTAGTACAAACCGAGTTTGCACCCGGTCGTATGATTTCTCTCCAACCCTGTTCAAATGATACATACAATACATAACAGATGTTAGTAAATTATTACAAAATGTTTATTAATAAATTGACAAAACATGGTTAAAGGTTTATAAGCTAGTACCTCTCTTTCCTCAACCAAGCTATCAAAATTTGTGATATACACAAACTTGGTTACTTCAGAAGCACTTTTGCAAGATGCACTAGTGGTCCAACTCAGATATATCTTTCAAAATTAATTTAAGCAATGGGCTGCACAGGGTGACCAAGTAATATTCTCATACTTCTCAGACAGCATTCTTCCAGCAGCTTTATAATTTGCTCCATTATCTGTGACAATATGGACAATGTTGTTTGGTCCAACCCATAAAGCCATTTCCTCAAACAACTTGAATATGTAAAGGCATCCTTTACAACATCTGAAGCTCCACTATTTTATAAAGCAACACCTTTAGGACAGTACACAAGAAAATTAATCAATGATCTATGGCAAGTATTGTCCAACCATCAGCTATTAATGTACATCCAACTCTTGCCAAATCCTCTCATAATTGTCAACAATTAATTGGACTTCCTTCTTAGCATCTCTCAACAAATTCACAACGCATATCATCATAAATAAGTTTTATACCAGGGCCAATTGCAGCTACAACATCCAACATAGGCTGAAAATAAATTGAATTTAAAGCATTCATCGGGATGCAAGCATCATAAAATCGTGCAACAGACATGTCTGCTCTCCACTTTGCATCTTTTCCAGCCAAAACACTCATAATTGAAGGCTGAGACCCAAAGTAGTTCGTGGAGCAGAATAATTACTAACCCCCGTAGTTTTCTTTCTCTTACTGCTCGTAAATTGTTTTTTACCGCCACTACTACCACCTTCATTCATGTCATTTGTGATGGTAAAACCTCTTATTTCTTCATCTAACTGATCACCCTCAAATTCATGTACTACAACACCAAAAGGAGTCATGCTTCCGAAATCTCTTTTTCCTTATTTTTTACTCTATTCTTTCGTGATTCATTCATATTGAATCTAACATCAAATGGAACCTTCAGACACTTTCCAATATCCCTTTTACTCCTACTAGGTGTTGCTTCATTCTGAAAATACCACCACTCTTAGCCTTGCACAATAAGACACAGATAATATTTCTTTCCATCTTTATCAACCACTCTCAAGAACATGTCCCCATGCTATATCTGGTCTTATTCTTCTCGAAAAGTTGCGAGAATGGACGCTGCTGATAAGTTAGTGCGACGAAGATGATGACATTCTCTCCCCTGGCAAGTGGCAACCAACAATCAATTTGTTATCCTATATGAACCTAACTACTTTATCACCTTAGATTCATATAGGATATAGAATATGCTAAACCTTATTTCAAATCTCTGGTATTAATTAGTAAAGCCTAATTATTTGCTTCCTTCACTGTTTTTCCCATTTTAGAAAGAGCCAGTTGATATTTTAGTTTTATTTTAATTTCTTGAGGCATTTGGTTAACTAGGACTCTCATTTTTTATTTTTTATCTCTTCATTCTTCAAGTTCATGTAGTTGTGGAACATTCAAAAAATTTGCCCCGGATAGGGCATCACTTGTAAAGAACATTGACTCTATATATATAAAATAAAATTTTATTATTTGCAAGACACATGAATGACATTCTATTGACTTCCAGTACCACTTTCTCATACCCTATACACATCTTTCCAGCTAATGTTATTTTACATTACAACTTAATTTCTACTTTATTAATCATCCCTAACTTTGATCATGAAGTATCTCTTTGAAGCAAATAAACATATATACAAGATCCTAATAGAATGAACCAATACAAAATCTAAATTTCGTTTTGACAATTTAAGGGCTGTGTTTAATCATATGACTTCTTTTAAGTAGTAAACTTGATAGAATCTGTAAGCGTTCATAAATCTGTACATAAAGCATAGAAGACAGAAAAGATAGGAATCTGTAGATTGTTACTTGGTCACGACAAATGGCAGCTCGTAGATGGCGGTAGACGACGGTAGACAGCAACAGATGTGAAGGCTGAAGCTGAAATCTGAGCTAAAATGACTTATCCGGCAGATCAGCAATGGCGATGGTGATGATTGAAGAGTTCACGTTGAAGACTGGAAGACTAGAAGTTGAAGAATGAAGCGCTGAAGCAGAGTAGAGCAGACTGCAGACCAAAGACTTGAAGACTGAAGAGTGAAGACGTGAGGCTGAATCGCTGAAGTTTAGCTGAAAGCTTGAAGGAGATCTGACTTCTGAGATCACGAATGGAGGACACGAAGAGGAGGACTCGACTAGAGAGTGGAGGAGATCGTGAATGGTAGTAGCAAACGGCAAACCAGATGAAAAAGTGAAAAATTGAAGAAGGGGAGACGGCTCTGTATCTGTAGCTCAAAAGCAAATTAAAAATGTGTTTTTTAATAAAAATTTTGAGGGTTTGGTTTGAGTTTGACAGTTTGACTTTTATGTGTGCGCATGTGATTGTTTTTAATTTTTAATTTTTTTTTTTATTTCATGTGTTAAACCGGAAATGTGTGGATCGGAAATCTGTTAAATACCGATTAGACTGTCGGTTTGCTACAGTGCGACGGTCCAACCGCGGTTTGAAACGGCTTAATGGCAAATCCCGGTTATTTGCTCTCTTCAAACCGGAAATGCAAGCGGGTAGCGGTCCGACCGATTCGACCGCCCGGTCCAGTCCGGGTTTCAGAACCTTGGTACCAACAATATACCTCCACATCTTCTTGCATTCCAAAAAATATTTCATCACATAACTTCAATACAAATAATTCTTACTTCCAACTAATTTCACACTAATAGATTGAAAAGAATCATTGTTTTTACAAGCCATAATGAAAATCAACACAATTATGTCACTAAAGAAAAAACTTCGAATTGAAAGAAAAATTCCACAACACTCATTTCAGNATTGTCACTTTGTACGAGAGAAACTTGAACAAAAGTTAATTGCTACTAATCATGTTAGAACAGGGGAACAACTAGCTGACATCTTCACGAAGTCTCTAGTTAGTAAAAGGGTAACCTATATTTGTAACAAGTTGGGCATGATAGATATATATGCTCCAGCTTAAGGGGGAGTGTTGGAAACCATGTTTATATATACAGTGTAAAGGGTAAAGGGTATACTTGTAATTATTTTAGTGTGTGTATATATTTGAGTTAGGGTGTACTGTTGACATGAAAAAGAAATAGAGAGAATAACAGTGAGCAAGTTCATGCATCAAAATACCATTTCATTGTTTTTAAGTGTGAACAATTTGAGAAATAATGCTTGTTTCCTGAATTTAGTTTGAAGAAACATGTACACTTTTTAATTGGTCAGCTGTTAGAAATTTTTAACTAAGTAAATCATGATTTGGTTGATTTGCCTGTAGGTATGAACTCAGAGGAGATGAAGAAGAATACATAGCTTGTTTAATAAGCAGAGGAGGGTGATATCTACAAGAAATTGGCAGTCATTGGCTTTCTTCACTCACTCCCATTATGTATGATTTGAATTTCTTTATTCTTATTTAATGAAAAAATATATGGTGTTACACTAATAATTTTCATTGTACAGGAATTTTTCTGCAATCCAAGTAATGGAACTTTTCTACAACAATCGCAATGTTCGTTAAATGATACCATCGGCTTCAGCTGCTGCATCGTTCTAGCGTTCTCAACTTTACCAGGTGATTACTAGTGTGTATTTTGAGTAAATTTTTGCTAGTTGTCTAATATAAGACTAGATTTGAGTAGGTGAAATTAATATTTTAATGGAAACATTTTTCTCGATTTTCTTATGATTTTCTCATTCAAAAGACTTTAATGATTGAACCACAACAGGTTGTATATAAAGTCCTCATAGAGCGATTTGTCATGCCCAGAAGATTGTTGATGAATGGCACACCTATCCAAAATAATCTTTATGAACCTTGGGATTTGATGCGGTTTTGTATGCCTTCAGCGTTTGGGACACTGGAAGAGTTCATTTCTTCTTATTTAATGAAAAAATATATGATGTTACACTAATAATTTTTGTTGTACAGGAATTTTCTACAATCCAAATAATGGAACTTTTCTACAGCAACTGCAACGTTCGTTGAAGAATACCATAAGCTTTAGCTGCTGCATCGTTTTAGCATTCCAGGATTGTTGTTGTGACAAACGACCATTGTATGTTGAGTATAACTTGATATACCAATGTAGTGGGGATGGATAGCTACTAATAAATGGTTGTGTTTGGGATTATGAATTTCCTAAAGCCAGAAATAGCGATGGAAGAATCCAGATCCAGAAGATGTTTCATCTTTGATTATGACGAAGAGCAAGGTGAACCAATCCCCAAAACATTGGAATTTTGAAATCTCATACATGGCGAATCCAGCTCAAGGTAATTGTTAACTCTTTCTTCTTTTAAATTGTCTGTATGATTTCATTTTGTTGTCGAATTGTATCACTTATATTTTCATATAACTCATAAGAAATCTAAGTTTTATTTAAAAAAAAAATCAAACGAGACTTTATTCGTGATTAATATTTAAAATTAATGACAATAAAATAAAAATATCAAATCAAATATTACTATTGTGATGACCATTTGTCAAAATATTATAAAAAGCTTAGATAGTCTCTTAAAGTTAACTTAAGAGAAAATCTAATTCTGTATGAAGATATTTTTGAGATTTCCATTTTGATTGAAGTAAACTTAAGATTAAGAAGAATACATTGAATTTAAGTAATAATACTAAATTATGAATGTTTTGTGATTATTATCTATGATGAGAGATAAATCATTTTTCTATCATATTCAAATAGCATGGATTTCAAGCTATTTATCATATAATAATTTCAATTTATATGAAAATTAGTTTTAAGCATTGTTTTAAAAGCCAGATTGGACTGGGACTCGGTCACTTGTCCAGTTCAAGTCAACATAAAACCCAGCATTAATAAATGAACCGTTATAAATCGTGTAAACAGTGTAAACCGTCTGTCAGACCAGAATGATTGAAAAACCGGTCCAGCGTCTGAAAAGGGGAAAAAATCTCTAATTTCTCAATTACTCTGATTTCTCTTTTCTCTACTCAAAATCCTCTTGAAAAAATGTTAACACAAATATGAAAATTTGAAATCCCATACAAATCGCCACTCAATCTCAATGAAATCCACTCTTTGAGTTTGAAATTGTTACTGAAATCGATCGCAACTCAAGCCTCTGAAATCGCGACGACGCCTTCTTCCTTTGCTGGAAATCGATCAACACAATATACAACCGATTTTAAGATTTCTCTTACCTAGGGCATAGGCATGGCAATGGGGCGGGGCGGGGCAGGGATCTCATTCATCGTACCCATCCCCTTTTTCAAAATCACTCCCCACCCCCGCCCCATCCCCGTCACGAGAAGAAAAAAATTCCCCTTCCCCGCCCCATAGAGAAATGTTGGAGGCCTGTCCTTTCCCCTTAACTTTACATAAACCTAACTTAATTTGAGCATTACCAAACACAATAGTTAATTTTCATCCACATGACAAACATTTAAATTAATCATTTAAACATAATTAACTTTACATAAATATGGGTTAGGGATTGTTCTTGTTCAATTGTTTAGGGTGAGGGAAATCGGAAAAATATAGGTTTATATAGGCAAGATAATTATGTAATTAGGTGAAATATAGGGATATTAATGAAAAGTATATATATATATACAGGGCGGGCCGGGGCGGGGGAAAGGCATCACCCATCCCCGCCCCATCCCCAGGGACTGGGATTAAAACACCCCCACACCTGCCCTTATCCCCGAAAAAACTAGGACTCCCCCACCCCATATGGGGCTGGGGGTCCCCGAAATTTCGGGGAACATTGTCATGCCTACTAGGGCAGTTGAATCGGTGATCGATTGGACTGAAGTGGAGTCGTGCTTAGTTACTGCATAATATTGAATAAAAAATGAATAGGGAATTGGAGAGTAAAGACAAGATTTAAACGGAATTTGAAATGTCATGATGGTGATTAGGCCAGAAAATGGAGTTATGGAGATGTCAAGACAGATCAGACGGTGTCACGTTGGTGGTTCAACCTTTGGGAGTTTGAGACGGAGAGAGGATTCAAAGCAAACGGGATTTGAAATGTTGATAGATTTTACGTTTAGGATTAGACGATGTCACGGTGGTGGTTTGATTTTTTATTTTACTTTTGGGGCTACTATTTAGGATTTATTACGTTTTGAATTTGTATTGAAGTGGTTAAGTTCCTGGTTTCCGTATGGGTTTTATTTATTCTTTTGGGTTGAATGATGTTTGTTGTTTCTAGGGTTTAGCAATTTGTGGGGGTTAATTGAGTTTGTGATTTGTGGGGTTTAGAATAAGTTTCAATCCTATTGATTATGAAAATATGGACAAAACTGAAGGTTGGATAGTTGACGATGAAGAGGAGGTCAGTGAACTTAATTATGAGGAGTTGGAACAAATGTTATATGAAGAAGGATTTATTCTTGCTGGAGTTGTTGATCACCCTTCTTTTTATGATTCAACCGATGGTTCAGAAGGTTGGTTTCAAATATTTAAGCAACTTAGTATCTATTTAAATTAAATTACAAGTTTTAACTTATGATTTCTATTTTTTACTTAAATTTACGTAGAAGATGGTAATGGTAACGATGATGATGATGGTGGTAATGGTGATGAATTTTGATGCTAATGTGTGAAGCTCAATCAACATGGAGACGGATCAAAGAAAAAACACTTACACCAAATGTTTTGTTATTAATTATTATGTATTTTATCATTTAATATGTAATGGATGAATACAACATCATGTTTGGATTTAGACTTTGGATTGTTATTAAATACTTAAACTATGTTGGGATTGTTATTGAATTTGAACTTTAAATCATGTTAGATAGTAATTAAGTTGTTATTATCTTATTAAAAAATGGAAATCTTAAAAAAAAAAAAAAAAAAAAAAAGGTTTTTTTTAATGTGCTGACGTCATTGGTCCAACCGGCGGTCCAATCGGTTGGATTAGTTGAACCATGACTGGGACAACAGAGCGGGTTGCCTTTCGGTCCGGGTTTTAAAAAAGTGGTTTTAAGTCGATCTACCTAATTGATAATATTGGGTCCATATATTATCATATACACTGGGTCACATATGCTATGCGTATAGCATAAAATAGTATAGTACATATTTTCAGTTAATATTTTACAATATATTAACTAGTATTGCAGTATTAATCTTATTTTTCCTATCTTTTAAATTAACTAAATAATATTCAATTTAGTCGATGGTGTTAGGTGAAAAACGGTTACATGAATGCCTAAAATACAAAAAGATAAATTGTGAGGGTAAGGGACATTATTTTTATTTTTTGAAAAATATTTGTTAAATTTTATTTGATTTATATAAATCAATTAATAATATCTTGTAATTACAACATATTTATATCTTGTAATTTACAATAAAGAAATAAATCTTGTGAAACAAATATATATCATGGATTCAAAATAATTTTCCTTTTAGTGGAAGAAAAATTATTGGGTCTGTTTGTTTTGTTATTTTGGATAGGATTTTGGGAATAATATGGGTAGTTAAATAGGGTGAGTATTACGAGGTAAAATTGAAAAATCTACAAAAAAACCCTTTAAGTTTGGTAATTTAACTAAATACCCCAAATATATAAAATTTTTGTAAAATAACAAAAACACCCCCATCCACCCACAGTGTCAGATTCCGGCTAGCACCGTCGGAATTTGACCGAAAAATGGCGTTACCACGCAGACCGGTCGGATCTAGTTGATTGTGCGTCAATATGGCTAGATCTACTGCCATATCTAGCCTTCAACAGTCGCAAAATACTAGATTTGGCTGTCAACGACGGCCAGATCCAGTGTGGATATGACCGGAAAAGGTCAGATCGGCCTTTTTCGACCATTTTTGATCGTTTCTACGCTATTGTGACAGATTCCAACAACCACCGACGATGGTTACCGGAATCTGGTAACTATGGGTGAGTGGGGGTGTTTTTGTTAATTTTTAAACTTTTTTTTTCTGTGGAGTGTTTAATTAAATTAATAAACTGAAGGGGTTTAAAAGTAATTAGAAAAATAGAATAGTATTTCTCAAATAATAAAACAAACAAGTATTTTGGGAATAGGACTGGGAATATGGATAGGAATATTATTATCAATGTTTTAAAAAGCAACTTGGGGCTAAACCCAACAAAGAAGCCAGGTCTCGGGTTGATTGATTTAACCAGTTTGACCGGTGGGTCAAACTGGTGATGTGTCACCTAAAAAAATTTCAAAATTTTTGAATCGACTCACGTTATCATAGTCACTATTTTTGATGCACGTTAGCACGCGTCGATGTTGATCTTCTTTCCCTTTTTCTAGTTATTTTCTCACTCAAAAAAAGTAGGGAGAAATTGACAATTTTTAAGGTAGGAAAGGATATTTTTAAGTTAAATAGTAAATGACATTTTCGTCTTTACACCAAAAATGCACTGTATTTAATAGAAATTACTAACGAAACATAACATTGGGTAGTAAAAGTGTTGTTTAGAGACTTTTTGGGTGGGAAATGTCACTAGGCCAAACCTTGGGTGGGGAAAAGTTGTCGATTCCTATATTTTATATCATTTGGGTATCATTAGGGAATTTAGGGTAATTTTTGGATACCTACGCGGTTTATATACTATGGAGAAAACCTCGTAAGGTTTCGAGCAACAAACCCAAGATTATTTATCATAATAATGGGTCAAGCTATTTTAACATAAAATTGTAACACAAATTCATGATAATCCAATAGTTTAAAAGAAATGTTACATTCAAGGATAATTTACAATGGAGAAAACATTTAAGTTGATAAATTTACAATAAAATATATATTGAAGTAATAAACATATAATCTAAACAATTAATTTAAAAATTATATAAACCAAATTATCAATTATATTGTTGTGCGGAAAAACGATTGTATTATAATACCCTAAATTCCCCAACAAGGGTTTATGAATGTAGTGACACAAAAAGATTCCTCAAAAAAGTATAAAAAGGCAGTAAAAGAAAACTTGGAAAAACGATTGTATTGTAATACGTAAGTAGCAGTGATTTCTATGGTGCTTGGAGGCCGGATATAATGTTTAAGATATGGTATCTGAATAGTTCAATTGATGGAGAGAATGAAAATCGGCTATAGCTTTGGTGTTTGGTGTTTTTTGGAGNACGAGCATTGCAAGAAAGGAATAGATATCTCATAACTTTGAAAGTGAATGAACTACAGAAAATAATTGCCCATGTAAAAATCATCTTGACAAATTTAAATAGAAAAACATAAACTGAAATTGTACAGGCATCACAATAAAATTTTACATTTGTTCATTTTATTTAGATTTTCTTTGCACGAGATATGTTATACAAGGCTATATATATATATATATATATATATATATATAAGTATTAAGTAAAACATAGACAACAGTGATGACATTTTAGGCAATGACACTGATGACATTTTAGACAGAACAGTAAAATGTTCAGATTACAAATCATCATCATCATCATCAGTTCTATTTCTACCTCTTTATCACCACCTTTAGTCCCAAACATGCCCTTCTTACGTTTTTGGGGGACATCAGCAACCTGAATATCAATATAAATATCCAAATCATTATTTTGGCAAGTGAATTCCAAGGAAACACAAGAAAGCACCAAGGTTAAGAAACTAAACAGTAGGTATAACATGTTATCCAAAAAAAAAACAATAATAATGAGGGCAAAACATTGTCAATTTCAAGTAATTGTCCCAACAACCCTCATAAATATTTCAACAAAAAACTATCAAAGCAAACCATTTTTTTTCTAAATGTGTTTCCTGCCATATATAACAAAAAGCACAAACTGAAGATTTCTTTGAGAAATATCTACTCACTAAAAAATGATAACCAAAGTGGGAAAGAAAAATTACCTCCAGATGATTCGTGTATAGAATGAACTTAAATATTAGAAAAAAAAAGTGGAACTAATGAATCATGCACCTGCCAAAATGCCTATATGAAACCCTAAATTTTATTCCCAAACCTCCAATACCTAAAACCTAATAATTACCAAAACATAAAAATCCCAGGACATTTAAATAGCAAGAAGGTGTAATGTTTTTCCTGTGATGATATAAAACGCTGACTTTTTCAATCACCCAATTCGCAAATTCATCATAGGACAAACAAAAAAAATTGTCTTATTGCTACGAAAGTAAAAAAAAAAAAAAAAAAATTAAAATTAAAAAAAGGAAAGAGAAAATTTCTCTATACAGTCCAAAAATCATATTACAGTAAGCAAGAACATATGAAAATAACACAAAGTTCTCTCAAATATGAATGAAAAGCTTCAATAAGGACAAACCTTATCGAGAATGCTGAAGACAATTTCATACAATTTGGACAGAATTTCAGTGTTGCTAGAAGGAGCATAAGTAAGAGCCTTCAAAGCTTGCAGTCTCCGTGCATGAACTTCAAAGAAAATAGAAAAGTATTAAGTCGAAGATGACCAACTACATCCAAAAATACTTTTTCTGGTCTTAGAAATCAAGTAAGAAATAACAAAAACAAGATCATATACGTATAGAACTGTAAACATCATACTTACATTATGCACTATTGTTGCCTCAATCACAATATATCACAAGAGAAAGGTAGACAATTTAATACAAAATTCTAAAAGAAATTATTCAAAAAGAATCTAGCCAAAACAGTAATAGAAGTGAGTGATGACAACTTTACTAAGTCTCATCCATATAATTTCCAAGTGAATCAGTACTTAAGTTATCAGAGATCAAAGACTAGTAAAACTGTTGAACCCAGTCAACCACATTCACCAACTATACAAAATTACCCAAACCAATATACCACCCCAAAATGAAAGGGAAAAGATTACAACTCCAAGAACAAACTATCACAAAACTCATTCAAATTCAAATTAAAATAGGAAAAGGAACTGTCTTTAAACTCCTTGGTCATACAAGGCCAAGGAGAGGCAAATAAATGAATTATGTCCCATAGGCCACCAACCTCTTCACTAATTTTTCCTTCAAAAATTCAGCTCTTTCTCTCTTCCAAATTACCCAAAAAAAAAAAAAAAAGGAATTCTATCCCATAGGATTTCTAAATATTTGATGATATCTCTTTCTTCTTTATGTTTAAATATTGGCAGGTTGTTGTGGCTAAATTTGGAGTTAATTGTAGTAAATTATCTTTTGACTTTTGCATATTAGTGCTTCGTACACTATTACTGCAATTTCAACCCTCTGATAAAATCTCTTGATTCCTACTAAAAGATAAAAAAGAACTAAAAACTGTCTGCTGACAAACACAAAAGAAGTTTTAAAAAAAAAAGAAAAAAAGTAGGAAGCATGAGGGAGAGTACAACCAAACTTTTGTCACTTCAAAATATAAATGTATCAAGAACAATTTAATGAACCTCTCCAACAATTCTTGGTAGAATATTTTTAAGAAAAATTAACCTTAGAACAGACAACAACAGACAGAATTCCACAATTAGAAAAGAAATGTCACATACATAATGCTAACTAATGACACTAAACATAGGTCTTCAGGGTCTGATCAACCTTCAAGGGTTTAAGATTAGTTGAAACAGTAAATTGCAAAAGCACTTAAGTACATATGAACATCAATATATTACTTGTGAAAGCATGTAAATATTCAAACTACTCAATCAATCAAATTAATAAAAATTTGCATATCATGTAAAGCTAGGAAACCACTTTACATTCAACATCAGGATTTGAAGCTTCTGTTGTAAGCTGGTTAACAATTCTCGGAACCACATCGGCTCTGGTCACCCCTCCACCAGCATCTATGTCAGCAAGGGCGTCCCAGTTTGGAGTGGGGATCCCACCACCTGGACTTAAGCCTTGCGCCCCAGTATCGGATAAAATTCTGGCCAAGTAATAATAGACATAGCGTAGTACACTCCTATCTTCACATTGTTGATCAAGCTGTTGAATTCATTAAAACGAACAGATATCAAGCATCAACCACAATAAACGTGTTCTATAAATAAATGAATCTATTGTGTTTCCTTTATTACAAGAGCGTTCCCACGAAAACAAATATGAAATTGTTAATGTTAACTCACTATACAAAAACAAAGTAAGCTTCTACTCAATCAGATAGAACAATGATGTATACAATAATTAGAGAACTATAACATACCATGAGAAGCGATGGCGCTAATGAAGGGTCAACAGAATTATACACAGCAAGCTTCGGAAAGACATGGAGAACTAATTGTTTCTGTGAACTTTTCTATTCACAAATCATACAAAACAGAAGATTAAAATTTTAAACAAACTGCAAGTAAAATAAATAAATAAAATTTGAAAATTAATTTGAAAAAAAAAGGCAACGTTCACCTGATCCGAAGTAGCAGCTAGTTCATGAATACTCCTGGCAAGTTGCGCATACGAAACCGGCTGTAAATGTTGCTTTCAATTCAAATTCATTCACATATACACTTCCTTTAGCCTAATTTAGATAAAAAAAAAAATAAGAGAAATTACGGAACCTTTTTCTTCTGCTTTTGCTTCTGCGGCATGATATTGATGTTGGCACGAACCGGATGCAAAACGGCCTTGGCCGCGGAAACGGTATCGCTCTGGATCTGCATCAACGCCGCTCTCTTTGACTTCCTCTCTCCCAATGTCGTCTTCGTCGGAATCCCTCCGCCACCGCTCGACACTGATAGCGGAGCAGCCGTAGACGGCGCCGTCGATCCCGACGACGCCGTCACCGTTGCCGACGCTGTGGACGGGTCGGCCGTTATCAGATCCATTAAAGTGGTTCCTGAAGAGTCCTGCAAATAAAAATGAAATTAATTTCTATTAAGTAAATTGAGTAGTTAGATATAGACAATGAGATCTGGGAAGTGATTTAACGTCTAACTTACCGCCATGATTTTAGGTTGGTTGGTTTGAGAAGACAGAAATTCGGTAGGATTTTTGGATTATTAATATTAATATTTATACGAAGAAGAGTTTTGAAGCCATTTTTGTGATCAACTTCACTTGCTGTTGATGCTGCCCTTTAGAAAAAGGGGGTGTGTGATGGACGATGAATTAAATAAAAATAGGGGCTTGGCAGTTTAAACTCAAGATGGTATCTTACCCGCCCATCACAGGTTACTATCTCCGCAGCAGAAAGCTCGTCTCACTCAGAATTCTTGCCCAGTCATCCCATCATCGACTACCATACTTAACCCAGTTAGGTAATCCTACAGCCTGTTTGTATCTTCTAGTAGTAATGGGTCATTGATTTTGGTGCTACCCACCATATGACAGGCGATACAGGTATTCTCTCTCATTTACACCTTCTCCCAATTTGTCTTCAGTTACCTTAGCTAACGGGTACTGCACCTACTATTGGATGTGGTACTGCCCATTTCAACAAATCTGTCTCTTTCTCGTCTTGTGCCTTCCCATTTTCCTTTAACTTTATCAGTTAGTCAAATTACTAATGCATTCAATTGTGGTGTTGACTTTTTTCCTACTCATTGTATTTTCAGGATCTTGGGACAAGGCAAGATTGGTAGGGGTCGTGTATAGGTGGCCTGTTATGCTCGATGATGCCTCCACTCCTGTCTCGCAACTTGTTGTGTGTACTAGTGATTCATCTCTACCCATACTACATGGGCCTTGGTCATCCTCGCCTTACCATTTTGAAAAAGTTGTGTCCTAGTATGGGTCAGTGTCACACCTTGAGTATGAGGCGTGTCAGTTTGGAAAAACACCATAGGTGTCCTATAGCCCTAGGACAAAACAGAGGCCACAGCCCTTTTGATGTTATACACTCTGATGTTTGGGGTCCTTGCCCTATGTTGTCTAAGTCTGGAATCGATATTTTATTATTTTGTGGATGATTTTCACGTGTAATTGGTTGTATTTTATGAAAAATCGTTTCTGAACTATTCTCCATATTTTTACCTTTATGCTGAAATACAAAATCAATTACTTCATATTTAAAATCTCAGAAGTGATAATGCCAAGAATATTTTTCTGCTCCTTCCTCCTTTCTGACTAGAGGTATGTCCACCGTATCATGTGTTTATACACCTCAGCAAAATGGAGTTGCTGAACGCAAAAAATCATCATTTATAGAAGTCGCTCGTACTCTCCCTTTTTCACATGAAAGTCTACAGAATTTTGGGCAGATGCTATCTACAGCATGTCACTTGATCAATCGCATGCCTTCTTCTGTTTTGGGTGGTCAAATCCTGTTCTCCATCCTTTTTCCATCACAACCTTTATTCTCTCTTTCCTAAAGTGTTTGGGTGCACGTGCTTTGTTCAAGATGTTAGACCTCATGCATCCAAATTTGAACCTAGGTCCCTCAGTGCATATTCAGGGTATTCCCGATATAGAAGGGTTTACGTTGTTTTTCTCTTGTCCTAGGTAAGTACCTTATCTCAGCTGATGTTTCCTTTTTTGAAACCATATATGTTGAGTCATCCACTTATCTACTTCTCTTGAAGCATCCCTGATGATCTTCTTGTTTACCACAATTACCCATCATAGTTCTCTACCATCTCGTCCTCCTATCAACCAAGTATACTCTCGCAGGGTTCACCCGCACCATGAGACACCTGCAGCAACATCTGATCCACTGCCTCTATCGACTGCCTCGCCTTGACTGGTTCCCCCTCCTCTGACCATGATCATGATCTTCCCATTGCTTTCGTAAAGGTAAACGCTCTTGTAACTATCCTATCTCCTCATTTGTTTCCTATCATCTTTGTCTTCATCTTCAAGTCTTTTATTGCCTCTTTGACTCCGTGTCTGCTCCAACTCCTGTGTCTGAAGCAATTGCTCATGGTAGGTGGCGAAGGGCTATGGAAGAAGAGATGTGGCTTAGAACATAATGATCATGGGTTCTAATGGGGTTGCCTGAAAATAAAAAGGCTATTGGGTGCCAAGGGTTTTCACAATGAAGGCTAATCCCGATGGATGGACTCGGTTGAAAGCTCGGTTGGTTGCTAAAGATTATGCCCAGACGTATGGATTGATTATTCTAAGACATTCTCCCAGTGGCTTAAATGACCTCTGTCCGACTATTCATTTCTCTTGCAGCTTCATATGTGGCCTCTTCACCAACTTGATGCAAAAATGCTTTTTACATGGTATCTTTGAAGAGGTTCACATGGAGCAACCTCCGGGGTTTGTTGCTCAGGGGAGTCAGGAAAGGTATGCAAACTGAGGAAATCTTTATATGGCTTAAAGCAATCTCCACGGGCGTGGTTTGGGAAGTTTAGCGAAGGGGTAACTCAGTCTGGTTTACATAGGAGTGTATGATCACTCCATCTTTATAAGCAATCAGTTCTGGCATCATTATTTTGGTTGTTTATGTGATGACATTATAATCACTAGCAGTGATGATGTTGGCCTTCAGAGTTTGAAAAACTTTTTGGCTTCCAAATTTCACCAAAAGACTTGGGTACTTTAAGGTATTTTCTGGGAGTTGAGGTTTCTCGGAGTAAGAAAGGGATTTTTCTCTCTCAAGCAAGTATGGTGTAGATGTGTGACCGAAATGGGTCTTAGTGAGGCTAAGCCTTGTGACACTCCTATAGTTCCTAATGTGAGATTGAATGCTGAGGATGGGGAGTTTTTGGTGATCCAGAGAGGTACAGACGGATAGTTGAAAGTTAAACTACCTTACAGTAACCCGTCCAGATATTGCTTTTTCAGTGAGTATGGTGAGTCATATGTATCTCTAGGACATCTCATTGGGTGCGATCCATATTTTGAATATCTAAAAAGAGCCCTGGACGTGGGGATTCTTTACATGATCATGGTCATAGTAAGGTAGAAGGTTTTCTCTATGCTGTTAGGCAGGTCTCTCTGTGGATGAAATCTATTTCTTGGAAAAGTAAGAAGCAACGGTTGTAGCTAGGTCAAGCGCAGAGTCTAAGTATCGAGCTATGGCACAAGTTAGTGTGAGCTCATATGGACAAGACATCTTCTTAGAGAAATTGGGTTTGGTGACCCAGAGACTATGGACTTGTGGTGTGACAACCAAGCGCATACATATAGCAAACAATCCAGTCTTCACGAGAGGACAAGCATATAGAAGGGATTGTCACTTTGTACGAGAGAAACTTGAACAAAAGTTAATTGCTACTAATCATGTTAGAACAGGGGAACAACAGTGACATCTTCACGAAGTCTCTAGTTGGGAAAAGGGTAACTATTATTTGGAACAAGTGGGCATGATAGATATATGTGTCCAGCTTAGGGAGAGTGTTGAAAACATGTATATATATTTGTAAAGGGTAATTTGTAATATTGAGTGGTGTATATATTGAGTTAGGTGTACTGTTGATATTAGTGAAATATAAAGGTTAGCACTTCCATTGAGTAGATGCACTCTCTTGTATTTAGGTCGCATGAGTGATTTTGAGCTTGAGTTAAAAGATTGTGCAATTTTATCATAATTGGGTTTTATGCCTAGAGTAGAAGAATTTTTTTAGACAATGAAGAGAAGATCTCCACATTGTGAGACAGATTAGATAATGGTCTTTAACCATGGGGTCTAAAAAATTTCAAGAAGTGCCCTTCATTTTCACCTTCATGTAAATATGATTCAGTCAATAAAAATACATGTTGTATTTAGAAAAATGTGAAGAATAAAAAAATTATTTTTCTTTTATTTTTCCTCCTTGTATAGCACAAAAAAAAATGCAAGCAACAGAGATTGGATTAATACCCAGGGGAGAGCAAGCTTTCCTGCATCAAGATTATGAGTAAATATTAGCAACATAGAAACAACTAATATTAGATTCAACTGAGAAAAAGGATATTTTTGAGGCTGTATAACCACAAAGATATGTGTGTTAATAGATGATAAAGTCACCTAATGCCATTGCACACAGAATAAGGATCCCTTGTCGCAAATCAGAGAGGATTCCAGAGAATGTCTCACAGCAACAGGATCAGCGAATGAACCCTACAGTAATACATGATTAAGACACATTATAAAGTGACACCAGCAACAAAAGGATCTAAAAGAATATAAGGGAAAACATAACATGGGACCAAACATTAGAATCAAAAAGAGAGCAACACATACAAAAATTTCAAACTTGAATTAATACAAGGAAATCGCTGAAGAAAAAGTAAAGACAAACAAACAAAAAAAACAGTTACAACCAAAATTCAACACTAAAAAGCGGACATTTGTCAGAATTAACATCTGTTAGAGGAGAATAAGATCTGACAATAAATGTAAAAGGCAAAAAAAAAAAAATTAATCATCCTACTTTTGTTATATTTTCCATGACATGGGATCTTAGACATAAAAAAAAAAGAAAAGAAAAACTATAGAACAAATAATTGAAAGAAACAGAATGAATAATAAACAAACTATTGAAATAGAGTAAAATATTAAAATAAACTAAAATGTACCATTGATGTATAAATTGATAAATATTGAACAACAAACTTTTATCTTCAAAGTTTGAAGATACAGGATAAAAAGAGTTATCTTAAGACATGGTTACAGCAATGTTGTGGTGGTGAGACTATAGGCTAAAGATTCTAACTAAAAGAACTTTTGTGAAACTAAAATTTCCCCTTCTCTGAATGGATTAGCAGTCCTCTTTCCTAGATATGTGCACTGTTTTTTCAAAAAGTTTTGTGAGTATAGGATGGATAGAATCCTACTTCATTACATTATACTTTACTTCAAAAAAAATTGTTTTTTCATAGCAATAGGATAAGTAAATTTCGTTTCTTAAAGAAAAAAAATAAGACATTCATAATCAACAACTCCGCAAGGAAACAGATAACAAAACTTGGCAGGCATAAACTAGATGTCAAGTCCAATGTTTGGTACTGAAATGCTACCTAAATGCATGCAGCATAAAGAAACTAATAAAGTAATGTGCCAACACAAGTAAATGTTACAAAAATAAGACCCCTAGTAGAAAAACTAACCCTGCACAGCACGATGCAGAAATGCTGGATTTCCGGATCCAAAGGAAGTCTCCTCAAAGACTTAGGGCAGCATATTGCAAGTTACTCCGGATAATTGACTAAAAAAACATTCAATGCCAGATTAAGTAGGAATGCAATAACCAATATTTAAGGAGAACGATTAGGATAATAATTTAATAGCATATGTTCTGGGATTATCTCCACATTCTAATTTACTGGTAAAATCTGAAATAAGGCACACTTAATCAAACAAACAAAAAAAAAATCTGATTAAGGACAGATAAATGCAATCATGCAGCCCATCTAATCAAAATAAGCAACATTCACAAAAGCTTAAGCTACTAGGAAGATGCACAATTTAATCCTTAAAAGGTAACACATAGCCCCACAACTAAAAACATGCGAATATGAATTGTAAGTACCTCCTAGCACCAATAGGTAGAAGTAGATAATCCTACATGCTTAACTGATTTTTCAGGGAGCACGTCAAGTAGCAGGAGACTGGCCCCCATAAGTCAACAATATCACTCTATAATAAGGGGCAATAATATTTTTATAGGCTACTACTGTTCAGACATTTTGACTACTCACTTACAGTTAACTCTACCACTTATAAGCAAGGAGATGATAATAAGTTCCAACATAGTTCATGGGAAAGGAAAATATGAACAACCATACAATTTACTAGCAAGAGTAACGAGCATTGCAAGAAAGGAATAGATATCTCATAACTTTGAAAGTGAATGAACTACAGAAAATAATTGCCATGTAAAAATCTTGACAAATTTAAATAGAAAAAAATAAACTGAAATTGTACAGGCATCACAATAAAATTTTACATTTGTTCATTTTATTTAGATTTTCTTGCACGAGATATGTTTACAAGGTTAATATATATATATATATATATAAAGTATTAAGTAAAAATAGACAACAGTGATGACATTTTAGGCAATGACACTGATGACATTTTAGACAGAACAGTAAAATGTTCCGATTACAAATATCATCCTCCTCATCAGTTCTATTCACCTTATCACCACCTTTAGTCCCAAACATGCCCTTCTTACGTTTTTGGGGGACATCAGCAACCTGAATATCAATAAAATATCAAATCATATTTTGGCAAGTGAATTCCAAGGAAACACAAGAAAGCACCAAGGTTAAGAAACTAAACAGTAGGTATAACATGTTATCCAAAAAAAAAAACAATAATAGAGGGCAAAACATTGTCAATTTCAAGTAATTTCCCAACAACCCCATAAATATTTCAACAAAAAAACTATCAAAGCAAACATTTTTTTTTCTAAATGTGTTTCCTGCCATATTAACAAAAAGCACAAACTGAAGATTCTTTGAGAAATATTACTCACTAAAAAATGAAACCAAAGTGGGAAAGAAAAATTACCTCCAGATTCGTGTAAAGAATGAACTTAAATATTAGAAAAAAAAAGTGGAACTAATGAATCATGACACTGCCAAAATGCCTATATGAAACCCTAAATTTTATTCCCAAACCTCATACCTAAAACCTAATAATACCAAAACATAAAAATCCCAGGACATTTAAATAGCAAGAAGGTGTAATGTTTTTTGTGATGATAAAAACGTGACTTTTTCAATCAACCAATTCGCAAATTCATCATAGGACAAACAAAAAATGTTATTGCTACGAAAGTAAAAAAAAAAAAAAAAATTAATTAAAAAGAAAGAGAAAATTTCTCTCTACAGTCCAAAAATCATATTCAGTAAGCAAGAACATATGAAAATAACACAAAGTTTCTCTCAAATATGAATGAAAGCTTCAATAAGGACAAACCTTATCGAGAATGCTGAAGACAATTTCATACAATTTGGACAGAATTTCAGTGTTGCTAGAAGGAGCATAGTAGAGCCTTCAAAGTTGCAGTCTCCGTGCATGAACTCAAAGAAAATAGAAAATTAAGTCGAAGATGACAACTACATCCAAAATACTTTTTCTGGTCTTAGAAATCAAGTAAGAAATAACAAAAACAAGATCAATACGTATAGAAAACTGTAAACATCATACTTACATTGTGCACTCTTGTGTAAGATGTATGAAGAAAAAAGAAGAGCCCATTTCCTTTGAAAGTGAAGCGCAAATTGAAGAAATAAGCCAAACTCTATCCCATAAAGGCTTACAATCATCACCTCCTTTCTCACCACATGTAACCCAAAAAAGGGTTGAACCGACACATCTCCAAAGAGATTTAGCCTTCTTTCCTTCTTAAAAGCCAAAACATTCTCTGCAAGTAAAGCATTCCAAGAACTTGGAATAGCATATGATATCCTAGATTTTTTACAAACTATAGGCCATAATTTTGAAGCCATAGAACAATAAAGGATAAGGTGATTCGCACTCTCCACACTTTTTTACACATCACACACCAACATGGAGATAGGCACATCAAAGAATACCTTCTTTGAATCACATCTCCAGTATTGATTTTGTCTTGGCTAAAGCCCACAACAATACTTTGATTTTGGGAGGGATTGTGGACCTCCATATTGTCTTGAGACTAATGAATGGTGGGTAAATGATTATCCCATTATTGATAATAGGATTCACAAGAGTAATTGCCAAAGCTTCAAAATTCCGTAATCCTCAGTCCTTTTTAGTCTCATCAATGTTCATATATTTCCTGCCAACTCCACAAGCTCAATGAAATCTCTCGTTTCCCTTTCATTCAAAATTCTCTTAAAATTGAAGTTCCAATTCCATAATAAAGAACTGCAAGACTTAAAAGCCCAATTGATGGCTCTACATTTCCTTTTCTATACCAGAAATATTAATTTTGAAGGCTAGGTTTCCAAGCACAGTAAAGATTTTAGCGTGGTCGATCACTCAAAGGAACAAAATGAACAGTCAGGACGTGTCTTTCTCCAAACTAGTATATTATCCACAAAAAGCTCAAAGAAATTCAATCTCAATTTTTTTGTATTGTCCTACTGCTAGAAAAGTATGCTTAATTTGTTGGTGATTTCTAACTTCCTGTTGGAAACTATGTATATATATAGTGTAAAGGGTATATTTGTAATTATAGAGTGTGTGTATATATTTGAGTTAGGTTGTACTGTTGATATTAGTGAAATATAGAGGTTAACATGGTATCAGAGCTCTGGACACGTAAACCCTAAACCCATTAGTGTGTTTCTGTTTTCCGGCGAGTCTGACCTCTTCCCTCTGTTTTCCGGCAAAGTCTGGCCTCTTCCCTCTGTTTTCCGGCAGCGTCTCTGTTTTCCGACGACGTCTGACCTCTGTTTCTGTTTTCCGGCGACCTCTTCCCTCTATTTCTGTTTTCCAGTGAGTGCTGATTCTGTTCAGTCTTCTCTGTTCTCTGTTTTTGGTTTGGTGCAGTAAATCATTTCTCTCTTCTCTGATTGTTCGTTTGGTGTAGTAAATCATTTTTTTTTTTTGTCAAAATGTGAATGCTTTGTGATATGCTTTGATCAGAATATTCTGAGGAACTTCACGTTGAAGGAAGGGAAAGTTGTATCTATACAACAAAAGTCCACAGGTTTGATCATTCGGTAAACCACTCGTAATCCTCTATACCTTCGTGTTGGCTTGGAGTTGGAAAATGTGATACCAGAGTTGTTGTGAATCCTGGTTGTTTGAGTTGTTGTGTTTGCTTGGGTTGTTTGGTGTTGAGATTGTTGTGAATCTGTGGAGTTAAGAGTTATTTGCTAGGCAGTATGGCAGAGGACGGTAAGAAGATGGTGACTGAAATTGTCACTTCCTCCACCAAAATTACTGATCGGAAATTATTGGGAAAAATGAATTATATTCAATGGAAGCGGATTATCCTACGATATGTGTCCAGCATTGATATAGAAGACCATTTAATCGAAGATCCACCTGAGGAAACAGAAAATGATAATAAAACTCAAAAAAGATGGTTCATGGAAGATGATAAGCTCTTCAATCAGATTTAGAACACTCTTGATTCGTCCGTGGATGATGTGATTAGTCACTGTGATACAGTCAAGGAGTTATGGGAGTATCTAGAGTTCTTGTATGCTGGTAAACAAGACCTATCTCAAGCCCACGAATTGTTATTGAAGATCTATCGAGCAAATATGCACGAGAAGACATTGCTCGAATATTATACAGAGATAAAACAAGCCTTTGAAGAAAAAAGGGCTATGTTTCCTGTCCCTACTGACGTGAAAATGATGCAAGCACAAGAAGAACAAGTGATAGTGCAATGTTTTCTGGCTGGGTTGAGACCGGAATATGAGATAGCTCGTACACAACTTCTTACCAGTGAGACACTTCCCTCTCTTACAGATGTCTTTGCTCGACTTCTCAGAGTTAGTAAGGGGGAAGATCAAAAAGTGTCTAAGGACAAAGAAACCCTTAAGGATCCTAATGTTGATCATGCGGTCCTAACTAGCATGAAGTCTGGTGATGGCAAAGGTAACAAAGGGACAAGTCATGATCCTAGGAACAATCGTGGTAATGGCCCTCGTATCACGTAAAGAAAAATTGTTGGAAGCTTCATGGCAAGCCCGTGAATATGCAAGACACTCAAAAGTTTGCTCATGTTGTAACTCAAGATGGTATCTTACCCGCCCCATCACAGGTTACTATCTCCGCAGCAGAATATGCTCGTCTCACTCAGAATTCTTGCTCCCAGTCATCCATCCCATCGACTACCACTACTTTAACCCAGTTAGGTAATCCTACAGCCTGTTTGTCTACTTCTAGTAGTAATTGGGTCATTGATTTTGGTGCTACCCACCATATGACAGGCGATACAGGTATTCTCTCCTCATTTACACCTTCTCCCAATTTGTCTTCAGTTACCTTAGCTAACGGGTCTACTGCACCTACTATTGGATGTGGTACTGCCCATTTCAACAAATCTGTCTCTTTCCTCTGTCTTGTGCCTTCCTCATTTTCCCTTTAATCTTTTATCAGTTAGTCAAATTACTAATGCATTCAATTGTGGTGTTGACTTTTTTCCTACTCATTGTATATTTCAGGATCTTGGGACAAGGCAGATTATTGGTAGGGGTCGTGTATTAGGTGGCCTGTATATGCTCGATGATGCCTCCACTCCTGTCTCGCAACTTGTTGTGTGTACTAGTGATTCATCTCTACCCATACTACATGGTCGCCTTGGTCATCCTCGCCTTACCATTTTGAAAAAGTTGTGTCCTAGTCTAGGGTCAGTGTCACACCTTGAGTATGAGGCGTGTCAGTTTGGAAAACACCATAGAGTGTCCTATAGCCCTAGGATAAACAGAAGAGCCACAGCCCCTTTTGATGTTATACACTCTGATGTTTGGGGTCCTTGCCCTATGTTGTCTAAGTCTGGATATCGATATTTTATTATTTTTGTGGATGATTTTTCACGTGTAACTTGGTTGTATTTTATGAAAAATCGTTCTGAACTATTCTCCATATTTTGTACCTTTTATGCTGAAATACAAAATCAATTTACTTCATCTATTAAAATTCTCAGAAGTGATAATGCCAAAGAATATTTTTCTGCTCCTTTCTCCTCCTTTCTGTCTACTAGAGGTATTGTCCATCAGTCATCATGTGTTTATACACCTCAGCAAAATGGAGTTGCTGAACGCAAAAATCATCATTTATTAGAAGTCGCTCGTACTCTCCTTTTTCACATGAAAGTCTACAGAATTTTGGGCAGATGCTATCTCTACAGCATGTCACTTGATCAATCGCATGCCTTCTTCTGTTTTGGGTGGTCAAATCCTGTTCTCCATCCTTTTTCCATCACAACCTTTATTCTCTCTTCCTCCTAAAGTGTTTGGGTGCACGTGCTTTGTTCAAGATGTTAGACCTCATGCATCCAAATTTGAACCTAGGTCCCTCAAGTGCATATTCATGGGTTATTCCCGATATTAGAAGGGTTATCGTTGTTTTTCTCTTGTCCTAGGTAAGTACCTTATCTCAGCTGATGTTTCCTTTTTTGAAACCACTCCATATGTTGAGTCCTCCACTTCATCTACTTCTCTTGAAGCATCCCCTGATGATCTTCTTGTTTACCACATTACCCATCATAGTTCTCTACCATCTCGTCCTCCTATCACCCAAGTATACTCTCGCAGGGTTCACCAGCACCATGAGACACCTGCAGCAACATCTGATCCACTGCCTCTATCGACTGCCTCGCCCTCTGATCTGGTTCCTCCTTCCTCTGACCATGATCATGATCTTCCCATTGCTCTTCGTAAAGGTAAACGCTCTTGTACCTATCCTATCTCCTCATTTGTTTCCTATCACTCTTTGTCTTCATCTTCCAAGTCTTTTATTGCCTCTTTAGACTCCGTGTCTGCTCCCAACTCTGTGTCTGAAGCAATTGCTCATGGTAGGTGGCGAAGGGCTATGGAAGAAGAGATGTTGGCTCTAGAACATAATGATACATGGGTTCTAATGTGATGGGTGGCGAAGGGCTATGGAAGAAGAGATGTTGGCTCTAGAACATAATGATACATGGGTTCTAATGGGGTTGCCTGAAAATAAAAAGGCTATTGGGTGCAAATGGGTTTTCACAATGAAGGCTAATCCCGATGGGACTGTGACTCGGTTGAAAGCTCGGTTGGTTGCTAAAGATTATGCCCAGACGTATGGTATTGATTATTCTAAGACATTCTCCCCAGTGGCTAAAATGACCTCTGTCCGACTATTCATCTCTCTTGCAGCTTCATATTGTTGGCCTCTTCACCAACTTGATGCAAAAAATGCTTTTTTACATGGTAATCTTCTTGAAGAGGTTCACATGGAGCAACCTCCGGGGTTTGTTGCTCAGGGGGAGTCAGGAAAGGTATGCAAACTGAGGAAATCTTTATATGGCTTAAAGCAATCTCCACGGGCGTGGTTTGGGAAGTTTAGCGAAGTGGTAACTCAGTCTGGTTTACATAGGAGTGCTTATGATCACTCCATCTTTTATAAGCAATCTAGTTCTGGCATCATTATTTTGGTTGTTTATGTTGATGACATTATAATCACTAGCAGTGATGATGTTGGCATTCAGAGTTTGAAAAACTTTTTGGCTTCCAAATTTCACACAAAAGACTTGGGTACTTTAAGGTATTTTCTGGGAGTTGAGGTTTCTCGGAGTAAGAAAGGGATTTTTCTCTCTCAATGCAAGTATGTGTTAGATGTGTTGACCGAAATGGGTCTAAGTGAGGCTAAGCCTTGTGACACTCCTATTGTTCCTAATGTGAGATTGAATGCTGAGGATGGAGAGATGTTTGGTGATCCAGAGAGGTACAGACGGATAGTTGAAAAGTTAAACTACCTTACAGTAACCCGTCCAGATATTGCTTTTTCAGTGAGTATGGTGAGTCAGTTTATGTCATCTCCTAGGACATCTCATTGGGATGCGATCCTCCATATTTTGAATTATCTAAAAAGAGCCCCTGGACGTGGGATTCTTTACAGTGATCATGGTCATAGTAAGGTAGAAGGTTTTTCATATGCTGATTAGGCAGGATCCTCTGTGGATGAAATCTTATTTCTTGGAAAAGTAAGAAGCAACCGGTTGTAGCTAGGTCAAGCGCAGAGTCTAAGTATCGAGCTATGGCACAAGTTACGTGTGAGCTCATATGGACAAGACATCTTCTTAGAGAAATTGGGTTTGGTGACCCAGAGACTATGGACTTGTGGTGTGACAACCAAGCAGTCATACATATAGCAAACAATCCAGTCTTTCACGAGAGGACTAAGCATATAGAAGCGGATTGTCACTTTGTACGAGAGAAACTTGAACAAAAGTTAATTGCTATTAATCATGTTAGAACAGGGGAACAACTAGCTGACATCTTCACGAAGTCTCTAGTTGGTAAAAGGGTAACCTATATTTGTAACAAGCTGGGCATGATAGATATATGTGCTCCAGCTTAAGGGAGAGTGTTGGAAACTATGTATATATATAGTGTAAAGGGTATATTTGTAATTATTGAGTGTGTATATATTTGAGTTAGGTGTACTGTTGATATTAGTGAAATATAAAGGTTAGCACTTCCATTGAGTAGATGCACTCTCTTGTTATTTAGTTCGCAATGAGTGATTTTGAGCTTGAGTTAAAAGATTGTGCAATTTTATCATAATTGGGTTTTATGCCTAGAGTAGAAGAATTTTTTTAGACAATGAAGAGAAGATCTCAACATTGTGAGACAAGATTAGATAATGGTCTTTAACCATGGGGTCTAAAAATTTCAAGAAGTGCCCTTCATTTTCACCTTCATGTAAATATGATTTCAGTCAATAAATATACATGTTTATTATTTAGAAAAATGTGAAGATAAAAAAAATTTATTTTTTCTTTTATTTTTCCTCCTTGCTATAGCTACAAAAAAAAATGCAAGCAACAGAGATTGGGATTAATACCTCCGGGGAGAGCAAGCTTTCCTGCATCAAGATTATGAGTAAATATTAGACACATAGAAACAACTAAAATATTAGATTCAACATGAGAAAAAGGATATTTTTGAGGCTGTATAACCACAAGAATATGTAGTGTTCAATAGATGATAAAGTCACCTAATGCCATTGCAACAGAATAAGGATCCCTTGTCGCCAAATCAGAGAGGATTTCCAGAGAATGTCTCACAGCAACAGGATCAGCGAATGAAACCCTACAGTAATACCATGATTAAGACACATTATAAAGTGACACCAGCAAACAAAAGGATCTAAAAGAATATAAGGGAAAACATTAACATGGGACCAAACATTAGAATCAAAAAGAGAGACACAAATACATAAACAATATTCAAATTTGAATTAATACAAGGAAATCGCTGAAGAAAAAGTAAAGACAAAACAAACAAAAAAAACAGTTACAACCAAAATTCAACACTACAAAAGCGGACATTTGTCAGAATTAACATCTGTCTAGAGGAGAATAAGATCTGACAATAAATGTAAATAGGCAAAAAAAAAAAANGACTATGGACTTGTGGTGTGACAACCAAGCAGCCATACATATAGCAAACAATCCAGTCTTTCACGAGAGGACTAAGCATATAGAAGTGGATTATCACTTTGTACGAGAGAAACTTGAACAAAAGTTAATTGCTACTAATCATGTTAGAACAGGGGAACAACTAGCTTACATCTTCACGAAGTCTCTAGTTGGTAAAAGGGTAACCTATATTTGTAACAAGCTGGGCATGATAGATGTATATACTCCAGCTTGAGGGGGAGTGTTGGAAACTATGTGTATATATATAGTGTAAAGGGTAAAGGGTATATTTGTAATTATTGAGTGTGTGTATATATTTGAGTTAGGGTGTATTGTTGACATTTAAGTGAAATAGAGAGAATAACACTGGCTTCCAAGAGTTACAACAAATTCAATTAACATATTTAGTTTGTTACTGGTACAAGGGAAACTGTTTCTCAAAAAAATATAGATCCTAACCCCAACCAGATCTCAAAATTGGTCAATTTAGGCTAATCTAATTTAGATTGAGAAACAGTAACCCTAACCCACCACATTTTCACTTTAATTCGAATCAAGATTAACCCAGATTTGGTAAGACTCGAAAACAGACATCCAAGTCCACACATTGAGGTGGAATGAGTGTTTTGATGTGCTTCCATATGAAAAACTATGTTGGGAATTGGGATGTGCTTACATTGGGTTGACTCAGATTCAAATGCTCAACTGAAACAACACCAGTCAGGAATCTAGTCAGATTGAGTTTACCTGCTTTTCATTTGGCTAATAGATGACACCATGAACCTGTTTATTTTAGAAAGTATTGCAGGTTTGGGTTTGACTTTGCCAGGTATAATTCTCATTTACCTAACTCCTGACCTATGAGTGCTCAAAGAAACAAAATACTAGGTGTAGGTTGAGAAGCTAACTACAAAACAAAACAAGATAGATATTTGTATATCATTCTTTAATTTTGATATTAATACAAAGTCTGAGATTATATATATTCAATCTGTTTAAGATAAATGTAGCAGGGAAACTTTCTGATTTAATGTGGATATGAAGAAACTGAGAGAAAGTAAGATATAAATATTGACAATGCAAAGGCAAGAAGATTACTACTGCATGCAGGAATTTTAAAAAAATTAAAAAATTAAAAAAATTAAAAAATTAAAAAAATTAAAAAATAAAATAGAAGAAGCACTGTATATAATGTTTCATGATTTAATGGGGCGAAGGGCAACAAGTGGGCAATTTAAGGCAGTAGGTGACCTTTCAGAGAGCCGTGATCATTCAGCCTTTGCAATTGATACTGGAGGATGGAAGAATCAAGATAGGATCGAACAGTTTTCCTATATGTTCCGTTAACAAGCAACAGAGGAACAGCTGCTGCTCGCCGTGCCACTGAAAAGGCCATCGCTAAAGCAGGATCCTCTGAAAGTGTTAACCTGTAAAACTACTCACCATCAGTACGGCTAACAATATAAATGCGAAAGGAAAGACAATTATATCCATTTTGATGGAAGAAAGACCAACAACAAATATCTAATAGTAGTATCTTATTACTAATATGAAAACAATGTAACATGAAAGTACCCATATAGAGGATTGAAAGAGATAAAAATGGAGTCCAAGTGCATGCAGAATCCACATGGAAGTGATTTTGGGAAAATAAAATAAGATATAGGACAGAGCAAACTTCATACATGTGTGGACTAAATGTTGGTTTCTGTGAAGGTAACAACAAAGAGGAGAGCCCATCCATAACAGCCTTCAAATCCACAGGCAAGTGCTTGACTTGGCTAACTTTCTGCATCAATAAAGTTTAGGCGTAAAGACAATGTTTGATTTTATACAAAGCCCCCTTAGAACAATCAAACATACATGATACCTCCTGAGTGATGAAAAACAACTGAAAGGATATCTTTTCATAATAGTGGAATGCACCATCAGCAATTGATGGCGATATAATGTGTCTCATAGATCCCCACAGTGTAGCACCTAAATGTGCAAGAAAAGTATCCCGTGCAACTGTGTAGTTTTGATAATCCTGCATAGATATGATTTAGTGCCAACATGTCCTCCCTTTGAAAGCATAATCCAAGCTTGAAACAGGGAAAAAAGTGTCATTTATACTAAAGGGCCAGCTGGCCTACCTCATAAGTGTCACTGAATAGATTCCAGTTTTCCATTCGTTTTAAGGCCTCTATGGCCTTCCTCCTATGATTTTCATCATACTCTTCACCATCAAAAGCCTGAAGCTCATTCTTTAAATCCTGCATTCTCTCGTCAAGCTCTGAAATCGTAGTGATTAAATGTTAGATCAACAGCCACAATTCATGTAAAAAATAGCAGAAATAAGGAATCATTTTTGCACCATAAGCCCAATATACCAGAAACACAAATGGCATTTTTAAGTCCAGAAGTACATCACATTTTTTTTCTAAATTGTCTAGCCCTTAGTCTGAAATATTTGACAGTCTCTTATCAAAACCATAACATTTGACATATTTGTCCAAACTCAAGGGTGGTTCCAGACAAAAGTCTCAATTAGTAATTCTTCAGTGTTGTGTATCTAAGGCAAACATGACAGAGATCCATGAATATTTTTTCTTTTGTGTTTACTATACTACTTGGACATGCATGTGAAAAGCGTAAGAATTGAATTCCACAACAAACAAACAGCAAACTAAGGCTACAGCAAACCAAACAAATTTTAATCAGCCCAACTCCACAACCCAGAACTGGAAGAAAAAAAAAATGAAAGAATACTAATATAAGGACACAAAATTGATTCCAAACTGGACCCAGAAAAAAAAAAAAAAAAAAAATTCATGTACACAGGCAGACTTGATTTGTATTATACAGCAGCTGAAGCTACATTGAACATACTCACCTTCACAAAGAGCAAGTTTAACTTTCCTTCCCTTGCAGTGTTTGAAAGCAAAAAGCTCATAAATATCAATTTCTGCGAGAAGAATATCAATTGCTTGATGATCTTTCTGCAATATTGAATATGATAAATTACAACAGGGTATAGCAAAAACCAGAAAAGAAGAAATTTAAAACACACAACATTATCTAACCTCCCATGTGGTTATTAAAGTTAGTGCCTTTGTGTCTTAAGTTAAAAAAATACGCTCTTGCATAATTCTACAAATTGGATCATAATTTAGAATAACCAAAACCCAAAAAGTTCTCGCAAAACCAAAGAATTACCAACAATTAACTCAAAATACTTTCCTATAACAAGTATTCAAACTACTTCCATACGCACAATCTCAAATATATTTGTGATTGACAATCTAGAGTTATTTTTATGTGCACAAATGCACACTAGACAGTTCTCTAGTACCTTCACCACAACGTGCAATAATAAGAGAGTCAAGCTATATCAACTTAATTTGTAACTTAAATTTGTGACAATTTTTTGCCCATGATTTATGACAATCTAATGGTTGTCAAAGAGAAGTTCAAGACAGTTATTTGCAACTTCTGAACCATTAAATTGCAACGAAGAGATGGCTACTGAATTAATGTCACTAATTTAAATCACAAAATTAAGTTGATAGTCCATATATATAATAAGGAATCGCCACAATGAATAGACACTTGGAATCAATACGTGACATTTACAAATGCCATTCAATGACATAAATAACTTCTATTAATACCATGTGTTCATTAATAATGCAACTTTTTATTTGCTATGATGGACGGTTAATAGACTATATAAGCTCGTGCAGTTCTTGACTTCTTGTAAACAGTTAGAGAGTTTAAGCCGCAAGAGATTGTCAACTAAAGTAATAGTATCCATAGTTGTTAGGCCAAAATACTGAAACACAATTAACAGAGAAAGCTATTAAAACCTCTTTCTTGAACTTTAGAAATTGCTTTAGTCATTGTGAGTTTATGAAAAAACTTTTGTTATGTCAATACGCCGAAATCCATGACCAGATGAAAACAATGCAGTGGGATTTCTTTTAACAACGTTAGATTGAACTTCATTAGAGAAAGATCCCCAAAACCTGACCTCCAGTTCTTCCAGTCTTATGCGAGTGTTCTACTTATAACTTATGATCCTATGCCCTAATCAATTAGAAAACATTTCCAACTAATAGATGTTCAACTAAAAGACTGCCTATGAGCTTATTTTAGTCAATTTCTTTTTGAAGAAATAAGAACAAATTTTCAAACAGTTATTAGTTTCTTAGAGAAAAATAGATGACAGAAGATTTGACATAGTCAATGACTTCTTTTGTCACCACAAAGAACATACATCACCAAACACTGCAAATTTTTCCTGGATAGCATCTTGCAAGCGATCTTCAGCTTCATCTTCAGAAATTTCTGTATAAAATGATATTATGTAAGTAACTATCAGTGAAGAAGATAACAGAAATTGCACAAAAATCTCAATGATGCATACCACCAATAAGCCATATACTAAAAGTAGAAATTGACAACAATACCAATTAGTTAGTCGGCAACCCATGAACCAACCACATGTAGGGTAAATGTCAAAGATTTAATATTGTTCATTTTCTACAGTAAGGCAAAACAATCATGGAGTAAGTGGAAACAAGCAAAACAGACAGTACGTTTATGAACATATCGACCTCACTAAGTAATATATAATAATACGTATTGGTGCCAAGGAACATTGCAGATTTTCTGATAATATATGAACATCAACACCTGCTTTTTTTCCATTGGTAGCTGAGAAAATCTCCATCCCATACAAGAGAATAATTTAATGAAAGAGAAGCTACAGACGGTACCTGCAACCGCACCAATGGTCTTTCCCACATTTGGTAAACTAAGTTCAGTACGAACACCTTCTCCACCAACAGCAGGCCCCCATGAGAAAGGGCCAGCAGTTAAATCAATAAATGCCCACCTGAGACAGTATATAAATTATGCTTCAAAATGCTTTGTGCTTGCATGTGTGTGAGGGAGAGAGATAAAGAGTGAAATAGAGAGAGAAAGAACCTGTCCTTTCCAATCCATGTATCTGTGAGGCATTCCGCATGAAGACCACTAAAGTCCCCAGATTTTAATTTTTTCTCAAGAAGAAATTTTGTATCTTCATTCTTCCCTTTCAATAACTTGAAATATAAATAGAAACAAAGGAATTTTATTAAAAGAAACAAACCTATCATATGGTTGGCATTGCTTCATCAATTTGCATCTCGAAACAAGAAGACCACATACCTGTAAAACTTTGCTCTGAATAATATCAGCAGTGTCCTTGCCTTGATAAAACTTCTCAACGTTATTAAGTGCCTCCAGACAAATGTTGTACCATTCCACCTGAATACAGTAAATCCATGACAACAGCCCTTATGATACAATATTTTATAGAAAATAATGACATCAATATTATATAAAACAATCTGTAGTTGGGAATGTAGTTGAATAATTATTTCAAATTACAAGAGATTCCACATTTTATTGACAACGTCAATGGAATTATCCAACAAAGTGTTTAAAAGTTAGAGGAAACTGAAAACTTTGATCTGGAAATCCAGCACTGATTTATGGCTGATATAACTTAGAATGATAAATTTAGGATTAAAGTGAGACTTAAATTATGCTTCTGTCAGAACATCTTAGGTAAGTTTTGTTTGATTTTTTTTAATTTTAATGGCCACGGTTAACATTTGTAAATAAAATTTAGCAGGACATGAATTTTAGTATTGGTGTATGGATGGCGGGTGGCATCTAGTGAAGTCATTGTTCCATCACATTTAATCCTAGAGCACTTCTAGCAAACCAGGTTTATTTACCAGGAATCAAAGATACATAGTATAAACGTCCAGGTACTCTCTCACTTCAGTATGATACACCACGAAAATTCCAGCAGCTTTCCAGTTTCCATGAGGCTTGAATGTCTTCCTTTCAAGGAGTGATTATTTTCATATCTTCTACTCTATTATTTAGGTCTTTCTTCACAAATTTGATCTTAGTGATCTTTAAGATTGCTTATCTACAAAATCAAACCACACTGAGCTCTAAATTATTCCTGTCAAATCCTAACAGCCTATCTGCTTCCAAAAGCAACTGCAACCCCAATTGCTTAAAAAGCCCTTTTAGGCATAGTAAGTCTTCACCTAGTCCTGAAAGTTCTAACAGCCAATCAACCATAAAAAAAAATTCAAAAGCCAACGAAACTATGCACCATAATTGCATCTCAGCCAACCATAAACTCTCAGCCCAGGAACCCTGGTATTTTTCTTTGTTTCAATTTTTTCCCTCACTATTATATTTAGATAAGACGAGATATTTCATTGAAAGAAGAAATCAATTGCATAAAGGTAAACATATATTCCACCATAATATTGCAAAGTGAAGCAATTAGAAATCTCAAAGAAAAAATAAAAATCATTTTACCTCAATTCTCAAACAAAGAAACATAATACCTTACAAATCACTAATAACTAATGCCAAGAACATACCAAAAAATTAGCCTTATGCCATGAAAATTAAAGCTTCTTAGCTTTTAGATACTAGAACACTCTCCCTCTTTTACTTTACTCTAATTTTTTTTTTTATAGTAAACAGTCAATTTCTACACTTGTATGTATTCTATACCAATATTTCTTTTAGGGCATATTTGGACATCCACATAAACTTAATCTTGAAAAACAAAATATATCCAGAGAATACAATAGATATGGAACCCTAGGACCTCCTAAATGATTCCAACTAGCAAATGATATTAAAATATAAATTTATAACCATATAAAACAGCAAGATCGCATGAAAATTGAAGTTTGGGCTTTCCAGTAGATTCTCCACTCTTTCAACTTTCAGATAAATTGAATAGGCATCAGTGAAGTAACCACTTGACCTAAACACGTTAACTAATAGGTTAGTCCATCAATAGTATATTCGGTTTTGCCACAACCGCTCACTCGCAAAGCTAAAATTTAACAAACTTCTCAAATGTATAAAGCACAAATATAAATGCAGACATGTGGATGGTTCCAATATAGGATCTCATGATCAAACTTACTCTTATATTATGTTTAAATCTACAAGTTTAAATTAATAAAGGTCCACCAGTAACACTTGAGCGCCAACATATTTGGAAAGTTACTCACAATCTAAAGGATCAGTAGCATAGAAGATTAGAACCAACAATAACGCCTTGTATTAATAAATTAACTAGATAAAGCATTGGATAATAATATTAATTATCACATTGGTATGTTCTCTTATCTAAATACACATATCATAACTTTCCCCATTATAGATATTTTAATAAAGATCAAATGGGACTATAGATTAAAATGACACTAATAGAGAAAGAGCAATGACATGATTAAATATTTCAAAAAGTAGGTTCCAAATCTGTACGTGGATATCAATGAAATAAAAATATCAGCCACCGCAACCAATGAAAAAATGGATTGCTTGGAACTGATACTACAATGTTGGCAACCAAAAGGGAAGTGTATCCACTATTAGCTAGTCCAATGAGGTCACAATAGGATATTGCTACCAAAACATTTTATGAACTTGATCTAATATCATATCACAATAAATGAATTTAGATTTGCCGCATAATAGGTCCTATTAAAGGTGCGATAGTGGTCTCATAAGGTATAATTTATCAGTGAATAATTCACAAGATTACTCCTCTTCGACAAAATTTAATGCCAAAGGGAGTGGCAATTTCTCAACTCTTTTTACACCTAAAAAATCCCTCAACCTTCCTTACATGTTCACAAACTTCCAAAATAGCAGCTACTTCTAGGCCCTAAAACCTTGGTAGCAAGAGACTCAACTTAAAAAACCTTTACTTTCTTTATTCCACTATTTTCTCCTATCAAATAAGAACTTTTTGCTTATATAAAAATAGTAACTAACATAATAAGCCCGCAATCCACTTCAAAAGACCAAAACTATATAGGCAAACATATTCAAGAACACAACACTTGAACCCAAAGAAATGTGTTCATTCATTAATCTTCTCATTTTCATCTTGACGAAAGCTCCTTGTTGGAAGAAAAAAAATGCACTACATTATAGATCAGATAATAACAAGTCTCAAAATATCTGCAACTGGAACATACAACAAAGAAAAAGACCAACAATAAAACTACTCGGGCACACAATATCCCTTTCCTTTAAATAAAAACCTCAACTATAAATATGGCAGTTACTTTCTATAAAAACATACAGCAATATTCCCTCAGAGTGTAATCTTCATTTTCCATTTGTCATTTGACCCGACAAAATGAAAATAAATCAAAAACAACTCCTCAGGTAATCAAATACCGTAACATTTACCAGTTTCATAAAGTATGCAAATAGAGTACTAACCGTATCAGTGTCCTCAGCTATTGTCCAGGTAAACTTCGTCATTGGATGCTTTGCATATAATGGTCTCTTAATCTTATTGAGCGCTGTAAATTATTTAGTATTATGAATATCTTAATTCTGGAAATCAATTTGAAAATGATAATAAAAAATTCAAAAACCTCCAGAGAAACATGCATAAATCAGAATTGGACTATCTTTCATACCAAGAAGACTATCTGGAATACTCCCTGACTGAAGAATTTTTGTTTGCAAACTCTTACTCTGTTAAACAGAAAACTGTAAGTGCTGATTGTTTCAACATAATTAAAACATCAAAGGAACAATAAGAGAGTCCTGTATATTTATAAAAGCAGCAAATTTAGCAAGCACCTCAAGTGCTCATTATTTTATTTTTATTCCTTTAAGAAATTCAACAAAAATAAATTAAAAAGTATTGCATAAAAGGGAACAAGCTGTCCACAGAATATCTATGCATGAATGGGTAAAGACAGCCCAAACTAGCCAAAGATACAGAACATACTAAAAGGTTTCCTTTTTTATATAGAAATACTAAAAGGCCCTGATATCCACAAAAACACAAACTATACTCATTTAATCAAATCACTGCAGCCTCCCAATTCTGAACAATAAAGAGAAAGGGTACATCTCAAGAAATTCAAGTGAAATAGAAGCCCAGACTTAGCTTTGTCCCATAAGAATTCAATCCCATCCCCTTTTTTGCCTTCAAAATTATTCTGTTTCTTTTTATCCAAATGACCCAAAACATAGTCATAACAACACATGCCCATTGAACTCTAGCTTTTCCATCACCCCCAAATGCTCAATTTTTTTACTGAAAGGATAGGAACATGAGAAAGGAGCAGCCCTACAGAACTTAGAGGCATAGACAGACCTACATATTGATGCGTGTGGGCTGATGATCCCACTCAAAAAAAAAAAAAAAAAAAAAATCACTAATTTGGTTTGGTTTTTTTCTTTGACCACCCTATATTTGTATTAATGTTTCTAAATTTGACCCCACTCATTTACTTTTTCCCTATGTTATTTATATATTTTTTTTAACTTTCCCCCTCTAAAATTAATTCCTGAGTCCGTCCCTGCTTAGAGTTATAAATAAGATTAGACCCCAACTGCCAAGCTAAAGGGCATTTCAAAAACAAGTGGTCTAAACCCTGAGTCTCTTTTTTACACATAGTCAACCAATTAAGAGGCGTCTTGGGTTTTCTAATCTTGGGTAAGTCATTGGTGTTTTACCAAGGCTAGTGTCCGTTCCAAAATCTTTATTTGTGAAAGAAACTTTTGCTTTCCATACCAGACTTGAGGAATCAAAAAGTAGAATAGGAGTATCATAATATGATTATAATATGGAGAACTAACAAAATCATAAATTCTTAAAGACTCCAATAAGTGGCAAATAGCAAATGGCAAATAGCAGAAGGCAAAAAAGAAACGAGTACCTCTTTAAGAAAAGTTATTTCAGATTTGGATAAACCTCTCCTGGAAAAGATTTTAGAATCAGAAATTGGGGGGAAAATCAATGCAATATATAATAAATTTAATCAATACTTTAGGAACATGCACAACAGTAAAACACTAGAAATAAAAAAAGGTCTGGTAAGTTTATAAGCAGAGAAGATTCTAATGATGGATGGCTTAATTTCTAGTGGGATAAAATTTCATCCTCAGCATCTTTACTTATTCAATTTTATGAATACAGATTAGGAGGTTGTTTTGACTTGAGTTTGGAGTCGACTGTACTGTTTTTATCATCTGCAATGTTTTGGTTCATCGAGTGAACTGCTGGTTTACTATATTGATTATTAATACAATTTTACAGGGTTCTTATGAAAATATATATATATATATATGGTAAGTAGAGACATAGCTGAGAGTACCATGCAATTTTCCCCCAAAAACAAGATTTAACAAGAAATTGAAACCATTAAGCAATGTCACGGTGAATATATATATGCTTCCCAAAGTACTCACCGATATCCATATTTAGCTCTTTTCGCTTCAAGCTTGGGATTCAAAACAAAAATGTTATATGCATTTTCAAGCTGAAGATATTCAACAAGACTGGTAAAAATAACATCCATCATATCAACGTCTACTTGCCAAAGAGCATCTACATCATCCCTGAAGCAACAAAATAGAGTTATTACCAAATCAATAGGAGAGACATTCTATATGAGAACAAAACCCAAAATATAATGTATGATCAGTGTTCCATTAATAAACTCAATAATTTAATCAGAAAAATATAATGAACTTCATGCACAGAGAAGGCATTAACTTACAGAAACTAGTTTCTATACGTACTCATGCAACTTGGGACATGAAACATATTTATCCAATCTCATTAGAAACGAATATGTATTGGGTCTACAGAATAAAGATCAAAGAAGAATCTATACAGGAGCAAGGATTATATTGATTATTCCCTATACTTCTATGAGTTTATTAAGCATACCACTAGCTCATCCAAATATATCCTCTCTGATGAATGAAAATTTTTTATCCACCTATTTTTTGTTTTGGCATCCTTACCCCAATGGGCCCCACAAACACTATATTCTAATATATATTCTGTCTCTCCCCTAATTCTTCTGAATTCCCCCCATTTCTACTTCTTCTTATTGTCCCACATTTCTAACTTGTTCTCTATCTTAGTTCTATCTTTCTATTTCCCATCACTAGGCTAGCTAATACCCGCCACAGATTACAATATGTGGCATATCATGCATGTTCAAAACAGAGAAACTGAAATGACTAAAGCAAGTTACTGATAGCTATAATAGCTAAACAAGATTTTACAAGTTAAATTATAGAAAATAAATCACTTCAGGCACCATGTAGCAACAAGTACCCTGTTGTCTTTCACATACAACAAAGTTAAATTATCAATTGCAAGAATATCAGGACAGGAATAATTCACCTGTTAGAAGACACGTCATCTTTGCGGGCTAAAACTTTTATGGCATGCTCGAAGATAGAAGTAACCTTTTCACCCATTTGTATGGCATGAACAGAAAAACTAGACAAGAAGATATATCATCATAATGATAATAAACTATTAAAGAGAAGCAGAAGTCTACTTCAGTAAGAGAAAGATAAACAAAGATTTAGAGAGAAAAAACTTATTACTTGTAGTTTATGTGACTGATTATGGGAAGGTGATGGCGTTGCACTTTATCTACACTAATTTTGTAAAATGGGGTGAGAACTTCTCCAATTTGTGGAACTCGTGTATGTTCAAAGATGTGATCAATATTCATGAACCAACGCTCAAGTTCATCAGGGTGAAGATTAAAATCTGAAGAATTGAAAAGTAAAATAATCATAGAACCCATAAAATCATTACAGTAATTATAAGTTTTAACCAGTAAGAGAGACATAGTAACTAAAGTTACATACCTTGGTTCCCTTTTCCTTCAAATCCTATAAAAATGAAATTCACAGGTACAGGAACGTACATAGAATCTACTTCCATAAGTTTTAGATAATTTGCAATATTACCTGAAACACAAATCAAGAAAATTAATTAGAAGGCTTAGGTGCTGCCGATGTCCAAAATAATGATCCTTATTTCCTAAGGGATGCTTGAAATATCTTCATTTAAGGTTCAGGAAACAGATAAAAACAGTAAGAAATTAATAATAAACTCAAGGTGCTAATTAAAGAACCTAGTTTTATCACCAAAATTCACTAATATCCCATGTTTAAATTTTGGCTAATTTACATGATTTCAGAACAACCAATGGCATTAAATTTAAAATAGATAAAAACATTGTGATTACCAAGAAGTATTATGAAAATTTAGAGAGATTTAAACAATTTAGGGAAGATGACCCAATATGTTACCATTTACTAAACACATCTTAAGCCCCTGGAAATTTTAAGATTTTCCTTCTCTTATGACAAATAATCAGGAAAAAAGGAAATGGTCTTTGACATGCTTCGGTGCTGGCCCTGAAGTCTTAGGTACAATACCCTCCAAATTGGCCACCAAACCCCAAGGCAAGAAGAAGAACCAGGGAAGTAGGATAGGATGTGCAAATTGTCTTCAACATCTTTACCAGGCCTAAAGTCTCAAGGACAATCATCAAATCCTTGAGTGAGAAGCACCAGTAGTTATAAATTCCACAACAATGCTCAACAAAATTGCTACCCTCTACAGTCATAAGAGAGGTCTCAATTGCAGAAGCACTTCCAAAGATTACGAAAAAGGAGAACTTGCAAAAGGAATTATCTAGGCCCTTTCCAAAGAAGAATACAGTAACATCGTTGTTATAGCAGACAAAGGCCAAACCATTACAATATATGTAGCAGCCTTTTACTAAAAATTTGAAAAACAAAAACTAACTACCTGCCCTGCTGAAATTAAGAGCACCCATTTTGCCAGGGCTGGAAGATTCCAGATCATCAAAATCTGAAAATTAACACACACATAATGAAATTAAAAAGAGTAAGGATAACAAAGCCATTTTAACAATTATGATGAGCATGACAAGTACATACCACCATGTAAAACACCCTCGCTCCAGAATCTACTCCTCTGTTTAAGGTTAAACAAAGAAAAAACCGATGACTTTCCAGTTTTACGATTCCCGGACTCAGCGCCATACGACCCAGATACTAAGAACTGCTAAACATAACTCCATAATTAGTATTTCTTTGAGATAAATCACTACAAATATATAAACAAATAAAATTCTACTTGATTCAGCGGTATATAAATCATGTTCAATTCATTTGAAAAAAAAAATCAAAATTCAAGAAATTCAAGATAAATTAAAGAACTCTATCACAACTGCATCAAGATTCAAAGGTAAGTTCATTACATTATCTCTAACAAAGATTGACCGACGAATTTTATCACAAAATAATGATTCTCTAAAATACCTAAAATGTTGTTTTTAAAATTGGTAGCAAGAATGAAGAAAATGATAATTGAAGGAAAGACGAGAATGAAAAAGAAAATGATGTGAAGTGATGGTTACCAGTAAAAGAAGAAAAATGAAGAAAGTGGATCTGTGATGATCCATTGAGTATGTGATGATGAGTCCAGACTCCAGAGTCGACACACTGCGAACACACCTCTGCCCGACGACCCTGAAATTGTTAAATACGATGGCCGCGAGGAAAATATAATACACGTCATTATTACAGACGTGGAATTTGATGTGTCCGTTCACTGCTGGCTTAAACCCAACAAGGCCATTAACAAAAGAATTCGAGGAAAATAAATAGTACTTTGGGGCGTTAGGTTAAGAAATGTTCGATTACTGATAATATCGATTACTGAAAAAATATATTATCTTACAAAATTATTAAAAATCTTTAGAAAAATATATTTGGTTAATTAGTAGATATGTTATATTAATATGTTTGATTATGTGGAATAAATTAGTGGGTATGTTATTTAAATTATCAAATTGTCCCTTTTTCAAATATTAATATAATATTATTTTTATTATTAATTTTTGAATAATTTCTTTTAACCCTCCAATATTTCAGATTTAGTTAAAACACCCCCGCTTATATAAAACTTTAATTTATTACGAAATCACCCTCACCTCCTGCCACCGCTATCGCTACAGCAAACTACTGCCGAAAGTCTCTAAAAGTCCCCGTCAGTCCCTCGTCGTGACCAAGAGGCTCTGATATGGTCGTTTCTGATCATATTGATGGCCAAAAACGGCCATATCAGGCTAGATGTATTCTCACCAGATCTAGAAGAGATCTGGCCGTTAACAGCCAGTTCCATCGATCTGGCCTGATATGGCCATTTTCATCCATTAATATGGCCGGAAACTGCCATATCGAAGCCTCCCTAAGCCTCCCACCGAATCTTGTTCTTTTTTAGGGACTCTAGCGACTTTTCAGCGGCGGTTCATGGTGGTTGGGTGGTAGTGGTGGTGGTGACTGGGTGGCAGTGGTGGTCTGTAAATTGTTTTAAATATAAGGGCATTATTGTCCAAAATTTTAATTAAACAAGGGTTAGAGAGATAACACTGGCTTCCAAGAGTTACAACAAATTCAATAACATATTTAGTTTGTTACTGGTACAAGGGAAACTGTTTCTCAAAAAAATATAGATCCTAACCCAACCAGATCTCAAAATTGGTCAATTTAGGCTAATCTAATTAGATTGAGAAACAGTAACCCTAACCCACCACATTTTCACTTTAATTCGAATCAAGATTAACCCAGATTTGGTAAGACTCGAAAACAGACATCCAAGTCCACACATGAGGGGGAATGAGTGTTTTGATGTGCTTCCATATGAAAAAATATGTTGGGAATTGGGATGTGCTTACTGGGTGACTCAGATTCAAATGCTCAACTGAAACAACACCAGTCAGGAATCTGTCAGATTGAGTTTACCTGCTTTTCATTTGGCAATAGATGACACCATGAACCTGTTTATTTTGAAAGTATTGCAGGTTTGGGTTTGACTGCCAGGTATAATTCTCATTAACTAACTCCTGACCTATGAGTGCTCAAAGAAACAAAATACTAGGTGTAGGTTGAGAGCTAACTACAAAACAAAACAAGTAGATATTGTTATATCATTCTTTAATTTTGTATAATACAAAGTCTGAGATTATATATATTCAATTGTTTAAGAAATGTAGAGGGAAACTTTCTGATTTAATGTGGATATGAAGAAACTGAGAGAAAGGATATAAATATTGACAATGCAAAGGCAAGAAGATTATACTGCATGCAGGAATTTTAAAAAAATTAAAAAATTAAAAAAATAAAAATAAAATAGGAGAAGCACGTATATAATGTTTCATGATTTAATGGGGCGAAGGGCAACAAGTGGCAATTTAAGGCAGTAGGTGACCTTTCAGAGAGCCGTGATCATTCAGCCTTTGCAATTGATACTGGAGGATGGAAGATCAAGATAGGATCGAACAGTTTTCCTATATGTTCCGTTAACAAGCAACAGAGGAACAGCTGCTGCTCGCCGTGCCACTGAAAAGGCCATCGCTAAAGCAGGATCCTCTGAAAGTGTTAACCTGAAATACTCACCATCAGTACGGCTAACAATATAAATGCGAAAGGAAAGACAATTATATCCATTTTGATGGAAGAAAGACACAACAACAAATATCTAATAGTAGTATCTTAATACTAATATGAAAACAATGTAACATGAAAGTACCATATAGAGGATGAAAGAGATAAAATGGAGTCCAAGTGCATGCAGAATCACAGGGAGTGATTTTGGGAAAATAAAATAAGATATAGGACAGAGCAAACTTCATACATGTGTGGACTAAATGTTGGTTCTGTGAAGGTAACAACAAAGAGGAGAGCCCATCCATAACAGCCTTCAAATCCACAGGCAAGTGTTGACTTGGCTAACTTTCTGCATCAATAAAGTTTAGGCGTAAGACAATGTTTGATTATAACAAAGCCCCCTTAGAACAATCAAACATACATGATACCTCCTGAGTGATGAAAAACAACTGAAAGGATATTTTCAATAGTGGAATGCACCATCAGCAATTGATGGCGATATAATGGTCTCATAGATCCCCACAGTGTAGCACCTAAATGTGCAAGAAAAGTATCCCGTGCAACTGTGTAGTTTTGATAATCTGCATAGATATGATTTAGTGCAACATGTCCTCCCTTTGAAAGCATAATCCAAGCTTGAAACAGGGAAAAAAGTGTCATTTATACTAAAGGGCCAGCGGCCTACCTCAAAGTGTCACTGAATAGATTCCAGTTCCATCGTTTTAAGGCCTCTATGGCCTTCTCCTATGATTTCATCATACTCTTCACCATCAAAAGCCTGAAGCTCATTCTTTAAATCCTGATTCTCTCGTCAAGCTCTGAAATCGGAGTGATTAAATGTTAGATCAACAGCCACAATTCATGTAAAAAATAGCAGAAAAAGGAATCATTTTGCACCATAAGCCCATATACCAGAAACACAAATGGCATTTTTAAGTCCAGAAGTACATCACATTTTTTTTCTAAATTGTCTAGCCCTTAGTCTGAAATATTTGACAGTTTTATCAAAACCATAACATTTGACATATTGTCCAAACTCAAGGGTGTTCCAGACAAAAGTCTCAATTAGTAATCTCAGTGTTGTGATCTAAGGCAAAAATGACAGAGACCATGAATATTTTTTCTTTTGTGTTTACTATAATCTTGGACATGCATGTGAAAAGCGTAAGAATTGAATTCCAAACAAACAAACAGCAAACTAGGGTACAGCAAACCAAACATTTTAATCAGCCCAACTCCACAACCCAGAACTGGAAGAAAAAAAAAATGAAAGAATACTAATATAAGGACACAAAATTGATTCCAAACTGGACCCAGAAAAAAAAAAAAAAAAAAAAAATTCATGTACAACAGCAGACTTGATTTGTATTATACAGCAGCTGAAGCTACATTGAACATACTCACCTTCACAAAGAGCAAGTTTAACTTTCCTTCCCTTGCAGTGTTTGAAAGCAAAAGCTCATAAATATCAATTTCTGCGAGAAGAATATCAATTGCTTGATGATCTTTTGCAATATGAATATGATAAATTACAACAGGGTATAACAAAAACCAGAAAAGAAGAAACTAAAACACACAACATTATTAACTCCCATGTGGGTTAAATAGTGCCTTTGGTCTTAAGTTAAAAAAATACGCTCTTGCATAATTCTACAAATTGGATCATAATTTAGAATACCAAAACCAAAAAGTTCTCGCAAAACCAAAGAATTACCAACAATTAACTCAAATACTTCCTATAACAAGTATTCAAAAACTTCCATACGCACAATCTCAAATATATTTGTGATTGACAATCTAGAGTTATTTTTAGTGCACAAATGCACACTAGACAGTTCTCTAGTACCTTCACCACAACGTGCAATAATAAGAGGTCAAGCTATATCAACTTAATTTGTAACTTAAATTTGTGACAATTTTTTGCCCATGATTTATGCACATCTAATGGTGTCAAGAGAAGGTCAAGACAGTTATTTGCAACTTCTGAACCATTTAATTGCAACGAAGAGATGGCTACTGAATAATGTCACTAATTTAAATCACAAAATTAGTTGATAGTCCATATATATAATAAGGAATCGCCACAATGAATAGACACTTGGAATCAATACGTGACATTTACAAATGCCATTCAATGACATAAATAACTTCTATAATACCATTGGTCATAATAATGCAACTTTTTATTTGCTATGAGGACGGTTAATAGAATATATAGCTCGTGCAGTTCTTGACTTCTTGTAAACAGTTAGAGAGTTTAAGCCGCAAGAGATTGTCAACTAAAGTAATAGTATCCATAGTGTAGGCCAAAATACTGAAACACAATTAACAAGAAAGCTATTAAAACCTCTTTCTTGAACTTTAGAAATTGCTTTAGTCATTGCGAGGTTATGAAAACTTTTGTTATGTCAATACGCCGAACCAGACCAGATGAAAACAATGCAGTGGGATTTCTTTTAACAACGTTAGATTGAACTTCATAGAGAAAGATCCCCAAAACCTGACTCCAGTTCTTCCAGTTTATGCGAGTGTCTACTTAACTTATGATCCTATGCCCTAATCAATAGAAAACATTTCCAACTAATAGAGTGTTCAACTAAAAGACTGCCTTGAGCTTATTTTAGTCAATTTCTTTTTGAAGAAATAGAACAAATTTTCAAACAGTTATTAGTTTCTTAGAGAAAAATAGATGACAGAAGATTTGACATAGTCAATGACTTCTTTTGTCACCACAAAGAACATACATCACCAAACACTGCAAATTTTTCCTGGATAGCATCTTGCAAGCGATCTTCAGCTTATCTTCAGAAATTTCTGTATAAAATGAATTATGTAAGTAACTATCGTGAAGAAGATAACAGAAATTGCACAAAAATCTCAATGATGCATACCACCAATAAGCCATATACTAAAAGTAGAAATGACAACAATACCAAAAGTTAGTCGGCAACCCATGAACCAACCCCATGTAGGGTAATGTCAAAGATTTAATATTGTTCATTTTCTACAGTAAGGCAAAACAATCATGGAGTAAGTGGAAACAAGCAAAACGACAGTACGTTTAGAACATATCGACCACTAAGTAATATATATAATACGTATTGGTGCCAAGGAACATTGCAGATTTTCTGATAATATACTGAACATCAACACCTGCTTTTTTTCCATTGGTAGCTGAGAAAATCTCCATCCCATACAAGAGAAATTTAATGAAAGAGAACTACAGACGGTACCTGCAACCGCACCAATGGTCTTTCCACATTTGGAATAAGTTCAGTACGAACACCTTCTCCACCAACAGCAGGCCCCCATGAGAAAGGGCCAGCAGTTAAATCAAAAATGCCCAAGAGACAGTATATAAATTATGCTTCAAATGCTTTGTGCTTGCATGTGTGTGAGGGAGGAGAGAAGAGTGAAAGAGAGGAGAAAGAACCTGTCCTTTCCAATCCATGTATCTGTGAGGCATTCGCATGAGACCACTAAAGTCCCAGATTTTAATTTTTTTCAAGAAGAATTTTGTATCTTCATTCTTCCCTTCAATAACTTGAAATATAAATAGAAACAAAGGAATTTTATTAAAAGAAACAAACCTATCATATGGGTGGCATGCTTCATCAATTTGCATCTCGAAACAAGAGACCACATACCTGTAAAACTTTGCTCTGAATAATATCAGCAGTGTCCTTGCCTTGATAAAACTTCTCAACGTTATTAAGTGCTCCAGACAAATGTGTACCTTCCACCGAATACAGTAAATCCATGACAACAAGCCCTTATGATACATATTTTATAGAAAATAATGACATAAATTATATAAAACAATTGTAGTTGGGAATGAGTTGAATAATATTTCAATTACAAGAGATTCCACATTTTATTGACAACGTCAATGGAATTATCCAACAAAGTGTTAAAGTTAGAGGAAACTGAAACTTGATCTGGAAATCCAGCACTGATTTATGGCTGAAAAACTTAGAATGATAAATTTAGGATTAAAGGGAGACAAATTATGCTTCGTCAGAACATCTTAGGTAAGTTTTGTTTGATTTTTTTTAATTTTAATGGCCCGGTTAACATTGTAAATAAAATTTAGCAGGACATGAATTTTAGTTGGTGTATGGATGGGGGTGGCATCTAGTGAAGTCATTGTTCCATCACATTTAATCCTAGAGCACTTCTAGCAAACCAGGTTTATTTACCAGGAATCAAAGATACATAGTATAAACGTCCAGGTACTCTCTCACCAGTATGACACACCACGAAAATTCCAGCAGCTTTCCAGTTTCCATGAGGCTTGAATGTCTTCCTTTCAAGGAGTGATTATTTTCATATTTCTACTCTTATTTAGGTCTTTCTTCACAAATTTGATCTTAGTGATCTTTAAGATTGCTTATCTACAAAATCAACCACACTGAGCTCTAAATATTCCTGTCAAATCCTAACAGCCTATCTGCTTCCAAAAGCAACTGCAACCCCAATTGCTTAAAAAGCCCTTTTAGGCATAGTAAGTCTTCACCTAGTCCTGAAAGTTCTAACAGCAATCAACCATAAAAAAAAATTCAAAAGCCAACGAAACTATGCACCATAATGGCATCTCAGCCAACCATAAAATCTCAGCCCAGGAACCCTGGCATTTTTTTTGTTTCAATTTTTCCCTCATATTATATTTAGATAAGCGAGATATTTCATTGAAAGAAGAAATCAATTGCATAAAGGTAAACATATATTCCACCATAATATTGCAAAGTGAAGCAATTAGAAATCTCAAAGAAAAAATAAAAATCATTTTACTCAATTCTCAAACAAAGAAACATAATACCTTAAAAATCACTAATAACTAATGCCAAGAACATACCAAAAAAATAGCTTTGCCATGAAAATTAAGCTTCTTAGCTTTAGATACTAGAACACTCTCCTCTTTTACTTTACTCTAATTTTTTTTATAGTAACAGACAATTTCTACACTTGTATGTATTCTTACCAATATTTCTTTTAGGGCTATTTGGACATCCACATAAACTTAATCTTGAAAAACAAAAATATCCAGAGAATACAAAGATATGGAACCCTAGGACCTCCTAAATGATCCAACTAGCAAATGATATAAAAATAAAATTTAAAACCATAAAAACGGCAGATCGCATGAAATTGAAGTTTGGGCTTTCCAGTAGATTCTCCACTCTTTCAACTTTCAGATAAATGAATAGGCATCAGTGAAGTAACCACTTGACCTAAACACGTTAACTAATAGGTTAGTCCATCAATAGTATATTCGGTTTGCCACAACCGCTCACTCGCAAAGCTAAAATTTAACAAACTTTCAAATGTATAAAGCACAAATATAAATGCAGACATGTGGTGGTTCCAATATAGGATCTCATGATCAAACTTACTCTTATATTATGTTTAAATCTACAAGTTTAAATTAATAAAGGTCCACCAGTAACACTTGAGCGCCAACAAATTTGGAAAGTTACTCACAATCTAAAGGATCAGTAGCATAGAAGATTAGAACCAACAATAACGCCTTGTATTAATAAATTAACTAGTAAAGCATTGGATAATAATATTAATTATCCACTGGTTGTTCTCTTATCTAAATACACATTATAAACTTTCCCCATTATAGAATTTTAATAAAGATCAAATGAGAAATAGATTAAAATGACACTAATAGAGAAAGAGCAATGACATGATTAAATATTTCAAAAAGTAGTGTCCAAATCTGTACGTGGATATCAATGAAATAAAAATACAGCCACCGCAACCAATGAAAAATGGTTGCTTGGAACTGATACTACAATGTTGGCAACCAAAAGGGAAGTGTATCCACTATTAGCTAGTCCAATGAGGTCACAATAGGATATTGGACCAAAACATTTTATGAACTTGATCTAATATCATATCACAATAAATGAATTTAGATTGCCGCCAATAGGTCCTATTAAGGTGCGATAGTGGTCTCATAAGGTATAATTTTCAGTGAATAATTCACAGATTACTCCTCTTCGACAAAATTTAATGCCAAAGGGAGTGGCAATTCTCAACTCTTTTTACACCTAAAAAATCCCTCAACCTTCCTTACATGTTCACAAACTTCCAAAATAGCAGCTACTTCTAGGCCCTAAAAAATGGTAGCAAGACACTCCACTTAAAAAACCTTTACTTTCTTTATCCACTATTTTCTCCTATCAAATAAGAAACATGAATCATTTTGCTTAATAAAATAGTACTAACATAATAAGCCCGCAATCCACTTCAAAAGACCAAAACTATATAGGCAAACATATTCAAGAAACCAACACTTGAACCCAAAGAAATGTGTCATTCATTATCTTCATTTCATCTTGACGAAAGCCTTGTTGGAAGAAAAAAAATGCACTACATTATAGATCAGATAATACAAGTCTCAAAATATCTGCAACTGGAACATAAAACAAAGAAAAAGACCACAATAAAACTACTCGGGCACACAATATCCCTTTCCTTTAAATAAAAACCTCAACTATAAATATGGCAGTTACTTTCTATAAAAACATACAGCAATATTCCCTCGAGTGTAATCTTCATTTTCATTTGTGCATTTGACCGACAAAATGAAAATAAATCAAAAACAACTCCTCAGGTAATAAATAACGTAACATTACACAGTTTCATAAAGTATGCAATAGTACTAACCGTATCAGTGTCCTCAGCTATTGTCAGGTAAACTTCGTCATGGATGCTTTGATATAATGGTCTCTTAATCTTATTGAGCGCTGTAAATTATTTAGTATTATGATATCTTAATTCTGGAAATCAATTTGAAAATGATAATAAAAAATTCAAAAACCTCCAGAGAAACAGCATAAATCAGAATTGGACTATCTTTCATACCAAGAAGACTATCTGGAATACTCCCTGACTGAAGAATTTTGTGTTGCAAGCTCTTACTCTGTTAAACAGAAAACTGTAAGTGCTGATTGTTAACATAATTAAAACATCAAAGGAACAATAAGAGAGTCCTGTATATTTATAAAAGCAGCAAATTTAGCAAGCACCTCAAGTGTCATTATTTATTTTATTCCTTTAAGAAATTCAACAAAAATAAATTAAAAAGTAAGCATAAAAGGGACAAGCTGTCCACAGAATATCTATGCATGAATGGGTAAAGACAGCCCAAACTAGCCAAAGATACAGAACATACTAAAAGGTTCCTTTTTATATAGAAATACAAAAGGCCCTGATATCCACAAAAACACAAACTATACTCATTTAATCAAATCACTGCAGCCTCCCAATTCTGAACAATAAAGAGGAAGGGTCATCTCAAGAAATTCAGTGAAATAGAAGCCGACTAGCTTTGTACTAGAATTCAACCCATCCCTTTTTTGCTTCAAAATTATCTGTTCTTTTATCCAAATGACCCAAAAAATAGTCATAACAACACATGCCCATTGAACTAGCTTTTCCATCACCCCCAAATGCTCAATTTTTTTACTGAAAGGATAGGAACATGAGAAGGAGAGCCTAAAGAACTTAGAGGCATAGACAGACCTACATATTGATGCGTGTGGGCTGATGTCCCACTCACAAAAAAAAAAAAAAAAAAAAAAAAAAAATCACTAATTTGGTTGGTTTTTTTCTTTGACCCACTATATTGTATTAATGTTTCTAAATTTGACCCCACTCATTTACTTTTTCCCTATGTTATTATATATTTTTAACTTTCCCCCTCTAAAATTAATTCCTGAGTGTCCCTGCTTAGAGTTATAAATAAGATTAGACCCAACTGCAAGCTAAAGGGCATTTCAAAACAAGTGGTCTAAACCTGAGTCTCTTTTTTACACATAGTCAACCAATAAGAGGCGTCTTGGGTTTTCTAATCTTGGGTAAGTCATTGGTGTTTTACCAAGGCTAGTGTCGTCCAAAATCTTTATTTGTGAAGAAACTTTTGCTCCATACCAGACTTGAGGAATCAAAAAGTAGAATGGAGTATCATAATATGATTATAATATGGAGAACTAACAAAATCATAAATTCTTAAAGACTCCAATAAGTGGCAAATAGCAAATGGAAATAGCAGAAGCAAAAAAGAAACGAGTACCTTTAAGAAAAGTTATTTCAGATTTGGATAAACCTCTCCTGGAAAAGATTTTAGAATCAGAAATTGGGGGGAAATCAATGCAATATATAATAAATTTAATCAATACTTTAGGAACATGCACAACAGTAAAACACTAGAATAAAAAAGGTCGGGAAGTTATAAGCAGAGAAGATTCTAATGTGGATGGCTTAATTTCTAGTGGGATAAAATTTCATCCTCAGCATCTTTACTTATTCAATTATGAATACAGATTAGGAGGTTGTTTTGACTTGAGTTTGGAGGCGACTGTACTGTTTTATCATCTGCAATGTTTTGGTTCATCGAGTGAACTGCTGGTTTACTATATTGATATTAATACAATTTTACAGGGTTCTTATGATATATATATATATATATATATATAATATTATATATATATATATATATATATGGTAAGTAGAGACATAGCTGAGAGTACCATGCAATTTTCCCCCAAAAACAAGATTTAACAAGAAATTGAAACCATTAAGCAATGTCACGGTGAATATATATATGCTTCCCAAAGTAATCACCGAATCATATTTAGCTCTTCGCTTCAAGCTTGGGATTCAAAACAAAAGTTATGCATTTTCAAGCTGAAGATATTCAACAAGACTGGTAAAAAACATCCATCATATCAACGTCACTTGCCAAAGAGCATCTACATCACCTGAAGCAACAAAATAGAGTTATTACCAAATCAATAGGAGAGACATTCATATGAGAACAAAACCCAAAATAATGTATGATCAGTGTTCCATTAATCATCAAAATTTAATCAGAAAAAATAATGAACTTCATGCACAGAGAAGGCATTAACTTACAGAAACTGTTTCTATACGTACTCATGCAACTTGGGACATGAAACATATACCAATCTCATTAGAAACGAATATGTAGGGTCTACAGAATAAGATCAAAGAAGAATCTATACACGGAGCAAGGATTATATTGATTATTCCCTATACTTCTATGAGGTTATTAAGCATACCACTAGCTCATCCAAATATATCCTCTTGATGAATGAAAATTTTTTATCCACCTATTTTTTGTTTTGGCATCCTTACCCCAATGGGCCCCACAAACACATATTCTAATATATATTCTGTCTCTCCCTAATTCTTCTGAATTCCCCCCATTTCTACTTCTTCTTATGTCCCACATTTCTAACTTGTTCTCTATCTTAGTCTATCTTTCTATTTCCCTCACTAGGCTAGCTAATACCCGCCACAGATTACAAATGGGTTCATGCATGTTCAAAAAAGAGAAACTGAAATGACTAAAGCAAGTTACTGATAGCTATAATAGCTAAACAAGATTTACAAGTTAATTATAGAAAATAACATTCAGGACCATGTAGCAACAAGTACCCTGTTGTCTTCACATACAACAAAGTTAAATTATCAATTGCAAGAATATCAGGACAGGAAATATACCTGTTAGAAGACAACGTCATCTTTGCGCTAAAACTTTTATGGCATGTGCGAAGATAGAAGTACCTTTTCACCCATTTGTATGGCATGAACAGAAAAAATAGACAAGAAATATATCTCATAATGATAATAAACTATAAAGAGAAGCAGAAGTCTACTTCAGTAAGAGAAAGATAAACAAAGATTAGAGAGAAAAAACTTATTACTTGTAGTTTATGTGACTGATTATGGGAAGGTGTGGGTTGCACTTTACACTATTTTGTAAAATGGGGTGAGAACTTCCCAATTTGTGGAACTCGTGTATTCAAAGATGTGATCAATATTCATGAACAACGTCAAGTTCATCAGGGTGAAGATTAAAATCTGAAGAATTGAAAAGTAAATAATCATAGAACCCAAAATCTACAGTAATTAAGTTTTAACCAGTAAGAGAGACATAGTAACTAAAGTTACATACCTTGGTTCCCTTTTCCTTCAAATCCTATAAAATGAAATTCACGGTACAGGAACGTACATAGAATCTACTTCCATAAGTTTTAGATAATTTGCAATATTGTTGGAAACTATGTATAGGTATAGTGTAAAGGGTATACTTGTAATTATTTAGTGTGTGTATATATTTGTGTTAGGTTGTACTGTTGATATAAGTGAAAATATAGAAAGTAACATGGTATCAGAGCTCTGGATGCGTAAACCATAAACCCATTTGCGTGTTTCTGTTTTCCGGCGACGTCTGACCTCTTCCCTCTGTTTTCTGCCGACATATGACTCTGTTTCTCTTTTTTTCTCTCCGGCGAGTGCTCATTTTGTTCAAATTTCTCTCTTCTTTGTTGTTGGTTTGGTGCAGTAAATCATTTCTCCCTTCTCTGATTGTTGGTTTGGTGCAGTAAATCATTTTTTTTAGTCAAAATGGGAATGCTTTGTGTTGGCTTGGAGTTGGAAAATGTGATACCAGAGTTGTTGTGAATCCTGGTTGTTTGAGTTGTTGTGTTTGCTTGGGTTGTTTGGGGTTGAGATTGTTGTGAATCTGTGGAGTTAAGAGTTCTTTGCTGGACAGTATGGCAGCGGACGGTAAGAAGATGGTGACTGAAATTGTCACTTCCTCCACTAAAATTACTGATCGGAAATTATTGGGAAAAAAGAATTATATTCAATGGAAGCGGATTATCCGACGATATGTGTCCAGCATTGATATGGGAGATCATTTAATCGAGGATCCACATGAGAAAACAAAAAATGATAATAAAACTTGAAAAAGATGGCTCATGGAAGATGATAAGCTCTTCAATCAGATTCAAAAGACTCTTGATTCGTTCGTGGATGATGTGATTGGTCACTGTGATACAGTCAAGGGGTTATGGGAGTATCTAGAGTTCTTGTATGCTGCTAAACAAGACTTGTCTCATGCCCACAAATTGTTATTGAAGATCTATCGAACAAATATGCAAGAGAAGACATTGCTCGAATATTAGATAGAGATAAAACAAGCCTTTGAAGAAAAAAAGGCTATGTTTCCTATCCCTATTGACGTGAAAATGATGCAAGCACAAGAAGAACAAGTGGTAGTGCAATGTTTTCTGGTTGGACTGAGATCGGAATATGAGGTAGCTCGTACACAACTTCTTATCGGTGAGACACTTCCCTCTCTTACGGATGTCTTTGCTCGACTTCTCAGAGTTAGTAAGGGGGAAGATCGAAGAGTGTCTAAGGACAAAGAAACCCTTAAGGATCCTAATGTTGATCATGTGGCCCTAGCTAGCATGAAGTCTGGTGACGACAAAGGTAATAAAGGGACAAGTCGTGATCCTAGGAACAATCGTGGTAATGGCTCTCGTACTTGCTTTCACTGTGTTGCTGAGGGTCACGTAAAGAAAAATTGTTGGAAGCTCCATGGCAAGCCCCTGAATATGCAAAACACTTAGAAATTTGCTCATGTTGTAACTCAAGATGGTCTCTTACCCACCCCATCACAGGTTACTATCTCCGCAGTAGAATATGCTTGTCTCACTCAGAATTCTTGCTCCCAGTCATCCATCCCATCGACTACCACTACTTTAACCCAGTTAGGTAATCCTACAGTCTGTTTGTCCACTTCTAGTAGTAACTGGGTTATTGATTTTGGTGCTACCCACCATATGACAGGCAATACATGTATTCTCTCCTCATTTACACCTTCTCCCAATTTGTCTTCGGTTACCTTAGCTAACGGGTCTACTGCACCTACTATTGGATGTGGTACTGCCCATCTCAACAAATCTATGTCTCTTTCCTCTGTCTTATGCCTTTCTCATTTTCCCTTTAATCTTTTATCAGTTAGTCAAATTACTAATGCATTCAATTGTGGTGTTTACTTTTTTTCTACTCATTGTATATTTCAGGATCTTGGGACAAGGCGGATTATTGGTAGGGGCCGTGCTCGATGATGTCTCCACTCCTGCCTCTGAACCTGTTGCGTGTACCAGTGATTCATCTCTACCCATACTACATGGTCGCCTTGGTTATCCTCCCCTTCCCATTTTGAAAAGGCTGTGTCCTAATGTAGGGTCAGTGTCACACCTTGAGTGTGAGGCGTGTCAATTTGGAAAACACCATAGAGTGTCCTATAGCCCTAGGATAAACAAAAGAGCCACAACCCCTTTTGATGTTATAGACTTCGATGTTTGGGGTCCTTGCCTTGTGTTGTCTAAGTCTGGATATCGATATTTTGTTATTTTTGTGGACGATTTTTCACGTGTAACTTGGTTGTACTTTATGAAAAATCGTTCTGAACTATTCTCCATATTTTGTACCTTTGATGTTGAAATACAAAATCAATTTACTTCATCTATTAAAATTCTCAGAAGTGATAATGCCAAAGAATATTTTTCTGCTCCTTTCTCTTCCTTTCTGTCTACTAGAGGTATTATTCATCAATCATCATGTGTTTATACACCTCAGCAAAATGTAGTTGCTGAACGCAAAAATCGTCATTTATTAGAAGTCGCTCGTACTCTCCTTTTTCACATGAAAGTCTCTACAGAATTTTGGGCAGATGCTATCTCTACAGCATGTCACTTGATCAATCGCATGCCTTCTTCTGTTTTGGGTAGTCAAATCCCGTTCTCCATCCTTTTTCCATCACAGCCTTTATTCTCTCTTCCTCCTAAAGTGTTTGGGTGCACGTGCTTTGTTCAAGATGTTAGACCTTATGCATCCAAATTTGAACCTAGGTCCCTCAAGTGCATATTCGTGGGTTATTCCCGATATCAGAAGGGTTATCGCTGTTTTTCTCCTATCCTAGGTAAGTACCTTATCTTCGCTGATGTTTCCTTTTTTGAAACCACTCCATATGTTGAGTCCTCCACTCCATCTACTTCTCTTGAAGCACCCCCTGATGATCTTCTTGTTTACCACATTACCCATCATAGTCCTCTACCATCTTGTCCTCCTATCACCCAGCTTACATCATGAGCAATTCCTCTGACCATGATCATGATTATGATCTTCCCATTGCTCTCCGTAAAGGTAAGCGCTTTTGTACCTATCCTATCTCCTCATTTGTTTCCTATCACTCTCTGTCTTCATCTTCCAAGTCTTTTATTGCCTCTTTAGACTTCGTGTCTGTTCCCAACTCTGTGTCTGAAGCAATTGCTCATGATGGGTGGCGAAGGGCTATGGAAGAAGAGATGTTGGCTCTAGAACATAATGATACATGTGTTCTAATGGGGCTGCCTGAAAATAAAAAGGCTATTGGGTGCAAATGGGCTTTCATAGTGAAGGCTAATCCCGATGGGACTGTGGCTCGATTGAAAACTCGGTTGGTTGCTAAAGGTTATGCCCAAACGTATGGTATTAATTATTCTGAGACATTCTCCCTAGTGGCTAAAATGACCTCTGTCTAACTATTCATCTCTCTTGCAGCTTCATATTGTTGGCCTCTTCACCAACTTGATGTAAAAAATGTCTTTTTACATGGTGATCTTCTTGAAGAGGTTTACATGGAGCAACCTTCGGGGTTTGTTGCTCAGGGGGAGTTAGGAAAGGTATGCAAACTGAGAAAATCTTTATATGGCTTAAAACAATCTCCACGGGCGTGGTTTGGGAGGATCAGCGAAGTGGTGACTCAGTCTGGTTTACATAAGAGTGCTTATGATCATTCTGTCTTTTATAAGCAATCTAGTTCTGGCATCATTCTTTTGGTTGTTTATGTTGATGACATTGTAATTTGTGGCAGTGATGATGTTGGCATTCAGAGTTTGAAAAACTGTTTGGCTTCCAAATTTCACACAAAAGACTTGGGTACTTTAAGGTATTTTCTCGAAGTTGAGGTTTTTTGGAGTAAGAAAGGGATTTTTCTCTCTCAACGCAAGTATGTGTTAGATGTGTTGACCGAAATGGGTCTAAGTGAGGCTAAGCCTTGTGACACTCCTATGGTTCCTAATGTGAGATTGAATGCTAAGGATGGAGAGATGTTTGGTGATCCAGAGAGGTATAAACGAATAGTTGGAAAATTAAACTACCTTATAGTAACCCGTCCAAATATTGCTTTTTTAGTGAGTGTGGTGAGTCAGTTTATGTCATCTCCTAGGACATCTCATTGAGATGTCGTCCTCCATATTTTGAAGTATCAAAAAGGAGCCCCTGGACGTGAGATTCTTTACAGTGATCATGGTCATAATAAGTTAGAAGGTTTTTTAGATGCTGATTGGGTAGGATCCTTTGTGGATAGATGGTCTGTGACTGGGTTTTGTGTTTTTGTTGGAGGAAATCTTATTTCTTGGAAAAGTAAGAAGCAATCGGTTGTAGCTAGGTCAAGCGCAGAGTCTGAGTATCGGGCTATGACACAAGTTACGTGTGAGCTCATATGGACAAGACATCTTCTTAGAGAAATTGGGTTTGGTGACCCAAGGACTATGAACTTGTGGTGTGACAACCAAGCAGCCATACATATAGCAAACAATCCAGTCTTTCACGAGAGGACTAAGCATATAGAAGTGGATTGTCACTTTGTACGAGAGAAACTTGAACAAAAGTTAATTGCTACTAATCATGTTAGAACAGGGGAACAACTAGCTGACATCTTCACGAAGTCTCTAGTAGGTAAAAGGGTAACTTATATTTGTAACAAGCTGGACATGATAGATATATATGCTCCAGCTTGAGAGGGAGTGTTGGAAACTATGTATAGGTATAGTGTAAAGGGTATACTTGCAATTATTTAGTGTGTGTATATATTTGTGCTAGGTTGTACTGTTGATATAAGTGAAAATCCTTAATAATTAGTTATATCTAAGTTGTGTTCATCCCTTTTTGTAGATTTTGTGGTTTTGTTAGATTCACATGCCTTGAAAGTGGCATGGCATATTAGAACTTAAAAATAAATGTTGCATCCTTACCTATAAGCTTAAGTTTTTAAGTTCAGTAACTTGACAGTCCAACCAGTTGCAATAGAAATTAAAATCAGGGCAGCCAACTATTTTTAAATTTTTACTATGATTTGTAATATTTTTGCCTAAGACTGATTCCAATCCCATGCCACCCATTTAAGAATATCCCAAGCACATGTAACCAACCAAGGTTTAGGGTCAAGATATTTTGAGTTCTTTTCTAATTACCCATGATAGTATAGAACTATGGATGCCCATGGCTTGTTTCAGTTAAAATAAAAATTTGTTTGAAATCAATACAAATATTGGATTATATTTTTAAGAACTTACGAGTATTTCCTATAACATGGTTAAATATTTATCCAATGGGGCACATAGTCTTAATAAAAGCAACATCTATCCTGAATCAAAAAAGGAGAAAGTCAGCATACCAGTTGTCCTTAAAAAAATTCCACACCCGTCACGCTTCTGCCCACTTCTCTGAATATATATACTAGAATAACCATCAGTCTTCAAATTTGCTTTGTAAAGTCATCTCGTCTAATTCCTGGTCAAGCTCATAATAAACCTCACAAGACATATATTACAAAAATGACCGTAATAAAAGCAGAACACAGGCTTTTATGCACCTGACTAGATGATAAATATGAAGGAACACAGTTTTTGGTAAAGAAAATTTTAAAATTCATAGATTATGCAGGAAGAAATGGCCTAAAGCAAAGACAGAAACCACCAATCCCACCACATATATACGTAAATGAAACCTGTAAGCATAGGAAGTCGGCACCAAAGTTCTTCAGAAAGTTACAATTGCCTTTGACCGGTGCTTCCACCTGTGATGCACACAGATTATAAACATAAAACTCGTGTAATTACTTATTCAGGTGTCAATAAATATGTATAATGAACATCAACCCCTACAGCTGCAGAAAATGTATGCTTAGTTTTACTGACTAGGCCAGCAAATGATGACTAGTCAGTAACTAAGCAGACAAATACAAATCACATTAATTAAAACAAAATTTTAGTCAAAAGTTCTAAAGCAGATGGCAGACTATAAGATACCTAATCTGCCAACAAACGAGTGGAAGTTGTCAATCCATAAGCATCAGAAGCCCTTGACTTAAAACTCAAAAAGAAAAGCCCTCCCTAATCATGTTATAGAAGGTCCTAATATCAATGAATAAAAAAGAGGCTTCTTGAAGCTCCATAGATATTTTTTTTAAGGAATAAACATCAGAAGCCCTTGACTTGAAGCTCAAAAAGAAAAGCCATCCCTAAGCAATATTAGAAGGTCCTAATATCAATGATAAGAGAAAAGAGGCTCTTTGAAGCTCTAAAGCATAGTTTTTTAAAGTGTGTGAATACAAATCAGGTTGTGTGTTTTCAACCCAAATGTTGTCAGAATAAAGCTTATTACAAAAGCATGATCAATGATTTCAATTACAAGTACATCACAACTTTATCTTTTGTCCTAGAGCTAAAAGTGCATCATAAGCATGGAAACTATTGACATCAATCAAATGAAAACCAATGAAGCACCTTATCAAAGGGATGGAACAAAGTATGAAGATTTACTTGAGGCAAGCAGATGGAGATGTGGAAAGAGAGAACTCTTCACATAAACCTAATAATAAAACAATCTCTGGCACATTAGAATCAGCTATAACAGCTGCAAAAATTGACCTGCTAATTCAAAAAGTACTTCTATACACCAGCCACCAGACACTTTTAAAATCTCAAAACTACATCTATTGAATTCCATGTTTAAGCTTATATAGAACTCAACCTTAATAGAAAACCAGATGAGCTCCATTCCAATAGAATACACAAATCCCTATATTTTAATTGCACGATGCAACCCAAAAGAATTTACATATTTTTTGGCCTTCAAAGTGTCACATTTTTTCCCCACCAAAGTTTCAATTGCTTTTAGCACAAAGTAAACATGGTATCATAAAGTTGGGAGGCCATGATTTTAAAATAGAATGCTTTACATCTTTATGCTCTTCAATCAAAGTGATATTGGCACCAAACAAAAGCAACAACTTCCTATAAGTACCCAGTTAGATAATAGATAAGATGAAAGAAACTTGATAGGTTAAAAAGTCTCAATACATCAGTTAAATTACTAACAATTGACAGCAGGTGATAAGTTTATCGTACCTGTGCTAAAATGTTATAGGAGACAAGACTGAAATTGACACCTGAAATATCAAATTTGAGAAATCATGCTTAGTTATCAGATTTCGAGATGTTATGATAGAGACAATGAACAAAAATCTCTCTGTTCATCATAATGTTTCCTTTCTAACCACAAACCACATCCAGCAACTACAGAAGTTGTTTCTATTTGAAGCTATGCCCAAAGTTTTGCATCTGCTGTTTTGAATGAGGGTAAAAGCAAACTTATTGGTTGACTTTTGTACGGAGGGTACAAAGATCAAATAAAAACCCGAAACCATGCATTTGGATTTAATACATCCAAAAATAATTTTTGGTTTAAGGAATTGTACTCTAGACACCTGTCACTACAAGTAGTAACCTCAGGGAGAGTTGAACCCCTTACATCTTCATTGAAACATAGTTATGTACTTTAAAACATTGTCCCTTCATTTATGTGGTAAAACCAAATTAGTTGTCACATCACTTGGAATACCAAGTTATTTCGTTATTACAACATTAGCATAACAATTAAAATGAGATGAAAATAACATTAAATGACCACAGCTGCCCTGCACAACTGAGCAAGTTCCAAAACTGATAAACTGCCAATCACTGGTACTATTGAATAGCATCCGCATCGAATGTAGTGTCAGAACACTCAACAATTTTCGCAAACAATTTAAGTCATCATAATCAATGTACATCCTGAATCTCAATAAAATTGTGGCAAAAAGCAATATTTGAAAGCCAAACATAATTTCCCAAACTGTGCGCCCTTCAGTCTTCACTACCATTAAAATGGCTAAACTTGCGGGCCTAATTTTATATTTGGAGCAAGGTAAAAGTAGATTAGAGTCCATGTGCTTTTTAAGAATCTTAACTCCTGTAAAATATCAATCTTGAGAGTTCCCATTGGTAAGAGTTAGATTACTCAAGATTCAAGACTGTTGTTCAGATGTAACAAGAACGAAAATAATTATCTTTAGTAAAAACATGGTTAGGGAAAATACACATCAAAGTGTCAATATCATGACAGTAATAATAAAAAATGTCTGTTGTGCATGATTGCAAATAATTAACCGATAAGTCAAATAGTTGCATACCATCACTTTTACTTGAATGGGTATCACCCCCTTCAACAGAAATGAATTTTGGGCTTGCTAATGACGGCTTTGAGCTCATTCTTCTGCAACAAATTCTGTTGAAGATTTGAACAAAAGAATTCTAATTAAGAAAAATACATTAAAAATATATATAAGCACTTTCTACAAAGCGATCTTATCTGCATATGCATGTACTATGCACTCACGCATATATAAAAACAAGCCAAATTTATAAAAATGTTGCCTTATTCAGATGTTCACCACATTTTTCTGTCACTCCAATGGCAACAAACAGAAATAAATGTTTTCTTTAAACTCTCTCCATTGTTCACACTAACGGTTGAACCAGCTGGAAAAGACTATAATACAAAAATAATATCAAACCTAGAACGAAATCATTTACAATTATTTTGAAGCATAGAATGGAATAAAGCGAACCGCATAGAAATTTGAATGTAAAATTTAATCGCGAGAAAGAGAAACCTCGTGAAGGAGGCAACAGACAGCCGATGAAGCATGGGAGATGTCTTTAGCATGATACAGCTATTTGACTTGTCACTGCAGCTTTGGAAATCATAGAGAGAGTATCGATATTTGTTGCCTACCAACTGTTTGTTAAAATGCTTCTTGTTTTGAGGTTTAAGTTTAACCGCCTAAACTAAACGATAAGACTACATTGGCGGACTGAAATACCGACTGACATATCTAACTGATGTGTCAGTCTACGTGGCATATGCCACACGTCAGATTCACGCTCAAAATCTTAAAAAAAAAAAATTTAATTCCCTCCAAATCAATATCTCTCCCAAAAATTGTACACCTTCTCCTAAATCAAATATCACTCATTCCCCTAATCAAATCTCTCTCCCAAAATTGAAATTGCTCTCCCACCACCACCGCCCTACCACCAGCACCGCGGGCTATCATCTTCCACCACCACTTGCAGTAGTCATTCGGTCTGCTTCTTCCACCAACGCTCTATCCTTTTACAGGACCCACACTTTTCGAGCCTCTACCACCACCGTCGTCTGTCCTCTAACACCACCACCACTCGCAGTAGTCCATAACAGAAAAATTACGGCTTTGGCGGGTCGGATTGCGGCGTGTACCTTCTTCTGGTACGACTCGCAGGAGTGAGAAAGGGAGGAGGATCTGTGACCTAGCTAGTGGTAAATCATTTATTTTTTTTAAATTGAAAGGTGCATGGGAGACTCTGAGGTAGACGTTGACAGTCCTGTTCTGAAAGAAGAGTAGATGTCCAGGTAATATTTTGTACTGTTATTAAATTTTAGTACATCTTGATATGTTTCAGTATGTTTAGGCACATAAAGTTACATTATGCAATGCTTTTCTTTTCCCTTTCTGTTTCAATATTGGTGTTCTTAGCTCAGTTATACATAACCACGTTGATAAGAGCACTTTCTGTAGGTTGGTAAAAGGATCAAGGGGTGATGTAACCATCACAATATTGAGGTCTGTATGTGATGTTATGTTTTGTAGATAAAAATGTGAAGTTTTTCCCTTTACTGAAGTACGTGCTGCTTCTTGCAGTAAAGTTGGAGAAAGGTGCTGTCCTGAGGGCCATTTGTGCTGGTTTTGAGGAACCAACTGAGCCAACTGTTTGTTTGAGTGGTAGTAAGCTTTAATTTTAGTCTGATACTAATTAGGGAAAATTTTGNTGAGTTTCAGAAAATGAACGATTTGTGTTCAGTTTATTTGTTAGTGTAGGTAATTGCTTTGTTTGGTATCAAGTTCTGTAAAATTTAGAGTCTTCTCTTTGTTTTTGTTTTTTTTATTGGTTTTGGGATTAATGTTGATGCTTTATGTTATAGGATTTGAAGAGAGATCACTCAAGTCTTTCAGATCAAGTGAAGAACATGAATACTGATTGTTTTCCTGGCCCTGGTGTTTTAGACAATCTTCAGAATCTCAGTGAGTATCAGATACTGATTTTGGCAATTGTTTCTCGTCTTTTTTTTTCTTTCTTTTGTTTTAGTGATTTTAATTGCTATTTTGGTATTAGGTAATGAATATGAGCTTTTAAAAAAGAAATACATAGATGAGTCCTCTGAACGAAAGTGGCTTTACAATGAAGTGATTGAGCTGAAAGGCAATATTAGAGTCTTCTACCGATGTAGACCTTTAAATCAAGCTAAAATTACTAATGGGTCCAGTTCTGTTGTTGAATTTGACTCTTCTCAATAAAATGAGCTACAAATTGTTTCTTCTGATTCTTCTAAAAAGCAATTCAAGTTTGATTTTGTGTTTAAGCCCGAGGACAATCAAGGTAATCCCTGATCTCATGAATGATTTTTACAATGCAAAGCAATTGCTATAATGGATATTGAACTGTTTAAATATTTAATCCTGGGTTTCTACTATATGCAGAGGTTGTTTTTGCACAAACTAAACCTATTGTGACTTCAGTACCAGATGGCTATAATGTCTGCATATTTGCATATGGACAAATTGGAACTGGGAAGACATTTACAATGGAGGGTACACCTGAAAATAGAGGAGTGAACTACAGGACTTTAGAGGAGTTGTTTCATATTTCCAAAGACAAAACTGGTGTCATGAGATATGAGCTATTTATTAGCATATTGGAGGTTTACAATGAGAACATAAGGGACCTTTTAGTTGGAAACTCTAACCAACCTTCTAAGAATGTTTTTTCTTGAATATTGGATTATGTATTAGTTTATTTTAGTTGGTATTTATAGTTTATTGACTTGTTTTGTTTTTTTATTTGTAATTGTTTATTAATGATTATGTATTTGTTTATTGTGGTTGGTATTTGTAGTTTTGTATTATATGTTATTGTTTGTTTATTTGTTATTTGTTTATTTTGGTTCCTATTTGTTTATATTCTAAATTGAATTGCATTTAGAGTAGTTGATTTAGGGGGTGTAAATGTAACAAATTAAAATTGCAGGAATTTTGGGGGTGTAACATCATAATTAAAAACTATTGGGGTGAAACGTAAAAATTAAAATCTGGAGAGAGAAAAAATGGGTACCGCGAGTCCACCCATACCCGTATAGGGTAGGGTACGGGTCCAATATTTTGGACCCGTATACCTCGACCCGAATTGGGACCGTACCCGTTTGGACCCAACCAGTACCCAGTCCACCCGCCCGTTTTGCCAGGTCTACTATTTATAAGCATTGCAGTGGTTTAAAATAAAAGTTTACGCAGGGCTACAGAAATATGTTGTTTATATGTGCTAAGATTATCTTAGAATAGTTATTCAAATATAAAATTAAGCTTTAAATCCCAAGGTTTGCTGAGAAGTGATAATCAATAAACCCTCATACTTTGAATCTACTACCATGCAGATTATTTGGTTAGTTTTAACCAAATGAGGCTAAATGACCCTAATGCCCTCACCTACTTTGCCATCAATCTGAACGACTAAACCCACCTTCCAACTCTGGCTTCATTTCCAGCAACCCCCCACAGTCACACTCGTATTAAACTTGTTAGTAAATTAGAATAACAGATTTCTTAATTCAATCCCAAGATTATATTAACATGTCATTATTGCAATCATATTTTTATAAACGAACTGCAATAAAGAAATCACAGCATAAATACCTCCTTCTTAAAAATCGCAAGCATAGACCACAACCTTCTTCAATTCAATGAAGAGATAAATTTTGAGCCTAAGAGAGTTAAGAGTGTTTTTCATCAATGAAAAAACTCTTATATACATGTGACAATTGCCTTCAAGGAAACTCCTGCAAGATAAAATTGGGTGGGTCCTATCATGGGTGTTTCACCTATATCTAATATCTCTCACTCACACATGATGAGACTATTTCTCTTTGTACTTCTTCAAGGTTCATACTTTCGTAAATATGTCGTGTGATTATGCATACATCGAGAGCACATTAGTTATATATCTGTTAAGAGTATATAACTTCTCGAATTATTAAACTTGGGTTGTATATTGTATGCAATACCCTAAATTACTTATCAATTTTTTTTTTTGCTAATAATCTCATAACATATGTTGTATTCATAATTATGTTTTGTCCTTACATAAAAAACAAAACATAATTGGTCGACCAATGAATACACATGATTGTAGTGTGATAATCCAAAAAATTGTAATCTTCCTCTTTCTCAATTTTTGCAACTTTCATTTAATTTGCTTTTCCAGAAATGTCCCAGCAGATTGAATTTATCTTAATCTTTGGCAACACTCTAATATAGCAATCATTAAATAAGGTTTTCAAAAAACAGAATATGGTAATAAGGGTACTCTATGAGATTTTATTCTTATAATCTCAGGGTCTCACAAATGTTAAAGTTGAGATTTTGACTTTCATTACCCTCTTGGTCAATAGTTTTGCACACATGATATGAATCACATGCTACAACATTTCCTCTTTTTCCATAAAGTGCATGTCTCTTTTTTCTTGTAAATGTCGTACAGATTTTAGTTCAGACATGCCCAATGTCTAACTTGAGTTCACTTTACATATTTTTAATTCATCAGAACTTTAATCTGGCAGTTAGACAGATAAAGTAATAAATATGATAATTTATCACTTATGGTCATATTTCATTATGACATTATTTTTATTCTGTTTTAGACGACGTTAAATATTTTAAGCTTGACTCTCTATTATCACCTAGATAATAAGCTTAAAATCATCTCATCTTCATTCCCACAAAGGAATGGAGACGATTGCCTGTGTGAGAAGGTCAATCTTTTAACTGTTCCACATGCTTTACACAACACACACACACACACACACACACACACACACACACCTTAGTGTATGTTCCATAGTAAACGAAATTGAGCATTGACAATATTGTTATTTAATATTAATAAGTTAATCGTGAACATTTTTTGGAAAATCTTAAAGTATGAGTACATTCAACATCTACGTAAGCCTAGAGATCTAACATGTCTATTAAATGCATCTCTTGGTATAGGCTTTGTAAATGGATCAGCAACCATGTCATGCGTAGATATGTACTTCATGTTCACCTCTTTTTGTGCCACCAAATCTTGCACAAAATTGTATTTGATATCTATGTGTTTTGTTTTACCATGATATTTGGGATCCTTAGTGTATGCTATTGCTGCTTGACTGTCACAGTTTACTCTCACTAGTTCAATAGCAACATTAATTATTCCCAGATAATTCATAAACTATCTCAACTAAACGACTTCTTCCACTGTTGTTGAAAATGCTACAAACTCAGCTTCTATTGTAGATAAGGCTACACATGATTGTATCTTATTGCTCCAAGATATGACCTTGCCATTTAGTAAGAAAACATATCCAGAAGTAGATTTCTTTTCATCTAAATCTTCTGCCCAATCAGCATCGGTCTCAAGTGTAAATCATTTCCTTGATAAAATAATGAGTAATTAGTTGTTCCCTTTAGTTATCTTAAGATTCTCTTCATTGCTTTCCAATGTGCTTGTCCTGGGTTGGACTGATATCTGCTTACCAACCCAACAACGTAACAGATGTCGGGTCTTGTGCACATCATAGTATACATGAGACTTCCAACAGCGCTTGTATAAGGAACATTCTTCATTTGTTCCTTTTTTTGTGGGGTCTTTGGACATAATTTATGACTCAAAGTCTCATCTAGAGATGACAATGGGCCCGATATTTTCGGGTACCCAGCCCGGCCTGAAAATGTCGGGCTTTACCCAGTGTTTACGGGTTTGGGCTTGGGCCTGGGCCTGATTTTAAGGCCCGACCTTGGGTATGGGTCGGGCTTGGGTACGCCTTCAGGCCCGGCCCGGCCCGATAATTTTAGTATTAATTTTCCTAAATTATCTTTATACTATATATTTAATTACAAGATTATCCTACATATATATACCCATTTTTCCCAAACCCTAATCTCATTCCATTTGATGAGTATTCAAAAATAAATTAATATTTAAAAACTATTTTTAGAATTAAAAATATAAAAAAAAATCAAATTTATTAATATTTAAAAAATCAAATTATAAAAATGGGCGGGCTTGGGCCGAGCCTGAGGTTACAAAAAGCCCATCGGGCTGGGCTTGGGCTTTACCTATCATACCCGTGATGGGCCCGGGCCAGGCTTGGGCCTTTCTCATGAGGTCGAGCTTAGGCTTGGGCCAAGGGATACCCGGTCCCGGCCCGGCCCGGCCCATTGCTATCACTAGTCTCGTCTTTCACGATAGGGTTGTCTACGAGTTTACAATCTTGCATATGAAATTGTTTAAGAATTTTCTTAATGTATGGCTCTTGTGAAAGAGATACTAATTTTCTTGAGCGATCTCTTGAAATCTTGACTCTAAGGATATATGCAGCTTCACCCATATCTTTTATCTGAAAATGAGATGATAATCATCATTTGATTTCATTGACAAATCCCTTATCATTTCCAGCTATAAGTATATTATCGACATATAATGAAAATATAACAAACTTGTCATTGGATCTCTTTGTATACACACAGTGATCTTTATCAATCATTTTGAAATCATACGACATTATCGCATTATGAAATCGAATGTACCATTGTTGTGATGACTACTTGAGGCCATAAATTGACTTTGAAAGTCGACACACTTTATGTTTTTGACCTTCTCTAATAAAACCTATTGGTTGTTTCATATAGATCTCTTCTTGTAATTCTTCATTGAGAAAAGTAGTCTTTACATCCATTTGACACAATTCAAGATCCATGTTAGTGACTATAGCTATAATAAGTTGGATTGAGGTAAACTGCACAACCAGCCAAAAAGTTTCTTCATAATCTATTCCTTCTTGTTGTGTATACCCCTTCGCGACCAAGCAAACTTTGTATCTTTCAATACTGCCATCAGATTTACGCTTGATTTTAAGAACCCATTTGTTCCCAATGGCTTTGTGTCCTTTATGTAAATCAACCAATTCCCATTGATTTCATAGACTTCATTTCGTCTTCCATTGCTTTCATCCATTTTTCCTTAGAAAGGCATTTGAGAGCCTCATTTACATTCATTGGCTCTTCTTCATCTTGTGGAGTAACTAGAAAAATTCCTTCTTCAATCTCAAATCGTCGACGTGGAACTTGTTTTCTGTTTGATCGACGTATTGGAGATTGATTGGTGTTACTCCCACTTGGACTAGCTATCATAGTCGAATCGTCAGTGGGGAACAATGGAGGATCTGAAACTGATTCATCAACTTCCATATCGCTCCCACTAGGATGTAATATAACCAACTGGTTTTCAATAGAGTAATTGCCTTGGTCTTATATTTCATATAGAAGCAAGTCTTGACCTATCTCGCCGTTCTTAGGAAAATCGATTTCTAAAACGTGACATCTCGTGATTCAAACTCAGTGATGTTACCACTTTCTTGTTCTCCTATGAAGACGTGTCTTTTAGAATGTTCTGAGTGTCTTATGAAGATACATTTCTTCCCCCTTGGACCTAATTTTCCATATTTATGGGAAGGGTCATGAATATAGGCAACACATTCTCGTAGTTTTAGGAGACTCAAATCAAGTTTCCGATTTGTCTATAACTCATAGGTGTAGTGTTAGTGTATGCCCTAAGAACCAATCGTGTTATCGGTTTCAGGACATTATATCTTGTAAATGTATTATGAATAAAAGAAAGTGTTCTTATTTCACATGTTGATTTTCTGCTTCATTTATATTATATTTAATATTGCATGTGAAATGTCCGGATGACACGGATTTTTAGAAGATCAAATCATCAAAGAATTCCCTACACAAGTAATGTTAATAGGGCAATAACATTGCATAGTATGCATGCTGAATGTCTCAATTGAATATCATGTGATGATATTAGTGTGGGTGATTATAAGAGGTATGTCACAAAGGCATTAGCATGGATAAACAGATAGTGAACTGTTTATCAAATACGACCGATTACGATGAATCACATGGATATGGTCAATGATGCATCGTAGGATCATGCTAGTGTACCACTGATCCTTAGACCTGAGACATCACAGTTGGATTCAACATATGATGCATATGGTTCATATGGTGTATAAGCACGAGACTAGTCATGTCTTGTGTAATAAGCCGGTAGGACAAGTGATGGTCAAGATGGGATCCGTTAACTCAAAATAGTTCAATCTCGAGTTCCCAGATGAATGTCAATAAACATTGGAAAAGGGAAATCTCTGGCCAGAGTATAATGAATGTTAGATGAAAAGTAGTTTCATGTTGACGAGTTCTATTGTATCGATTGACAATTTGATTAAAGATTAAGTTAAATATTTCGACATACCATGAACCATTCTTACTTAGGATTAGATAACGGAGGGATTTGACTACACGGTACATACGATCAGAATCGGTTCATTGGAGTTTACACTTCATTTTAGTTTAGGGGTTATGGAACATTGCTAGACGTCAACCATAATCATTGGGAGTTTTGATTATAAAGAATTATAACGAAACATATCAAAATCAGATATTGGGCCCACAGCTAGATCACAGTGAACCAAAATGGTTACACATAAAACTAAGCTCAAGGAGAGAAAGTAATACATATCATTAATCAGATTAATGATGTTCGGATGTAAACGGTTGCATCCGAATCAATGTATTGGTGAGAAATGATTATCCATGGATAGCTAGCACTAACCAAGGGTAATAAGGATTTATTAAATATTATTATTGAATTGGATTCAATGATAGGGGCAAAAGTGCATTGGTTTTATTCTAAAGGGTTAGAATATTTAATAGAATTAAAATTTGGTCTAATTATGAATTAACCATAAAACCAAGGACTTGACATAAATGTTTATTCTCAAGTTAATTTTAAATTGTTTGAGGCCTTCCCAAAACAATTTAAAATTACACTTTGTGCCCATGGTATATAAATTAAGTTTTATACCATTTTAATTCAATTGAATCAATTGAAACAAAAAGCAATCTCTCACTCTCTCGGCTCTCTCATCTTTGGCTTGGGTGGACTTCATTTTGAGTTTCTTCATTCTCTTTTGAAGAATCTAGACTCCAAGTTTCAACATCAAGCTTTTAATAGCAAAAGGAGTTGGTAATTTTCTATCATTTTCTTACATTAATATGTTAATGTTATGATGGTTTGTTTTCTACCTTATGTCCATCATCTTGATCATCATTTTCTCTCCATTTCTATGTCCAAAATGCATGAATCCTAACATGTAGTTGTAACAAATTTGGAAGGTACTTGGTTGAGTATGTATGTGGCGGTCAATAAGTCATCACCCCAAAAGGTGATTGGCAAATTTGCTTGTGCCATCATAGAGCTCACCGTTTCAAGTAGGGTTATGTTTCTTCTTTTGGCAACACAATTCTATTGCAGAGTTCTTGGAATAGTTGATTGATGTTCTATTCCCATTTCATTACAAAAATTTTAGAACTGATCAGATAAATATTCACGATCTCAATCGGTTCGTAGAACTTTTATATTTTTATCTAATTGATTCTCAAATAAGTTTTTAAACTTCCTAAAACATTTTAAAGCTTCAGATTTATGAGAGATAAAAAAGACATAACCATATCGAGTGAAATTTTCTATAAATGTGATGAAATAAATAGCCCCATGTCTAGTCTTCACATTCATTGGACCACATATGTCAGAATGAATTAATTGCAATAGAACTTTAGCTCTTATCACTTTTCCAAATGGTTTTCTTGCTGTTTTTCTAGCTAGGCAATGTTCACGAGTAGACAAGTCTACTTTTGTTAAGTTTCCTAACAAGCATTCTCTTGCTAGTATATTCATTCGTTGTTGGCCAATATGGTCAAGTGTGCATTTCATACATTCACATTATCATTATTGGAATATGTAATGAAGGAAAAACAAGCATAACTATAATTATAATCAATATCTAGTACAATAAAACCATCGGAAATGTAACCGCAACCATAGTAATTTGTGTCCAAAAATAAATGGTCACCAATACTTGAAAAGTGTAAATTAAAACCTAATTTAATAAGTTCTAACACGGAAATCAAACTTTAACGAATATCGGATGCATATAATATGTCATGTAGGTATATGATTCGACCTCCATGCATGGTCAATTTGCATGTGCCGATCCCTTTAACTTCCACTCTTGAATTGTTACCTACATATATCCACTTTGTTTCCCGTGGTATTTGTCAAAATTCCATGAAAGCACTCTTGTCTTTCGCTATATGGTCTATGGCTGTTGAATCTACAGTTCGCAAATGATAAGATTTAGTTAGAGAACCAGAAATGGAAATATTTATAGAAATTACTTGGCAAACAAGTAATTTACCTTTTTCGGCTCGCAACAATTGCGAGCAAAATGTCTCTTGTTTCCACAGTTATAGCATTTTACCTTTGCTATGTTTTTCTGTCTGGTAGGATGTTTTCCTTTTCTGTGTTTATAAAACTTTCTTTCCTTTCCTTGAGCCTTATCATTATTGCCTCTTCTTTGGGATCCACCTTGGAATTTATGCTTAAATCCCTTCCCACCATGCGAACTGGAACCAATCATATACACATCAGTATTTGTCTTACTATCATTAAGACGATCTTCTTCCAATTCTAGATGTCATGTGGCATCTTCTAAATTTTTTATGCCCTCATTGTAGGTAAGGTGTATCTTCATGTGTTCCCAATTTTGAGGCAATGATCTTATGATAGCTGGAACCTGTTATTCATCAGTTAGGATATGATCTGCGTCTATCAACTCACTAATCATGTTTAAAGTGCCTTAAATGTACTCTCATAGTATGTTCAAGCTTTTTCTTATATGTGTCAAACTTGATTATAAGTGACCGAAGTTTGGTAATGGATGTACCTCCAAACTTTGTAGCAAGGGCAGACCACATTTCCTTTGCTAATTCATATTCCTGATACTTTTTCATGAGATCATTGTCTATGTTGCTCAACAAAGTGATGCGAGTAGTGGAATTCTTTTTCTTCCACATGTCATAAGCCGCACGGTCTCTTCTATGTTGAGCCATGGCTCCTTCTTTAGGCTCTTCCATGGTTGTGGTAAGAACTTTAAGAACCTCCTGTTCTTCTAAGACATATTGGATTTTTATACTCTATATCTCATAATTTTCGCTGTTAAATTTTTCTCATTTATTAAGTTCGGCGACAATGTTCTTAGATGTAGATGCCATTTCTAAAAAAATATACACATTGGATAATGCACATTATTCAATGCTCAGAACATACATACATTCCCTTAATTAATTATATTAATAATAATTGTATATTAGATTTGGAATCAAGAGTTAACTATGTCAACAATCATTATCCAAAATTATAATCTTTAACTATCATAGATATAATTAATTCTAAATCAACATAAATGCATATAAAAAACATATAAACATTCATATAAACCAATATAAGTTCACATGGAACAATAAAAAAAAAAAAAAAAATTCAATTTTTAATAAAAAGGAGTAAATAAAACTAATTTCATTGCATAAATAGAATTCAACATGTATTGACATTAAATCAAACGTCCAAAAAATAAATAAATTAAAAACTAAATGTAATGCCACTTCCCACGAACTGGGAAGGATCTAAGAAGCCTTATCCTAAGGCCATTATCTAACTTGTAAGTTATTCTAGGCAAATGAACTCCTAATTTCTTGTGATGTCCTTTACGAGTTAAGACTCCAATAGATGCACCAGCCATCTTTCTGACACTCCAATCTATGTACTGCTTGATGTATTTGTTAACTAAACGTCTATAACCTTTATTAGCATCTTTAGGGTTTTGATCTTCTAGCTTGTTCCAAACCAGATCAAGGAGACCAACGAGACTAGGGTAATTAAGAGTATCTCTAAAGACATTGTATTTTATCTCATCTCTAATTAATTTCCCTTGCCAGACAATTTCCTGGATCTTTTCATTCACATGAATGAAATGATTCAATAGTTGCATCAACTCATCCTCTGTTTCTTTTTACATTAAGGTGTGAGTTTGTAGAGTTCTAATTATGCTCATTATTCTTTCCTTCTGAGCGGGTGTTTTAGCAACCCTCACACGTAGACCTGGGCATTTGGGACTGGTCCAAAAAAACTGGTCCTAGGATTGGTCCTCACAAGGACCTGTCCTAGGAGGCATCTTCCTAAACCCGAACCAAGCCCATGGAGGAGGGACCGATCCCTAGATTGGTCCCAGGCTTGATTGGGCCCCCCTCCAAGGCCCGAGCCGGGGACTAGTCCTAGGCCGGATCCCAAACCCCTTTGCTTTTTTTCAAAAAATTCCCTTGGTAAATATCCAAAACCCCTATAAATTTTGAAATTGACAAAAATATTGAAGGTCAAATTGATATTTTACAAAATAAAAAAATGGCCCCTTGGGTGGAAATAAATTTTCCAGGCCCCTAAAAATTACATGAACCCCCTACATAATTTTATTTGGCCCCTTAAATATAAAAAAAGTTGGGGGTGGAAATAATTTTCTAAGCCCATGGGACCGGTCCTATGGGCCTAGGACTAGTCTGGGCCCTCTGAAATTTCTCATGGGCCTGGGACCATGAGTGACTGGTCCCAAATGGGACTCGGGCCCAGACCCGAACTCGAACCCGAACCTGGTTGGGATTGGTCCCTACCCTAGCATACTCACACGTCTATAACTTAACATTTTTTTTTATAACAAATACAAAAAAAAAAAAAAAAAAAAAAAAAAAAAAAAAAAAAAAAAAAAAAAAAAACTATTCATTTATCAAATAAAGGTTAACATATTTGACAAATAATATATTTACACGTATTTATGACTCAAAAACTAAAAATATACCCAAATATCAACCAAGTATGCATTTCTTCGTTTAAAAAAGGAAAATAGCTATTAGAACCGCATGCTCAGGAAATAGTATCCAACGCGTCGATATGCGCCGACTGCATCCCACACGCGTTGGACCCTAAACTTATCCTAACTTCGGTCGATTTGACCCATTTGTCCTTTGATCGGATCAACTTGACCCAATTTGACTGACCGGGTCGAATACTCGCATCAGCTCGATCCGTTTGACTCTATTATGGATTGGGCTTGGGCTAATATATCATGAATTATTCAAGACTGATATATATATTGCTGGAGATTTAAAAAAAAAAAAATGAAACTTCATTCAACGTATAGGTATTTATCCCATGGTTTTAAAATCTTAAACAGAAAACAGAAAAATGGAAATTCATTCAACATATATCAGCTTTGCCTTGAAACCTAAGTATTTGGACAAGAAATGACATTAACCCCCGAACCGAAACCAAACATCCTTTGACTCTACTTTAACCAAACCCCATTAAATTACCCAGATCAGATCTCTCTTCTCTCATTCAACAATCCAATCTCAGGTCAATCCAATCTCTTCCTCTCTATTTTCAATTTTTTACATTCCGTTTTTAATTTCATGATATGATCTCGACTCTGTTAATGTTAACTTTCATTACTTGTTTTTCTTTTAGCTTGTAATTGGTTCATTCAATTTTTATTAACGCCATCAAGAATCAATCCAGCTTTTTCGGAGGTTGTCTGGTTCTTTAGTGGGTTTATTGCTTGAGTTTTTAATTTTTAAGTTGTCACTGAGTCATGAATTTTTTTTTTAATTGTAACAGGTAGCAATTTTGATTGAAGCATAATATCTTAACAATTCAAACTCGAAAATAATTGAAATTGAGTTTTAATTAACAATTCGAGTTTTGGGATATGGCTTTTAGATGAGGAATTAGGAGATGGTAGAGGGTATTTTAGATCCAGAAAAGGTTGAGAATATTACAGAAGTTTATTACATTGATAGCGCAAACCAAGCTTCTTTACTTCCTAGGGAGCCTTCGTTCTCGGGCTGGTGTGAAGAACATGACCTACCACATATGCATCGTCAGCTTCAAAATTCTGAAGCAAGTGTAGAAGACTCTGATTTTGAATTGCCTTCGCTTCAAGAGGGTGAGTTAGAAAAAAGGATGAAGCTGAATGGAGGGAATACTATGGTTGATGATTCCGTACTTGATAAAAGGAGTGGAGATGAAAAGTATGTGCCGTTTGATATTGAAAATGGTTCTGTAAGGGAGATAAGCTTATCAAATATTGGTGTTGATGGCCCCAGATCGAGTGGTGATAATGGAACATTGCCACCACATTCTAGGAGCTATGTTTCTGCCGCTGATGTGTTGAAGACATTGTTTTTCATACTTATGTGGTACACTTTCAGCACATTTTTGACCTTGTAAGTTCATGCTTTACTCAATCATGGGACTTATAGTGCATATGTTTTATTGTTGTGAGCTTATTCTTTTTTCTTTTCTTTGGTTGATCTCTGTAGGTATAACAAAACTCTGTTGGGAGATGATATGGGAAAGTTCCCTGCTCCTTTATTGATGAATACTGTCCATTTTACAATGCAAGCTGTTTTATCAAAAGCAATCACTTGGTTCTGGTCTCATAGGTTTCAACCTTCTGTTGCTATGTCATGGAGGGATTACCTTTTCAGAGGTAACCTCAACAAATTTCTATCCTTCTTTTCCTTGTTGTCATTGTTGTTTTTACTTTTTTTAGATCACGCCAATGCAACTAGCAAGTTTTTCTTATGGCTTTGGTATATTGTTGCCAACTAATCTGTTGCTTATTATTTATTTGTAATACTAAGCAGAGAGAGGAATGGTTGGGAGGTTGATGCTTCCTTGACATTAATTTTTCATTTTTTTTTTTATGTGGGTAATGCTATGTTGTTTTTGTCTATCAGATTATTTCTTTTAACAACACTATTTTGAAAATGTCGACCTTGCCTAGTACTGATTGTAGAGGGGAAGTAAACATTCACTGTACAAATGTGAATTCAAATTAAGATTTTATGAGGTGATAATAGAAAGAATGAATCATCAATGCTTTTGAATAATAAGTGCTGAGACAAAAGTGTTCCAAATCACATTTGTGTCACCAGTTGCATACATGGTGATATTAACATTCAAAATATTTGATTGATTTTTTTTTTATTTTTTATTTTCTTAATCTATTAAAGTATTTGGTATCCATCTTTGATCTAAATGCTTATCATTTAAACTTGTTGTGTATCATCTCCCTTTAACCAACCTCTAGTGTTTGTGAATGCTATTCTTCTTTCCTTCCATGCTTCTACTGGTGAATTCTTTATTACTTATTAACTTTTCTATCAGCTAATGCTACAGATGGACTTTGCCTTTAACAGTTGTACCAACGGCTCTAGCAACAGCACTGGATGTTAACTTGAGCAATGCATCCCTTGTTTTCATCTCTGTTACTTTTGCCACAATGGTCGGTTGTATTTCTCTGTCAAATTAGTTTTGAACTTCCTTTTCATGCCATGCTGAATGTTTACTGACTTCAATCTTTGTTTTGTTTTATAGTGTAAATCTGCTGCTCCTATATTCCTCATTTTATTTGCTTTCGCATTCAGGTAAATGTCTAATCATCCAAGTTTTTGCCAATCTCACCAATTTTACTGTTAACAATATAAATATCTCACGTGAATGTAGTGTTGTCTTTTATGAGTATTTTATTAATACATACATACGAAAACTTATTATGTTAAACTTATGAGTGTGTTTTTATGTATGCCTGGATTATGTATATATGTGCCTATAATCTTTGCATGTGCCCTTGCTGTGTATGCCTGTATGTGTGTGACACATGTATTATATATGCTATCAATATCATTGTGCTCATGTGTCAGAAAGTTATGATACTCCCTTATTCATCTCATGTTCTATCGTGCTGACATGGAGACTGTAAAGTGAAGGGTTAGGGAGGCACTATTAGCGGAAAAGGAAGTATGGAATAAAAATGAGTTTGAAGATATTAGAGAAAGCATTAGTTTAGTCTGCATGGACTTAATTAATTGAAGTTGGGTTTGTGGGTTAATATGAGTTCTTTTGACTCTTATGGAGAACATTTTTGCTTTTGAGGATAGAAGAGAGGAAGATATTAATCATTTTGGGACAGAGTTATTCTTTTCACTTCTCTATGGAGGTTGGTCCCTAAAGAATTCCAGGATACATATTTTTCTTTATTCATCTTAATTGAGGGAAGTGTTTTTTATATCGGTTTTGAATAGCTTTTCATACCCCAATCATGAGTCTTTGTGCTAATGAGTAGACATTTGATCCACATTATACCCTTCTTTTTATTAATATAATTTTAAAGTCTTGTATATTAGAAAATAAATAAATTGGGGGAGGGGGGAGGAAGTTATGAATTAATTATTTACTGGCATCCCAAAGTCTTTATTGGAGCTACCTTAGAAATTAGAATTAAATGATTGCGCTTTTCAAAAATAATGTTCCGTTGCGGATCATTAACATTTTTTGCTCAAATATCCTCATTTGTTGGCACTTAAACTTTATAAATGATATCCCCTTGTTTTACTATATTACTAGCGATCAAAAGAAAAATATCTCCTTCATTTCCCCTGCTTTCTGATGAGACTGTCAGATTTGTGGTGTACAATAGGAAGTCCAAGAGAGGCAAGTAGGGGATTATAGCATTGTAACAAGCAGATCCGGCTGAGTGAGGTGTTAAAAATTAGTTATTGAGTGGACAGATGGCAGCAATAGGTGGATTAGGAGAAGGATTTTGTTAGATAGAAACGAGAATAAAAAGGGAGGTAAAAGGAGAGGAGGATATCTGGAAAATTGGAAGGGAAAACAGGGGAGGATGCTGACCCTCGGAAGTTCAGCCTGTTTCTTAATCTTTTTCTGTCTGTTTTGTTATTTTTCTTTCATGTTTGGATTGAGGTTGTCTAATTCCTTCTTGGTATAGCTTTTATCCTCTTCTTTTGTTAATATATATATATATAGATAGGTTCTTCAGTTCTGGTGTTTCCCGTTGTTAGCCTTATATTCTGATTTTTATTGCTTAAAGTGTTTGATCTCTGCTTTATCTGAATTGATTGAGGAGTGGGTTCCAACTCTCCCTCAGAACTGGTGTTTTGCACATTAACCATCATATAGATGTTACAGGGATGTGTTTGGAGCATGATGGTTATTGTTAAACCTTTGCCTTGTTTCATTCCTCTTGGTTGCCTACTCTAATAGAGATTTGTGTTCTGGGAATGCCTAATCTGGTTATGAAGTACAAAATGTGTGAGAATAAGGCTGCTTTGTTTTATAAATTTGACTGCAAAGGTGTACAAAATTATATGCTTTTTCCCCGAACTTTTGATATTTAATGCAAAATATTATGACACAGAATTCTCTGCCATCTTTCATTTTACCTTTTGTAGGCTGGAGTCTCCGAGCTTTAAACTTTTAGGTATCACAGTGGTTATCTCTGTTGGAATCTTATTAACAGGTATGCAGTGTAATCATTTTCTTTCTTTCACGTTGTGTAATATCAGGATTTGAATAACATTTATTTTCTTCCTTATTTTGTTTAAATCTCTCAGTTGCAACAAAATATCTGAAACTGGGTAAAGTGAAAACGAATAGCCTTTGAGGCATAGAATGTTTGTAATGAATGACTACAAATAACATTTATATAGTTATATATGCTTATTTCATGAGATGCAGAGTTGGGAGATTACACTAGTAGGGAAACTAGGAATTCCACTTACCAAAAAAAAAAAAAAACTAGGACTTTCTGTTACTTTTCTGCGAATTGCTTGAGTGATAAAAGTATCCAGATCCCTCCAACTTTAGAAATCTATGTGTCTATTTATGTGGGATTTACAATTGATAAAGTGGGCTTGGGTAGAACTCACTCCCAAAAGCTAGCTCAAAGGAGGAGGGAGCCCAATCACTTATATACACCATAACAACTCACTATTGGGACGATGTGGGACAAATTCAACTTCTAACAACAATTAAATGACATGACACCATTTTTTATATGAAACTATGAATTTTATATTAATGAAAAAAGGGTGAGGAGATGCAGCAATCAGATGTCTACCAAGTATCAAAAATACCATGGGAGGCAAAATGTTTCTATAAACTACAGTAATTGTTCCTTCCCAGAACAAAAATGTCCGCAATTTATACAAAATCAACTGAAAACTCCTTAATTGAGACGAATGAAGAAAAAAATTCCTAAAATTTCTAAGCAACCAAAGGCCAAAAGGAAGCGGAAAGGCAATAATCTTTCACAAATGACTTGGCTTTTAGGTTTGATGAGTTTGATCATCTGTGATTGTATTACTTTACAATTATGTATTGATGGAAGTTCCTAGCTTTTCCTGTGACCTCCACCATCATTACTATTATTGGCCGTGAACACACCCCACCCCTCCTCTCTTTTTTTTCGAGGTGTGGGCATTGGGAGGGTCCTTGCTAAAATTTATTGCAGTTCTCAAGCATTATAATGCCCCCAATAAAAAACTGAGTGTTCTGATATGCTCTTTTTTATCACTTCAAACACTAGTTGCAAAGGAGACTGACTTTGAGTTTTGGGGTTTTATTTTTGTTATGCTTGCTGCTGTGATGTCTGGGTTTCGCTGGTGCATGACTCAAATTCTTCTACAGGTATTGTTTAGTTGTTTCCTCAATTTTCATTATCTAATGAGTTTATATAATCTGAGGCATAACTCCAATACTTTTGATTCCATAGTTATACAATCTGACTTCAATTTACTGTTTTTCTGTTGGCGGTGCATGGTGAAATGGAAATGTACATACAGAAAGAAGCTTATGGTAGGTGCTATTTCTCACTATTCCATTTGATTTGAAGTTTTAGCTGATATTTCTTGTGATTAGATTTGCATGTAGTGCTTTAATTGACTGCACATGTACACAATAATATTTATCATGTTTCTTTCGTAAATATTTTGTCACAATTGTATGCTTAACTGAAGAATTTGTTTCTAAATTGTTCTACTTTCAGGTCTTAAAAATCCACTTACCTTGATGAGCTACTTGACTCCTGTGATGGCAGTGGTGACTGCTCTTCTTTCCCTTTTTTTGGATCCATGGCATGAATTCAGAGAGAACAATTACTTCAATAACTCGTGGCATGTCACTAGAAGTTGCTTGCTGATGCTTTTTGGTGGAACTTTAGCCTTTTTCATGGTATGAATTGCAGTTAAACCTTCTATTTTTCTTGCATGAAAGGGGTGTGGGAAAGTTTTACATAGTAGTTGGCAAATATTGGATGCTTTTCATGTTCTGTCTGATAAGCTTTTATGCTAAACACATTTCTTTTTATCTGACTCTCATGGGTGCCCAAGGAGTTAAGCTATTAACTCTTGTTTCAGGTATTGACAGAATATGTACTTGTCTCAGTAACAAGTGCTGTCACGGTAACAATAGCAGGTGTTGTTAAGGAATCTGTAACAATATTGGTAAAGCTCTTCTCTAAACCTCTATTCTTACAAATTATTTGTGCAGAATGTTGGCCTTTGTCTATGCTGTATCGTTTGTCTGGTTATCAGTCAATCTGAAAATGTTTGCATAGATGCATTGTAAAGATTTTCCTCTTTAGTTTCATGTTATCTTTGTGTTAATGGTTGCAAAGTATCAAGTTTTCATTAAAAAAATACTTCTGCTGACTTCAATTTGGAAACGTGTAGGTTGCAGTTTTCTACTTCCATGACAAGTTTACTTGGTTAAAGGGCATTGGTCTCTTTACAATCATGGTTGGTGTCAGTTTGTTCAACTGGTTCAAGTAAGTCCGTAATATAGTTTTGAACTAGAATTATATGCTTCTATGCTTTTTCTTATGGCAACGTGAATTGATATTTTATCAGCTCTCTATTTAGTTCTTTTTCATTTTTGGTATCGATATTTTTCTTGATAAGCCTAAATTGGTAGAATTTTAAAGTTCACTTCATGGTTTTTGAGCTTATAGATAATAAAATGTGTGAATTATATATTTAGTTGTGGAAGGTACAAAATGGAAAATTTTGATTTTTTACCTACATAAGCTTGGCAACTTATTGCTATATTTTGCTTTCCAGTCAAGTTTTCCTAATATTTTTCTAATTATTTATTTTTGTTGATGCTATCCTCTTTCAGATACCAGAAGCTAAAGAAGGGTCATGCAAGTGAAGATGACATTTTGAGTTCACCCACAGCAAACGTTTCTGCAAAATATGTTATCCTAGAGGAGGTTGACGATCTAGATGAGGGCACTTGACTGTTCAGTTATTGCATCACATGAATTTTATAAATTTTATGTAAGTATTTTGTTGAACGTCCTCAACTCAAAATGTTTATAATATCTATGCAGTTTGAGGGCATTTCTTCTTTCAACTTTGTATTTCCTGTATGATTTATGTTAATAGTAGTATTTAATTTGGTTTTTATCACTCAATGTTTCCAAAAGTGTGTTATTAACTACTGGTATATTGTTGATTTCAGGTTGGTGTTATGAAGAAAAACTTGTTGCAGGTGTCAATGCTAAATTGGTCTATATATGCAGTATTTAGGGTGGCAAAGCTTTGCCTTCATTTTTATTGCTCCTCAAGCAGGCCAGTGGCGGAAACAAGAAAAGTGCGCATACAATATTTGGGGTTGAGGCCAATCCGCATTCGCGAGAGAAACCCAATTCTAACAGGAGGTTCCCTCCAAACTTTTCGTAGTGAAAATTTTGTCTCCTGTGTAAGATACATGCTTCAAAATGGTCAGTTTGAAATCATTTTATTGTCACTTACTAGTTTTTGAGTTGTTTAGACATTGAGGATGTAAGTGGCAACCACAAACTGTAATAGATTTTGGGTGTTCCGTTTCTGTTTTTTCAGTGTCATATATCACCTTTTGCTTTTCTAAAATTTCTATTGATCATTGCCTGTACAACTCCATCGTATATTTAATGTCATTGGACCTTTAGAAATTGGGACGATGTGGGACAAATTCAACTTCTAACAACAATTAAATGACATGACACCATTTTTTATATGAAACTATGAATTTTATATTAATGAAAAAAGGGTGAGGAGATGCAGCAATCAGATGTCTACCAAGTATCAAAAATACCATGGGAGGCAAAATGTTTCTATAAACTACAGTAATTGTTCCTTCCCAGAACAAAAATGTCCGCAATTTATACAAAATCAACTGAAAACTCCTTAATTGAGACGAATGAAGAAAAAAATTCCTAAAATTTCTAAGCAACCAAAGGCCAAAAGGAAGCGGAAAGGCAATAATCTTTCACAAATGACTTGGCTTTTAGGTTTGATGAGTTTGATCATCTGTGATTGTATTACTTTACAATTATGTATTGATGGAAGTTCCTAGCTTTTCCTGTGACCTCCACCATCATTACTATTATTGGCCGTGAACACACCCCACCCCTCCTCTCTTTTTTTTCGAGGTGTGGGCATTGGGAGGGTCCTTGCTAAAATTTATTGCAGTTCTCAAGCATTATAATGCCCCCAATAAAAAACTGAGTGTTCTGATATGCTCTTTTTTATCACTTCAAACACTAGTTGCAAAGGAGACGGACTTTGAGTTTTGGGGTTTTATTTTTGTTATGCTTGCTGCTGTGATGTCTGGGTTTCGCTGGTGCATGACTCAAATTCTTCTACAGGTATTGTTTAGTTGTTTCCTCAATTTTCATTATCTAATGAGTTTATATAATCTGAGGCATAACTCCAATACTTTTGATTCCATAGTTATACAATCTGACTTCAATTTACTGTTTTTCTGTTGGCGGTGCATGGTGAAATGGAAATGTACATACAGAAAGAAGCTTATGGTAGGTGCTATTTCTCACTATTCCATTTGATTTGAAGTTTTAGCTGATATTTCTTGTGATTAGATTTGCATGTAGTGCTTTAATTGACTGCACATGTACACAATAATATTTATCATGTTTCTTTCGTAAATATTTTGTCACAATTGTATGCTTAACTGAAGAATTTGTTTCTAAATTGTTCTACTTTCAGGTCTTAAAAATCCACTTACCTTGATGAGCTACTTGACTCCTGTGATGGCAGTGGTGACTGCTCTTCTTTCCCTTTTTTTGGATCCATGGCATGAATTCAGAGAGAACAATTACTTCAATAACTCGTGGCATGTCACTAGAAGTTGCTTGCTGATGCTTTTTGGTGGAACTTTAGCCTTTTTCATGGTATGAATTTCAGTTAAACCTTCTATTTTTCTTGCATGAAAGGGGTGTGGGAAAGTTTTACATAGTAGTTGGCAAATATTGGATGCTTTTCATGTTCTGTCTGATAAGCTTTTATGCTAAACACATTTCTTTTTATCTGACTCTCATGGGTGCCCAAGGAGTTAAGCTATTAACTCTTGTTTCAGGTATTGACAGAATATGTACTTGTCTCAGTAACAAGTGCTGTCACGGTAACAATAGCAGGTGTTGTTAAGGAATCTGTAACAATATTGGTAAAGCTCTTCTCTAAACCTCTATTCTTACAAATTATTTGTGCAGAATGTTGGCCTTTGTCTATGCTGTATCGTTTGTCTGGTTATCAGTCAATCTGAAAATGTTTGCATAGATGCATTGTAAAGATTTTCCTCTTTAGTTTCATGTTATCTTTGTGTTAATGGTTGCAAAGTATCAAGTTTTCATTAAAAAAATACTTCTGCTGACTTCAATTTGGAAACGTGTAGGTTGCAGTTTTCTACTTCCATGACAAGTTTACTTGGTTAAAGGGCATTGGTCTCTTTACAATCATGGTTGGTGTCAGTTTGTTCAACTGGTTCAAGTAAGTCCGTAATATAGTTTTGAACTAGAATTATATGCTTCTATGCTTTTTCTTATGGCAACGTGAATTGATATTTTATCAGCTCTCTATTTAGTTCTTTTTCATTTTTGGTATCGATATTTTTCTTGATAAGCCTAAATTGGTAGAATTTTAAAGTTCACTTCATGGTTTTTGAGCTTATAGATAATAAAATGTGTGAATTATATATTTAGTTGTGGAAGGTACAAAATGGAAAATTTTGATTTTTTACCTACATAAGCTTGGCAACTTATTGCTATATTTTGCTTTCCAGTCAAGTTTTCCTAATATTTTTCTAATTATTTATTTTTGTTGATGCTATCCTCTTTCAGATACCAGAAGCTAAAGAAGGGTCATGCAAGTGAAGATGACATTTTGAGTTCACCCACAGCAAACGTTTCTGCAAAATATGTTATCCTAGAGGAGGTTGACGATCTAGATGAGGGCACTTGACTGTTCAGTTATTGCATCACATGAATTTTATAAATTTTATGTAAGTATTTTGTTGAACGTCCTCAACTCAAAATGTTTATAATATCTATGCAGTTTGAGGGCATTTCTTCTTTCAACTTTGTATTTCCTGTATGATTTATGTTAATAGTAGTATTTAATTTGGTTTTTATCACTCAATGTTTCCAAAAGTGTGTTATTAACTACTGGTATATTGTTGATTTCAGGTTGGTGTTATGAAGAAAAACTTGTTGCAGGTGTCAATGCTAAATTGGTCTATATATGCAGTATTTAGGGTGGCAAAGCTTTGCCTTCATTTTTATTGCTCCTCAAGCAGGCCAGTGGCGGAAACAAGAAAAGTGCGCATACAATATTTGGGGTTGAGGCCAATCCGCATTCGCGAGAGAAACCCAATTCTAACAGGAGGTTCCCTCCAAACTTTTCGTAGTGAAAATTTTGTCTCCTGTGTAAGATACATGCTTCAAAATGGTCAGTTTGAAATCATTTTATTGTCACTTACTAGTTTTTGAGTTGTTTAGACATTGAGGATGTAAGTGGCAACCACAAACTGTAATAGATTTTGGGTGTTCCGTTTCTGTTTTTTCAGTGTCATATATCACCTTTTGCTTTTCTAAAATTTCTATTGATCATTGCCTGTACAACTCCATCGTATATTTAATGTCATTGGACCTTTAGAAATAGGGAAGTCGTAAGCGTCTAAGTGATTTCAGAAGGAATTAAGATTTGGAATACGGATAGGAAAAGGAAACAAACGCGTATTTTAGTTATTTAAAGTAGTATTTTAAAAATATTATTGTTAAGTAAAGTTAGGTGGTTATTATAAGGTAGTTGGGTAATTATTGCGAAGTAGAATTTAAAAATTAAAGGTAGTTGAATAATTTGGAGTAGTATTTTGAGAATAGGGAAACAAATATGCATTTTGATTTGGAATATGAATAAGATATTTAAACAAACGTACCAGGCTCCGTTTGTTTTCCTATTCTACTCAAAATACATATTTGATTCTCAATTATCAAAATTTAATCCAATTCTATTAAACTATTTTTAAACCCTCTAAGTTTGTTAATTTAGTTAAACACTCATTACAATAAAACTTTAAAAACTAACAAAAACACCCTCATCCACCTATTAAAAGCTGATAGTTAGTCACTGTTTTAAAAGCCGGACCGGAGGGCAACTCGCTCTACTGCCTAGGTCACGGTTCAACCGGTCCAACCGGTTGGACCGTCGGTTGGATCGATGACGTCATCATACATCATGATGATGTCAACATATATTTAAAAAAACCTGTTTTTTTTTTTTTTTAGATTTCTATTTTTTAATAAGACAATAACAATTTAATTACTGTCCAACATAATTCAAAGTTCAAATTCAACAACAATCTCAATATAATTTAAGTATTTAACAACAATCCAAAGTCCAAATCCAAACATGATGTTATATATGACAAAATATATAATAAGTACGAATATAATTCCCAGATCAGAAGCCACTTAACATAAAGGTAATCAAATTATAATTTGATGATGAAATTTCTGAATCAAGGTTAGAGAATATAACCAAAATACGGCAGGGACAACATTCCAAAATCAAATATACTCGTAAGGTGAGATTTACAATAGAAAGAATAATGATTTCATTCAATAAAATGTATGAACAATTAAAATACAACACTTCAGCATACACACGGGATTGGGAAAATCATGTTGACAAAAATTGTTGGTTTACAGTTTACACACTAAATTTTATTTGCACCTTTGCCGTGAAAAACTAGGGGATCCTGTTGGTTTGCACCTCTGTAATTTCTACTGGAGAATCCATTGCTCCGTAGGGTCTGCTTGAAGCATCCATTGAACCTCGGAAGGACGCGTATGAGGCTTTAGCTGATTCTGGCAAAGAGTCCATCAGAATTGATACCACGAAGCATGCAGCCAAGAACTAGAATACACAAACCTTAGCTACTTAATCTGGAAACCATAAATCATCAAAACAAACGATATGAACATGATCAAGGCTCGAATGAACACAAAAACCAGATCTTGATCACAAAAATCACAGCTTTCTGACCAGACCAAGCATTGATCCAAAGCAACAACGTAAACCCAGATACATAAAGCAAGATCACAAGGTAAAAGAGTGAGAACCCATCAAGAAAACTAAAAAAAAGGGTACTCGATTTCAAGGATCAAAACTGCAAGAGCCTTGCCTTTTCAATTTATTTGCTTTTCCATTGAAAAAGAGAGCTCTTTGATAGCTGAATTGTATATAGGTTTCAATAGAATAAAATATCATTCAGTCAATACAGAATTGACAAAATTGCTCATCCACAAATTATATAGCTGATTCACACCACTTTTTCTACTAATTTGAACATAATATTTCCTAAGATATAATAGGACACGTGAATTCAAAAAATACATGCACATACACATTGCTCTAGATAAAGTTTGCAATGAAATCATTATTGAAGCTGGATCAAGGAATGACGTGTTTATTACCTGGATCAAGGAATGGAGCTGTTGCCGTCGATTTCCAGCGAGGAACGGAGCCGTCGTCGTCGATTTTCGGCGAGGGAGGAAGACGTCATCGATTTCCGGCGAGGGAGTTCAGTTGCGACTTGCGATTTGGTGAATGCCGAATGGTTGCGATTTCAGACTTGAGGAGTGGAGATGATTGCGATTTGAGTGGGATTTCAGAGAGAAATTTTCAAAGAGAAGTTGAGAAATCTAAGAAATTTTAGTAGAGAAACTGAGAAAGAGAAGAAGCTGAGAAACAGAGAAAGGAAATCAATGGAATGGGCTGCGATAGTGCGATTGCGTAGTGTTAGGGCTTTTTGAAATCAGACCGGTTTATCCGCCGGTCCGGTTGGACCGGCGGTTCATTGACTTTATCTGGGTTTTGACTGGGTTAAAGCGGTTTAATGCATAATGACGGTTTTAATGTTGACTCGAATCGGACACGTGACCGGTTCCCGATCCGGTCCAGTTTTTAAAATAGTCCAGTCAATCACCACCGTCGAAGGGTGGCCAAAAGTCACCGTAATGGTGCACGATCGACTGGATCCCCGGCTTGATCCCAACTTTACAATGGATAGGGTTGCCTAATTTTTGGGGACAAGTATTCTAATCCTCGGCCCGCCTCGCATCATTGCCATCCTTAAGTATGATATTGTCTTGGATAATACTTAATAATAAAATTATATCAAATATAATATGATGCTTGATACGATATTGTATTATATTTACCTTTTGCGATTAAACTTTAATTTACATAGTGAAATTCGCCTTTGTTCTGGTAATTCCTCACGGTCCAGGACCTTCTAGGTTTATGATAAACTTGAATTAGGTTTATAAGTTTTCGTTGTACTAAGTCACAATTTTATGACAATAGTAGAGAGAGTATATGTATAGTTGGAACCACTTCTATAAATGCATTAGAATTTGAACAAAAACATACTATGATGTAATATAAAGAACATTCCACATATATCTATTGCCAAATAAATGATGTTTATATAATCCAAATTTGACAATGTAATTGCATCCTTTAATATGATATAGCTTAAAAGTATAGAAATTCCTTAATTCTACGTACTTAACATATTGAGGGTGAGTTTGGAGTCTCTCATAATCAAGGTTTTAAAACTCGGCTTGGGGTACAATCTGACAAAGTGGCCAAGTCTCAAGTTGACCAGTTGAACTAGTTCTACTAGCGGGTCAAACCGGTGACGTCAACAGGTAAAAAGTTTGAAAGCCAACAAAGACACCAATAAAAATTACTATAAGTCCCTATAGGTTTGAAATCTTACAAAAACACCCCAATTACATTGTTGGTGTCAACAACCCAAGCCAAATAGGGCCTATTTCCGGCGTTGACAACACACTCCATCACCACGAAAACTCTCTCCTCAACCTCTTGACCAAAACCCATCTCACTCCACCCTTGTTCGCCTTGCCAATCGCCGACACCAACCAATTGTTACTACCGATTTATTTTTGCGATTTTCAGTCGTTTCACTCACCGAAAATCACCTCCGTTATCACCTTTCCACTCACTAACCCTTCCTCTTCAAAACCCCCAACATCCTAATCTTTAGTTGTTTGCCGATCGTCATCCTAATTTCTAAGGTTTTTGATGACTAGTAAAATTGGTAACCCGACCTATGAAAACCCTAGGTACCGATTCAACTGGCCGGGTCGAGCCAGGTTTTAAAACACTGCTCATAATCGCTTATGTTTTTAAACAATGATCTAAAATATGTTTTGTAAACATTTTTAAAAAATAATTATGGAATAATCTACTTCTTCCATAATTTATTTTATTGAATGATTCTAAAAGCAAGTATTTTTCGCTTTTGAAATTCAAAATCAGATTTTAGAAAAATCAATTACAAAAATACCCTAAGATTAAATATAAGTTGTAATTTAATTAAATATAAATTCTAATTTCGTATAAATAAATTTTAAAATAAAAAAAATTAAATACTTAAACTAACTAGCAGTCATCAGCCAGCTTCTGGCGACGATTCCCAACTGGCGGTTGCCATCCGCCAACCAATTTTTCCATTTTTGTTAATAATTTTAAAACATTATTATTAATATATTTCAAAATCCAAAGAATTTCTTTCAAAAATAATTACTAATATAGAGGTCCCTCCAATGTATACACTCAATAACCAACAATTTCTTTTTTTCTCTTTTCATTAGAGCTCTACCTTTATAAATTCAATTAAGGTACTACAACATCATCCACTTAAAAGTTTTCTTTTTATGATAACGCTAATCAAGGATATAGCAACAGCATTGGATAGTATTTGAAGCCTATAATTTCTGATAAAAATACACTCTTTCATCATAAAGCACAGTAGTTTTTTTTTTTTTAAATGAAATTTCAACCCTTTTTGCAACCCAACCAACAAAGAATTAAATCCCCAAACCAGAAAAATTAGAAGCCAATATCAAACACCCAAGAAGGAAAACCGCTATGAATTCGACCCTAACAACCCCCAAAGTGAAAGCCAATACCTATAGAACATATAGAACAGAATATCTCACCCAATAACTAAAGATATGCGTTTACTCTTACCTTTGCAACTTCCTCGCTCTCCCTCACCGAACTACTGGCACTGATGATCGAATCCGTTGTCAAGGTGCTCGTATTAGGCGAGCTAGAAACAAACTCTTTTGATTCTTTTGGCTTGTTTAGGGCATGGCAGTGTGGGCAGTAATAAGTAATATATGGGAAATCCTCCTTCCTGGCAAGTCCTACATAAATACAAAAAAACACAAGATTATTTTCAAGCCACCAAATTTTTACCAAGGATAGTTCAATGTAGGGATGTGTCAATGCATTTGCTGGTATACATGTTGGGTTGCATTTTCCTTACTAATATAGATCAACCCACCATTATGCATGTGGCAGTTGGCGCATATCAGAGCATAAGATTGTGTAGGATCCTCCCCTACAAGTAATGCTGCAACTCGAGCAATCCATCCTCCGTTATTCAAGGTAGACCCCTGAGGATCATGATGATTGACAACCAGTTGACTATAACCAGATGTTTGAGGACCTTCAGTCTCGATGGAATGGGGGGTTTCCTCATCAGGATGATGCAATGGATTGCTACCCGCATTATTTGATCTTGTGAGTGATTGCTTTCGCTTACGAAGACCGCTAGATTGCACAACCTCGACATCATTGCTCTTACCTATTAGAACATTGAGTTTAGATTCATTCCCCACATACACTTTCTGTTAGTGTATACTAGTGTATGCCCTAAAAACCATTCGTGTTATCGGTTTTAGAGTATTTTGTCTTATATCTATATATCATAAATAATAGAAGAAAAAGTTTTTCAATTCATATATATAAATTGCTTCCTTTATACAGTCATGCATTTAAAATAAAGTATGTATATGAATTGTCCAGATGATTTATTTAATCGGTAAATGAATTATCGAAAAGGGTTTCCTACGGAAGCAATATAATTTGGGCAACTATATTGCACAGTAGGCATATCGGATGCTTCCGAAAGATATCATGAGTTGATATAAATATGGATGACAATGATAGTCATGTCACTGGGACATTGATATGGATTAGCGGTTAGTGAACTGTTTTTGGAATGTGACTGAATAACGAAAAATCACTTGGAAAGCATATAGTCAATGATTTATCGTTTGGTTATATCAGTGCACGATGTAGTCATTTGACCTGAGATATTGTAGTTGGATCCGATACGGATGCATATGGTTCATACGGTGTATAAGTACGAGACTAATCATGTTTCGTATAATAAAGCCTATTTGGCCATGTGTTGTTCATATGCGGAAATGAACGATGGTTAAGAAGGGATCCATTGACTCGGAAATATAGGATCGGGAGTACCGCTGACTCCATCCGGATTCGAGTTCCTAGACGAACGTCGATAAATGTCGGAAATCAGAATCTCTGGCCATAGTCTATTATTAGTCATACAAAAACAAGTTTGTGATGACGAGTTCCGGACATATTGATCGACGATTCCGTAGAAGATCAAGTTTAAGATTTTGACGTTCTATGAATCCGTGCTTGATCATGATATTTCAATGGAGGGACTTTACCTACATGGTACGTATGATCTGAAATGGGTTCGATAAAGTATTTCTTCATCTTGGTTTAGGGACTATAACACATTGCTAAATGTTTACCATAGTCGTTAGGCTTCTGGACAGGTTTTCGGATTCATCCAGAACTAGTTCACGGCTAATCCACGGTAGACCTACATAGTCACACCAATAGCCTTAAGAAGTTAGAGAATGATGAGAGAAAGAAATGATTATCCGAAGAGAGCTAGCACATTCCGAAGGTAATGACAGGATTTCTATGATAATAGTTACATGGAAAATTATTTATGACATTTTAAGAGTTAAAATGGTTAAACAATAATTAATTATATTTAATTATTATATCTTAAAGCGTTAAGATTAATGAGATGAACGAAAATAACATTTTAATAGTTAAAGGGTAAAAAGGTAAATTTATGGGTTGCTAATGTAAATTAGTTTAGTTTACATGGGCCCTTGAATAATATTGATTATTCAAAGGGTAGCACAATAAATTCGTGGGGTCCCTTTTAAAATAAGTTTTTATTGGGGCTTGGAATTTAAAAACAAATAATTGCAAAATTGCCCAAGTATATATAAATGCAAAAGATTGCATTTTAGTTCATTATTCACATAGTTCACTCAAAGCAAACTAAAAAGCTCTCTCCCTAGCCACGGCCACTCTGTAACTCTCTCAAGGTGGTATTAAAGTGTGGATGTCTCATCATTTTGAAGCTAATCTTCATCAATTCAAAGCAAAGGAGTAGGTATAATCTCTTTTCCAAGCTTTGTTTGAAAACTGTTTTTGAAATCCAACCTTTCATGCTTTCACTCTTCATCTCCACCACTCTTCATACATGTTGTTCTTACACTTTCAAGCCTGAATCTGTACCCAGCTTAGATGCCAGGACAGTTGCAGCAGCAGCATTTGCTTCTGGGTCAGGATCGTATCTCTGCATAACAGAGCTTACACTTGGTACAATTAATTGTAAAAAAATTATCATACGGTTGCAAAAGACACGCCCATTCTTTCAGTCAACAGTATGCCTTCAGAAGTTAAATAAAAAACACTTGTGGTAAATTAAGAACTCAAAAAAAAGAGGACATTTGTTCATCTCTTTTGACCAGGTTCTAATTAACAGTGTCCTTGATCATTACTTGGAAGAGAACACAGAGAACTAATGACTCTCAGCCTCATTTTAGAGAACACAAAATTCTTCAATTTCTGAAATTATGACTAAGTTACCAATTCAAACAACATATATGGGTAATATAACTAGCTTATAACCTACCTGAATGAGCTGTTGAGTGGTATAATAGTTAGTCCTCTCTTTAAGTTCATCAATTTTTGCTTGCCTCTCCGCCTGAAGCCTTTCCAGAGTTTTCTGGTCCTTGTGATCACCTATAACATAAAAGGACAACATAGGTTCATTTATACATCAATCCTAATAGATATAGTATAGGACGTAGTCATGGCAGTCACCATCCTTTTCTTTAATTCTATATTATTGTGGGATATAAGAAATAACAATTTTATTGAAAGAAAAAATCATAAGATCTGAGATCTAGTGTACCAGAAATCACTGGATGAAAATTAAAAAGATAATACAAAGAAGCACAGAGGAAAATAATAACCAAGGAAACACAGCCCCCCAATCTCTTTGAATAAAAAGAAAGATGTCCAAAAGTGTTTAAAAACCAAAGTCCACAAAGACAAGTCACTATCTTATTCAACAAAAATATGAACTCTTTCCAAAACAAATGAAAACCATCTTAAATAAACTCAAAACCTCTCATTCCAATGACTTAGAAATTGCCCAGAAACAGGTCACTATCCAAATTTATTCAACAGAAACAAGCATATGTGGAAATTATGCGCAGCATATAGGTTTCAATGCACAGTAATTAAAGGAAGACAGAGGAGAGACCAACAAAATACTGAAGTATTCTAACAAAAAAAATTGCAATAAATGAGATCAATTTCAAAGTCAAACACTTACACATCCTTGTAAAGCTTACAAATGCCGAATATGCAAGAGAAGATAAACCAGGCAAAAGGAACATCGGCAAAACTCGAAATGCCCTCATTTTCCAATTTAAGTCCATTGATCTTGTTGTCATGATGGCATAACCAACTGCAATAACCTGAAAATCGATCAAATTTGGAAAATCAATAAAAAAATCATATCGAAAAAGTACCAACATCAACTAAAGAGAACTATTACTATTATAGTTATCTTAATTTTTTATAAGAAAAAGAAATTTTAATTATAAAAAAAAAAAAGAATCACGAAAAGGTGGTCTAATAGTCCACTAGAGGGGAAAAAAAAATCCATTACAGGTACAAAAGGAAACCCAAACCGAAGGTCATCTAACTAGAGCTCCCCAATTATCCTAAATAAAAACAAAGGAATCCTTGAATTCATTAAAAACTAACACCCAAAGATAAGCAAAACAAAATGGCCCTGTCCCATAAAATTTTAGTGTCTTCGTATGTAGCATCATAAATGAATTTCTATCCCTTTACAATCAAATAATGCAAAAGACCGCCATCAAGTTAAGAGAATGGTTGGACAAGAGAATAACTTCCAACCCTACTGTTCTGATTGTATTAAAAAATATAGCCACTTTGCTTTTCATGTTCCCATCGCATATTATCCACTAATTTTTTTTCCAGACATTAATAAATCTTAGGTGGAGCCAAAAGGAAATACAATCATAACAGTAAGAAGAGTAATGATTAAATCTAAGCATGAGCTAGAAGGAAAATAAACAAGATAGTGATTGTAGCCCTGCAGTAATAACAGTTCATCACTTCTCAGTCAAAAGACCTATTTGTTGAGAAAGAGCATTTCAACTGGTAGGCTCAAACTCTGCACCGTAAGAATCATGAGATTTTAATCCTTTGTCTAGATTACATAAGATTGAGCAAGTTGTTTGTCTCTTTTTTTTTTTTTTTTTTTGGCTAGAGGAGGATGGTGAGTGCAAAGGGAGTCTTGTCAAACTTTAAGAGAGAAGTCAAGTTTAGAATCTCTAGAATTCTGTTAGTGGGACTGCATGAAATAGATTTTAGGGGTAAATCTTAGAAGTTATGGAGGAGAGATCACAAAATACTTTGACAGCATTTAGAAGGGCCTTGGTGTGGCTTCAGAAATATAGTAGCAAAAAAGAACCTTCATTGGCATCTTCAGAAGTGGAGGTAGGGGTTTACAGAGGATTATCATCCCTCAATAATTAGACTCTTAAGACTGGAGAAGAATGGAAGAGGTATTGAGAAGTCTGTTAATTGGTGGCGCAGACATTGCAAGAAAATGAGAAACAAGAAGAGAGACGCTTCTATAAGAGAAAGCATTTCATAACATACTCCGACAGTATAGACATAGGGTCTTGGTATAGAGCAGTAGAGTAGGGCTAGAGAAAAGACTTAAGTCAAACTTTAGACTACAACAGTCCCAGGATTATAAAGAAATTCCCATTATGATGTAGATCAGGGAAGAGAAAGGAGGGAGAGCTTCGAAGAAAGGGAAGGAAAATTGAGAGAGAATTAGAAAGGAAGAACAAGTTTTTTATTTCATCCAAAAGTTGTCTTTCCACAGTGAAGTAAGGCTCTACTTATAGGACCAAACCTTAGCCTTACATGGTATACAATTTATCTAGGAATATACAGTCATTAAAATGATTATCCAGATAATTATTCTAGGAATATATAGTCATTAAATCAAATATCCCAGATAATTATTCTCAAAATATATAGTCATCCAATTAGCTATTGAGAGCATCAAAACTCCTATCTCATTAGTCTATCATTTGTTTAAAGTTGTTCACAGCATTTGTAAGGGCATTGAATTGTGCTTGTTGGTTGTTGATTTGGTCTTGTTTGTTTAAGTAGATTGTTTAAGGTCTCGATGGCTCTTTTTGTAAAATAGGAGTAGAAAATAGCTACTAAAATTAGACAAAATCTACTAAATGATAATTATAAACTAAGTGAATGCAAATGATAAATATAAACTAGACCACCTGCAAACTAACCCATATGCCCATCAAGTCACTAAAATAACACACTAATATGAGAGTACATACAGATCAAAAAGAAATGGGAGAAATAAGAGAAGAAACTAGGCAGAGATTAAAATGGTAAAGAAAATCAACTATCTAGATGAACTATGATAAGCCTATCAAAATAGAAATCTAATCTCAATACCTGAAAAGATAAATAAAGCATTATAAAAAAAATAAATAAATAATCAAATGAATTTCCTAAATATGAAATATCCTAAGTCCCCCAATTCCTGTATTAGTACAGCATATTTTTCCTGAAGGCGATAGGATGACTTGGAAGATAAGAGTTCAGGTGACTATTCTTGCAAGTTACATCAAAGAGTGGGTTGATAGTTGACTCTTAATCAGTAGCCTTAAGCCCTTTCAATATTATTTGAAAGGCAAAGTCCCTCATAAGATGCAAGTTTTTTATGGCTTTGGCTTAAGAGAAATTAATAAATCTTATTAATGAAGGAGTTCTGATTTGCTTATTGTACAGATTAAAATTCTTGGGGGGCTGGTTCTATTGGAGATGAAGACAAGTTGTATTTATTATCTTTGCATAAGGTAATCAGCTCTTCAATAAGATCTTAGTTCTCATTACGGTTTTTTAGGCTACTTGTGTAACTTCATCTTATTTTCACTATCAATACCAAATCTATAATTTCTTATAAATTAGATAAACAACGATAAACAACTCTACCACTGGAACTTATTTGGCAATGGAGGATTTGTCATGAGAGTAATCAAATATTAAAACTCAGATAAGACAAGCTTCCCATTTGGGCAGAATCATAGCAATTAGACATCTAAATATTAAAACACCTTTTTCTAAGTAAATAAGCAAGCAAAATTTAAAAAAAAAAATAAAAAAAAATTCTGATGGACATGATTAATTTCATTTAGTCGCTTGCTAAAGAAACAATAAATTTCAACTAAGACTGTTTATCAATCATAAAAGCACCTATTACTGGTAACAGTCAATTTTAACACAACTTGTTATGAAAGTGACATTGAATTACTAGGGAAAAGAAAAGGAAAAAACACTGTAGATACTGGGTATAAAAAGGTAAGAAACAAGTGAAAAGGAGAGGACACCTCAAAAATGACAGTGAATATGATAAGATGCTTAGTCATCCTCCTCCAAGTCTGTGATCGCCTTTGCAATCTGGCAAGAACTGCAGCTTCTTCCTTAGAAATGTATTGCAATCTCTTCTCAAAATCATCCCTCCTAAGTCTAAAGATACTGTTCCAAATATGAGAAACAATACCCCTCTGCTTCTTTATTTCTACCACAGATGGAGCATTAGAGTCTTTCGTTTCAGTTTCCATATTGCATTTCTCCTCAGCCATTTCTTCTATTGCTTAACGTCCTTCTAGCAAAAGTCAAAATAAACTTAACTTTATAATTTGAATCACAGAGAATTAGAAACCAAAAAGAGATTCTATCAAAAAGAATTGTGAATATAAGGGTTACAAAAATTCTAGCTAACAAAAAATTCTTAATCTAAAAGTTCAAAATAGATAATCTCATAGAAAAAAGCTTCGATCTGTTTGATATAATATTTAAAATTGTTTTCAAATTAAAAATTACAGAAAATTGTGTAAACGACTTTTGATTGCTTTCCATTTTTTGACTAATTTTAAGGATTATATTCACAAACAGATTTTGAACACACACACACACTCGATCTGTTTGATATAATATTTAAAATTGTTTTCAAATTAAAAATTACAGAAAACTGTGTAAACGACTTTTGATTGCTTTCCATTTTTTGACTAATTTTAAGGATTATATTCACACACACACACACATATATACACACACATATATATAGACACACACACACACATATATACACACATATATATATAGACACACACACACACACACATATATATAATAAAAAACCTATATCTATACCAAAAGGACCCTTTCACGGAATATATAAAGAGAGTTTCAATTCAAGGAAGGTAGAAATAACCAAATATTACCTCTTCTCCTCTACTATGTAGCTAAAGCAACTTTAAAACTCAATGTTGACATTTTACTCTATTCAAAGAATAACCTCCAAGAAAATAATATCCCCAACCTAATTCTTGTCTCCCATGCTACGGCTTTCCACTTGCAATTCAGGGGAAATCTCTTGTCTCTCCATTCTTTACTTTTGTTCTAGATTCCAAAAGTTTGTCAAGAATCAGTAATTATAAATTACAAGCATTAGATTACTACTTTGCTTTGGATCAATCAAGAAAACCCCCATTTCTTACGAAAAATCAATTATATCAATAAATGCTACGTACTGAAAAATATTCACCAAAACATATACAACTAAAACGTAAGAAAAAATAATAATAAAAATATACAATACACAATTACAGCAAAACATGAAAGGAAACAATACCTACAGAGATGCCAAGCGGGATCATATGTATACGACAAAAACGGTGTCATTTTGATGAAATGAAAGAAGAGGGAGAAGGCAGTTGCGGATTCAAATTTCTTGAGAATATGAGGGGGAAAATAGAAAAGGATAGCTGACAGATCGGTTTGATGAAAAAGTGAGGAAGAAAACGTGGATTCCATATTCAACTAGAAACCGTGTCGTTTTGAAACCTTCGTTGACAGGTATTTACAGGTGATTTGTTTTAGGAATTTAGGGCTGAAAAAAAAAAAAAAAAACCGAAAACCGGACCAAAACCGACAAAAAAATCGGTTTTCGAATTAGTCAGTTCGGTTTTGGTTTTTAAAAATTATTAAACTAATTTTCCAATTTGATTAATAATTTAAGGGTAATATTAAACCAGTTAACCAAACCGAGTTTGAAACCGACTTTAAAAAAATATAAGAATATAAAACAACAACACTACGTGTACGCTGTCTCTTACAAAGAGAGAGCGTACGCATTGACGTGGCACGCCGTGGCGTATCAATGACATGTGGCATGTGGCCCACAGTTCTTAATCCCCAAAAATTTAAAATATATATATAATTTCAAACCCAAACTTCCCAGTTCCCACATTGCACGACCTAAATCAAATTCCCTTCCCTAATTTCATCTTCATCTCAAATCAAATTTTACAATTCCTACGTCATCAACCTTTCCATTAATTTATGAAATTCCAATTTTTCCCAAAAAGCCACCCTCAACAGAAGATCCTATTGATTTGGTTGAGGTGAAGCAACAAAAAAGAGTTGCATCTGTTAAAGAGCCATCACCAGCAGCGAGACTAATGCCAGCATCCTTGCCTATTCCAACATCTCTTAGCATTGATCGAGCAGCGGCTTCACTTAACAAACAAGACTAGTAGCCAGCCATTGATCTTGTCAATCCACCCGCATTGGTGGCAAAGGAAGAAGCTTTAAGGGCAAAAAAGAGGATATACATAACTATTTTACTGAATTCACTCGGGATAACCACCATGCGACCACCACTCCTACCTCGTGACTACCACTCTCAACGGCTCCTACCGCCGCCGCATACCGCCAGAGCTCAATCACCACAGCCATCGCCACTGCTTGTATGTGTACCTTGACTGTTTTCACTTTCACTAATAAATTCAATCCCAAAACCCATAAGTTCTTGTACATATCTCAATCTTCATTTTTAAATAACCAAAGTCATTACTCATTGCAAAACTGGGTCGTGAAAAAAATGAAGTTTTGGATTCATATTTTGAGAAAGTTAAGATTTTGATGAAAGGGGGAATCATTTTAGGGGCGCTTGTTTGTGGGGTTTTGGTGTTTGGTTCCAAGAGAGTTTTTGCTGTGGAGAGTGTAGTAAATGCAGGGTATGGAGGTTAATTTCATTGAATTTAAATTTGCATATTGGTTGGATTTGGTGAAAATGCAGAATTTTTTGGTGCAGCTGTTGCAGCTACATTGTTGCACTATAGGCAGATTCCAAAAGTGTTTTCGGTGTAGTGTTTGTGTGCTGGAAGTGATGGCTGGACCTGTTTTTGTGCATTTGAGGAGGTATATCCAGGTGTTTGAGGAGTCAAGCTGCATTTTGACATTGTTTTTGTGCATTTGAGGAGGTATATTCGAGCATTTGAGGAGTCCAGTTGCATTCTGACAGTGTTTTTTTCTTTTGTTTTTGTTTATTTTTGGTCGATTGTTCATGACAGTTGAAAATTGAACTAGGTCAGCTTAAGCAAGAAGAAAGTCTGATGTCTGACCTTGCGCATTATTGTTTGAATATGATGTATGTTGAAGATGGTGTTGAGCAATGTAAAGTGGCCGAGTGAATCCATGTGCAAGTTGTTTGTGTACTCTATATATCTGATGCCTTATTGGATGTAATCTATAGAGTTTTATTTTACTAGTTTTATGAGAGCTTTTGGTTAATGCAAGGATTTGTAAACTTACCCAATTTTGGGAGGAAAAGAAATAAAGAAATACACAAAATGCATTGTTTCGATTGTAGTGTTTTATGTTACATGTACAAGATAATTGCTTGTGTAAATGATACTTCAGGGAAATGGAACAGCTCTTCAGAAAGGGACATTAAACATAAAATCACATAATGCAATATTGAAATGCAAAAAGAAACAACATCCACCAAGGATATACATCCTTATACACAAAAGCAACACAAACACAAGACAACCAAACTCTACCATCTTGAGAACCTTTACCAAAAAACCAACAAGGGAAACAAGACACACCCTAACTTGCCCAGTTATCCCAACAATAGCAAAAAAACTACACACAAAAAAAAAAAAAAAAAAAAAAAATGCAAATTTATCAGCCATAAGTTCCAAACACAGAAGCTGCAAATTAATAAACAGAAATATTCTTATGTGCACCTGAAAGTGCTGGTCATCCGTGATGTTTTCTCCAGCACTAAAAGCTCCTTAGTTGATGGAACGATTGAGGGAAAGGTTTGATTTTGAGTGAAGAGATCGAACCAAGTGTAGTTGAAATCTTTTATTGTTAATGTTGTGAGAGTGGTTGGTATGAAAGAAGGATGAAAAGTTGGTGTTGATGTTGAATTGTTGATGGAGTTTGAGTTGGAAAAGAAGAATTGTGTTGAGGGGATTGCAAATTTTTAAGGTAGTGCTCTGTTCAACATCTTAGTTTGGATCAAGACGTGTGCTTCCTGGATAGATTTTGGGTGTTAAAGGGAATGCTCTGTTCTGTCAGGGGTGTTAGTAAGATAACTNAAAAAAAAAAAAAAAAAAAAAACAACTTCACTACCAACAAAGAGAAAAGGATGCAGCATAACAAAAGCTGCTGCTACCACTCCAACCTGCCCAACCAACACTCCAACAAGAAGAACATTACACTACACACTACAAAAACTACAAATGCATAACCTACAACCAACACTTTACACACTACACAACTGCAAATGCACAACCTGCACCACCAGCCCACTAAACATTGCATAAACTGCACTTGCGACCCATTCCTCTTTTTTACAGGGGACATAACCCATCAATCTACACCTTATATATATCAAGACGTATATAAAGAAGACAATGCGATATTAAAACTCAAGAAATTCGGCACCTAGACTTTCAACATTAGATTTACATAACTAATCAACTTAACTCAACATCATAATATGCAAAATTAAATTCAATGATATTTGAAATTTCAATCACTATTCAATAGCCAAAAGGATATACACCTGGTAATTTTATAGAGAATAAAAGATACAAAGTAAGAAATGGGAATTCCCCAAAGGAACCAAGTTCTTAGGACATGCACAAGAGACTAAGCTACACAAAAAAACCAAGAGCAACAAAAGGATTTACACCCTTTATACACAAAACCTATACACAACCAGCAAAAACACCCGCGGAAACACCAAAAATCAGCTCCTTGCGGTTGATCAAAAAGTGCACAAGCTGCTAAGATGCAACATCCACTGTATAGATTGCTAAGACACAAAACCAGGTTTGCCAAAGCTCACATCAGCAGCCAACAACCAACCCAAAATCACCTGCAACACACCTAGCTATGCACTTGGAAGTAGTTGGCTGCTCTTGCAACCAACACACCAAAAATGAGAAACAATGCCCGAGCTCTCCCCAAACCACAAACAACATTGCAACTAGACTGCAGGTACACCTGAGAAGAGTCCACGTCCTAGTCTCCTGTAACATATATGTTGAAATAGAGAGGTGCCAAGGTTGGGCAGGCAGCCTTTGTTGCTTGCAGAACACTGCCCATCATAAGGCTTGTTGGCTAATTCCCAAAACTTTAAAAAACCCTAAACCCTAAACCTTAAAAAACCCTAAACCCCAAAAAACCTTAAATCATAAACCCTAAATCCTAAAAAACCCTATACCCTAAACCCTAAAAAACCCTAAACCTTAAACCCAACCCAGAACCCTAAACCTAGGATCCAGAACCTAGAACCTTGAATTGAGAACCCAGAACCCTAAACCTTAAACCCTAAAAAACCCTAAACTCTAAACCCTAAACTCTAAACCCTAAACCCTGAGCCCTAAACCTTAAACCCTAAACCCTAAAAAACCCTAAACTCTAAACCCTAAACCTTGAACCTTAAACCCAGAACCTAGAACCTGTTAGTATATATTAGTGTATGCCCTAGAAACCATTCGTGTTGTCAGTTTCAGAGCATTTTGTCTTGTATCTATATATATCATAAATAATAGAAGAAAGAGTTCTTCAATTCATATATGTAAATTGCTTCCTTTATTCAGTCATGCATTTAAAATAAAGTATGTATATGAATTGTCCAGATGATTCATTTAATAGGTAAATGAATTATCGAAAAGGGTTCCCTGCGGAAGCAATATAAATTTGGGCAACTATATTGTACAGTAGGCATACCGGATGCTTCCGAAAGATATCATGAGTTGATATAAGTACGGATGACGATGATAGTCATGTCACTAGGGCATTGGTATGGATTAACGGTTGGTGAACTGTTTTTCGAACGTGACCGAATAACGACAAATCACTTGGAAAAGCATGTAGTCAATGATTTATCGTTTGGTTATATCAGTGCACGATGTAGTCCTTTGACCTGAGACATTGTAGTCGGATCCGATATGGATGCGTATGGTTCATACGGTGTATAAGTACGAGACTAATCATGTTTCGTACAATAAAGCCTATTTGGTCATGCGTTGTTCATATGCGGAAACGAACGATGGTCAAGAGGGGATCCATTGACTCGAAAATATAGGATCGGGAGTACCGCTGACTCCATCCGGATTCGAGTTCCTAGACGAACATCGATAAATGTCAAAAAACTGAATCTCTGGCCAGAGTCTATTATTAGTCATACAAAAGTAAGTTTGTGATGACAAGTTCCGGACATATTGATCGACAATTCGGTAGAAGATCGAGTTTAGGATTTTGACGTTCCATGAATCCATACTCGATTAGGATATCTCAATGGAGGGACTTTACCTGCATGGTACGTATGATCTGAAATGGGTTCGATGAAGTATTTCTTCATCGTGGTTTAGGGACTATGGCACATTGCTAGATGTTTACCATAGTCGTTGGGCCTCCGGACAGGTTTCCGGATTCATCCAGAACCGGCTCACGGCTAATCCACGGTGGACCTACATGGTCACACCAATAGCCTTGAGAAGTTAGAGAATGATGAGAGAGAGAAATGATTATCCGAAGAGGGCTAGCACCTTCCGAGGGTAATAACGGGATTTCTATAGTAATAGTTACATAGAAAACAATTTGTGACATTTTAAGGGTTAAAATGGTCAAGCAATAATTAATTGTATTTAATTATTATATCTTAAAGTGTTAAGATTAATGAGATGAACAAAAATAACCTTTTAATAGTTAAAGGGTAAAAAGGGTAAATTTATGGGTTGTTAATGTAAACTAGTTTAGTTTAAATGGGCCCTTGAATAATATTGATTATTCAAAGGGTAGCATATTAAATTCGTGGGGTCCCTTTATAAAATAAGATTTTATTGGGCTTGGAAGTGAAAAATAAATAATTGCAAAATAGCCAAAGTATATATAAGTGCAAAAGGTTGCATTTTTGTTCATTATTCACTTGTTCACTCAAACACAAACTAAAAGCTCTCTCTCCCTAGCCACGGCCACTCTCTAATCCTCTCAAGGTGGTGTTAAAGTGTGAAGGTTTCATCCTTTTGAAGCTAATCTTCATCAATCCAAAGCAAAGGAGTAGGTATAATCTAGTATCCAAGCTTTGCATGTAAACCGTTTTTTTTTAATCCATGCTTTCATGCTTTCATTCTCCATCTCCACCACTCTTCATGCATACTGAATCTTTCAAATTCGTGGAGCGGGACGAACGTCAGAAGTCCGTGTGTAAAGCCCAAAGGGCTTAAATGAGCATGTCGTATTCAGACGGCCATAACTTTCTTTCTGGGAAGAGTTACGAGGCTTGTAAGATACCGTTGGAAAGCTCATTCAAATCTCGTCGATTCAGACTGATGCAAGATGTCTGACGGATGAATTCATGGAGCGGGCCAAACATCAGAACTCCATGCGTAAAGCCCAAAGGGCTTAAATGAGCATGCCCCATTCAGACGGCCATAACTTTTTATCCGGGAAGAGTTACGGGGCTTGTTAGATACCGTTGGAAAGCTCATTCAGAGCCCGTCAGAAGCCCATCAGTGTCGACTGACATACAAGCCTTTGACAGTCTAATTCATGGAGCGGGTCGAAAGTCAGAAGTCTGTGCATAAAGCCCAAAGGGCTTAAATGAGCATGTCCCATTCAGATGGCCATAACTTTCTTTCTGGGAAGAGTTACGGGGCCTGTAAGATACCGTTGGAAAGCTCATTCAGAGCCCGTCGACCTAGACTGATTGAGGATGTCTGACAGATGAATTCGTGGAGCGGCCTGTACGTCAGAACTCCGTGCGTAAAGCCCAAAGGGCTTAAATGCACATGCCTCATTCAGACGGCTATAGCTTTTTATCCGGGAAGAGTTACAGGGCCTGTAAGATACCGTTGGAAAGCTCATTCAGAGCCCGTCAGGAGTCCATTAGCGTCGACTGACATACAAGCCTCTGGCAGTCTAATTCATGGAGCGGACCAAACGTCAGAAGTCTATGCGTAAAGCCCAAAGGGCTTAAATGAGCATGTCCCATTCAGACGGCTATAACTTTCTTTCTGGGAAGAGTTACGGGGCCTGTAAGATACCGTTGGAATGCCCATTCAGAGCCCGTCGACTTAGACTGATGCAGGATGTCTGACGGATGAATTCATGGATCGGCCCAAACGTCAAAACTCCATGCGTAAAGCCCAAAGGGCTTAAATGCGCATGCCCCCTTCAGACGGCCATAACTTTTTATCCGGAAAGAGTTACGGGGCCTGCAAGATACCATTGGAAAGCCCATTCAGAGCTCATCAGAAGCTCATTAGCGTTGACTGACATACAAGCCTCTGGCAGTCTAATTCATGGAGCGGGCCGAACGTTAGAAGTCCATGCGTAAGGCCCAAAAGGCTTAAATGAGCATGTCCCATTCAGATGACCATAACTTTCTGTCCGGGAAGAGTTACAGGGCCTGTAAGATACCGTTGGAAAGCTCATCCAGAGCCCGTCGACTTAGACTGATGCAGGATGTCTAACAGACGAATTCATGGAGCGGCCCGAACATCAGAACTCCGTCCGTAAAGCCCAAAGGGCTTAAATGAGCATGCCCCATTCAGACGGCCATAGCTTTTTATCCGGGAAGAGATACGGGGCCTGTAAGATGTCGTTGGAAAGCTCATCTAGAGCCCATCAGAAACCTATCAACGTCGACTGACATGCAAGCCTCTGGTAGTCTAATTCGTGGAGTAGGCCGAACTTTCGAAGTCCGTGCGTAAAGCCCAATGGGCTTAAATGAGCATTTCCATTCAGACGGCCATAACTTTCTTTCCGGGAAGAGTTACGGGGCCTGTAAGATACCGTTGGAAAGCTCATTCAGAGCTTGTCGACTTAGAATAATGCAGGATGTCCAACGGACAAATTCATAGAGCGGCCCAAACATCAAAACTCCGTGCGTAAAGCCCAAAGGGCTTAAATTAGCATGCCCCATTCATACGACCATAGCTTTTTATCCTAGGAGAGTTACGGGGCCTGTAAGATACCATTGGAACGCTCATTCAGAGCCTCTCAGTAGCCTATTAGCGTCGACTAAGATACAAGCCTCTGGTAGTCTAATTTGCGGAGTAGGCCGAACGTCAGAAGTCCGTGCGTAAAGCCCACAGGGCTTAAATGAGAATGTTCCATTCAGAAGGCCATAACATTCTTTCCGGGAAGAGTTACGGGGCTTGTAAGATACCGTTAGAATGCTCATTCACAGCCCATCGACTTAGACTGATGCAAGATGTCTGAAGAACGAATTCATGGAGTGGTCTGAACGTCAGAACTCTATGTGTAAAGCCCAAATAGGTAAAATGAGCATGCCCCATTCAGGCGACCATAGCTTTTTATCCGGGAAGAGTTACAGGGCCTGTAAGCTACCGTTGGAAAGCTCATTTAGAGCCCGTCAGAAGCCCATTAGCGTTGACTGACATACAATCCTTTGGCAGTCTAATTCATGGAGCGGGCCAAACGTCAGAAGTCTATGCGTAAAGCCCAAAGGGCTTAAATGAGCATGTCCCATTCAGACGGCGATAACTTTCTTTCTGGGAAGAGTTACGGGGCCTGTAAGATACCGTTGGAATGCCCATTCAGAGCCCGCCGACTTAGACTGATACAGGATGTCTGATGGATGAATTCATGGAGCGTCTCGAACATCAGAACTCCATGCGTAAAGCCCAAAGGGCTTAAATACACATGCCCCCTTCAGACGGCCATAGCTTTTTATCCGGAAAGAGTTACGGGGCCTGTAAGATACCGTTGGAAAGCTCATTCAAAGCCCATCAGAAGACCATCGGTGTTGACTAACATACAAGCCTCTGGCAGTCTAATTTATGGAGTGAGCCGAACGTCAGAAGTCCGTGCGTAAGGCCCAAAGGGCTTAAATGAGCAAATCCCATTCAGACGGCCATAACGTTCTTTCGGGGAAGAGTTACGGGGCCTGTAAGATACCGTTGGAAAGCTCATTCAGAGTCCATCGACTTAGACTAATGCAGGATGTCTGATGGATGAATTAATGGAGCGGGCCGAACGTCAGAACTCCGTGCGTAAAGCCCAAAGGGCTTAAATGAGTATGCCCCATTCAGACGGCCATAGCTTTTTATTCGGGAAGACTTACAGGGCCTGTAAGATACCGTTGAAAAGCACATTTAGAGCCCGTCAGAAGTCCATCAGTGTCGATTGACATACAAGTCTCTGGCAGTCTAATTCATGGAGTGGGCCGAACGTCAGAAGTTAGTGCGTAAAGCCCAAAGGGCTTAAATGAGCATATCCCATTCAGACGGCCATAACTTTCATTCCGGGAAGAGTTACGGGGCTTGTAAGATACCGTTGGAAAGCTCATTCAGAGTCCGTCGACTTAGATTGATGCAGGATGTCTGATGGAGGAATTAATGGAGCGGGCTAAAAGTCAGAACTCCGTGCGTAAAGCCCATAGGGCTTCAATGAGCATGCCCCATTCAAACGGCCATAACTTTTTATCCGGGAAGACTTACCGGGCCTGTAAGATACCGTTGGAAAGCTCATTCAGAGCCCGACAGAAGCTCATCAACGTCGCCTGACGTACAAGCCTCTGGGAGTCTAATTCATGGAGTGTGCCAAACGTCAGAAGTCCATGCGTAAAGCCCAAAGGGCTTAAATGAGCATGTCCCATTCAGACAGCCATAACTTTCTTTCCGGGAAGTATTACAGGGCCTGTAAGATACCGTTGGAAAGCTCATTCAGAGGTCGTCGACTTAGACTGATGCATGATGTCTGACGGACGAATTCATGGAGCGACCTGAACGTTAGAAATCCATGCGTAAAGCCCAAAGGGCTTAAATGAGCATGCCCCATTCAGACGGCCATAACTTTTTATCCGAGAAGACTTACGGGGCCTGTAAGATACCGTTGGAAAGCTCAATCAGAGCCCGTCAAAAGCTCATGAGCGTTGACTGACATATTACCCTCTGTCAATCTAATTCCTGGAGCGGGCTGAACATCAGAAGTCCGTGTGTAAAGCACAAAAGGCTTAAATGAGTATGTCCCATTTAGACGGTCATAACTTTCTTTCCGGGAAGAGTTACGAGGCCTGTAAGATACCGTTGGAAAGCTCATTCAGAGCCCGTCGACTTGGACTAATGTAGGATGTCTGATGGATGAATTAATAGAGTGGGCCGAACGTCAGAACTCCGTGCGTAATGCCCAAAGGGCTTAAATTAGCATGCCCCATTCAGACGGCCATAACTTTTTATCCGGCAAGACTTACGGGGCCTGTAAGATACCGTTGGAAAGCTCATTTAGAGCCCGTCAGAAGCCCATCAGCGTCGACTGACATACAAGCCTTCGACAGTCTAATTCATGGAGCGGGACAAACGTCAGAAGTCCGTGTGTAATGCCCAAAGGGCTTAAATGAGCATGTCCCATTCAGACGGCCATAACTTTCTTTTCGGGAAGTGTTACAGGGCCTGTACGATACCGTTGGAAAGCTCATTCAGAGCCCGTCGACTTAAACTAATGCAAGATGTCTTACAAATGAATTCATGTAGCGGCCCGAACGTCAAAACTTCGTGCGTAAAACTCAAAGGGCTTAAATGAGCATGCCCCATTCAAACGGCCATAACTTTTTATCTGAGAAGAATTACAAGGCCTGTAGGACACCGTTGGAAAGCTCATTCAGAGCCCGTCAGAAGCCCATCAGCGTCGACTGAAATACAAGCCTCTGGCAGTTAAATTCATGGAGCGGGCCGAACATCAGAAGTCCGTGCGTAAAGCCCAAAGGGCTTAAATGAGCATGTCTCATTTAGACGGCCATAACTTTCATTCCGGGAAGAGTTACGGGGCTTGTAAGATACCGTTGGAAAGCTCATTCAGAGCCCGTCGACTTAGACTGATGCAGGACGTCTGACGGATGAATTCATGGAGCGGCCCGACCGTCAGAACTCCGTGCGTAAAGCCCAAAGGGCATAAATGAGCATGCCCCATTCAGACGGCCATAACTTTTTATCTGGAAGAGTTACGGGACATGTAAGATAACGTTAAAAAGTTTATTCAGAGCCCGTCAGAAGTGCATCAGCGTCGACTGACATACAAGCCTCTGGTTGTCTAATTCGTGGAGCGGCCCAAACGTCAGAAGTCCGTGCGTAAAGCCCAAAGGGTTTAAATGAGCATGTCCCATTCAGACGGCCATAACTTTCTTTCCGGGAAGAGTTACGGGGCATGTAGGATACCGTTAGAAAGCTCATTCAAAGCCCGTCGACTTAGACCAATGCAGGATGTCTGATGGATGAATTCATGGAGCGACCCGAACGTCAAAACTTCACGCGTAAAGCCGAATGGGCTTAAATGAACATGCCCCATTCAAACGGCCATAACTTTTTATCCAAGAGGAGTTACGGGGCCTGTAAGATACCGTTAGAAAGCTCATTCAGAGCTTGTAAGAAGGCCATTGGCGTCGACTGACATACAAGCCTCTGGTAGTCTAATTCGTGGAGCGGGCCGAACGTCAAAAGTCCGTGCGTAAAGCCCAAAGGGCTTAAATGAGCATGTCCCATTCAGACGGCCATAACTTTCTTTTCGGGAAGAGTTACGGGGCCTGTAGGATACCGTTGGAAAGCTAATTCAAAACCCGTCCACTTAGACTAATGCAGGATGACTAACTGATAAATTCATGGAGCGACCCGAACGTCAGAACTCCGCGCGTAAAGTCCAAAGGGCTTAAATGAGTATGCCACATTCAGACGGCCATAAGTTTTTATTCGGGAAGAGTTACGGGGCCTATAAGATATCGTTGGAAAGCTCATTCAGAGCCCGTCAAAAGGCCATTGGCGTCGACTAACATACAAGCCTCTGGTATTCTAATTCACGGAGCGGGCCGAACGTCAGAAGTCCATGCGTAAAGCTCAAAGGGCTTAAATGAGCATGTCCCATTCAGACGGCCATAACTTTCTTTCTGGGAAGAGTTACGGGCCCTGTAAGATACCGCTGGAAAGCTCATTCAGAGCTCGTCGACTTAGACTAATGCAGGATGTCTAACACACGAATTCATGGAGTGACCCGAACGTCAGAACTCTGCGCGTAAAGCCTAAAGGGCTTAAATGAGCATGCCCCATTTAGACGGCCATAAGTTTTTATTCGGGAAGAGTTACGGGGCCTGTAAGATACCGTTGGAAAGCTCATTCAGAGCCTGTCAGAAGTCCATCGGCGTTGACTAACATACAAGCCTCTGGTAGTCTAATTCACGGAGTGGGACGAACGTCAGAAGTCCGTGCGTAAAGCCCAAAGGGCTTAAATGAGTATGTCCCATTCAGATGGCCATAACTTTCTTTTCGGGAAGAGTTACGGGGCCTGTAGGATACCATTGGAAAGCTCATTCGGAGCCCGTCGACTTAGACTAATGTAGGATGTCTAACGGACAAAATCATGGAGTGACCCGAACGTCAGAACTCCACGCGTAAGGCCCAAAGGGCTTAAATGAGCATGCCCCATTTAGACGGCCATAACTTTTTGTCCGAGAAAAGTTAGGGGGCCTGTAAGATACCGTTGGAAAGCTCATTCAGAGCCCGTCAGTAACCTATTGGCATCAACAAACATACCAGCCTCTAGTAGTCTAATTCATGGAGCGGGCCGAACATCAGAGGTCCATGCGTAAAGCCCAAAGGGCTTAAATGAGCATGTCCCATTCAGACGGCATTAACTTTCTTTCCGGGAAGAGTTACGAGGCCTGTAGGATACCGTTGGAAAGCTCATTCAGAGCTCGTCGATTTAGACTAATGTGGGATGTTTGACGGACGAATTCATGGAGCGACCCGAACGTCAGAACTCTGCGCGTAAAGCCCAAAGGGCTTAAATGAGCATGCCCCATTCAGACGGTCATAACTTTTTATCTGGGAAGAGTTATGGGGCCTGTAAGATACTGTTGGAAAGCTCATTCAGAGCCCGTCAGAAGTCCATTGGCGTTGACTGATATACAAGCCCTTTGTAGTCTAATTCGGGGAGCGGGCCGAACATCAGAAGTCCGTGCGTAAAGCCAAAGGGCTTAAATGAGCATGTCCTATTCAGACAGCCATAACCTTCTTTCCGGGAAGAGTTACTAGGCTCTTAGGATACCGTGGGAAAGCTCATTCAGAGTTCATCGACTTAGACTGATACAGGATGTCTGACGTGTTAGTGTATATTAGTGTATGCCCTAGAAACCATTCGTGTCGTCGGTTTCAGAGCTTTTTATCTTGTATCTATATATATCATAAATAATAGAAGAAAGAGTTCTTCAATTCATATATGTAAATTGCTTCCTTTATTCAGTCATGCATTTAAAATAAAGTATGTATATGAATTGTCCAGATGATTCATTTAATATGTAAATGAATTATCGAAAAGGGTTCCCTACGGAAGCAATATAAATTTGGGCAACTATATTGTACAGTAGGCATACCGGATGCTTCCGAAAGATATCATGAGTTGATATAAGTACGGATGACGATGATAGTCATGTCACTAGGGCATTGGTATGGATTAACGGTTGGTGAACTGTTTTTCGAACATGACCGAATAACGACAAATCACTTGGAAAAAACGTAGTCAATGATTTATCATTTGGTTATCAGTGCACGATGTAGTCCTTGACTTGAGACATTGTAGTCGGATCCGATATGGATGCGTATGGTTCATACGGTGTATAAGTACGAGACTAATCATGTTTCGTACAAATAAGCCTATTGGTATCGTTGTTCATATGCGAAAACGAACGATGGTCAGAGGGGATCCATTGACTCAAAAATATAGGATCGGGAGTACCGCTGACTCCATCCGGATTCGGGTTCCAGACGAACATCGATAAATGTCGAAAAAACGGAATCTCTGGCCAGAGTCTATTATTAGTCATACAAAGTAAGTTTGTGATGACAAGTTCCGGACATATTGATCGACAATTCGGTAGAAGATCGAGTTTAGGATTTGACGTTCCATGAATCCATACTCGATTAGGATATCTCATGGAGGGACTTTACCTGCATGGTACGTATGATCTAAATGGGTTTGATGAAGTATTTCTTCACCGTGGTTTAGGGACTATGGCACATTGCTAATGTTTACCATAGTCGTTGGGCCTCCGGACAGGTTTTCGGATTCATCCAGAACTGGCTCACGGCTAATCCATGGTGGACCTACATGGCACACCATAGCCTTGGGAAGTTAGGAATGATGTAGAGAGAGAAATGATTATCCGAAGAGGGCTAGCACCTTCCAGGGTAAGCGGGATTTCTATAGTAATAGTTACATAGAAATCATTTGTGACATTTAAGGGTTAAAATGTCAAGCAATAATTAATTATATTAATTATTATATCTTAAAGTGTTAAGATTAATGAGATGAAAAAAATAACATTTTAATAGTAAAGGGTAAAAAGGGGTAAATTTTTTGGTTGTTAATGTAAACTAGTTTAGTTTACATGGGCCCTTGAATAATATTGATTTTCAAAGGGTAACATATTAAATTCTGGGTCCCTTTATAAAATAAGATTTTATGGGCTTGGAAGTGAAAAATAAATATTGCAATATTGCCCAAGTATATATAAGTGCAAAGGTTGCATTTTGTTCATTCTTGACTAGTTCACAAAAACACAAACCAAAACTCTCTCTCAAACCCAAGGCCACTCTCTAATCTCTCAAGGTGGTGTTAAAGTGTGGAGGTTTCATCCTTTGAAGCTAATCTTCATCAATCCAAAGCAAAGGGATTATAATCTCTTTTCCAAGCTTGTTGAAAACCGGTTTTAGAATCCATGCTTTCATGCTTTCATTCTCCATCTCCACCACTCTTCATCATGCTGATTCTTTCAAATGGTATCAGAGCTAAAAGCTCCTTGCATGTCAATTTATAAGCAAAAATGACATTTTCCAAGTGTTCTTGTGTTAATCATGTTGAAAGTGACATGCATGTTCTGTTTTGGCCTAGTAATGATAATGAAATGTTTATTATTTTTCCATTGGAATCAGATTCGCCATAACATAAAAGTATAAAGATGTTTTTAATTTTTAATTGAAGCATGCAAGAATCATTATATGTTAATTTATAAATATATATATTTTTGGTGACAAAAGTGTTATGCATGCCTTGATAAGTGCATAGAAATTTCTTGCTAGATTCGGCCATGCATGTTCTTTGTTCATTTGATTCTTGTTTTAATAAATAAGTTTGTAATGTGTTTTGGAAGTTTGTTCCATAAAGGGTCGAAATGTATGCTTGATGATGTGTTTTGCATGATGATTTATTAAAAAATGTTCATGCATGTTCTTCTATGACTTTGATTAAATGATTATGCTTGACATGCTAAAAGTGTTATCCTTTAATTGATTAAAGTATATTTTTGCATGATGTATGCAAATGTTGCAAGTGTTTAGTGGGTGGAATTTGATGTTAGCATAAAGTTAGGATTATTCATTCATATGAATTATATTATATATATGGTGGTAATTTTAATGTAGGATATTTAATTTGATAAATTATCTTATATGCATCATTGCATGACATAAATTATTATATTTTTGAAATGTAATAATTTGGTTGTTTGAAGGTTTCAAAAATTGATGATGCAAGATGACATGATTGTCTTTAAAGACAATGTGTCATAAAAAGTATTACTTTAGTTAAAAGTAACTTGTGTCATAGACGATTACTCTTGGAGTAATATATCCCATTTATCTATGCCATGCATGACTTTTGGAAAAGTATTGAAATGATGATAATAGTTAATAATATATATCTTGGGTGGAATATACAAAAGTGTTTGTGTAATTATTCCTATGAAATGTGTAATTGTTGCATGACCCAAAGTTATATTAAATTACCACATGATATATAATATAATATCTATTAATATATGAGATATTTATTATTTATATCATGCCTTTAAATAATTGTTTATTATTTGGTATGAATGTTTATATTATTTATTGATAATGAATATTAGATTAGAGTTGATCATGGGCGCCATTTGGTTTTCAAATATTCAAAAGTGTTTGTAATATTCTTTTATTAATACTTTAATAATTAAATTTTATTTTTTTATTTTAATCGGCCTACTGCCTAAATCCATATGTAATGGAATCGGCTAGACGGGAACCGAAGATCATCCGATGACGATCCAATCGAGATAGTATTGGTAAATAGTTTGCCTTTGGATGTATTTTCGAAAAGCCCCATGGTCAACCCACATGCTTTAATTTATGCAAATTTGTGATATGTATGAATTGTTAATTAAACATGCATGCTAAAATAATATTAACTAAAGTTAAACCTAAATCTCCCCAATTTAAAATATTAAATCCAAGTCTCCCATTGTGGGATAACTAAATTCTTTGATATAAATTTAATCCCAAGATTTCTTATGTGAGGGATATAATCTTTATATCATAGAATTAAGTTGATCTTGTTCTTGGATGGATATTTACCACCTTGACCAAGAATTCTATTATGTGAGGACATGATGAAAATGTCATCCTAAAAGAAGCACAATGGTTCGGATTTAACTAGCCTAGGGTACCAGAATTATTATGTAGGTATCCGAAGCTAACAAGGAATTGAATCAAACCTTATATAGTGATATAAAAGGAAAAGAGTTTCCTACTTATTAGACTTAATTAACCAAATTCTATATGTGAGGTTTTGAATTTGATGAGAAATTGATTCCCCCTAAGAAATTTATTCCAACGAAATTCCGGATCCTATTTAAGGGAGTGTAGACTCGAATAAAATAGTGGGAGCTATTTATTATGCATTAGAAGGTTTAAAAGATTACAAGACACTAATAAAATTACTTTTCTTTGCAGTTTCATCTTTGTGATAATAATCAAAAAAAAAAAAAAAAAATGGCCAACAATGTTCCCTAAGGATAATGGACAATAACATGTTAACCGACCTAACCTAAAAATACTAAGAAATCTTAGAATTGTTCTAGATTTGAAAGAATTGCCTATGTCCTGAAGCATCTCTTCCACTTGGTATTGGACCGGATGATCCACAAGCTGAGCTTGATGCTCTTGAAAAATGGAGAGGAGATAACGGAGGGCTAAAAATTACATGTTAGCCTCCATGAATAGAGAACTTCAAACTAAGTAAGAGGTTTCAAATGCTATGATATCCTCATAGTCTCTACAAGTGTGTATAGCGAAAATCCAAGTGGTTGAGTATGAATTGTGTGCATCCCTCTTTAGCATGAGTTGAGGGAAGGGGAACTCCCCTGATCATACTCTTAAATGATCAATGGATTAGACGACTGGATGGATATGGGGGTGGTCTGGCCAAACCCCTCAAAGTGAATTTGATTCTACAATCCCTTCCTCCAAGTTTAAACCGTTTATAACTAACTACAATCTCAATAGGATTGAGAGAAACCTCTCTGAACTGCTAATGAGCTAAAGAATTTCACAGACAGAATGTGAAAGGGAAAGGACATGAGGATGTCTTTGCCGCCTCTACTAGCAGGGCAATAAAAGCCCATGCTACCAAAGAAAGGTCCAAAAGTTGGACCCAAAAATAAGAGCTTCAAGAAGCCAGCGGCAAAGCAGAGAAGGCCGTGCAAGGGAAATGTTTCCACTGTGGAAAAATGGACCTGGAAGAGGAACTGTCCTCAATACCTGAACAGTCTGAAGAAAGGCAAAGGAAAAGCAGGTACGAACCAATGTCTTATGATTGAATATGAATTAAGTGTTAATCAGATAGTCATTTCTGGATATTAGATTCAGCAGCACATCTCATGTTTTATGTCTTTGCAGTACTTCAAAATAGTTTCGAGGTGACAAAGGGCGAGATCATTTTAGGATGGCAAATGGGGCACAGTTGCAGCCGAGGCCATGGGACTTGCTCACTAAGACTACTTTCAGGACATGTTTTGAATTTGTTTAAAGTATTGTACTTTGAAAAGGCCACAAAACATCATTTCTATTTCTGCTTTGTGTAAGGCAGGTTATTATGTACTGTTAATGAAATGAATGTTCAATACATTTTGGAAATGTTTAGTTGGTAAAGCTGTGAATACAAGGGTTTATATGTCTTAGAATTGAATGACTATGCTTCAATCAATACCATTTCTAATAAAAGAACTCGATCTGAATCAAATCCTAAAATTCTATGGCACATAGATTGGGTCATATAGGAGAGAGAGAAGATTAATACAGCTTGGAGAAAGTGGATCCTAAACTCATTGGGTTCTGAACCCTATCCAACCTTTGAATCATGTCTCCAAGGAAAGATGACCAACTCCCTTTAAGATGTAAGGAGAGCAGCTAAAGCTTTTAGAACTCATACATACAGATGTGTGTGGACCATTTAGTACTTTAGCTAGGAGGTTTGAATATTCTTACCTTTACAGATGATATGTCACGATATGGGTATTTGTATTAATGAAATACAAATCTGAATCCTTTGAAAAATTCAGAGAATTCAGAATGAAGTAGAAAATCAAACTGGAAAGAGTATTAAAATACTACGATCAGATCGTGGGGGGAATACTTGAGTACAAGTTTCAAGAGTTCTTAAAGAAAAGGGATCATCTCACAATTGACTCCTCCTTTACACCTCAGCTTAATGGAGTGTCTGAAAGGAGAAATCGTACCTTATTGGATATGGTACGATCGATAGTGAGTTTACAAACTTACTATGTCTCTGTGGGGGTACGCTCTCTAGACCGTGTGGCACATCCTAATAGGGTCCCGTCTAAACTGTCCAGAAAACACCGATGAGAGATATGGTATGGAAACGTCCAAGTCTGAATTATATGAAGATTTGGGGCTGCCAGCTTATGTTAAATTGGTTAAATCTGATAAGCTGATGTTGAATCCGAGAAGGGTCGGTTCTTGGATATCCTAAAGATAGTTTAGGATATTGCTTTTACTTCCCAAGTGATCAGAGAGTTTGAGCGAGAAATGCCCTTCTCGAGAACGAGTTCTTGGAGGAAGGCGGCTTGAAAAATATTGAACTCAAGGAGATTCGAAAGCCAAGAACCGAGTTTCTAAAGATGGAACATCCATCAGCGAACCTCAGTATCAATACTATGGTTCCAGTACGAAAGTCTTCTAAATGTCGAAACTCTAGAAGATATGGGTTCCTACATGAGCAAGATTTTGAATCTTACTTAGTGGGATTAGATGATCATGGCGATGATCCTAGAAGCTACAAAGAACAATACTGGATAGAGATTCAGGAAATGGCTGGAAGCGATGGACTCTGAGATGAATCAATGCATCCAATCAAGTATGGTCGCTTGTGGATCCACCTAGGAATAGTTCCTATAGGTTTTAAATGGGTCTACAAGAAAAAGTTGGCAAGGATGGGTAGGTAGAGACCTTCAAAGCTCGACTGGTGGCGAAAGGTTATCTCAGAAACAAGATTGGATTATGAGAAAACTCTCGCCTGTAGCTATGATTAAATCCCCGTGTAATGCTAGCCATCGCAGCATACCATGATTATGAAATTTGGCAGATGATGTCAAAACGGCTTTCCTCAATGGGTTTATTGAAAAAAACATCTATAGGAACAACCGATAGGTTTTGTATCCTCTGCTGAAAGACATAAGTATGCAAATTGCATCGATCCTTTATGGATTGAAGCAAGCTTCAAGAAGCTGGAACATTCGATTTGACGACATATCAAATCGTTTGGTTTTGTCAAGATCCGGATGAGCCCTGTGTATTAAATGGTTTAAAGATCATGCCATCACGTTTCTCATATTATATGTGATACATACTTTTGATGGGAATATATAGCATGATGACAGAGTTAAGGTTGGTTGTCCAAAACCTTCTCGATGAAAGACTTAGGAGAAGCGACATTGTCCTTGGCATTCGTGCTATAGAGATAGAACGAAAGGGAATTGGATTATCCCAAAAATTGTACATAGAGAAAATGCTAAAAGATTTAGCATGGAGAACTCTAAGAGAGGTCTTTTGCCCTTCACTCATGGTCTTCATCTTTCTAAGGAGATGGTCCAAAGACCGATGAAGAGCGGCAGTATGCGTAATGTGCCTTATGTGTCTGCCGTAGGTAGCTTAATGTACGCAATGCTATGTACAAGACCTATATAGCTTATGATATAAGTGTTACGAGCAGATATCAGTCAAACCCAGGGAGAAACATTGGTTGTAAACGATCCTTAAGTACTTGAGAAGAACTAAGATCTAGTTCTGAGTTTGGATGTTCCGAGTTTAAACATTCAAGGATACCAGATTCGATTCCAATCAGATATTATGATATAAAGTCTACGTCAGGGTCCATTTTTGTATGTAATGGAGGTGCTGTTAGTTGGAAAAGTTCCAAACAGACAACCCAGCTGACTCACTACGAAGCTGAATACATTGCTGCTTCGGAAGCAGCGAATGAGGCTGTTTGATGCGAAAGTTCGTAATTGAACTTGGTTGGTTCCGAACATGGCTTACCCGATAAGCATGTTCTGTGACAATACTGGAGCTTTGCCAGGCAAAGGAACCAAGGGCACACCAAAATCCAAACACATTCAGCGTAAGTATCACATTTTGAGAGAATTCGTTGGAGCTGAGAGATTTTGATTCTGAAGACTCCTTCAACGAAAATGTAGCTGATCCACTGACTAAGGCGATACACTGAAGCAATTGGACCATCATCTTGAGAAGATGGGTATGAGATACAACATCGAATGGCTTTAGTGCAAGTGGGAGTTTGTTATGTATATTAGTGTATGCCCTAGAAACCATTTTTTGTCGGTTTCAGAGCATTTTGTCTTGTATCTTATATATACATAATAATAGAAAAAGAGTTCTTCAATTCATATTGTAAATTGCTTCCTTTATTCAGTCATGCATTAAAATAAAGTATGTATATGAATTGTCCAAATGATTCATTTAATAGGTAAATAATTATCGAAAAGGGTTCCCTACGGAAGCAATATAAATTTGGGCAACTATATTGTACAGTAGCATACCGATGCTCCGAAAGATATCATGAGTTGATATAAGTACGGATGACGATGATATTCATGTCACTGGCATTGGTATGGATTAACGGTTTGATGAACTGTTTTTCGAATGTGACCGAATAACGACAATACCTTGGAAAGCAAGTAGTCAATGATTTATCGTTTGATTATATCAGTACACATGTAGTCCTTTGACTTGAGACATTGTAGTCGGATCCTATGGATGCGTATGGTTCATACGGTGTATAGTACGAGACTAATCATGTTTCGCACAATAAAGCCTATTGGGTCATGCGTTGTTCATATGCGAAACACGATGGTCAAGAGGGGATCCATTGACTCGAAAATATAGGATCGGAGTACCGCTGACTCCATCCGGATTCGAGCTCCTAGACGACACTCGATAAATGTCAAAAAACTGAATCTCTGGCCAGAGTCTATTATTAGTCATATAAAAGTAAGTTTGTGATGACAAGTTCCGGACATATTGATCGACAATTCGGTAGAAGATCGAGTTTGATTTTGACGTTCCATGATCCTACTCGATTAGGATATCTCAATGGAGGACTTTACCTGCATGGTACGTATGATCTGAAATGGGTTTGATGAAGTATTTCTTCACCGTGGTTTAGGACTAGTCACATTGCTAGATGTTTACCATAGCGTTGGGCCTCCGGACAGGTTTCTGGATTCATCCAGAACAGGCTCACAGCTAATCCACGGTGGACCTACATGGTCACACCAATGCCTTGGGAAGTTAGAGAATATGTAGAGAAATATTATCCAAGAGGGCTAGCACCTTCCGAGGGTAATACGGAATTTCTATAGTAATAGTTACATAGAAATCATTTGTGACATTTTAAGGGTTAAATGGTCAAGCAATAATTAATTATATTTAATTATTATATCTTAAAGTGTTAAGATTTGAGATGAACAAAAATAACCTTTTAATAGTTAAGGGTAAAAATGGGTAAATTTTTTGTGTTAATGTAACTAGTTTAGTTTACATGGGCCCTTGAATATATTGATTATTCAAAGGGTAGCATATTAAATTCATGGGGTCCCTTTATAAATAAGATTTATTGGGCTTGGAAGTGAAAAATAAATAATGCAATATTACCCAAGTATATATAAGTGTAAAAGGATGCATTTTGTTCTTCTTGATTAGTTCACAACACAAACCAAAAACTCTCTCTCAAACCCAAGGCCACTCTCTAATCTCTCAAGGTGGTGTTAAAGTGTGGAGATTTCATCCTTTTGAAGCTAATCTTCATCAATCCAAAGCAAAGGAGTAGGTATAATCTCTTTTCCAAGCTTTGTTTGAAAACCGGTTTTAGAATCCATGCTTTCATGCTTTCATTCTCCATCTCCACCACTCTTCATGCATACTGATTCTTTCATGACGGATGAATTCATGGAGAGACCCGAATGTCAGAACTCCGCGCGTAAAGCCCAAAGGGCTTAAATGAGCATGCCATATTCAGACGGCCATAACTCTTTATCCGGGAAGAGTTACGGGGCCTATAAGATACCGTTGGAAAGCTCATTCAGAGCCCGTCGACTTAGACTAATGCAGGATGTCTGACAGACGAATTCATGGAGCAACCCGAATGTCAGAACTCCGCGCGTAAAGCCCAAAGGGCTTAAATGAGCATGCCCCATTCAAACGGCCATAACTTTTTATTCAGGAAGAGTTACGGGGCCTGTAAGATACCGTTGGAAAGCTTATTCAGAGCCTGTCAGAAGTCCATCGGTGTTGACTAACATACAAGCCTCTGGTAGTCTAATTCGCAGAGCGGACCGAACGTCAGAAGTCCGTGCGTAAAGCCCAAAGGGCTTAAATGAGCATATCCCATTCAGACGGCCATAACTTTCTTTCCGGGAAGAGTTACGGGGCCTGTAGGATACCGTTGGAAAGCTCAGTCAGAGTCCGTCGACTTAGAGTGATGCAGGATGTCTGATGGACGAATTCATGGAGCAACCCGAATGTCAGAACTCCGCGCGTAAAGCCCAAAGGGCTTAAATGAGCATGCCCCATTCAGACGGCCATAACTTTTTATCCGGGAAGAGTTGCGGGGCCTGTAAGATACCGTTGGAAAGCTCATTCAGATCCCGTCAGAAACCCATTGGCGTTGACTAACATACAAGCCTCTGGCAGTCTAATTCATAGAGCGAGCCGAAAGTCAGAAGTCCGTGCGTATAGCCCAAAGGTCTTAAATGAGCATATCCCATTCAAACGGCCATAACTTACTTTCCAGGAAGAGTTACGGGGCCTGCAGGATACCGTTGGAAAGCTCATTCAGAGCCCGTCGACTTAGGCTGATCCAAGATGTCTAACGGACGAATTCATAGAGTGACCCGAACGTCAGAACTCTGCGCGTAAAGTCCAAAGGGCTTAAATGAGCATACCCCATTCAGATGGCCATAACTTTTTATCCGGGAAGAGTTACGGGGCCTGTAAGATACCGTTGGAAAGCTCATTCAGACCTCGTTAGAAGCCCATTAGCGTCGACTAACATACAAGCCTCTGGTAGTCTAATTCGCGGAGCGGGCCGAACGTGAAAAGTCCATGCGTAAAGTCCAAAGGGCTTAAATGAGCATGTCCCATTCAAACGGCCATAACTTTCCTTCCGGGAAAAGTTACGGGGCTTGTGGGATACCGTTGGAAAGCTCATTCAGAGCCCGTCGACTTAGACTGATGCAGGATGTCTGACGGATGAATTCATGGAGTGACCCGAACGTCAGAACTCCACGTGTAAAGCCCAAAGGGCTTAAATGAGCATGCCCCATTCAGACGACCATAACTTTCTTTCTGTGAAGAGTTACGGGACCTGTAGGATACCATTGGAAAGCTCATTTAGAGCCCGTCGGCTTAGATTGATGCAGAATGTCTGACATACAAATTCATGGAGCAACCCGAACGTCAGAACTCCGCGCGTAAAGCCCAAAAGATTTAAATGAGCATGCCCCATTCAGACGGCCATAACTTTTTATCCGGGAAGAGTTACGGGGCCTATAAGATACCGTTCGAAAGTTCATTCAGAGCCTGTAAGAGGGCCATCTGTGTTGACTGATATACAAGCCTCTGGTAGTCTAGTTCGCAGAGCGGGCCGAACGTCAGAAGTCCGTTCGTAAAGCCCAATGGGCTTAAATGAGCATGTCTCATTCAGATGGCCATAACTTTCTTTCCGGGAAGAGTTACGGGGCCTATAGGATAACGTTAGAAAGCTCATTCAGAGCCTGTCGACTTAGGCTACTGCAGGATGTGTAACGGACATATTCATGGAACGACCCGAACGTCAAAACTCTGCGCGTAAAGCCCAAAGGGCTTAAATGAGCATACCATATTCAGGCGGCCATAACGTTTTATCCGGGAAGAGTTGCGGGGCCTGTAAGATACCGTTGGAAAGCTCATTCAGAGCCCGTCAGTATCTCATCATCGTCAACTGACATTCAAGCCGCTAGTAGTCTAATTCACGGAGCGGACCGAACGTCAAAAGTCTGTGCGTAAAGCCCAAAAGGCTTAAATGAGCATGTCCCATTCAGACGGCTATAACTTTCTTTTCGGGAAGAGTTACGGGGCTTGTAGGATATCGTTGGAAAGCTCATTCAGAGCTCGTCGACTTAGACTGATGCAGGATGCCTGACGGATGAATTCATGGAGTGACCCGAACGTCAGAACTCCGCGCGTAAAGCCCGAAGAGCTTAAATAAGCATGCCCCATTCAGACGGCCATAACTTTCTTTCCGGGAAGAGTTACGGGGCCTGTAGGATACCGTTGGAAAGCTCATTTAGAGCCCGTGGACTTAGACTAATGCAAGATATCTGACGGACGAATTCATGGAGTGACCCGAACATCAAAACTCCGCGTGTAAAGCCCAAAGGGCTTAAATGAGCATGCCCCATTCAGACGGCCATAACTTTTTATCAGTGCACGATGTAGTCCTTTGACCTGAGACATTGTAGTCGGATCTGATATGGATGTGTATGGTTCATACGGTGTATAAGTACGAGACTAATCATGTTTCGTACAATAAAGCCTATTTGGTCATGCGTTGTTCATATGCGGAAACGAACGATGGTCAAGAGGGGATCCATTGACTCGGAAATATAGGATCGGGAGTACCGCTGACTCCATCCGGATTCGAGTTCCTAGACGAACATCGATAAATGTCGGAAAACTGAATCTCTGGCCAGAGTCTATTATTAGTCATACAAAAGTAAGTTTGTGATGACAAGTTCCGGACATATTGATCGACAATTCGGTAGAAGATCGAGTTTAGGATTTTGACGTTCCATGAATCCATACTCGATTAGGATATCTCAATGGAGGGACTTTACCTGCATGGTACGTATGATCTGAAATGGGTTCGATGAAGTATTTCTTCATCGTGGTTTAGGGACTATGGCACATTGCTAGATGTTTACCATAGTCGTTGGGCCTCCGGACGGGTTTCCGGATTCATCCAGAACCGGCTCACGGCTAATCCACGGTGGACCTACATGGTCACACCAATAGCCTTGAGAAGTTAGAGAATGATGAGAGAGAGAAATGATTATCCGAAGAGGGCTAGCACCTTCCGAGGGTAATAACGGGATTTCTATAGTAATAGTTACATAGAAAACAATTTGTGACATTTTAAGGGTTAAAATGGTCAAGCAATAATTAATTATATTTAATTATTATATCTTAAAGTGTTAAGATTAATGAGATGAACAAAAATAACCTTTTAATAGTTAAAGGGTAAAAAGGGTAAATTTATGGGTTGTTAATGTAAACTAGTTTAGTTTACATGGGCCCTTGAATAATATTGATTATTCAAAGGGTAGCATATTAAATTCGTGGGGTCCCTTTATAAAATAAGATTTTATTGGGCTTGGAAGTGAAAAATAAATAATTGCAAAATAGCCCAAGTATATATAAGTGCAAAAGGTTGCATTTTTGTTCATTATTCACTTGTTCACTCAAACACAAACTAAAAGCTCTCTCTCCCTAGCCACGGCCACTCTCTAATCCTCTCAAGGTGGTGTTAAAGTGTGGAGGTTTCATCATTTTGAAGCTAATCTTCATCAATCCAAAGCAAAGGAGTAGGTATAATCTCATATCCAAGCTTTGCATGTAAACCGTTTTCTTTTTTTAATCCATGCTTTCATTCTCCATCTCCACCACTCTTCATGCATGCTGGTTCTTTCATGACTGACATACAAGCCTCTGGCAATCTAATTTGTGGAGCGGACCGCACGTCAGAACTCCGTGCGCAAAGCCCAAAGGACTTAAATAAGCATGCCCCATTCAGACGGCCATAACTTTTTATCCGGGAAGAGTTACGGGGCCTGTAAGATACCATTGGAAAGCTCATTCAGACACCGTCAAAAGCTCATCGACGTCGACTAACATACAAGCCTCTGGCAATCTAATTCATGGAGCGGGCCGAACGTCAGAGGTCCGTGCGTAAAGCCCAAAGGGCTTAAATAAGCATGCCCCATTCAGACGGCCATAACTTTTTATCCGGGAAGAGTTACGGGGCTTGTAAGATACCGTTGGAAAGCTCATTCAGAGCCCGTCAGAACCCCATCAGCGTCGACTTACATACAAGCCTCTGGCATTCTAATTCATGGAGCGGGCTGAACCTTAGAAGTCTGTGCGTAAAGCCCAAAAGGCTTAAATGAGCATGTCCCATTCAGACGGCCATAACTTTCTTTCTGGGAAGAGTTACGGGGCTTGTAAGATACTGTTGGAAAGCTCATTCAGAGCCCGTCGACTTAGACTGATGTAGGATGTCTGACGGACGAATCACAGAGCAGCTCAAACGTCAGAACTCCGTACATAAAGCCCAAAGGGCTTAAATGAGCATGTCGCATACAGACGGCCATAACTTTTTATCCGGGAAGAGTTACGGGGCCTGTAAGATACCGTTGGAAAGCTCATTCAGAGCCCGTCAGAAGTCCATTAGCGTCGACTGATATACAAGCCTCTAGTAGTCAAATTCGTGGAGCGGACTGAACATCAGAAGTCCGTGCGTAAAGCCCAAAGGGCTTAAATGAGGATGTCACATTCAGACGGCCATAACTTTCTTTCCGGGAAGAGTTACGGGGCCTGTAAGATACCGTTAGAAAGCTCATTCAGAGCCCGTCGGAAGCCCATCAGCGTCGATAGACATACAAGCCTCTGGCAGTCTAATTCGTGGAGCGGGCCGAACGTCAGAAGTCCGTACGTAAAGCCCAAAGGGCTTAAATGAGCATGGCCCATTCAGACGGCCATAACTTTCTTTCCAGGAAGAGTTACAGGGCCAATAGGATACCGTTTGAAAGCTCATTAAGAGTCCATCGACTTAGACTGATGCAAGATGTCTGAAGGACGAATTCATGAAGTGGGCCAAACGTCAGAACTCCAAAAGTAAAGCCCAAAGGGCTTTAATGAGCATGCCCCATTCAGGTGGCCATAACTCTTTATCCGAGAAGAGTTGCGGGGCCTGTAAGATACCGTTGGAAAGAATATACAGAGCCCATCGACTTAGACTGATGCAGGATCTCTGACGGTTGAATTCACGGAGGGGGCCGAACGTCAGAACTCCGTGCGTAAAGCTTAAGGGGCTTAAATGAGCATGCCCCATTCAGACGACATTAACTTTTTATCCGGGAAGAAGTACGTGGCGTGTAAGATACCGATGGAAATCTCATTCAGAGCCCGTCAGAAGCCCATCAGCATCGACGAACATACAAGCCTCTGGCAGTCTAATTCCTGGAGCGGGTCAAACGTCAAAAATTCGTGCGTAAAGCCCAAAGGGCTTAAATGAGCATGTCTCATTCAGACGGCCATAACTTTCTTTTCGGGAAGAGTTACGGGGCCTGTAAGATACCGTTGGAAAGCTCATTCAGAGTCGGTCGACTTAGACTAATGCAGAATGTCTGACGGACGAATTCATGGAATAGGCAGAAAGTCAGAACTCCATGCGTAAAGCCCAAAGGGTTTAAATGAGCATGCCCCATTCAGATGACCATAACTTTTTATCCGGGAAGAGTTACTGGGCCTATAAGATACCGTTGGAAAACTCATTCAGAGCCCGTAAGAAGCCCATCGGTGTTGACTAACATACAAGCCTTTGGCAGTCTAATTCGTGGAGCGGGCCGAACGTCAGAAGTCCGTGCGTAAAGCCCAAAGGGCTTAAATGAGCATGTCCCATTCAGACGGCCATAACTTTCTTTCCGGGGAGAGTTACGAGGCCAATAGGATACCGTTGGAAACCTCTTTAAGAGCCCGTCGATCTGGACTGAAGCAAGATGTCTGAAGGATGAATTTATGAAGTGGGTCGAGCGTCAGAACTCCGTGCGTAAAGCCCAAATGGCTTAAATGAGCATGCCCCATTCAGACGGCCATAACGTTTTATCCGGGAAGAGTTACGGGGCCTGTAAGATACTGTTGGAAAACTCATTCAGAGCCCGTCAGAAGTCCATCAGAATTAACTAACATAAAACCCTCTGGCAGTCTAATTCATGGGGCGGCCCAAACGTCAGAAGTCCATGCGTAAAGCCCAAAGAGCTTAAACGAGCACGTCCCATTCAGAGGGTCGTAACTTTCTTTTCGGGAAGAGTTACGGGGCCTGTAGGATACCGTTGGAAAGCTCATTCAGAGCCCGTCAACTTAGACTAATGCAAGATGTCTGACGGATGAATTCATAGAGCGGGATGAACGTCAGAACTCCGTGCGTAAAGCCCAAAGGGCTTAAATGAGCATGCCCCATTCAGACGGCCATAACGTTTTATTCGGGAAGAGTTACAGGGCCTGTAACATACGGTTGGAAAGCTCATTCAGAGCCCGTCAGAAGCCCATCAGCGTTGACTGACATACAAGCCTTTGGCAGTCTAATTCGTGGAGCGGGCCAAACGTCAGAAGTCCGTGCGTAAAGCCCAAAGGGGTTAAATGAGCACGTCCCATTCAAACGGCCATAACTTTCTTTCCGGGAAGAGTTACAGGGCCGATAAGATATCGTTGGAATTCTCATTTAGAGCCTGTCGACTTAGACTGATGCAGGACATCTAACAGACAAAGTCATTGAGCGGGCCGAACGTCAAAACTCCGTGCGTGGAGACCAAGGGGCTTAAATGAGCATACCTCATTCAGACGGCCATAACTTTTTATACGGGAAGAGCTTCGGGGCTCGTAAGATACCTTTGGAAAGCTCATTCAGAGCCCGTCAGAAACCCATCAGCGTCGACTGACATACAAGCCTCTGGCAGTCTAATTCATGGAGGGGGTCGAACGTCAGAAGTCCATGCGTAAAGCCCAAAGGGCTTAAATGAGCATGACCCATTTAGACGGCCATAACTTTCTTTTCGGAAAGAGTTATAGGGCCTCTAGGACACCGTTGGAAAACTCATTCAGAGCTCGTCGACTTAGACTGATGCAGGATGTCTGACAGACGAACTCATGGAGCAGGTCGAATGTCAGAATTCCGTGCGTAAAGCCCAAAGGACTTAAATGAGCATGCCCCATTCAGACAGCCATAACGTTTTATCCGGGAAGAGTTACAGGGCCTATAAGGTACCGTTGGAAAGCTCATTCAGAGACCGTTAGAAGCCCAATAGCGTTCACTGAAATACAAGCCTCTGGCAGTCTATTTCGTGGAGCGGGCCAAACGTCAGAAGTCCTTGCGTAAAGCCCAAAGGACTTAAATGAGTATGTCCCATTCAAACGACCATAACTTTCTTTCCGGGAAGAGTTACGGGGCCAGTAAGATATCGTTGGAATGCTCATTCAGAGCCTGTCGACTTATACTGATGCAGGATATCTAACAGATGAAGTCATGGAGCGGGCCAAACGTCAGAACTCCATGCGTGGAGACCAAAGGGCTTAAATGAGCATGCCCCATTCAGACGGCCATAACTTTTTATCCGGGAAGAGTTTCGGGGCCTGTAAGATACCTTTGGAAAGCTCATTCAGAGCCCGTCAGAAACCCATTGGCGTCGACTGACATACAAGCCTCTGGCAGTCTAATTCATAGAGGGGGCCGAACGTCAAAAGTCCGTGCGTAAAGCCCAAAGGGCTTAAATGAGCATGACCCATTCAGACGGCCATAACTTTCTTTTCGGAAAGAGTTATAGGGCCTCTAGGATACCGTTGGAAAGCTCATTCAGAGCCCGTCGACTTAGACTGATGCAGGATGTCTGACAGACAAACTCATGGGGGAAGTCGAACGTCAGAACTCCGTATGTAAAGCCCAAAGGGCTTAAACGATCATGCCCTATTCATACGGCCATAACTTTTTATCCAGGAAGAGTTACGGGGCCTGTAAGATACCATTAGAAAGCTCATTCAGATCCTGTGAGAAGCCCATCCGTGTCGACTAACATACAAGCCTCTGACAGTCTAATTCGTGGAGCGAGCCGAACGTCAGAAGTCCGTGCGTAAAGCCCAAAGGGCTTAAATGAGCATGTCCCATTCAAACAGCCATAACTTTTTTTTTCGGGAAGAGTTATAGGGCCTGTAGGATACCGTTGGAGAGCTCATTCAGAACCCGTCGACTTACACTTATGCAGGATGTCTGACGGACGAACTCATGGAGCAGGCCGAACGTCAGAACTCCATGCGTAAAGCCCAAAGGGTTTAAATGAGCATGCCCCATTCAGACGGCCATAACTTTTTATCCGGGAAGACTTACAAGGCCTGTAGGATACCGTTGGAAAGCTCATTCAGAGCCCGTCAGAAGCCCATCGGTGTTGACTAACATACAAGCCTCTAGCAGTCTAATTCGTGGAGTGGGCCAAACGTCAGAACTCCGTGCGTAAAGCTCAAAGGGCTTAAATGAGCATGTCTCATTCAGACGGCCATAACATTCTTTCTGGGAAGAATTACGGGGCCTATAAGATACCGTTGGAAAGCTCATTCAGAGCATGTCAGAAGCCCATCAGTGTCGACTAACATACAAGCTTCTAGCAGTCTAATTCATGGAGTGGGCCGAATGTCAGAAGTTCGTGTGTAAAGCCCAAAGGGCTTAAATGAGCATGTCCCATTCAGACGGCCATAACTTTCTTTCTGGCAAGAGTTACGGGGCCTGTAGAATACCGTTGGAAAGCTCATTCAGAGCCCGTTGACTTAGACTGATGCAGGGTGTCTAACGGATGAATTCATGGAGTAGGCCAAACGTCAGAACTCCATGCGTAAAGCCCAAAGGGTTTCAATGAGCATGCCCCATTCAGACGGCCATAACTTTTTATCCGGGAAGAGTTACGGGGCCCGTAAGATACCGTTGGAAAGCTCATTCAAAGCCCGTCAGAATCCTATAAGCGTCGATTGACATACAAGCCTCTAGAAATCTAATTCATGAAGTGGGCCGAACGTCAGATGTCTGTGCGTAAAACCCAAAGCGCTTAAATGAGCATGTCCCATTCAGACGGCCATAACTTTCTTTCCGGGAAGAGTTACGGGACTGTAAGATACCGTTGGAAAGCCCATTCAGAGCCCGTCGACTTAGACTGATGCAGGATGTCTGACGGAAGAATTTACAGGACAGGCCGAACATCAAAACTCCGTGCGTAAAGCCAAAAGGTCTTAAATGAGCATGCCCCATTCAGACGGCCATAACTTTTTATCCGGGAAGAGTTACGGGGCCTGTAAGATACCGTTGGAAAGCTCATTCAGATCCCGTCAGACACCCATTAGCGTCGACTGACATACAAGCGTCTAGCAGTCTGATTTGTGGAGCAGGCCGAACGTTAGAAGTCCATGCGTAAAGCCCAAAGGGCTTAAATGATCATGTCCCATTCAGACGGCCATAACTTTCTTTTCGGGAAGAGTTACGGGGTCTGTAAGATACCGTTGGAAAGCTCATTCAAAGCCCGTCGACATAAACTAATGCAGGATATATGATGGACGAATTCATGGGGCGGGAAAAACGTCAGAACTTTGTGCATAAAGCCCAAAGGGCTTAAATGAGCGTGCCCGATTCAGACGGCCATAAATTTTTATTCGGGAAGAGTTACGGGGCCTGTAAGCTACCATTGGAAAGCTCATGCAGAGCCCGTCGGATGCCCATCAACGTCGACTAACATACAAGCCTTTGGCAGTCTAATTCGTGGAGCGGGCCGAACGTCATAAGTCTGTGCGTAAAGCCCAAAGGGCTTAAATGAGCATGTCCTATTCAAACGGCCATAACTTTGTTTCTGGGAAGAGTTACGGGGCCTGTAAGATACCGTTGGAAAGCTCATTTAGAGCCCATCGTCTTAGACTAATGCAAGATGTCTGACAAAGGAATTCATGGAACAGACTGAACATCAGAACTCCATGCGTAAAACCTAAAGGGCTTAAATGAGCATGCCCTATTCAGACGGCCATAACTTTTTATCTGGGAAGAGTTACGGGGCCTGCTAGATACCGTTGAAAAGCTCATTCAGAGCCCGTCAGAAGTGTATCAACGTCGGCTAACATGCAAGCCTCTAGTAGTCTAATTCATGGAGCAGACCAAACGTCAGAAGTCCGTTCGTAAAGGCCAAAGGGTTTAAATAAGCATGTCCCATTCAGACGGCCATAACTTTCATTCCGGGAAGAGTTACGGGGCCTGTAAAATGCCGTTGGAAAGCTCATTCAGACCCGTCAACTTAGATTGATGCAGGATGTCTGGCAGTCTAATTCATGGAGCAGACCGAACGTCAGATGTTCGTGCGTAAAGCCCAAAGGGCTTAAATGAGCATGTCCCATTCAGAGGGCCATAACCTTCTTTCCGGAAAGAGTTACAGGGCCTGTAAGATACCGTTGCAAAGCTCAATTAGAGCCTGTCGACTTAGATTGATGCAGGATGTCTGACGGAAGAATTTATAGAGCAGGCCGAATGTTAGAACTCCGTGCGTAAAGCCCAAAGGGCTTAAATGAGCATGCCTCATTCAGACGGCCATAACTTTTTATCCGGGAAGATTTACGGGGCCTGTAAGAAACCGTTGGAAAGCTCATTGAGAGCCCGTCAGAAGACCATCGGCGTTGACTGGCATACAAGCCTTTGGTAGTCTAATTCGTGGAGCAGGCCGAATGTCAAAAGTTCGTGCGTAAAGCCCAAAGGGCTTAAATGAGCATGTCCCATTCAGACGGCCATAACTTTCTTTCCGAGAAGAGTTACGGGGCATGTAAGATACCGTTCGAAAGCTCATCAGAGCCCGTCGACTTAGACTGATGCAAGATGTTTGACGAAAAAATTCATAGAATGGGTCAATGTCAGAACTCAATGCGTAAAGCCCAAGGAGCTTAAATGAGCATGCCCCATTCAGACGGCCATAACTTTTTATCCGAAAAGAATTACGGGGCCTGTAAGATACCGTTGGAAAGCCCATTCAAAGTCCGTCAGAATCCCATCGGTATCGACTGACATACAAGCCTCTGGCAGTCTAATTCATGGAGGAGGCCGAACATCAGAAGTCTACGCGTAAAGCCCAAAGGGCTTAAATGAGCATGTCCGATTCAGACGGCCATAACTTTCTTTCCGGGAAGAGTTACGGGGCCTGTAAGATACCGTTGGAAAGATCATTCAGAGCCCGTCGATTTACACTAATGCAGGATGTCTGACGGATGAATTAATAGAGTGACTCGAACGTCAGAACTCCATGCGTAAAGCCCAAAGGGCTTAAATGAGCATGCCCCATTCAGACGGCCATAACGTTTTATCTGGGAAGAGTTACGGGGCCTGTAAGATACCGTTGGAAAGCTCATTCAGAGCCCGTCAGAAGCCCATTAGCTTTGACTGACATACAAGCCTTTGGCAGTCTAATTCATGGAGCGGGCCAAACCTACAAAGTTCGTACGTAAAGCCCAAAGGGCTTAAATGAGCATGTCCCATTCAAACGGCCATAACTTTCTTTCCGGGAAGAGTTACGGGGCCAGTAAGATATCGTTGGAATGCTCATTCAGAGCCTATCGACTTAGACTGATGCAGGATATCTAACAGACGAATTCATGGAGCGGGCCGAATGTCAGAACTCCGTGCGTGGAGACCAAAGTACTTAAATGAGCATGCCCTATTCAGACGGCCATAACTTTTTATCCGGGAAGAGTTTCGGGGCCTGTAAAATACCTTTGGAAAGCTCATTCAGAGCCCGTCAGAAACCCATCGGCGACGACTGACATACAAGCCTTTGGAAGTCTAATTCATGGTGGGGGCCGAACGTCAGAAGTTCGTGCGTAAAGCCCAAAGGGCTTAAATGAGCATGACCCATTCAGACGGCCTTAACTTTCTTTTCGGAAAGAGTTATAGGGCCTCTAGGATACCGTTGGAAAGCTCATTCAAAGCCCGTTGATTTAGACTAATGCAGGATGTTTGACGGACAAATTCATAGAGCGGGCCGAATGTCAGAACTCAGTGCGTAAAGCCCAAAGAGCTTAAATGAGCATGCCCCATTCAGACGGCCATAACTTTTTATCCAGGAAGAGTTACTGGGCCTGTAAGATACCATTGGAAAGCTTATTCAAAGTCCGTCGGAAACCCATCAGCGTCGATTGACATACATGCCTCTGGCAGTCTAAATCATGGAGTGGGTCGAACGTCAGAAGTCTGTACACAAAGCCCAAAGGGCTTAAATGAGCATGTTCCATTCAGACACCATAACTTTCTTTTCGGGAAGAGTTACGGGGCCTGTAGAATACTGTTAGGAAGCTCATTCAGAGACCGTCGACTTAGACTGAAGCATGATGTCTGACGGACAAATTTATGGAGCAGGTCGAACGTCAGAACTCCGTGCGTAAATCCCAAAGGGCTTAAATGAGCATACCCCATTCAGACGACCATAACTTTTTATCCGGGAAGAGTTACGGGGCCTGTAAGATACCGTTGGAAAGCTCATTCAGAGCCCGTCCGAAGCCCATCAGCGTCAACTAACATACAAGCCTCTGGCAGTCTAATTCACGGAGCGGGCCGAACGTAAGAAGTCCGTGCGTAAAGCCCAAAGGGCTTAAATGAGCATGCCCCATTCAGACGGCCATAACCTTTTATCCAGGAAAAGTTACGGGGCCTATAAGATACCGTTGGAAAGCTCATTCAGAGCCAGTCAGAAGCCCATCAGTGTCGACTGACATACAAGCCTCTGGCAATCTAATTCGAGGAGCGGGCCGAACGTAAGAAGTCCGTGCGTAAAGCCCAAAGGGCTTAAATGAGCAAGTCCCATTCAGACGGCCATAACTTTTTATTCGGGAAGAGTTACGGGGCCTGTAAGATACCGTTAGAAAGCTCATTCAGTGCCCGTCGACCTAGATTGATACAGGATGTCTGACAGACGAATTCATGTTATGACCCGAACGTCAGAACTCTGTGCGTAAAGCCCAAAGGTCTTAAATGAGCATGCCCCATTCAGACGGCCATAACTTTTTATCCGGGAAGAGTTCGGGGCCTGTAAGATACCATTAGAAAGCTCATTCAGAGCCCGTCAGAAGGCCCTCAGCGTCAACTAACATACAAGTCTCTTGCAATCTAATTAGTGGAGCGGGCCGAACGTCAGAAGTCTGTGCGTAAAGCCCAAAGGGCTTAAATGAGCATGTCCCATTCAGACGGCCATAACTTTCTTTCCGGGAAGAGTTACGGGGCCTGTGGGATACCGTTGGAAAGCTCATTCAGAGCCCGTCGACTATACTAATGTAGGATGTCTGACGAACGAATTCATGGAGGGGGCCGAATGTCAGAACTCCATGCGTAAAGCCCAAAGGGCTTAAATGAGCATGCCTCATTCAGACGGCCATAACTTTTTATCTGGGAAGAGTTACGGGGCCTATACGATACCGTTGGAAAGCTCATTCAGAGCCCGTCAACATATAATGATGCAGGATATCTGATGAACAAATTCATGGAGCGGGCCGAACGTCAGAACTCTGTGCGTAAAGCCCAAAGGGCTTAAATGAGCATGCCCCATTTAGACGGCCATAACCTTTTATCCGAGAAGAGTTACGGGGCTTGTAAGATACCGTTGGAAAGCTCATTCAGAGCCCATCAGAAGCCCATCGATGTCGACTAACATAAAAGCCTCTGGCAGTCTAATTCACGGAGCAGGCCGAACATAAGAAGTCCGTGCGTAAAACCCAAAGGGCTTAAATGAGCATGTCCCATTCAGACGGCCATAACTTTCTTTCCGGGAAGATTTACGGGGCCTGTAGGATACCGTTGGAAAGCTCATTCAGAGCTCGTCGAGTTAGATTGATGCAGGATGTCTGAAGGACGAATTCATGGAGCGACCCGAATGTCAGAACTCCATGCGTAAGGCCCGAAGGGCTTAAATGAGCATGCCCCATTCAGACAATCATAACTTTTTATCCGGGAAGAGTTACGGGGCCTGTAAGATATCGTTGGAAAGCTCATTTAGAGCCTGTCGATGTGGCAACCTGCTTTAGCTGGTTGGAGGTCATTTTCAAGGTCAAAATCCACCATTTTCTAATGATTCGGGGCTGTTTTTGTTATTTGCACATTTTTTTCCTATTTTATTTCGGATTTTCCTTTTTTAATTGATTTAGTTTATTTTCCTTTTGTTATTAGGATTCTTGTTAGCATTGGTTGTCACCCTATATAAACTGATTTTTCATTTTGGAAACAATTCAATGCATTATTCAAATTTTTCTTCAGATTTCACAATTTAAGTTTCTAGATTGAGACTTGTTTATTAGTTGTAAAGGTGTAAAGGTGTGGTCAAGTGCTACCCTTGTTTATTCATGCTAGCTCGCTGCTTCAGAAACCGCCTTTTCACGGCAGCATCCTTCTCAATAAGCTTTTTATGAAAGTGTGGTTGAAGTTCACAGTCTTTCCTTTGTTATCTGTTAAACGACCATCACCCAAAACCTGAAGCATAACATTCTACACAATAGGATGAGCCTTCACCATCTCATCAAGGAGAACCACACTATGAGGCTTCTTATATACAGCTTCAGTCAGTTGACCATCGTCTTCGTAGCCCCTATAGCCCGGAGGCGAGCGCAAGAACTTTGAAACTGTATGTCTCTCCATATATTCACTCATGTCTGTCCTGATTAAGGATTTTTTTTACCCAAAATATTCAACTGCCAAGGCTTTTGCAAGTTCTGTTTTTCCAACGCCATTAGAACCAGCAAATAAAAAGCTTGATAAAGGTTGGCTCAGGTCTCTAATTCCCACTTTAGCTTTACGCACGGCGCGGCTGACGCCCTCAACAGCTTCTAGCTGCCCAATTATATTCCTCTGCAGAGAGCCTTTTCCATTCCCAAAAGTCGCTGAGATTTTGCAACTGAAAGTTTCTCCGTGTTAATTCCGAATATGGATTTCTGGTGGATGAATTTCGCGTGCGTAAAAGCGTAATATGCAAGTAAAATATTTGGATGAAACCTATTAAACTTTCTTATATTTATTCAATTGATTACGGGAACTGCATTAAATTAGTACTGCACCAATATTTTGCCATTTGAATCAACATGTATTGTCACTGAATCGCCCTGTTTAATGCTTCCATTCAATATCCTCTCTGCCAAATTGTCCTCCAAGAGGCTCCCAATTGCCCTTCTCAAAGGCCTCGCTCCATAGCTGGGATTATAACCTTCTTTCACAATTTCTTCCTTGAATCTCTCTGTGACTTCAACCTTTATGTTCTTTTCTTTCAGTCTTTCGTACACTTGTTTCAGCATGATCTCCACGATTTCTTTCAGCTGCGAGTTACTCAATGGCCTGAAAACAATCACTTCATCAATCCTGTTCAAGAACTCTGGCTTGAAATTCTTTTTCAGTTACTCTGCAACTTTCATCTCCACATGGTCGAACCCCAGATGACTTTTCTTGAAAATCAAATTACCACCGATATTTGAGGTCATTATTATAATGGTGTTTTTGAAGTCCACGGTCTGCCCTTTGTTATCTGTTAAACGACCACCATCTAAAACCTGAAGCATAATATTCAATACATCACAATGAGCCTTCTCAATCTCATCGAAGAGGGTCAAACTGTGAGGCCGGTGGCGTACAGCTTCTGTAAGTTGGCCACCATTTACAGAGCCAACATAACCCGGAGGCGAACCAAAAAACTTGGAAACAGTATGTCTCTCCATGTACTCGCTCATGTCGATTCTTATCATGGCGTCTTTCGACCCAAAATATTCGACTGCTAAAGCTTTTGCAAGTTCTGTTTTTCCAACCCCAATAGGACCAGTGAATAAGAAGCTTGATATCGGGCGACTTGGGTCTCTGATTCCCACTCTTGCTCTACGGATGGCACGGCTTATAGCTTCAACAGCTTCGGCCTGACCAATAATGTGCTTCTGCAAAGTCTTTTCCATTTGCAAAAGCTGGTGAGATTCTTCACTGGAAATTTTCTCCGCTGGAATTCCGGTCCAGGTAGAGACCATCTCCTTTATATTATCTTCAGTTATCAACATTTTTGTTCCTAGTGATCCCTTTGTTTGATGTATAACCAATTTGGCGCCAGCTTCATCAATCAAGTCTATCAATTTGTCGGGATTAAACCGATCACTGGATCACATTTAATACACAAGTTATTACAAGATCATTATATACACACACAATTAGAGCAACAAAATTCTAAGGGACCTGACCTGATATACTGATGCGAAAGCTGAGCGGCTGCTGCTAAAGCGTTCGATGTGTATTTAACATTGTGATGAGATTCATATTTTGAGCACAAACCTAGCAGAATCTCAATTGTCCCAGCCACTGATGGTTCAGGCACTAAAACCTGCTGAAACCGCCTTTTCAAGGCAGCATCCTTCTCAATATACTTCTTGTATTCATCAAATGTTGTGGCACCAATGCACTACACCAAGCAAATTGCAAATTATAATGATATTTAAAAACGAATTGAGAATCATATTCAATTAATTCACCCTTAATTCTCCTCTTGCAAGGGCAGGTTTCATTATGTCAGCAGCATCTACTGCTTGTCCTCAAGAACCAGCACCTATAAGAGTGTGCACCTCGTCAATGAAGAGGATGATGGATCCTTCACTCAGTTTTACTTCATCTATCAATTTCGTCAACCTCTCCTCATATTCTCCTCGATTCGATGCCCCAGCTATAAGCCGCCCCATGTCCAAGGGATATATCTGAAATTCAGGAATATTCACACAAAAGACTAAAATCTTTTAAACATTAATTATTGTGTAGAATTAAGCTTCTTTCTCTGGAGTTTAACTGGAGAAGTATTATTTGTAATCCTCTGTGCTAAGCCTTCAACGATTACAGTTTTTCCAACACCAGGATCGCCAATAAGGCATGGGTTATTCTTCCTTCTTTTACACAGTATTTGGATGACACGTTCAAGTTCCTGTTGCCTTCCGATGAGAGGATCCAACTTGCCCTAAACAAGAAATCATATTTCTATCAGCCAGAGACCAGGAGAGAACACCATTAAATTATTGAAGACTAGGCAATGAAGGATCAATTAATTTACCTCTTTTGCCATTTTGTTTAAGTCTGTAGCATATTTGTTTAGCATTTCCAGCTGAACAGGACCTTGTTTCTCAAGTTTCTCCATTTGACTCACTACCTAGTTATAGTTTTATTTTATGGAATTATATTGTTACAAGAGTATGCATATTTCCTGTTTTATACTGAAATGTATGCATCCAATTTCTCAGGCATATTACAAAATCCAATGCACATCATCAGATGCTTTAATTTAATTAACTCGTTATTATGACTCCCATCCTTCCCTCTCTCTGTTGGTTATCAAATTGAGGGTACGGCTTCCAAAGAGTCCAAGACCATAATACTTCTCAGATTCATTTACATATTTTTATGCATGTATTTACTGCTAATCATGTTTTCTTCTTCTCCAAGTGCTGTCCCCTGGTCTTCTTAAACTGTTTAAAAGTCCCAAAAATAGCAGTTTTCATCGTGATCCTACCTTACGCAGATCGGTTTACGTGCAGTTCAGGGAGTGTATTGAATACTTCATCAACTGGGGTCACTGATAATTTGTCTCCCTAAATTCCATCCGAATGTGGCATCGTCTTATGCCTAACTGTTTGAGTATATAATTGATGCGTGGATCTATTGGTATCCCACCTCACTTTTTAATAAATTTCATAATAACAAATTTATCTTTATTTTAATTTCCTCTTCTTTATAAATACTTTTAACACCCATTATTATCTCATAAGCTTTAATTTTTTAATGTTATTCAAATCATTCTTAGAACGAAATGATAGTTTCATGAATGAAGAATATTTAAAGTGGGATATATCAAATTACAAGCAAAACAAAATTATAAATTTTTAATTGATTCACATATAAATTTATTATTATGTTATTGAGATTATTTGTAAGGATTTTTTTTAGCTTTAATTTTTTCTAAATTTTTAATTTAATTATCTAAAATTTTATTTTAGAAATATAGATAGTGAGGATTATATAGCATAAGTTAAAAAAAAAAAAAAAAATGTTAACTCTTTTAAAATATATAAACTGAAAAAATAGAATGTAAAGTATTTATAGAGTAGCCTAAGAGATGATTAGTTCTTTAATTCACTAGTGAGATGTCAATAGCTTCATCAACCTTACCCATTAGGCCACGTGTTTGTTTCATTCATCCTCCAAGCCAATTGAAATCGACCGAGATTTCAACCTGCAAAGTTATTTTCTGATTTAATATTGTTAGCGGACTGGTATCAGCCTTGGATTATGATCCAATTGTTGATCCCAAAGCACATTTCAGGCCAGTCCATTTTCTAAACAGTATTAATCTTGTTTTAAGAAGATGAATTGTACCTAATAAACAAAGAAAGGAGAGATCAGAAATGCTTAGGGGATCAGTGATGACATTTAACACTATCTTCTCTTAGATTGTGTAAATTGTAATTAGATCACAATACTCATTACAAGTTTAATATAAACCTAAATAAAACCTCCAACTAAATAGATACTAGATATTTATCGGTGGTTAAAAAAGTTTGTTCCCTTCATTGATTTATTAGGTTTAAAATTCTAATCACTTTAAGACCATCTAACACATTTATAGTTTACCCTAAAAGGTAGATATTCAATGAATCTTAAAGATTAGTTAAAGGTGCATACAAGAGAAGTGCTACCCTTACAAAGACAAATACAAAAGGGGCATACAAAGACAATTACCATCCTTGATCTTCATGATTCTCTCTCTCTCTCTCTCTCTCTCTCTCTCTCCGCTCTTTTTTTTTTTTTTCTTCTCTCTCACCTCACTTTGTAGCTAGGGATGAGCTGAGTCGAGTAGTGGCTGGCTCGAATGTATTAGGATGAGGCTCGAGCTCGACGAGCTCTGGCGCACGAGCTCGAGCTCGGCTCGTTTAAAAAAATAAACGGCTCGAGCTCGGCTCGGCTCAGCTATTTATAAGGATTTAAGAAAACGACGTCGTTTTGAACCCACCTACTTCTTCTTCCATCACCCCTCCCACTAACTTCTCAGTCGAATCTACTGAGACCAAAATCCAACGCCTCATCTCCACCCAGTCATAATCTTAAGTCGATCTTCCTGATGCATGTGCCACGTCATGAGGAAACTACTCACCACCATCGGAGTTCACCCCACCGTCATTGAACTCGTGAGATCTCAGCTTTACCTCCGACCTCCTCTCATGCGGCACCTACGTCAGTGGCCTTGACTCTCTCTCTGTTTTCGGCCGAATGAATGACTTTATTTCAGATTTTAGGGCAAATATGAACACGCGAGCTAAAACCTTACTGATCAATCTCACAAGCTCTCCTACTCGAATGACGTCTCGAGTGATTCGAACAGCTCGCGAACAATTCGAATTGAGCCCGAAAAGCTCGACATTTTTCATGAGCTTGAAGTTGAGCTCGAACTCGTGAACTACTCGTTCTCCAACGAGTCGAGTCTGAGCTCGTCAAATCCGAGTAGCTCACAAGCTACTCGGTTCGACTGCACCCCTATTTGTAGCCCTCTTTGTATAGGCCTTTGTAATGATAGTATTTTTCTATATGTAAATTAGTCTGAACACCCATATCATAGAAAATAAAAATAAAAAGATATTCATTGGAGAGTGTCACGGACAATAGGGATTTGCCTGCTTATCTGTGCCTCATAAATTAACCACTTTCAACAATAATGCACAATTAAGCAAGCATCATATATCAAATGCATTATATTTTTCTAATAAAAAAAAATTAACTCGTATTAATTTAAATAAAAATGGTGTAAACGTAAACATGGGCTCCCGGGAACTACATCACAGGATCTAATTTGTTTTCTATAATGTAATGATTTTTATGGTACTACGTTTGGAACGCTAATATTTCGAAGTTAAATAAAATTATAATTAAAAGGTTAAGCATAAGCTCCAGTGCTCGACATACACGGCATGATGTGGATCTAACAAGTCAACCATTAAATTAATGATATTTGGACACATGTCACATGATTCAAAAATCGAACTATCAGTACAAGTACAATACCATATATAATATGATAGTTTAAATCATATACATTGAGCATTATTTAAATCAAAATCCAAGAGGTTCCGTTACATTATGATCTGAATTAGAATTAATCACAGAAAAAGTGAACATTATTTAGTGGAAGAGCATTGATTGGATTTGTCGAAGGAGCAGAACCTGCACAGAAGCACATGGATCCACATGGAGCCATTTAAAAGAAGATCAAAAACCGATCACACGTATGCAAACTCAACTATACAACACTTAAATTATTTTCCTCCTAAAGTGAACACACAAACCCTAATTATATTATACACTGCTTAAACACTTTTTATAATAAACCCACATAATCTCGTTTTAACAGACATTAATCAAACAATCCAGCTCGTTAGATTATTGAGTTGTCTCTGGGTTGTCTCCGCAGTCTCAATAAGATGACAACCTTGTTATTATTTCTTTTTTTTCTTTACTTTACATGATTTAGTGTTATGTTATGTGCTTAATGTTATTTTATTCTGGCTGTCTCTTTTCGTGCCTTTGTTTTTGCATTTTATTGGTTAGGCAAGCTACCGTTGACACCAACAGCGCTCAGACCAGTGGGACCCCGGACCCTCCACTCTACTCTCTTTAAACTTAACCCATTCGTTTGTTAATTAATGTTGATTTAATTAATTAACACTGATTAATTAATCTACTACGTAAGGTATTTGAATATTATATGATGAGATGACAGATTACTTTATGCTTATATACATATATATGAGACAAAAAGATGATAGTAACTCATCCATTGTAGATAGTAATTAAGGGAAGATTAAACTAAAATCATGTTTAGATTAGCATTTTATCTATACCTATGAGATATATAACACTAATGAGATTTCATCGATAACATACGATACATTTGTTTTATTTATTGTGGTGTGGTAAATTCATTCAGCATGGATTTACACAATGTGTCCCAGAGTTATGTTAAAATCTAGGTTGTATGTCATTCTATTCTATGAAAGAGTTGTTTCATTTGTAAGTCTATCAAAGATTACTTCTCAATAATTCTCAAAGATGTGTTGTCAATCAGACTATGTGTCACTCTATGTGAGGATTACTCCATGTGTAAGTCTACCATTGTAACACTATATAAATTTACTTTTACCTTGATTGAGGGAGGCTTATTCATAACTTGCGCAAGCCACACTTAAATACAAAGAAAACAATGTAAAAAATAGTGGACATAAGATTTACACCAAGCATTTGAACCACTTAATTTTTTTTTTTCTTGTGTTATTGTTGTACTTTCATTTTGTTCATTAATCCAGCATCAATATCATGAGTTTAATACAAACTCATGAGTAAATTCCACCACGGATCATATGTACTTCTTAGGGGGTGTTTGTCTAAACTTATAAGCTGATCAAACTAGCTTATAAGTTCTAAAATTAAGCTAACATGTTTGTTTATAACTTTTTTGAACTTATAAGTTGAGCTTATAAGCCAAAAAAAATAAGTTGGGGGAAGATACTTTTTTTTTTTTTTGTTTATAAGTACTCTGTTTATAAGCTAGTTTAACCAAATATATTACTACATTATCTTTATTTAATTTTAAAATTTCATAGTATACCCTTGTTTAATGTAATACCCTTTTTAGTCATTTTATAATAAAATGTACTTATAAGCCATATTTTACCAAACATGTCAACTACTTATCAGTCACTTATAAGTACTTTAACCAAACACGTAGGATGCGTTTTTCTCATTATTTTTACCCATATTCCCAATCCTATTCTCCAAATATTGTTTGACACATTATTCCAGAAATATTACTATATTTTTTTAATTACTTTTAGACCCTTTAAGTTTATTAATTTCACTAAATACATCCAGAAAAAAAGTTTAAAAATTAACAAAAACACCCCTATCAACGCAGACTTGCTAGATTCTGGCAACCACCGTTGGTGGTAGCCGGAATCTATACGACGGCCTACACCACGACCAGAAATGGTTGGTAGTTCACCGATCTGAGATGGACTTTTTTGGCCTTTTTGGGTCGTCGACGGCCACTTTTGGCCGTGGATCTGGCCGAAAAAGGTCATAGCGAGGCGTTACGACATAGATCTGACCAGTCTGTGTCGTAACGCAATTTTTTGGCCAGATTCTGGCGGTGGTGGCCGAAATCTGGCACTGCGGGTGGTGGGAATGTTTTTATCATTTTATATGTTGGGGTGTTTAATTAAATTAGCAAACTTAGGGGTTTTTTTTATAAATTTTTAAATTTTATCTCGTAATACTCTCCTATTCAACTACCCAATATTATTCTCAAAATCCTATCCAAAATAATAAATCAAACGCACCCATAATTACTTAAAATTTCAAATGCTTATAAACTAAAATTAGTTTATAAATACTTGTTGCTTATAAGCTAATTTTTATAAGTTCAGATAAAAACATTATGAAGAAAATCGCATCAATATTTATTATATTAAGAAAAAGAATATTTTAGGATATCTACAAACAATGATTTTTTGTTAACAAGTCAAATTAATTAAATTTAAAAAAAAATCTGAACAGATTACATTATTATCAGTAATCACCGGTTGGCTTCAGTTGACTATTGATTGTATAATTTTAAGCCAGATTTAGATTTACTGATTTACTATTTATCCACGTTTTTCACATGGGGTTATGACGCAAAAATGCAGCAATTACAGTACATAGACGTATTAATTTTTGGTTAATTTATGGTTAAGGGTTGAAACTTGAATAATCTTGCAATGTAATTCATTCATCATGGTTCACTGCCCAGTGGCTCCTATATCTTTTGATCTAGACCGTTCACTGGTTCATATAATTATGAAGCGCATGATTAATGGTCTCTTTCTCTTCATCATCATGCACTTCTTTGTACAAAAGCAAAGAAAAAATAAAAAGAGAAATTTATTTAATGGGAAAGGAGTACTACAAGTGTAGATTAGTCTTTTTAAAAAGGTTACTTTCCCTTTAATTTTGTTCTTAATGATAATAAATAATTATATAAACTATGTGGTTGACATATATGGTCGGTCAAGCATTCTCTCTTGCGTGAGAATCCAAATCTTCTTGATAATGAATCATGATCTCTTTTCACTATATATATTATTAATTAAATAATTTTTATTATTTCATATGCTACAGCTGGCTTATACTCAAATTCATTTCATTTTCTGTAGCAAATTGATATAACTCTATATTCTTCATATTTTCGTTATAATTCAAACCCAGAAAAGAGAAAAAATATGCAGCTTTTTTTTTTTTTTTTTTTTAATGACCGGGGATGTCTAGACTAATTTACGTATACTTCAACTAATCTTTTAGGACTCTAAAACTATTGGTCGGATAAAAACTCTAGTTGTTATTTCTATTAATAATCAAGGGGTGATTCGAACTCAAAACCTCTTACGTACTACATCTAAGAGTCTTTTTTGAACCATTCGACCATCCAGGAGTGGTTAATAAAAAAAAGTTATGCAGCATTAGTCAAAGATTAACGAAGTTAAATGAACCGTTACATAATGTTGCATATTCCAGGTATAAAGTAAAAGTATATACTTTATGAATTTATTTTTTGACTTATGTAATATGCACCTCATATAAATGTAATGATAAATAAGTTTGAATTCATCCCTATCCGCACAACTGTGATGCATGCAAGAAAGCAATAAATAAAATCTAAAGGCACCAATAGTGCTCCCTTTTAAAATTAAATAAAAAAACATTATGAATTTGGTATCCTGTTTCATGGTAAAGATCATTAAATAAATAAGTAGGACAGGTCATTCCTGATAGAGTCATCGTCTCTCTTTCTCTCTTATTAGTTGAGAGTGTCTTCTCTTCTGCATGGAGATTTGTGTACACAAACTGCACAACCTTTGATTACAAATTCTTTCTTAAATTTCATTGCAGATCCAGACAAGAGCTAGTTTGCTAGCTATCTCTTTCATCTCATCACAATTTATATCTCTGTGTGGTGTTTAGATATGCTGAGATCATTAGCCAGGTCATTGTCGTTGAACAACTTTTAGTTCGGCTTTCTTTCTTCTTTGGTTTAAGCTTATTCTATTTGTCTATTTGATTTATTCACTTTCTGGGTTGACTGAGACCATGTAAGTTTTTCCATTTCTTTACTGCAGAGAGTTCAAGTTTATTGCCGATGATTTGTTCACTAAGCGTGCGAGATTTCTCTCCACAGTTGGTGATCGAAGGTTAGTAATTTATTGTTTATATGAAGGGAAGCAGTCGTCTGTGTTTATATTTTTCTTGATCAGAAACAATGAATGAAGTCTCTCGGTCTCTGCAAAACAAACTCTTGAAGCTTTTACCACATGGGCATTGCCAGAAAACTGAAAGTTTTATCAAAATCATTTAGTGGTTTTAATCTAATATTTCTGATAGATATGACATTTTTTTTTTTTCAATTATATCGCCATTATTTGGTTATTCTTTTTTCAGAATTCTGATACAAAAACAAAGTTTTGATATGTAATTCGAACGTACTTACTTAGCATTTTCATTCTTGATGTTTGTTTGTTCTTTCAAAATGAAGAAGAGATCAGGAAACTAAATGTTTATCAACAGATTAAAGTGCTTCTCTTTGCAACAGTTATGATCGACTATCACAGCTGTTTTTTAAAACATTATCATGAGAAATGGTCAAACAGTTGCTTCGTTAAAGGATTAGTATTAGCTTTCACAAAATGTTTACCAACATGTTAAAGTGCTTCTCTTTTTTCTGTTTTTATGGCCACAAACACAACTAGATAGGTGCAATCAGCCACATAATTCGATACTGTTTGCTTCCTTTAACTTCCTCGAGCTAATAAATTCTGCATAAATTTAGATTGACAAGCTCAAAAACATCAAAACGTGAAATTCAAAGAACAAAACAAACAACATATGACCAAGATTAGTAATATATTTTAGTAAACAATCCGGAAATTTCTCCCTTTTGTTCCTCATTTAAACAGAGACAAACTTCCTTTGTTTATGCACGTTCTCAATCCCCAGATCTAGCAAACCAGGACTCTGAATTACTTCACAACTGTTTTCATATTAATTCAATAACAGATAGTTGGAAAAAAAATCAATGGTAGGAAAGAGAACGTTAATGCCTCGCGAAACTCAAGATCTGCAGGCTTCAGAGTTTATTTTATTTTCATTTTAGAACTATATAATATAGGATAATATTTATAAGAGTTAAAATTCAAACCTGCATTTTGTTTGATGATGAATGCGAAGGTTTGGTTCACATTCCATCACCGGCCGCCTAAAATAATCATTTGATTGGACGTTGATAAATGACTCTCTAATCATTATAAACCTTTTCATCTACTTTGTCCGTTGGCATTTTTCAAAAGAAACGACTAGTTTTGTGTCTATCTCGACCCCATGAATAATAGTATTGGTTTGTTTTGGACAGACTGGAAGGTAAAGTAGCCCTAATTACAGGAGGTGCAAGTGGGCTTGGCAAAGCAACGGCCCAAGAATTTATCAAAAATGGGGCCCAAGTCTTCATTGCAGACATTGACTCTGAAATAGGCCCAAAAGTAGCCAATGACCTGGGCCCTGCAGCCCATTTCGTCCAATGTGATGTGGCTGTTGAGTCCCATGTTGCAGAAGCTGTCGAAACAGCTATGTCTCGATACGGAAAACTTGATATCATGTACAACAACGCTGGAACAGCAGGCCGGTTGGTCCTACAGACAATCGCAGAGCTCGACTTAGAAGAATTTGACCGGGTGATGCAGGTCAACATCCGTGGCACAATGGCCGGGATAAAACATGCAGCCCGAGTGATGGTTCCGATGGGCTCAGGCTCCATTCTTTGCACATCAAGCATTAGTGGGCTGATGGGTGGGCTAGGCCCACATCCATACACAGTTTCAAAATTTGCCATTTCAGGAATTGTGAAGTCAGTAGCCAGTGATCTATGCAGAACCGGAGTGAGGATCAATTGCATTTCGCCAGCTCCAATAGCCACCCCAATGGCAGTGACCAACATAGGCAAATTTTACCCAGGGGCCACAGAAGAGCAAATAATTGAAATCATCAATGGGGTTGGGGAGCTGAAGGGAGCCAAATGTGAAGAAATCGATGTGGCAAGGGCTGCTTTGTATTTGGCCTCAGATGAAGCCAAATATATAACAGGCCATAATCTTGTTGTGGATGGCGGGTTCACTTGCTTTAAAGCTCTAAACTTTCCTTCTCCTGATCAGGTTGTGTAATGTTACTGTTCTTTTTCTACAGCTTTCAAAATTACTTGGTATCTTTTTTAGGTAACCTGTGTGGTTTGAAATTTTAATGATGATATTTATCACATGAATGCCATTAATCTCAAAAGCTGTAAAGATTAGATTAAAATTCTAGGGAGATGTAAAATTTTTGTTTGATTTGGTATGACAGAGGGCGCTATTTGTAAGTTTGGTGATGAGTATAATTAAAAGTTAGTTGTATAGAATCTAAAGATTTAATTTTTGTCACGAGAGTTGCCCTGGATATTAATGACCCAACAGCCCAAGTAGCTACGACAAGCACCCATGCCCTGTTCCAGTTTGCCAAGAAAATGAGCTTGCAACGTTGCATCTGTTCCCCAATTTGTTGAAAGTGAAAAACATGTGTGATTTTTATAATCTGTAGGGACCCCAATCAAAATGACAATTTCAGTGGACTGCAAATCTACATGTACTATATGGCTAGCTGGGTGACAACTTTCACTTCCAAGGCACAGAAAATTGAGATTGATGCTTAATATTTTGAACCCAGATTAAATTTTTTTGAAGCAGTATATAAATATAACAATAATATGGTAGATAAAATATGTATGGTAATGGTCCCCTCTGTGATGTCTTTAACATCAAAACTTGTTCTTGAAAAAGAGCTTTGAGTTTGAGAGACAAAGGTAGGCATGACCACATGGAGAGGCCAGCCTCTTCACATGTCAGACTTAGCTAACAGCCAAGTTTATAATAATAATTCATCATTCATAATATAACACAACTAAACGGCGGGAACAGCCATGGAATTTGTTTGCTTCTTTCTCCTCCTCCTTCTCCTTCATTCATCACCATCCCCCACTCCACTTCTCTTCTCCCTTCTCCAACTAGTTGCATGTCTGCCACGTGTACTTGTTTATAAACTTGTTTTATGCCTAGAGTTATCACGTGAATGAAGGTAATAAAGTTGCCAAATCCAATCAGAATTTTAGATTAATTAGCCACGCAACCAGAGGATATGCATTTCAGCTCAGCTGGGTTTGATTTTTTTTTTTTTTTTTTTTTTGATAAAAACTTGGAGTTCGCAGGAATGCTAAGAGGGGAGTTAAAGTTTGAATAAGTGGACAAGTGTAAGTGTAGCTAGCTACCTTTGAATTGAAGGAGAGGGAATTGAAAAGTAATCAAAGCATTTGATTGGGTGGTAGGTGCGGTGAAAGCAAATGANTCCTATACGATCAGTCGTGCGCCATTCAGTTGATTGTCGGCGGTGGTGGCTAGCTACCATTAGTGGCTTGGGGTGGGTGGGGGTGATTTTGCTATAAATTAAAGTTTTATATGGTTGGATGTTTTAGTAAAATTTCAAATGTAGGGGGTTAAAAAAATTATTCTAAAAATAATATTATATTAATATTTATAAAGAAGGACAATTTAATAATTTATATAACATACCTACCCATTTATCCTCCCAACCAAATATATTGTTTACCAATTTATTTGAACCAATCAAACACATTTTCTAAACATTTTTAGTAGTCTTCAAGGTGATTTATCTTTTCGTTAATATAACATTCCTCTATAATAAAACATTATATAATCCAAATGTCCCCTTTATGGTACCATTGTAGTTGCAAAGTGATAGGTGATACTACACGACTATGTTTTTCACATCCATGGAACTCCTAAATTGGGTTCTTAGAACTTCATTTTTCTCCCTTTTGTTAATTAATGACCGAGTAAACCCTTCAATGACGACCCTTATATCAAACTTAAGATCTTTTTAATAATATATATAAGAATCTCTATTGTCCCATTCTACTATCAAGGCGTTTTTGGTTGTTTATCGAAGTTGTCAATTGGAATAGGTTCAGCTAACGAACTTTTTGACAGAAATGAAGTATCTTTATATTCACCTATTAATTGTTCTCATAAAAATTAATCTTTTATTTGACTAAAACTGATTCATGATAAGTTGTGTCAGGATTAGGCACATAGCCACATACACAATTGTGGGTTCAATTGAACCCACTCAATTTTTTNATAATCACAAAATTAGTCATTAGGATCTATTAAATATTTTACAAATTCAATATCGTAAGTAACACCAAAAGGTTCGAATTTAAGAAATCAATAAAATAAACAAATCTTGTTAACCATTAGGCTAACCCTTTCGAGTTGATGATTAATAAATCTCAATCTTACTTCTAATCTAAAATCTCAAATATTTAGGTTTTCTTTCTGCATTTGGAACAGTAGAAGACAATAGAGATTAAATTTTACCAGAGTTAATGTGTGGTGGAATTCCAAAGTAAACAAATTGTATCTACTTTCATAACTGTTGTTTCTCTCTCATGAATTATTTGAAATCTTACAAGATATTATGCAATTAATAGGATGCAAATCCATGAAAGCTAGGACAACGTAACATGTGTGTGACTTCATTAAATAAAAACTTTATTACTCCGTATATCATTTTTGAACTCTTTGTTTCCAACTATTCATGCCCATTATTAAATTTAAACGTGCCAAAAATAATTCTGATGGCTTGTCTCATGCTTTTATTGAAGCTATTATATCAAAAAACAAAATAATTTTCTTTGCTTCAAATTTCACTCTTATCATGCAATTACCCCCCTACCCCCCGCCCGCCCCCTCTTCTTAAAAAGAAAAAAAATGCCATATTATAAGTTATAACAGAAGATATTTTTAAAAATAAATTGAATAAAGAAGTTAACGTAACAAAACTGGAGGAAGAAGTAACCAGTAGATAACCATAGAGCGGTCTCCATTCAAACTTGGATTCTATTTCATTCTATTTGTGTTCCTGTTTCTGTCCATTTCCTCTTTCTCTTCCTCAACACCCTCTCACTTCCCCTTTTTTTTTTTCTTCTCAAATGGTTTTGGGACCAAACGGCATCGTTTGGATGGAAGGTCAAGATCAGGAACACTCGGTTCCTTGGCCCAGAACCAACACCACCATCGACGAAGCACAGCCACCGCCTAAAGTGGACGACTTAGTTATGGCTGGTGACTCTCTCTCTGGTTCCAAACCTATGCTTGACACTGACTGGTTCATCAACACCACTTTGAACCCACCACCACCTCACCAAGATTCTCTCAACGCCACCAGCATGGAAACTCACCCAGAGCTCAGAGGTTTAAACGCCTTCTCTGAAAGCAATCTTCTTCTCCAGCCTTTGGACTCGCAGGCTTTCACTCTCCTCAATCACAACAACAATAGCAGCAACAACAATCCCTTTGTGAGTGGCTTTGATTTGGGTTGTGAAGGTGGTTTTATTCAGCAGTTGAACCAGGCTCCAGGGTCCAGTTTGATGGGCTTAACGCCTCAGATTTGTACTACTCCTGACTCTGAGTTTCATGGGTTTAATCCTTTTACTTGTTTTGAAGGTTTTGACGGTTTATATTTCAACAACAACAGTAACATTAACAGGTCTAAAGTATGTTCACAGCCGACACTGTTTGAGAAGCGAGCTGCGTTGAGGCAGAGCTCTGGTAAATTGGAAAATTTAGATATATTGGGAGGGAATTTGATGGAGAGTAAGAGTAAGAAAAATGAGGAGGCCAGTATTGACATTTCGGGTTTGAATTATGAGTCTGATGAGTATACTACTAAGGTTGAGGAGAGTGTGAAAAATTGGAATGGAAATAGTAGTGTGAGTGGTGGGGATAATAAAGGGAAAAAGAAGGGTTTGCCTGCAAAAAATTTGATGGCTGAGAGGAGGAGAAGGAAGAAGCTTAATGACAGGCTTTACATGCTCAGGTCTGTTGTACCCAAGATTAGCAAGGTAATGGGTTTTGTTTAAAATGTTTTTAAAATGCATTATTAATGTTTTTTTTTTTTTGTTAGATTATGTGATTGTGTTTGTTATGTTGGCAGATGGATAGGGCTTCCATACTCGGGGATGCCATTGATTACTTGAAAGAGCTGCTTCAGAGGATCAATGATCTCCATAATGAATTAGAGTCAACACCAACTGGTTCTTTGACGTTGCCTTCTACAAGCATTCAGCCTATGACCCCAACTCCACCTACTCTTCCTTGCCGCGTCAAGGAAGAGCTATGCCCGAGTCCTAAAGGCGAACCTGCAAGGGTAATTCTATTCCAAATGTTAGCTAAATGGCTTTTATTTTGTCTTCTCTTAACTGTTCGATGCTTATATGCTCAAGGAAAATTCTGTTATAAATGGAGGTATTCTTTTTGGTATCCTAATTTAACACTTATTTAGGACATTAACATGATAATTAATGTTGATTGAAATGTCTTAATTTTGAAAATGTGTTCTTTTGTTTTTCAATGGTGTCTAGCATGCATAATATAAGTTTTCTCAATCTGGGAAACGAGCATGTTATGTGGATTTGTACTCCACCACGTTTTATCGTTTAATGGAAGTGGTTTTGTCAATCTTGTTCAGAGTTGATTTAGTAGCCTTAACAGTGTCTGCCTGCATGTGAATGTACTTGGTGAACAATGGGGTCCAAATGTTTAGTCCTTTCTATACAATGACTTGAACTGACAATGAGTGGTCACATGTTATAGAATCACAAACTTTCGGTGATTGGAGGATAAGTGATTTTGAAATTTTGATATACTGTTTAGGGATGAATATTATAAGATTAGTTAGATAAAATTACATAGACGGAGTTTATTTATCAATTGTTTGTATTTTTTATCCAGATTTGTACCATGAGATGCTGTGCATAATACATTTCTTTGGGTAGATGAATACTTGTGGTTCTTATAAATGCTTGGCTGCAGCCTCCCTATATCTATTTTTCTGTGTTTTATTTCTTGTAATTTGGTTTTGCTGAGACCTGTGCATTCAAACTACTTTATGTTGACTCTTATACTTTACATGGACTCTAAAAAAAGGTAGTTCCCATTCAACCATGTATCAACCTTGAATATAGATATGGATAGATTATCATGTTGCCCAACATGTATACTTCAGTTCATATGACATGGAATTGAAAGCAATTATTAATTGTATCTTTTTGGAGCAATTAAGCAGTCATATGACAGCATTAGGAAAGTACTAAATCATACATTTTTGATATTCTAAATTGTCTAGGTGGAGGTTAGGGTAAGGGAAGGAAGGGCTGTCAACATCCACATGTTTTGTGCCCGGAGACCAGGTCTTTTGCTCTCCACCATGAGGGCTCTAGATAACCTGGGTTTGGACATTCAGCAGGCTGTCATCAGCTGTTTCAATGGGTTTGCACTGGATGTCTTCCGAGCAGAGGTGCACTTCTTTATCATCTCCTTTTCAAAATTCTTTTTTTTGATAATAATGCATAGCTGGAAGATAATTTTTAACTAGCCTCTGACATTCAGCTCATTTAGCCGTGTTTAACATAAATCTGGGAACTGACATCTCTCAAACTCAATAATTTTGTATAAAAATTGTTCCTCAAATATGATGGAGAACATGTAAATTGTGGGTGAAAGCTTGTCTGTTGTGTTTGAACCCATATGACCACACAGAAATTATCTATATTGAACCAGTAGTTTGGATTATTCTACAGTTAATTGAATAATTGTTTACTTGGATGTTCCCTGTGAGTTTATTCTTGTATAAAGTGCTATCTCTGCATGCACTTGCATAGGTGCATTAGCATATGATTGAGGGTAATAATTTCTACTGACCTTATTGTAGAGGATTTGGTAAGTCTCGCAGATTTTGGCACGCTACATCTAGTATAATGTATAAACCTTCTCACTTTATGTTTGTTGCTCTCTCTCTCTCTCTCTCTCTCTCTCTCTCAACTTAAATTTTTGCAACTAGTGATTGTTTATACCATTGATCATCCAAGGATTTCCTTGCCCTCCTCTCTTTCATGCCCAGCCCTCTCTAAAGATCAATGATCAATTATCATTGATTAAACTGATTACAGCAAACATGGTGTAAGTATTGTTATCATGGTCTGTCAATTTTATCATCTAGAAACAGCAGTCATTTCCAATCTTTTGGTACAGCATAATAAACTGATCTGGACACTATGCGCTACAAAATCAACAATCATCACATCTACATCTCCTAGTAGCCCACCGTGGGTTTGCTTATGTTTTGTGGCCTGAGGCTTGATCATTCATGTTTTCTAATGCTTAGCATCTCAGGCTAATAATACGATCAAGAGACTGATTTTTTCTTTCTTTATCAGCAATGGAGGGAAGGCCAGGATGTGTTGCCCAAACAAATCAAATCAGTTCTTCTGGAAATGGCGGGTTTCCCTGATACAATGTAGCTCTTCTGTATTTGCAACCGTCAGTACAAGTGGAGGAACTAACTGTTGTTCTGTACCTCAAGTAGTTTGTAAATGCAATTTACTTCTCATTTCTATTCCCAGAGGTATATTATGAACAAGACCAGATTGATGTAGTTTGGAGAGACAGGTAGGTTGGTTAATCATCTTTGGTGGGTTCTATTTCGTTATCGTGCTTCAAAGGCATAGAAACTCAAGTTGTTCTTTTGAAATCATCTTTGGTGGGTTCTATTTCGTTATCGTGCTTCAAAGGCGTAGAAACTCAAGTTGTTCTTTTGAAATTTCAGTTTTTAGAATAAAATTTCCGTTTTAGTTGTTTAATTAGCATGAACAATTGTTAAAGCTTGTGAATGTTTGCATTTTCTGGAACTTTTTTTTCCTGCTAATATGTCATAATGTTCATGTAAATTATCATCTTCAAGGTTAGAATACATGTTCACTTAAGAAATCTTTCCCACTTAGTATTTTGGTAATTTAGTTCAGTGTTGTCCAATGGAGGATTTCATACCAAAAATTATCCTTATAAATGCTCATATTATACACACCATTTAATAAAATAAAATAAATTTTATGTTAAAATTTTATCCGATGGACAAACGGGTTCCTTATATATTTAGTAATGCAAACTGATGGGCCCGCCGCCCATCTATAAAGTTCGTGTTATTGAAAAAATGCAAAGCCAGTTGAAGTAAAAACAAAACGGTGTCGTTGCAATTCAAAGATTTAGGGCAAAATTTTAGTACTTACTCTCACTCTTGTATAAGAAAGTTGGTTCTCGTTTTACACTTTTACTTGCTTTCCCACGTTTTTCAACCTCTTGGCGCTTTCGCTTCTGCAGTAAGATTTTCCTTATCCTCTCTTTAACTTTTCATGCCGTGACTGTTAATTATGAACCAGGTTGTAAAAATGTACATATATATTTCTTTTTAATATTATATTCAATTAACAGTCGGAATAGTTTCTTACTTTTAGTTTAAATAAATGCTTTTCTAGATTCTATATGACTACTCTGAACCAACCATGCTTTTTCACTATCATGTTTTGGTATGTCTATTTGTAAAAACAAAGATTTGTATCTTTCCGAGCAATAAACCTTATTGTTCTTTTGCGTCTGTTCGGATTTTATGGGTTCGAAATCCAAAATCCCCTGAATGGAGAATCTCGATGCAAATCTATTTCTTACACAGACTTATGCAAGAAAAGATTGTTGTTATCATTTGCTTGCTTTTTGATGACCCATATAACTCTAATGGCTTTTTTATATTTTTACATCAAGCATAAGCAAGAATAGTAATTTAATTCAACCAATATCCTGATTGGTTAGCCTAAACAAATGACTTCAATAGCATAAAACATTTAGATTTTTTATTTCTATGTTTATTTATCTGGGACGTTCTCTTGTATTGGGTGCTGTTGTTTAAGCCAATTTATTTGAAACATGGATTTACTTCAATGATTGTTGCATATTTTAGTGATTTATGTTGAAATTCTGTTTGATGTCTTAGATACAGGGAACAAGTACAATAAGTAGGCCATGAGAAGCAAACTTCTCTTTCTTTTTGGTAGTAGTGTTTGCATGTCCTGAGACTTTTTGTTTATATTTTTAAGCAGTAACTTGTGACTTAAAGTCCTACTACATTGTGCTGAATAAGCTTGGAGTGGTTATGTTGTGTTAGCTTGAGGTTCTCCCATGATTCTTCAGCAAGCAATTTTACATTGAATGGAGAGTTCCGAAAGTGTCATAAGGAATCCCTCAAATTAGTATTTGACTTGACAGTCAGTATTTCTATCACCTTTTTGTATGCTTAATTTTGGCTAATGAGTTGCCAAATTAAAGGTGAACATTTTTCCTTGCAGGAATAGCTATGTTTTGCATTTGTTTATATTGGAGTTCAGAAATGAGCTGCCTCTAGGTTATTGCTTTCCCAGGTTTAAAACGATAAGACCACCTTTAATATGGTAAAAAAAGGACATATTGAACTGAATTGTGGTCATAATTTCAAACTATGGAGTCATGAATGCTGTAAAGGCGGAGTGATTAAAATTTTGAGACTTGTCTTGTTAGTTGACAATAATCTCTTTAAAATTGATTTCTACAAGACCATCTTTATATGGTCATTTAGATGGAATTAACCTATTAGCACTTTACAACAATTAATGAACATAACTATTCTCTTTTTTTTTTTTTTTTCCATGTTGTGTGGCCATGGTTGTTTTCTTCTTAATTTTTTTTGGTGGAGATCTTTATTACAATAATTTTTTGCTCATTAAATTTTGCAGGGTTATAATCTACTAATGTATTTTCATTTCTTGACCAGTGGGTATCATATCCTCATTGCTATTGCAAGCATATTGATTTCATTTTTAATTTTCAGATACCAATTCTGATTTGGTTTAGAAGTCTCAATCGTGGCAAGCATGCACAATGAACATAGTCAAGTTCCCAATGAGAGTTCAGAGGCTCCTGTCACGAGAATGAGTGTTGATTTTTTCCTTGACAGAATAATCAGATTAAGCGTCGATATGGATGGACTGATATATCGGTACAATGTTACTTGAATTTGCAAAAGATACACTCCCAGACAAGGAAAGCGAAGGCATCCCAAGCACATTCGGTGAAATGATGAAAATTCTTGATGGCTTGGAACTCCAAAAAAATAAAACTGATGCAGGTTTTAGTGAGTGCAATCCAAACCGAGAGCAATCTCAGACCAATCATGGTAATGAAAATCAAATTGTTGCATGTTAGTGCACTACAATCTATGCCTAAAATAAAATTATTGTGTATGAAAAATTATTAATTAGTGTTAGTAACAGGTTCTTCTAAGCGAAGCCGTGAATCGAAACGACTGCAATCAAAACACTTGCAGAAAAAGGCCCATTTAAGTGAAGCAACCTATTGAGGAAGAGCCAGAAAAGAAGAAAAAACTGTTGAGGTCACCTTGAGTGGAGATGATAAACAGCGTGTTGGCTCAACATCTGAGAAAGCAATGGTAAGTCTGCATGATTTTCGAAATAACGAAAGTGTCTACATCTACCCTCTTTTTTGTATTACTTAGGAATTAAATTTACCATTTTGGGTGCATTTGAATCGGCGGCATATAAGATAACTGAGTATATTCGTTGATTTTGCAAGATTTCGGTATTTGGTTTGCAGTAATAAAATATTACATGAATATTTTTTGCAAATAGTGTTTACTATCAATATGTGAGGGCAAATCCGATACCCTCCCCCACCCTTGGGATTAAAACACCCCTCCTCCACACCTGAGATTAAAACATTATTAGGATAATCTGATTTTTATACCTATTTACCCATAATTAAAAACCTTTCAGACACCCCAAATGTCTCCCAATAAATTACCACCCTCTTACATTAAGAAATTAGCTAAAACATCTCAGTCACAAAAAAGTTTAAAGTTAACAAAATTCCTCCAGTCACCCAAGACCGTCGTCGACAGTTACTCACCATCGTTGGTCGCTAGCGTCATCGTCGTAATGGTGCACATTGGGGGATTTAGTCGGTTGTGGGCCAACAAGGTCTTTCCTGTGTCAAGAACAACCATCTGGTCGTTTCTATGGCGTTTTATGGTCAAGATCTGGCATTTTCACGGCCATGGATTTGTGATCCATGGTCGAAAATGGCTTTGTTGGTGCACGGCCATCATATACGATCAGTCGTGCGCCATTCAGTTGATTGTCGCGGTGGTGGCTAGCTACCATTAGTGGCTTGGGGTGGGTGGGGGTGATTTTGCTATAATTAAAGTTTTTTGGGTGTTTTAGTAAAATTTCAAATGTAAGGGTTAAAATTATTCTAAAATATATTATATTAATATTTATAAAGAAGACAATTTAATAATTTTATAACATACCTACCCATTTATCCTCCAACCAAATTTATTTACCAATTTATTTGAACCAATCAAAAACTTTTCTAAACATTGTCAGTCTTCAAGGTGATTTATCTTTTGTTAATATAACATTCTTCTATAATAAACATTATATAATCCAAATGTCCCCTTTATGGTACGATTGTAGTTGCAAAGTGATAGATGATACTACACGACTATGTTTTTCACATCCATGAACTCCTAAATTGGTTCTTAGAACTTCATTTTTCTCCCTTTGTTAATTAATGACCGAGAAACCCTTCATGACGACCCTTATATCAAACTTAAGATCTTTTAATATATATCTAAGAATCTCTATTGTCCACCTCACTACAAGGCGTGGTTGGTTGTTATCGAAGTTGTCAATTGGAATAGGTTCAGCTAACGAACTTTTGACAGAAATGAAGTATCTTTAATTCACCCTATTAATTGTTCTCATAAAAATTAATCTTTTATTGACTAAAACTGATTCATGATAAGTTGTGTCAGGATTAGGCACATAGCCACATACACAATTGTGGGTTCATTTGAACCCACTCAATTTTTTAAAAAAATAAAAAAATCTTTATATATATTGATTTACAATTTTGACCCCTCAAAATTTTGAATTATTAACACTTTTCCTATTTAGATGTTTTAACCCAAATTGTAGTATAATAATTTGATAGAATAACTTTTAAATTACAATTTTTATGTTTTATTTTAGCATATATTTTATTGTAAATTTATCAATTTAAATGTATAAACCATTTACTAAAATCTGATTAGTTCTGGTGGGGAAGACAAAGATAGCCAATATTAACTCATATTATATGTGATTCTGCTTTTAAATCAGGGTTCGATGTCAAGGACAAGCGGTAAATGAGAGGAAAACAAGCTCGAGGAAAGTCCCGAATGAGTCACACCTAGGCCATGCACTGTTTGAAAAAGACATTTAAATGTGATTAGAAACTTTTCAGTAGCAGTGCCATTGCAGTAGCAGAAACTTTTAGACCACTCTTTTCTTTGTTCTGACTACTTGGCATTACTTTGTTTTTTTTTTTTTTTTTAGTCATTATGGCATTAATCTAATCGGGTAATATTTTATAACAAAGTTAAATCAATTTCTTAGGTCCAATAATTCCAACGAGTAAAAGACTTTTCCCACCCAAGGTTTGGATGATCTACATGTTCCCCACGCCTGTTTCATTAATTGGCGAATCTGAACCCTTAAATAAATAGAATCTCGTTTCTGTTAACAGTGGAAGAGCGGATTAATCAATTAACTTTAATTTGAATTAAAATGTCAACTCAACCATAGGAAAACTAGCAAAACGTGTAGATTTGGCGTGAATTAAATGTTTGTGTCTCTTCTCGTTTAACCCACCCATAACTCTATCTCTCTCTTTCTTCGTTCGCACTCTTGAGAAAACAAAGATGCAACCCTTTCACCTTCTCCTTCAAGGTCTCAACCCTTTCACCAACAACCTTAACCTAGAAAACTCGACAATACCTAAAACCTCCTCCTTCAACCGTGGACGACGAGTGGAGCAAAACCCAACAAAACCAAATAATTCTAACCCATAAACCCGACGAAGGCCTTAAACTTCCTCCTTCAATCGTGGACACGAGTGGAGCAAAACCTAACGATACTAAACAACCTTAACCCAAAAACTCAATGACAGCCCTAAACCTCCTTTTTTAATCGTGGACAAGTAACCAAAACCGACAAAAGCCCTAAACTAGAATCGTAAACGACAACCAAAACCTCCTCCATCACCCGTAGACGACTGTAGGCGTTGGCAATACAATAACCCTAAACCAGAATCGTAAATGACAACCACCTCCTTCAACCGCAGGCTATGACGATGTGGTCTGCATTTAGTGTATTGCATCACCATTTTTTTTTTAATTTTATGTCTATATCTGTGTTGGGATTTGTTGTGTGTTCGTGGTGATTGTTAGTGATTTTGTGGGTGCTCTGTGTTTGGTATGGTGATGATGGTGGCAGGATATGGTAGTATGTTATGGTGGTGATGTGGTTGTCACAGTGTTAGGGTTATGTGGTGTGGTGGTGGTGGTGTTAGGGTAATGGTAAGGCAATGGTTGGTGGCTGACAAAATGATGGTATGGTGGTGTACAGTGGTGGTGATGTTGGTGATTTTGTTGGTAGATTAGGGTTACCGTTGGTGGTAGTGTTTTGGTAGTGGTGGTGTTGGTAGTGGTTTTGGTTATTTTTAAGGGTATTTTGGTGGAAATGAGTGATTGTCTTAAAAACTGCCTACTAAATCTTGATGACCTCTGGTGTAACAATGCCACATACCTAAAATGTTTTGGTGGCATGTTTGTTTTATGTTGTGTTCATGTTAAGTTTTTTGGCTTGTTTTGGTTATGCTTTCGCTGCTACATGTTTATGTTTTTGCTGCATGTTTGGGTTTAGTTTATGCGCGTGTTGGGTTCAGTTTTTGTGCTGATGTTTGAGTTCAGTTTTTGTTGTTGCATGTTTATGTTTTTAAGGGTAGTTTGGCTGGAAACCATGATTGTCTTAAAACTGCCTAGTATCTGACAACCTCTGGTGTACAATGCCGCTACCCAGAAATCCTTTTGGGTATTTCTGTTATGATGCTGATGCATGTTAGATTTTTTGGCTTGTTGGGTTATGTTTTTATTGCTGCAAGTTTATGTTTTTGCTAAATGTTTGGTTTATGTTTTGCTGAATGTTTGAGTTCATTTTATGCTGCATGTTTAGGTTCAGTTTTTGCTACTGCATGTTTATGTTTTTAGGGTAGTTTTGGTTGGAAACCAATGATTGTCTTAAAAACTACCTAGCAGATCTTGACAACCTCTGGTGTAATAAGTGCCGCATACTTAAAATCTTTTTAGGCATGTTTGTGTTATGTTGTTACTGCTGTTTGGTTTATGTTTTGTGTTTTGTGTTTGTTTATTTAGGCTAAAACCAAAGTCGTTTGACCTTAAAATTCAAGTGTTTGGTTCTGAATAAGAGTATTGAATGTTGATTCAGAAAGATAGTTATATATGTTTTTTAAATATATGAGCATTGTGTGGTTGATGAGAATGAGGTTGTCCAATTGTACCCTGATGAAGAGTTCAAGGTTGAGGTTGAGTTACCCTTATCAAGAGCTATGTACTTATTGAATGGAGATATTATGAACTTCATTTTTCAAGAATAGGAGATTAAATGCATGAGAACAATTAGGGTTTATGTAGAAGTCAAACCATTAGAATGTGTTGAGTATAAGCTTATTAGAAGCACCTAATATGTGAGAATGATAGTGAGTCTGAATCTCCTGTGAGGCAACTGCTAATCTAGATGAAGGGTGTTGCAGATGAGTTATACCAAGTGATCTAGGTGATGATGATAGAGATAATGGTTGGGCAGGAGGGAACTGGTGCTGAGGAGAGGAATGAACACGGTGCTTAAGATGGGCAGAGAAGTGGTGGGGTAGAAGAGAATCAAAGTGGTTAGGTTAAAAGGCAGGGGGAAGGGGGGGGGGGGGGGGGGGGGGGGGGGGAATTTATCTGAATACCAAGAGGACAGTGAGAATGTAGTCAGGTCATGGTCTAGTAAGGATGATGATTTAGCAAGAATATGAAGAGTCATAGTTTCATATGGGCTGTAGGAAAATCCAATTCAAAGTTGGTCAGTGTTTGAAGGAGTTTATTATTTTAGAAGGTGTTTCAGGATTGCTTAATTTAGAAGGGTTTGTTGTGGATAAGATACACAATGAGAAAATAAGATTTAAGGCAAAATGTAAACAACCTGGTTGTCCTTTTCATATATACGCTACTCTGATGACTGATAAAATATCTTATCAAATTAGGAAGTATATAGAAACACATACTTGCTTGAGGGTTTACAATAATCCTGGTGCAACAAGTACTTGGGTGGCTGAGAAAATTGGAGACTTTATCATATCACAAAAGGGATTATCAATTAAGCTTTTGCATGAGGAGTTGAGCAGGAAACACTATCTAGATTTGTCTAAACATAAACTTTATAGGGCTAATAGGCAGACAAAATGGAGGTTAGACAAGGACCATGCAGAGTCATTCTTGTGGCTATTAAAATATGATTACATTGTGAAACACACCAATCCAGGTTCTACGTATAGTGTCAAGACAATTAGTCCAGAGGGGATTCCTGAAGTTCCTAAGTTTCATAGGTGTTTCTTAGGCTTTGCAGCATAAAAGAAAGGGTTCATAGAAGGTTGTAGGCATTTCATAGGTGTGGATGGGTGTCACCTTAAAGGCTCTTATGGTGGTAAACTATTTTCAGCAGTTTCTATGGATGCTAACAGTGGCATTTTCCCATTAACAATAGGCATTTATGAGATAGAAAACAAAGATTCATGGAGATATTTTATGACTTTGTTGTATGAATTTTTAATAGGCATTGACCCTATCATTTTCATGAGTGATAGGTAGAAAGGTTTAGTGGATGCTTATATTGTTGGCCAAATGCTAGGGTTAGACATTGTGCTAGGCATGTATATGCTAACTTTAGGAAAAATTTCCCTAGGCTACAGTTGAGGAAATTGTTTTGGGTTGTTATAGGGCTGCCAATACCGTTGATTTTCAGCAGGCCATAAATGATGTTAGAGCCGTAGATGAGAATGCTCATTGGTGGATGATTGATAATGAGGTTACTAGCTGGTCAATGCATGCATTTGACCTTGAATCTAAGTCTGATCATGTTACAAATAATATGTGTGAAATTTTTAATAGCTAGTTGGGAGACAATAAAGAATTACCTATATTAAGCTTGTTAGAATTCTATAGGAAGAGGGTTATAAAAAGGATGCAAGTTAGGGCAAAATGTGGGGTTGATTTGGTCACTATTGTACCTTCTATGATACATAAGAAAATCAACAGTTTATTTGAGGATGTTATGAGTGTTGATGTTATCTAGCCAAGAAGTGAGGAGTTTGAAGTCAAGGATAACAATATTCTTCCCAATAGACGTCACATCTTAAATATACAATCTCAAACTTGTGATTGTGGAATGTGTCAGCTCTCTAGAGTCCCTTGTGTGCATTGAGTGAGTTGTCTACTTTTTAAAAGATTCACAAATATGAAAAATTTTTTTTTTTTTTTTTTTTTCTTTTATTTCTTTTTTTATTTTTTTTTCTTTTTTTTTTTTCCCTATACTTGACCCACTTAGTTAGCCTGATATTTGGAGTCGTAAGTTGTACCCACCTATCAAGCATATCAAGATTGGAAGATCTAAAAAGGCTAGAAAGATAGATGTTGAAGAACCAAGGTTGACCAGAGCTACAACATTGAGGTGTGGGTTTTTTAAAACTCTGGGACATAATAGGAGGAGTTGCCTGTAAAATCCTCTCAACGGTAAGAAGCAAAAGGTAATTTAAAGCTTTTTTTTTTTTTTTTTTTTTAATTCTGATTATTACATCCAATTTTCTGATTTGGACTCTCATATGCTGTTATGTATGTGTGTTTGCCTTTTTTAAAGAGGACAAATTTTATCGCCCTAAGCAAGTCAAGCGGGTGAACGTTCAAGTGTTTGGCAACAGTCAAAGGTAGCAGGTTAGTATTACATTTGTGCTTCAAATTCTTGTTAAATGGTTTGTTTTACAATTTTAGGGCTCTAATACATGGTTTATGATTGTTATAGGTAGTGGAGCTACTGGTCCACAAAATTAACTCACATGGAACTTGAAATGTGGAGGGTTTCCATGGTGAATGTGGTACAGCGGTTTTTGGGTGAATTTGGTGCAACAGTTTGGTGAATGTGGTGCGTCAACTTCTAGAAATGTGCAACAACTTGTAGAAATGTGCAGCAGTAGATAGACATGTGCATGTAGATAGAAATGGTCTTTCAGGTTGTTTTTGTAAAGGTTGTCACTGTTGCAGAGGGTTTTTTGATGTAATCTACATTATTACTGGCCTGTTTATGGCTTAATATATTTGTATGGAGTATTACTTTTTAATGTGATATGTTTATTGATCTTGATTATACTATATGAGTTCCAGGTGCTACAATTTTTTTATCCTCGTGATTTTTGAAAAAGTTAGACAATATGTGTTTAGGTGTGTCCAGGATGTGTATACAGAGGTTAGGTGTGTCCAAGATGTGTTTGTGGAGGTTGTATTAGGTGTGCACAGGATGTGTTTATGGAGGTTGTATTTGGTGTGTCCTAGATGTCTTTCTGGAAGTAATGGAGAAGAAGAAGTAATGAAGGAGTAGTAATGGAGAAGAAGAAGTTGAAATTTTTGAACAATTACCATTATACAATATCCTTAGACATTCATTTAAAAAACAAACTTTCAAAAAGAAAGGGGCATTATGGTATTTTCACTTAATTAAGTTATTTTTCATACAAGGTCATTATGGGTACATAAAAATAATTATGGGGGCATTCTTGGTTTTTCACATGTTCATTCAATATTTTATTATCAAATAACAAAAAGTCAAAAGCTCAAGGGTAATTTGGTAATGAGACCCTCTGCACCTGTGTTAGAGGGCAAACGTCAGTGACGTTGTTAATTTAAGGGTTCAAATTTGCAGTTACTGAAACCAGGGGTGGTGCATGCACATCATTCAAACCTTGGGTGGGAAAAAAATCTTTTACTTAATTACAACTGTAAACACATGTAAAATCCAACGGGTCTCTCTGTTTTAAAAATCGGACTGGCGAGTCGGACCGGGACTCAATAGCTTTTTTGGTCCGGTTCAGGTCTTAGGGGAGTTTTTGTAATATTTTAAAATTATAAGGATTAATTTGTAATTTTATAAGGGTGTTTTAGATATATGTCAAAAGTTTAAGGAATAATTGATAATTTTTTAGGGGCATTTTTGAAATAAATAAGAATTTTAAGGATTAATTTAAACATTTTTTAGGAGAATTTTTGTAATATATTAAAATTTAAGGGATTAATAGTAATTTTTTAAAAATAAAATTGTTACTGACATCATCATCCAATCAGTTGACTCGTGACCCAGACAGTAAAACACATTGCCCTCGTATCCGGGTTTTAAAACAATGACGGGTTTTACCAAAAAATTTAGATTGAATTTGTAATCTAGGTGTATTGAACAAGAATCTGAGCCTATAAGGAAATATGGATACTAGATCTGTAACCGCTTGATTTCTGCCCGTAAATCGATATCGACCGTCAATAATGGCACCACTTAACGCACTTTTACCCTTTTATATCCCGAGTTACCAAATTTACTTTACTCCACGCGCCAACTCCCATAAACTGACCCTTCATTTCCGCGCGTAAGAGTAGACCCAAAACACGCGGCATCCAACAGACACGTTGGTAAACAAGTGACTTGAATCTAGCTATTTCACCTGAATTACCAAAACTACCCTTACGTTCAGCTAACTTACTGATGGTGCGAGTGACGTGGGAGTTCATAAAGGTAATACACAACACTAGGCGCAGGCGCGCAGCATTAGATAATTCTAATAAATAATAACATTTTTATTTTTTTCTTTGGTCGTCATAGTGCCGTTGGGCGTGGCTCAGTCAGTGAGTGCTTATTAGTAGTGACAGAGAAGGAATGAGAGTGACCAAAACCCTAGAAATCTATGAGAATGTCAACAACTAGAGGTCCTGCCGGTGGATCAAACGAGATGTATGTTAAGTTTATAAGAATTTGCAGATTTGTTTGATCTTTGTTAATTTCGTTTCTTTTTTGTTTGCTGTTGTTTGTGTTTTTCAGATTTGCGTAGTTTGGTTTTGAGTTGTTTGATTTGGTGTTTCAAGTTCATGCTTTTGATTCTTCTGTCATTATTTGATAAAATCTAGAATTTAAATTATAATCGAGAGTGTTAATGTATGGCTCATGCGAAGAAAAAAATTCGTTGTTAAATACAGGCCGCTGATGTGGGGGGGGAATTTATCTGCTAATACCAAGAGGACAGTGAGAATGTAGTCAGGTCATGGTCTAGTAAGGATGATGATTTAGCAAGAATATGAAGAGTCAATAGTTTCATATGGGCTGGTAGGAAAATCCAATTCAAAGTTGGTCAAGTGTTTGAAGGAGTTTATTATTTTAGAAGGTGTTTCAGGATTGCTTAATTTGAGAGGGTTTGTTGTGGATAAGATACACAATGAGAAAAAGATTTAAGACAAAATGTAAACAACCTGGTTGTCCTTTCATATATACGCTACTCTGATGACTGTAAATATCTTTTCAAATTAGGAAGTACATAGAAACACATACTTGCTTGAGGGTTTAACATAATCCTGGTGCACAAGTACTTGGGTGGCTGAGAAAATGAGAGACTTTATCAGATCACAAAAGGGATCATCAATTAAGCTTTGTATGAGGAGTTGGCAGAAACACTATCTAGATTTGTCTAAACATAACTTTATAGGGCTAATAGGCAGCAAAATGGAGGTTAGACAAGGACCATGCAGAGTCATTCTCGTGGCTATTAAATATGATTACATTGTGACACCACCAATCCAGTTTTATGTATATGTTCAAGACAATTAGTCAGAGGGGATTCCTGAAGTTTTAGTTTCACAGGTGTTTCTTAGGCTTTGCAGCACAAAGAAAGGGTTCATAGAAGGTTGTAAGCATTTCATAGTGTGATGGTGTGTCACCTTAAAGGCTCTTATGTGGTGTACTACTTTCCAGTTTCTATGGATGCTAACGGTGGCATTTTCCCATTAAATAGGCATTTGTGAGATAGAAAACAAGATTCATAGAGACTTTATGACTTTTTGTATGAATTTTTAATAGGCATTGACCCTATCATTTCATGAGTGATAGGTAGAAAGGTTTAGTGGATGTTGTACAGTTGTGGGCCAAATGCTAGGGTTAGACATTGTACTAGGCATGTACATGTTAACTTTAGGAAAAATTTCCCTGGGCTACAGTTGAGGAAATTGTTTTGGTTTTTATAGGGCTGCCAATACCTTGATTTTCAGCAGGCCATAAATGATTTGAGCGTAGATGAGAATGCCATTGGTGGATGATTGATAATGAGGTTACTAGCTGGCCAATGCATGCATTTGACCTTGAATCTAAGTCTGATCATTTTACAAAAATATGTGTGAAGTTTTTAATAGCTAGTTGGGAGACAATAAAGAATTACCTATATTAAGCTTGTTAGAATTTTATAGGAAGAGGGTTATAAAAAGTAGCAAGTAGGGCAAAATGTGGGGTTGATTAGGTCACTATTGTACCTTCTATGATACATAAGAAAATCAACAGTTTATTTGAGGATGCTAGGAGTGTGATGTTATCTGCCAAGAAGTGAGGAGTTTGAAGTCAAGGATAACAATATTCTTCCCAATAGACGTCACATCTTAATATACAATCTCAAACTTGATTGTAATGTGGCAGCTCTCTAGAGTCCCTTGTTGCATCGAGTGAGTTGTCACTTTTTAAAAGATTCACAAATATGAAAAAGTATATAGACTCTTCATTGCCATCAACTCCTACATGAAGACTTATGCGATCACATTCACCCCAACCTACCCACTTAGTTAGCCTGATATTGGGAGTCGCAGTTTTACCCACCTATCAAGCATAACAAGATTGGAAGATCAAAAAGGCTAGAAAGATAGATGTTGAAGAACCAAGGTTTGACCAAGCTACAACATTGAGGTGTGGGTTTTTGAAAACTCTGGACTAACAGGCGGAGTTGCCTACAAAATCTTCTCAACATAGAAGCAAAAGGTAATTTAATAATTCCAACGAGTAAAAGACATTTTCCCACCCAAGGTTTGGATGATCTACATGTTCCCACGCCTAGTTTCATTAATTGCGAATCTGAACCCTTAAATAAATAGAATCTCGTTTCTGTTAACAGTGGAAGAGCGGATTAATCAATTAACTTTAATTTGAATTAAAATGTCAACTCAACCATAGGAAAACGTAGCAAAACGTGTAGGATTTGGCAGTTGAATTAAATGTTTGTGTCTCTTCTCGTTTAACCCAACCATAACTCTATCTCTTTCTTCTCATTCGCACTCTTGAGGAAAACAAAAATGATGCAACCCTTTCACCTTCTCCTTCAAGGTCTCAACCCTTTCACCAAACAACCTTAACCTAGAAAACTCGACAATACCTATAAACCTCCTCCTTCAACCGTGGACGACGAGTGGAGCAAAACCCAACAAAACCAAATAATTCTAACCCATAAAACCCGACGAAGGCCTTAAACTTCCTCCTTCAATCGTGGACGACGAGTGGAGCAAAACCTAACGATACTAAACAACCTTAACCCAAAAAACTCAATGACAGCCCTAAACCTCCTTTTTTAATCGTGGACACGAGTAGACCAAAACCCGACAAAAGCCCTAAACTAGAATCGTAAACGACAACCAAAACCTCCTCCATCAACCGGTAGACGACTGTAGGCGTTGGCAATACAAATAACCCTAAACCAGAATCGTAAATGAAAACCACCTCCTTCAACCGGCAGGCTATGACGATGTGGTCTGCATTTAAGTGTATTGCATCACCATTTTTTTTTTAATTTTATGTCTATATCTGTGTTTGGGGATTTGTTGTAGTGTTCGTGGTGATTGTTAAGTGATTTTGTGGGTGCTCTGTGTTTGGTATGGTGATGATGGTGGCAGGATAGTGGCAGAGTAATGGTATGGTGGTGATGGTGGTTGTGTCACAGTGTTAGGGTTATGGTGGTGGTGGTGGTGGTGGTGTTAGGGTAATGGTAAGGCAATGGTTGGTGGCTGACAAAATGATGGTATGGTGGTGGTACAGTGGTGGTGATGTTAGGTGATTTTGTTGGTAGATTAGGGTTACCGTTGGTGGTTAGTGTTTGGTAGTGGTGGTGTTAGGGTAGTGGTTGGTTATTTTTAAGGGTATTTTGGCTGGAAATGAGTGATTGTCTTAAAAACTGCCTACTAAATCTTGATGACCTCTGGTGTAACAATGCCACATACCTAGAAATGTTTTTGGGCATGTTTGTTTTATGTTGCTGTTGCATGTTAAGTTTTTTGGCTTGTTTGGGTTATGCTTTCGCTGCTACATGTTTATGTTTTTGCTGCATGTTTGGGTTTAGTTTATGCAGCGTGTTTGGGTTCAGTTTTTGCTGCATGTTTGAGTTCAGTTTTTGTTGTTGCATGTTTATGTTTTTAAGGGTAGTTTGGCTGGAAACCAGTGATTGTCTTAAAAACTGCCTAGTAGATCTTGACAACCTCTGGTGTAACAATGCCGCATACCCAGAAATCCTTTTGGGTATTTCTGTTATGATGCTGATGCATGTTAGATTTTTTGGCTTGTTTGGGTTATGTTTTTATTGCTGCAAGTTTATGTTTTTGCTAAATGTTTGGTTTATGTTATTGTTGAATGTTTGAGTTCAATTTATGTTGCATGTTTAGGTTCAGTTTTGCTACTGCATGTTTATGTTTTTAAGGGTAGTTTGGTTGGAAACCAATGATTGTCTTAAAAACTACCTAGCAGATCTTGACAACCTCTGGTGTAATAATGCCGCATACTTAGAAATCTTTTTAGGCATGTTTGTGTTATGTTGTTACTGCATGTTTGGTTTATGTTTTTGTTGTTTGTGTTTGTTTATTTAGGCTAAAACCAAAGTCGTTTGACCTTAAAATTCAAGTGTTTGGTTCTGAATAAGAGATATTGAATGTTGATTCAGAAGAATATAGTTATATATGTTTTATTAAATATATGAAGCATTGTGTGGTTGATGAGAATGAGGTTGTCCAATTGTACCCTGATGAAGAGTTCAAGGTTGAGGTTGAGTTACCCTTATCAAGAGCTATGTACTTATTGAATGGAGATAATTATATGAACTTCATTTTTCAAGAATATGAGATTAAATGCATGAGAACAATTAGGGTTTATGTAGAAGTCAAACCATTAGAATGTGTTGAAGGTATAAGCTTATTAGAAGCACCTAATCAATGTGAGAATGATAGTGAGTCTGAATCTCCTGTGAGGCAAACTGCTAATCTAGATGAAGGGGGTGTTGCAGATGAGTTATACTCAAGTGATCTAGGTGATGATGATAGAGATAATGAGGTTGGGCAGGGAGGGAACTGGTGCTGAGGAGAGGAATGAACACGGTGCTTAAGATGGGCAGAGAAGTGGTGGGGTAGAAGAGAATCAAAGTGGTTAGGTTAAAAGGCATGAAGGGGGGGAAGGGGGGGGGGGGGGGGGGGGGGGGGGGGGGGGGGGGGGGGGGGGGGGGGGGGGGGGGGGGGGGGGGGGGGGGGGGGGGGGAATTTATCTGAATACCAAGAGGACAGTGAGAATGTAGTCAGGTCATGGTCTAGTAAGGATGATGATTTAGCAAGAATATGAAGAGTCAATAGTTTGCATATGGGGCTGGTAGGAAAATCCAATTCAAAGTTGGTCAAGTGTTTGAAGGAGTTTATTATTTTAGGAAGGTGTTTCAGGATTGCTTAATTTAGAGAGGGTTTGTTGTGGATAAGATACACAATGAGAAAATAAGATTTAAGACAAAATGTAAACAACCTGGTTGTCCCTTTCATATATACGCTACTCTGATGACTGATAAAATATCTTATCAAATTAGGAAGTACATAGAAACACATACTTGCTTGAGGGTTTACAATAATCCTGGTGCAACAAGTACTTGGGTGGCTGAGAAAATGAGAGACTTTATCAGATCACAAAAGGGATCATCAATTAAGCCTTTGTATGAGGAGTTGAGCAGGAAACACTATCTAGATTTGTCTAAACATAAACTTTATAGGGCTAATAGGCAGGCAAAATGGAGGTTAGACAAGGACCATGCAGAGTCATTCTCGTGGCTATTAAAATATGATTACATTGTGAAACACACCAATCCAGGTTTTATGTATAGTGTCAAGACAATTAGTCTAGAGGGGATTCCTGAAGTTTTTAAGTTTCACAGGTGTTTCTTAGGCTTTGCAGCACAAAAGAAAGGGTTCATAGAAGGTTGTAAGCATTTCATAGGTGTGGATGGGTGTCACCTTAAAGGCTCTTATGGTGGTGTACTACTTTCAGCAGTTTCTATGGATGCTAACGGTGGCATTTTCCCATTAGTAATAGGCATTTGTGAGATAGAAAACAAAGATTCATAGAGATACTTTATGACTTTATTGTATGAATTTTTAATAGGCATTGACCCTATCATTTTCATGAGTGATAGGTAGAAAGGTTTAGTGGATGTTGTACAAGCTTGTGGGCCAAATGCTAGGGTTAGACATTGTACTAGGCATGTACATGTTAACTTTAGGAAAAATTTCCCTGGGCTACAGTTGAGGAAATTGTTTTGGGTTGTTATAGGGCTGCCAATACCCATTGATTTTCAGCAGGCCATAAATGATGTTTGAGTCGTAGATGAGAATGCTCATTGGTGGATGATTGATAATGAGGTTACTAGCTGGCCAATGCATGCATTTGACCTTGAATCTAAGTCTGATCATGTTACAAATAATATGTGTGAAGTTTTTAATAGCTAGTTGGGAGACAATAAAGAATTACCTATATTAAGCTTGTTAGAATTCTATAGGAAGAGGGTTATAAAAAGGATGCAAGTTAGGGCAAAATGTGGGGTTGATTTGGTCACTATTGTACCTTCTATGATACATAAGAAAATCAACAGTTTATTTGAGGATGTTATGAGTGTTGATGTTATCTTGCCAAGAAGTGAGGAGTTTGAAGTCAAGGATAACAATATTCTTCCCAATAGACGTCACATCTTAAATATACAATCTCAAACTTGTGATTGTGGAATGTGACAGCTCTCTAGAGTCCCTTGTGTGCATGGAGTGAGTTGTCTACTTTTTAAAAGAGTCACAAATATGAAAAAAGTATATAGACTCTTCATTGGCCATCAACTCCTACATGAAGACTTATGCTGATCACATTCACCCTATACTTGACCCACTTAGTTAGCCTGATATTAGGAGTCGTAAGTTGTACCCACCTATCAAGCATAGCAAGATTGGAAGATCTAAAAAGGCTAGAAAGATAGATGTTGATGAAGAACCAAGGTTGACCAGAGCTACAACATTGAGGTGTGGGTTTTTTAAAACTCTGGGACATAATAGGAGGAGTTGCCTGTAAAATCCTCTCAACGGTAAGAAGCAAAAGGTAATTTAAAGCTTTTTTTTTTTTTTTTTAATTCTGATTATTACATTCAATTTTCTGATTTGGACTCTCATATGCTATTATGTATGTGTGTTTGCCTTTTTTAGAGAAGACAAACTTTATCGCCCTAAGCAAGTCAAGCGGGTGAACGTTCAAGTGTTTGGCAACAGTCAAAGGTAGCAGGTTGGTATTACATTTGTGCTTCAAATTCTTGTTAAATGGTTTGTTTTACAATTTTAGGGCTCTAATACATGGTTTATGATTGTTATAGGTAGTGGAGTTGCTGGTCCACAAAATTAACTCACATGGAACTTGAAATGTGGAGGGTTTCTATGGTAAATGTGGAGGGTTTCTATGGTGAATGTGGTACAGCGGTTTTTGGGTGAATTTGGTGCAACAATTTGGTGAATGTGGTGCGTCAACTTGTAGAAATGTGCAACAGTAGATAGAAATGTGCAGCAGTAGATAGACATGTGCATGTAGATAGAAATGGTCTTTCAGGTTGTTTTTGTAAAGGTTGTCACTGTTGCAGAGGGGTTTTTGATGTAATCTACATTATTACTGGCCTGTTTATGACTTAATATATTTGTATGGAGTATTACTTTTTAATGTGATGTGTTTATTGATCTTGATTATACTATATGAGTTCCAGGTGCTGCAATTTTTTTATCCTCGTGATTTTTGCAAAATTTAGACAATATGTGTTTAGGTGTGTCTAGGATGTGTATACGGAGGTTGGGTGTGTCCAAGATGTGTTGTGGAGGTTGTATTAGGTGTGTACAGGATGTGTTTGTGGAGTTTGTATTGGGTGTGTCCTAGATGTGTTTCTAGAAGTAATGGAGAAGAAGAAGTAATGAAGGAGTAGTAATGGAGAAGAAGGAGTTGAAATTTTTGAACAATTACCGTTATACAATATCCTTAGACATTCATTTAAAAAACAAACTTTCAAAAAGAAAGGGGCATTATGGTATTTTCACTTAATTAAGTTATTTTTCATGCAAGGTCATTATGGATACATAAAAATAATTATAGGGGCATTCTTGGTTTTTCACATGTTCATTCAATATTTTATTATCAAATAATAAAAAGTCAAAAGCTCAAGGGTAATTTGGTAATGAGACCCTCTGCACCTGTGTTAGAGGGCAAACGTTAGTGACGTTGTTAATTTAAGGGTTCAAATTTGCAGTTAATGAAACCAGGGGTGGTGACATGCACATCATTCAAACCTTGGGTGGGAAAAAAATCTTTTACTTAATTTCAACCGTAAACACATGTAAAATCCAACGGGTCTCTATGTTTTAAAAATCGGACCGGCCAGTCGGACTGGGACCCGACAGCTTTTCTGGTCCGGTTCAGGTCTTAGGGGAGTTTTTGTAATATTTCAAAATTATAAGGGTTAATTTGTAATTTTATAGGGATATTTTAGAGATATGTCAAATGTTTAGGGAATAATTGATAATTTTTTGGGGGCATTTTTGAAATAAATAAGAATTTTAAGGACTAATTGAACATTTTTTAGGAGAATTTTTGTAATATATTAAAATTTAAGGGATTAATAGAATTTTCTTAAAATAAAATTGTTACTGATATCATCGGTTCAATCAATTGACTCGTGACCCAGATAGCAAAACACGTTGCCCTCCTATCCGGGTTTTAAAATAATGACGAGTTTTAACAAAAAATTTAGATTGAATTTGCAATCTAGGTGTATTGATCAAGAATTTGAGCCTATAAGGAAATATGGATACTAGATCTGTAACCGCTTGATTTCTGCCCGTAAATCTATATCAACCGTCAATAATGGCACCACTTAACGCACTTTTACCCTTTTATATCCCGAGTTACCAAATTTACTTTACTCCACGCGCCAACTCCCATAAACTGACCCTTCATTTCCGCGCGTAAGAGTAGACCCAAAACACGCGGCATCCAACAGACACGTTGGTAAACAAGTGACTTGAATCTAGCTATTTCACCTGAATTACCAAAACTACCCTTACGTTCAGCTAACTTACTGATGGTGCGAGTGACGTGGGAGTTCATAAAGGTAATACACAACACTAGGCGCAGGCGCGCAGCATTAGATAATTCTAATAAATAATAACATTTTTATTTTTTTCTTTGGTCGTCATAGTGCCGTTGGGCGTGGCTCAGTCAGTGAGTGCTTATTAGTAGTGACAGAGAAGGAATGAGAGTGACCAAAACCCTAGAAATCTATGAGAATGTCAACAACTAGAGGTCCTGCCGGTGGATCAAACGAGATGTATGTTAAGTTTATAAGAATTTGCAGATTTGTTTGATCTTTGTTAATTTCGTTTCTTTTTTGTTTGCTGTTGTTTGTGTTTTTCAGATTTGCGTAGTTTGGTTTTGAGTTGTTTGATTTGGTGTTTCAAGTTCATGCTTTTGATTCTTCTGTCATTATTTGATAAAATCTAGAATTTAAATTATAATCGAGAGTGTTAATGTATGGCTCATGCGAAGAAAAAAATTCGTTGTTAAATACAGGCCGCTGATCACTGATGCGGATACATTACCTGCCGTGGATTCTGCAATGATATTTTATGTACTGTGGTCGAGTAACATGTGATTAATTTAAAACGTAATTTAGTCATTAAAGAAGTTTCAACAAAAAATTTGAGGTAGCGCAGCATCCAGATAGATTGCGCCATTTTTTTTTTTTTTTTGTGATTATTGAAATTACTTGATGTTGATGCAAACTTTGAGTATAATGGTTTGTCATTTTGTTATTTATTAACTGGACTTTGAATGTTTCCATTGAGCCAACTGAGATTTTAATAAATGCTAATAGTATGTAGCACAGGTTCCAGTTTTTGTCATAAGATTCTGTGTTTCCTTGTGAATGTTTTCCTTATTGGCTATTCCTTGAGATTCAATCTTTGCGTTTTTCATATCTGTACAGTCTTGAGCCTCGAAATTGGCAAAGAGAGGAATATTGTCTCCAAAAAGGTTCGAATTTTGGTGAGTACACGGCCCCCTATTCTCAGTTGACTTCTAAGCCAAATATTTCAATAATATTGGTCTCTTCAGGCAAAGATATAAGGAAGGATAAGACAGTAGTAATGTTTCTCAGTTGGGTGTTATTATTTTCAGCAGACATGTCGGATTGCCAATGGAATGAAGTGACTTTGAATGAGGAAGATCTTTCCTACATGCTTGATGATGTAACTACCCCTGTTAAGGCATGTGAGGAATTGGCTTATCATGCTACTCATAGTGGTAGGGGTTTGTTTCTTGACTTCAATATTTTTCACTTTGTTGAAAGACCAAGTTGTTGGACAGTGTTTTCTTAATCTGAAAGTGGATTTCAGATAACATAGACAAGGAACAAATAGAACGAAGGGAGACATCTTCACAAGTAAAGAGGCGAAGAATGCTACAGTTTGATACTGAAGTAGCAGATTCATCCTTATTCAGCAATGAGATGCCATCTGCATTTCTAGCACCAAATGTCAGTAGTGCTTGGCAACTCTTTTCTTCAATGATATTTTTATACTGACATCAGTTTCATTTGCCTTGTCTTCGTTTCACTCAATTGACATGGATTAAAATTTAGAAAACAGAACTTGATAAGAAGGGACCAGAAATTTGTGAAGTCTAAGAACTTTGTTAAGCTATCCTGTAGAACATTTGTCATTTGCTGCATGTTATGTGGATCCATATATAACTCATTTGACATAGATTTGTTATGTTAATGTTTGAATATGGTTTACTGTTTTAACATGAAGCAATTTCATGTTAGAACAATAATAGGCTGTTAACTAGTTTCATAGCTTGCTTAGTTCCTTTTTTTTTAATGTGCTGGACTCATTACTTTCTATGCATTGGTCCCTTTCAAATATCATTTTATTCATATTGACAGCCAAGTGGAATTAGTATCGAAGGAGATATAAAGTAATTGTATTTCTGGTGAACAGTAGATATCTTGGAACTGTGTTGAACTTAACTTACTGTCAGACTATGAAGCATGTATATTTATAAGTACCTGCTGTATCCTTATTGTACACGTATCAAATACCAGAACCCGCTGGATACATATTTAATGATTGAGAACTTCGAAACATTACTAAGTTTAAAAACTGTTTTTTTTCCAATTCATTAGCATGCTAAATGATTCTTGTTATATATGTGCAGAATGCCAAGCATAATATATACTTTCATTCAGTACTTACAAAAAATGCCATCATAAGAAAGGCACTGGACAGCATTTATGGTAGATTTTTAGGTGATCTGTGCTTAGGAATGGTCGTGAAATAAAATAATGATAAATTGTATATTGAAATATTTAACAATTTGAGAAAAATTTGACATTGCAGAATATAGAATTATTTTTTTTCTGAACCTCTGCCAAATAGTGTCCTTTCTTCAAGAATTGGTGTATTAATATCCTGTTCTGTATTATTAATACATAGCTGTCTTCTCTTATATGCAAATAGGAAATGACTTGTGCCATCAATGTAGCCCATATTTATGTTCTTTATTATATGTTTAGGAGAGGGAGAACCCAGTAGATGAGGTTTTACCTGAAGCGTCACCTTGGATTTCTGGGTTTTCAGGTTTGTATACTGCAAGATCTGTTTTCATACAAATATGAACAGAAATTTTTACTTCTTTTTTCTAATCAATAATTAACATGTGTCAGCGGATGTGCCTGGCTCCAGTTTTGAGGGCATTGATCAGTCATTTGAAGGATGGCTTGCCCAATGCCTAAATGATTCTGAGATGAATTTTAGCCCTGATAATATGTATGCTTCTTTGGACTATTACTTTTTATTTTTATACCCATTCCACTATAATCTGATTACTTTGTCATGCGAGTCTCAGGAACTTCTCTGGGGCATCTGATGGACAGATTGATATTTCAGGTGCATGAGATAATTTTTTCATTTGTTGTTTATTGCTGTTTCTTCGCCCCATTCTCCTGCTACCCATCTACAAATTTTTTGTGTTACTTCCTTTTCCCCCTGTTTTTAAGTTTACATAAGTGTTTCACCATTGTAGATTTCAACAATCCACCACCTGCATGTGATGCTAATATGGTTCAACAGCATGCACCTAGAACGCCACAAAATATTGTTTTTAGAGGTATTTCTCTGGTCTTGATAATTTCTCTTTGTTGTTCGTTCCAATTGAGCATCCTATCTTTGTCATGCTGATGCTTCACTCTTAATTGTTTTCGTTCTGCTTGCTTTAGGTAGAAAGTCTATCATAAGGACTCCAACTAAATTAGCTTCTTCGGTTGCCTATCCGTTTGCCTTCATAAAACCATGTGGTGTCCAAGGAGATGTTACTCTGAAGGACATAAACCAGCGGATCCACACTCCATCAAAATCAAAGCAAAATATTGAAGATCCTGCTGCCTACCCCACTTCGGCATTTTCTGGGAAGCCTGTGGTTGGTAAAACTAAAATTCGCACTGAAGGAGGAAAAGGCAGCATCACAATTATGCGAACCAAAGGCTGAATAGATAAGTATAATTTCAGATTTTTCCTTTTTGTGGCCCTTTCTTTTGGCCCCATAATATTCTGGGTTGAGGGGTATCTGTATTATTATTCCAGGGCTGTCTAACTTAAAAATTGATATTGATAATTTATTTTTAGAGTTTTTAGAGTTTTTCATGGATTGCATAAGTCTCAGCGAAGTGTTTCATGTTTCCAATTTGTATTCTAGGTGTCAAATAGGTGCTGTACGTAACCTTGATTCTAGACTATATGTAAGTTTGATGTCTATATTTTTCTGACTTAAGATAATTCTATGAATGCGCACATCCAATTTCTGTTAATGAGAAAATCTTTTGGATTTAAACCATGTATCAACAAGCTTGTATTTCACACGACTGCTTTTTATCTGGATCTTTCAAACTTGATGCAGTTTGAAGCAACATATGAATACTTTTATTCTAACAAGTGCTTCGAACAGCTTCTGGGTTTCTTGTACTTGAAATTTTTGCAAGTAAATCAGCTATTATTAAACTCTCACTAACTCTTACACAACCCTTACATGGAAGCTTTTGAAAGAATTTTGAATTTTGGGGAATTCATTAGTATGACCAGACAGTAAAACACATTGCCCCGTATCCGGGTTTTAAAACAATGACGGGTTTTACCAAAAAATTTAGATTGAATTTGTAATCTAGGTGTATTGAACAGAATCTGAGCCTATAAGGAAATATGGATACTAGATCTGTAACCGCTTGATTTCTGCCCGTAAATCGATATCGACCGTCAATAATGGCACACTTAACGCACTTTTACCCTTTATATCCCGAGTTACAAATTACTTTACTCCACGCGCCAACTCCCATAAACTGACCCTCATTTCCGCGCGTAAGAGTAACCCAAAACACGCGGTATCAACAGACCGTGGTAAACAAGTGACTTGAATCTAGCTATTTCACCTGATACCAAAAACTACCTTACGTTCAGCTAACTTACTGATGGTGCGAGTGACGTGGGAGTTCATAAGAATACAAAACACTAGGCGCAGGCGCGCAGCATTAGATAATTCTAAAAATAATAACATTTTTATTTTTTTCTTTGGTCGTCATAGTGCCGTTGGGCGTGGCTCAGTCAGTGAGTGCTTATTAGTAGTGACAGAGAAGGAATGAGTGACCAAAACTAGAAATCTATGAGAATGTCAACAACTAGAGGTCCTGCTGGTGGATCAAACGAGATGTATGTTAGTTTATAAGAATTTGCAGATTGTTTTGATCTTTGTTAATTTCATTTCTTTTTTGTTTGCTGTTGTTTGTGTTTTTCAGATTTGCGTAGTTTGGTTTTGAGTGTTTGATTGGTGTTTCAAGTTCATGCTTTTGATTCTTCTGTCATTATTTGATAAAATCTAGAATTTAAATTATAATCGAGGTGTAATGTATGGCTCATACGAAGAAAAAATTCGTTGTTAAATACAGGCCGCTGATCATGATGCGGATCATTACCTGCCGTGGATTCTGCAATGATATTTTATGAACTGTGGTCGAGTACATGTGATTAATTTAAAACGTAATTTAGTCATTAAAGAAGTTCAACAAAAAATTGATGGGTAGCGCAGCATCCAGATAGATTGCGCCATTTTTTTTTTTTTGTGGATTATTGAAATTACTTGATGTTGATGCAAACTTTGAGTTAATGGTTTGTCATTTTGTTATTTATTAACGGACTTGAATGTTTCATTGAGCCAACTGAGATTTTAATAAATGTAATAGTATGTAGCACAGTTCCAGTTTTTGTCATAAGATTCGTGTTTCCTTGTGAATGTTTTCCTTATTGGCTATTCCTTGAGATTCAATCTTTGCGTTTTTCATCTGTACAGTCTTGAGCTCGAAATGGCAAAGAGAGGAATATTGTCTCCAAAAAGGTTCGAATTTTGGTGAGTACACGGCCCCCTATTCTCAGTTGACTTCTCGTCAAATATTTCAATAATATGGTCTCTTCAGGCAAAGATATAAGGAAGGATAGAGAGTAGTAATGTTTCTCAGTTGCGTGTTATTATTTTCAGCAGACATGCGGATTGCCAATGGAAGAAGTGACTTTGAATGAGGAAGATCTTTCTACATGCTTGATGATGTAACTACCCCTGTTAAGGCATGTGAGGAATGGGCTTATCATGCTACTACAAGTGGTAGGGGTTTGTTTCTTGACTTCAATATTTTTCACTTTGTTGAAAGACCAAGTTGTTGGACAGTGTTTTCTTAATCTGAAAGTGGATTTCAGATAACATAGACAAGGAACAAATAGAACGAAGGGAGAACATTCACAAGTAAAGAGGCGAAGAATGCTACAGTTTGACTGAAGTAGCAGATTCATCCTTATTCAGCAATGAGATGCCATCTGCTTTCTAGCACCAAATGTCAGTAGTGCTTGGCAACTCTTTTTTCAATGATATTTTTATACTGACATCAGTTCATTTGCCTTGTCTTCGTTTCACTCAATTGACATGGATTAAAAGGGTTAGACATTGTGCTAGGCATGTATATGCTAACTTTAGGAAAAATTTCCCTAGGCTACAGTTGAGGAAATTGTTTTGGGTTGTTATAGGGCTGCCAATACCCATTGATTTTCAGCAGGCCATAAATGATGTTAGAGCCGTAGATGAGAATGCTCATTGGTGGATGATTGATAATGAGGTTACTAGCTGGTCAATGCATGCATTTGACCTTGAATCTAAGTCTGATCATGTTACAAATAATATGTGTGAAGTTTTTAATAGCTAGTTGGGAGACAATAAAGAATTACCTATATTAAGCTTGTTAGAATTTTATAGGAAGAGGGTTATAAAAAGGATGCAAGCTAGGGCAAAATGTGGGGTTGATTAGGTCACTATTGTACCTTCTATGATACATAAGAAAATCAATAGTTTATTTGAGGATGTTATGAGTGCTGATGTTATCTGGCCAAGAAGTGAGGAGTTTGAAGTCAAGGATAACAATATTCTTCCCAATAGACGTCACATCTTAAATATACAATCTCAAACTTGTGATTGTGGAATGTGGCAGCTCTCTAGAGTCCCTTGTGTGCATCGAGTGAGTTGTCTACTTTTTAAAAGATTCACAAATATGAAAAATTTTTTTTTTTTTTTTTTTTTCTTTTATTTCTTTTTTTATTTTTTTTTCTTTTTTTTTTTTCCCTATACTTGACCCACTTAGTTAGCCTGATATTGGGAGTCGCAAGTTGTACCCACCTATCAAGCATAACAAGATTGGAAGATCTAAAAAGGCTAGAAAGATAGATGTTGATGAAGAACCAAGGTTGACCAGAGCTACAACATTGAGGTGTGGGTTTTTTAAAACTCTGGGACATAATAGGAGGAGTTGCCTGTAAAATCCTCTCAACGGTAAGAAGCAAAAGGTAATTTAAAGCTTTTTTTTTTTTTTTTTTTTTAATTCTGATTATTACATCCAATTTTCTGATTTGGACTCTCATATGCTGTTATGTATGTGTGTTTGCCTTTTTTAAAGAGGACAAATTTTATCGCCCTAAGCAAGTCAAGCGGGTGAACGTTCAAGTGTTTGGCAACAGTCAAAGGTAGCAGGTTAGTATTACATTTGTGCTTCAAATTCTTGTTAAATGGTTTGTTTTACAATTTTAGGGCTCTAATACATGGTTTATGATTGTTATAGGTAGTGGAGCTACTGGTCCACAAAATTAACTCACATGGAACTTGAAATGTGGAGGGTTTCCATGGTGAATGTGGTACAGCGGTTTTTGGGTGAATTTGGTGCAACAGTTTGGTGAATGTGGTGCGTCAACTTCTAGAAATGTGCAACAACTTGTAGAAATGTGCAGCAGTAGATAGACATGTGCATGTAGATAGAAATGGTCTTTCAGGTTGTTTTTGTAAAGGTTGTCACTGTTGCAGAGGGTTTTTTGATGTAATCTACATTATTACTGGCCTGTTTATGGCTTAATATATTTGTATGGAGTATTACTTTTTAATGTGATATGTTTATTGATCTTGATTATACTATATGAGTTCCAGGTGCTACAATTTTTTTATCCTCGTGATTTTTGAAAAAGTTAGACAATATGTGTTTAGGTGTGTCCAGGATGTGTATACAGAGGTTAGGTGTGTCCAAGATGTGTTTGTGGAGGTTGTATTAGGTGTGCACAGGATGTGTTTATGGAGGTTGTATTTGGTGTGTCCTAGATGTCTTTCTGGAAGTAATGGAGAAGAAGAAGTAATGAAGGAGTAGTAATGGAGAAGAAGAAGTTGAAATTTTTGAACAATTACCATTATACAATATCCTTAGACATTCATTTAAAAAACAAACTTTCAAAAAGAAAGGGGCATTATGGTATTTTCACTTAATTAAGTTATTTTTCATACAAGGTCATTATGGGTACATAAAAATAATTATGGGGGCATTCTTGGTTTTTCACATGTTCATTCAATATTTTATTATCAAATAATAAAAAGTCAAAAGCTCAAGGGTAATTTGGTAATGAGACCCTCTGCACCTGTGTTAGAGGGCAAACGTTAGTGACGTTGTTAATTTAAGGGTTCAAATTTGCAGTTACTGAAACCAGGGGTGGTGCATGCACATCATTCAAACCTTGGGTGGGAAAAAAATCTTTTACTTAATTACAACTGTAAACACATGTAAAATCCAACGGGTCTCTCTGTTTTAAAAATCGGACTGGCGAGTCGGACCGGGACTCAATAGCTTTTTTGGTCCGGTTCAGGTCTTAGGGGAGTTTTTGTAATATTTTAAAATTATAAGGATTAATTTGTAATTTTATAAGGGTGTTTTAGATATATGTCAAAAGTTTAAGGAATAATTGATAATTTTTTAGGGGCATTTTTGAAATAAATAAGAATTTTAAGGATTAATTTAAACATTTTTTAGGAGAATTTTTGTAATATATTAAAATTTAAGGGATTAATAGTAATTTTTTAAAAATAAAATTGTTACTGACATCATCATCCAATCAGTTGACTCGTGACCCAGACAGTAAAACACATTGCCCTCGTATCCGGGTTTTAAAACAATGACGGGTTTTACCAAAAAATTTAGATTGAATTTGTAATCTAGGTGTATTGAACAAGAATCTGAGCCTATAAGGAAATATGGATACTAGATCTGTAACCGCTTGATTTCTGCCCGTAAATCGATATCGACCGTCAATAATGGCACCACTTAACGCACTTTTACCCTTTTATATCCCGAGTTACCAAATTTACTTTACTCCACGCGCCAACTCCCATAAACTGACCCTTCATTTCCGCGCGTAAGAGTAGACCCAAAACACGCGGCATCCAACAGACACGTTGGTAAACAAGTGACTTGAATCTAGCTATTTCACCTGAATTACCAAAACTACCCTTACGTTCAGCTAACTTACTGATGGTGCGAGTGACGTGGGAGTTCATAAAGGTAATACACAACACTAGGCGCAGGCGCGCAGCATTAGATAATTCTAATAAATAATAACATTTTTATTTTTTTCTTTGGTCGTCATAGTGCCGTTGGGCGTGGCTCAGTCAGTGAGTGCTTATTAGTAGTGACAGAGAAGGAATGAGAGTGACCAAAACCCTAGAAATCTATGAGAATGTCAACAACTAGAGGTCCTGCCGGTGGATCAAACGAGATGTATGTTAAGTTTATAAGAATTTGCAGATTTGTTTGATCTTTGTTAATTTCGTTTCTTTTTTGTTTGCTGTTGTTTGTGTTTTTCAGATTTGCGTAGTTTGGTTTTGAGTTGTTTGATTTGGTGTTTCAAGTTCATGCTTTTGATTCTTCTGTCATTATTTGATAAAATCTAGAATTTAAATTATAATCGAGAGTGTTAATGTATGGCTCATGCGAAGAAAAAAATTCGTTGTTAAATACAGGCCGCTGATCACTGATGCGGATACATTACCTGCCGTGGATTCTGCAATGATATTTTATGTACTGTGGTCGAGTAACATGTGATTAATTTAAAACGTAATTTAGTCATTAAAGAAGTTTCAACAAAAAATTTGAGGTAGCGCAGCATCCAGATAGATTGCGCCATTTTTTTTTTTTTTTTGTGATTATTGAAATTACTTGATGTTGATGCAAACTTTGAGTATAATGGTTTGTCATTTTGTTATTTATTAACTGGACTTTGAATGTTTCCATTGAGCCAACTGAGATTTTAATAAATGCTAATAGTATGTAGCACAGGTTCCAGTTTTTGTCATAAGATTCTGTGTTTCCTTGTGAATGTTTTCCTTATTGGCTATTCCTTGAGATTCAATCTTTGCGTTTTTCATATCTGTACAGTCTTGAGCCTCGAAATTGGCAAAGAGAGGAATATTGTCTCCAAAAAGGTTCGAATTTTGGTGAGTACACGGCCCCCTATTCTCAGTTGACTTCTAAGCCAAATATTTCAATAATATTGGTCTCTTCAGGCAAAGATATAAGGAAGGATAAGACAGTAGTAATGTTTCTCAGTTGGGTGTTATTATTTTCAGCAGACATGTCGGATTGCCAATGGAATGAAGTGACTTTGAATGAGGAAGATCTTTCCTACATGCTTGATGATGTAACTACCCCTGTTAAGGCATGTGAGGAATTGGCTTATCATGCTACTCATAGTGGTAGGGGTTTGTTTCTTGACTTCAATATTTTTCACTTTGTTGAAAGACCAAGTTGTTGGACAGTGTTTTCTTAATCTGAAAGTGGATTTCAGATAACATAGACAAGGAACAAATAGAACGAAGGGAGACATCTTCACAAGTAAAGAGGCGAAGAATGCTACAGTTTGATACTGAAGTAGCAGATTCATCCTTATTCAGCAATGAGATGCCATCTGCATTTCTAGCACCAAATGTCAGTAGTGCTTGGCAACTCTTTTCTTCAATGATATTTTTATACTGACATCAGTTTCATTTGCCTTGTCTTCGTTTCACTCAATTGACATGGATTAAAATTTAGAAAACAGAACTTGATAAGAAGGGACCAGAAATTTGTGAAGTCTAAGAACTTTGTTAAGCTATCCTGTAGAACATTTGTCATTTGCTGCATGTTATGTGGATCCATATATAACTCATTTGACATAGATTTGTTATGTTAATGTTTGAATATGGTTTACTGTTTTAACATGAAGCAATTTCATGTTAGAACAATAATAGGCTGTTAACTAGTTTCATAGCTTGCTTAGTTCCTTTTTTTTTAATGTGCTGGACTCATTACTTTCTATGCATTGGTCCCTTTCAAATATCATTTTATTCATATTGACAGCCAAGTGGAATTAGTATCGAAGGAGATATAAAGTAATTGTATTTCTGGTGAACAGTAGATATCTTGGAACTGTGTTGAACTTAACTTACTGTCAGACTATGAAGCATGTATATTTATAAGTACCTGCTGTATCCTTATTGTACACGTATCAAATACCAGAACCCGCTGGATACATATTTAATGATTGAGAACTTCGAAACATTACTAAGTTTAAAAACTGTTTTTTTTCCAATTCATTAGCATGCTAAATGATTCTTGTTATATATGTGCAGAATGCCAAGCATAATATATACTTTCATTCAGTACTTACAAAAAATGCCATCATAAGAAAGGCACTGGACAGCATTTATGGTAGATTTTTAGGTGATCTGTGCTTAGGAATGGTCGTGAAATAAAATAATGATAAATTGTATATTGAAATATTTAACAATTTGAGAAAAATTTGACATTGCAGAATATAGAATTATTTTTTTTCTGAACCTCTGCCAAATAGTGTCCTTTCTTCAAGAATTGGTGTATTAATATCCTGTTCTGTATTATTAATACATAGCTGTCTTCTCTTATATGCAAATAGGAAATGACTTGTGCCATCAATGTAGCCCATATTTATGTTCTTTATTATATGTTTAGGAGAGGGAGAACCCAGTAGATGAGGTTTTACCTGAAGCGTCACCTTGGATTTCTGGGTTTTCAGGTTTGTATACTGCAAGATCTGTTTTCATACAAATATGAACAGAAATTTTTACTTCTTTTTTCTAATCAATAATTAACATGTGTCAGCGGATGTGCCTGGCTCCAGTTTTGAGGGCATTGATCAGTCATTTGAAGGATGGCTTGCCCAATGCCTAAATGATTCTGAGATGAATTTTAGCCCTGATAATATGTATGCTTCTTTGGACTATTACTTTTTATTTTTATACCCATTCCACTATAATCTGATTACTTTGTCATGCGAGTCTCAGGAACTTCTCTGGGGCATCTGATGGACAGATTGATATTTCAGGTGCATGAGATAATTTTTTCATTTGTTGTTTATTGCTGTTTCTTCGCCCCATTCTCCTGCTACCCATCTACAAATTTTTTGTGTTACTTCCTTTTCCCCCTGTTTTTAAGTTTACATAAGTGTTTCACCATTGTAGATTTCAACAATCCACCACCTGCATGTGATGCTAATATGGTTCAACAGCATGCACCTAGAACGCCACAAAATATTGTTTTTAGAGGTATTTCTCTGGTCTTGATAATTTCTCTTTGTTGTTCGTTCCAATTGAGCATCCTATCTTTGTCATGCTGATGCTTCACTCTTAATTGTTTTCGTTCTGCTTGCTTTAGGTAGAAAGTCTATCATAAGGACTCCAACTAAATTAGCTTCTTCGGTTGCCTATCCGTTTGCCTTCATAAAACCATGTGGTGTCCAAGGAGATGTTACTCTGAAGGACATAAACCAGCGGATCCACACTCCATCAAAATCAAAGCAAAATATTGAAGATCCTGCTGCCTACCCCACTTCGGCATTTTCTGGGAAGCCTGTGGTTGGTAAAACTAAAATTCGCACTGAAGGAGGAAAAGGCAGCATCACAATTATGCGAACCAAAGGCTGAATAGATAAGTATAATTTCAGATTTTTCCTTTTTGTGGCCCTTTCTTTTGGCCCCATAATATTCTGGGTTGAGGGGTATCTGTATTATTATTCCAGGGCTGTCTAACTTAAAAATTGATATTGATAATTTATTTTTAGAGTTTTTAGAGTTTTTCATGGATTGCATAAGTCTCAGCGAAGTGTTTCATGTTTCCAATTTGTATTCTAGGTGTCAAATAGGTGCTGTACGTAACCTTGATTCTAGACTATATGTAAGTTTGATGTCTATATTTTTCTGACTTAAGATAATTCTATGAATGCGCACATCCAATTTCTGTTAATGAGAAAATCTTTTGGATTTAAACCATGTAGCAACAAGCTTGTATTTCACACGACTGCTTTTTATCTGGATCTTTCAAACTTGATGCAGTTTGAAGCAACATATGAATAATTTTATTCTAACAAGTGCTTCGAACAGCTTCTGGGTTTCTTGTACTTGAAATTTTTGCAAGTAAATCAGCTATTATTAAACTCTCACTAACTCTTACACAACCCTTACATGGAAGCTTTTGAAAGAATTTTGAATTTTGGGGAATTCATTAGTAAAAATTTGGAAGCTATCACTTAGGAGTCGTGAGATTGGGTTGTAAGTGTAATATTACTCTAATATATATGTACATGTTGCTATGGTTATCATTAACATTTGTATTCTTTGCAATTTATATGACGAATAGCAACGTGAGCTAATGTCCCGCATTTAATTAGAAAAAGGAAAAAAAAAAAAAAAAAAAAGGTTGGTGATTTTATTATAGTTGAGCCCACGACTAATTCGGTTGGTGAAACGCTGTAATCACTCTTTACCCAGAATCTTGTCTTACTACTTTGTAGCTAGCGAAGTAGTGACAATTATTGCATACTCTTCCCTTATATTAAAAGCCTTTCAAATTATATGGTTGGATTGTAAATGATTCTCGTCCATGTGAATTCAATATATTTTATCAATATGTTCTTATAAGTTATAACGTGACTAATTTACACACTAATTTATAATTAAGCTGCTTTATCAACTGTAATTTACGATATAAATCACTACAATGCATAATCTGGACAGTTGCTACAAACGACAAAAGTCTACTAAATAATAGCCTATGATATGAGCATCTCCTCCACATAATTGATTTAGATTATTAAATAAATATATCACTTCATGTGTAGTAATGTGGTCCTTGCTCTAATTTACAAGACATGATAATGTTGATTTAAGTGGGCTTGAAAGTGTTTTTAGATACCACTAATCNCAACGAAGAACAAACCAATACACAAGTACAATCTGACTTTATCAGTAGACCCTCCATAGCGACCGTCCGTTTCGTCGTCGTCGTCGTCTTGATGAAGCTGCACGTGTTTCCAAGGGGAGAGGTTTCTGGGGTTCTTCAAGGAGGCGGAGAACCGCGAGGTGGAGGACTCACGAGAGTGGTGGATGGGCGAGCAGTGGTAGTAATGATGGGCAGGGGAGCCGGCGGGGCTGGAGCCGTATGACATCTTCTCGACGTCGTGGTTGGAAGGGCTCTGGACGTAGTATATGGGCCTCCTTGGAGACCTCGGCAGCCATGAGGCGTCAATGCTGGTCCCCTCTGAGTCAGTTTTTGCATGCATTGTTGGTCGGGGGTGAGAGGGTTTTGGCTTGTGATTAAATAGTAACGCAATGACTAAGAGTAATGTTGCTGTCATCCACGGTATTACATTGAATTTGTACAACAAATTACACAACATAACAAAATCTTAATCGTTCATTAATATTAAATTAAAATTAATCAATAATCAATACTTTATTACTTCATTTGATGTTTAAATTTAATGTACTATTATCGATGACTGAATTATTTTCCAATGACTAAAGGAGACAAGACAAATATGCCAACACATCTCCTTGTTAATGTTATACTTGTGTTAGATTTAAAAAGTCAAAAAATTTAATTATTTTTTATTAATATACTTAAAATGGTAATGTCTGTATTGTTTTAAAATACTGATAAACTTTGGGTGTGTTTGTCACATTATTTCTACCCATATTCTCAATTCTATTCCCCAAATATTGTTTGATATATTATTTGAGAAATATTAGTATATTTTTAATTATTTTTAAACCTTTTAAGTTTATTAATTTCATTAAATACCCCCAGAAAAAAAGTTTAAAAATTAACAAAAACACCTCCTAAACCCATACATGCAAGATTTCGACAACCACCATCAGTGATAGCTGAAATCTGTTACAACGGCCTACACCATGATTAGAACTGGCTAGTAATTCATCGATCTGGCCTTTTTCGGTCAGATCCATAATAGATCTGGCTGGAAAAGGCCAAATCTAGCTGTCGTCGATGGCCAAAGATGACCTTTTGTGGCTGTCGTTGGCTAGATCTAGCCATAGATCTGGCTTTTTTCGGCCAGATCCATAGTGGATCTGGCCGAAAAAGGCCAGATCTATGGCTAGATCTGGCCGTTGACGACCAAAGATACAGCTGTCGTTGATGGTCAATGACAACCATATCTTGGCTGTCGTTGACAACCAGATCTTTGGCCATAGATTTGGCCTTTTCTAGCCTGATCCACCGTGGATCTGGCAAGAAAAGGCTAGATCGGCGCATTATTGGCCAGATTCAGCCAATAGTGCGCCATTATACCAGATTCTGGCCAGCTTCTGACAGTGATAGCCGGAATCTGTAAATGTGGGTTGCTGGGCTGTTTTTACAATTTCTAAAAAAAATATTTGGCGGTATTTAGTAAATTAACAAATTTAGGGGGGGTTTAAAAGAAATTGAATAATATAGAATAATATTTTGAAAATAAGTTAATTTTACTGTTTAACTTTATTGGGAATACTAATAATAGTATTCACAAGAGCGTAACAAACGAAGCCATAATTTTTTTCAAATAAAAATCACAAGACCTGAGTGTGGCGACTTAGAAGAGAAGTATAGTCACAACTTGAAGGCTTGAGCTTGGATCAAGCCGTGACAGGCTGCCATTCTTCTGTGACCTTCCATGGCAGCGACCCATGCTCGTCCTTGCTCAAATAGACAAATACGATCATGGCTGCAGTGTTTTCTTTAATTGGTAAAGAGAGAATAAAAGAGAGAGGGAAGAGAGGAAGGAGAAGAAAAAATCAAAGAAAGAAGGGAAAAAGAGAGAGAGAGATGAAGAAGAAGGGGAGAGAGAAAGAAGAACTGAAGAAGAGAATTTAGAAAGAAAAAAAATTGATTGTGTGGCAAGTGAATGACGTGGCAGGTGATGTGGTATTGCCACATCAGTTGCCACGTTGATTTGTATGCCCCCTTTTTTTATTTCTCTTTTTAAGGCTAACATTTCTCAAAAAAACAAACCCAGCACAAGTTTTGCCCAAATTTCTGAGAAAATTTAACTCCTCGGACATCCCAAGTTTCCATTTAACAAAATGGCCTTGAAAATCTTTTTCATTTTTTTGATTTATTTTTTAATTTAGAAAAGCTGACGTGGCATAGTTAGGATTCATTAAACATGTAAAATGGGTTAAAATGAAAAGATTCAAACATATGTGGGCAAAGTATAATTAATGAAAGTTATTTAAAATTTGAAATTTGAAAATGAGCCCCACCCATTCAAATTGCTTAATCGAAATGTATTAGGCAAAAATTGACTGACAAACCCTAAACCTATTCTCTGAGATTTCCGACGACTATAGTCCCACATTCCTGCAAATTTTCGATCTATTTTCAATCCTAAAGCTTCCTTTCTTAAAACCATGGCTGACATTCACAATGAGGAGGAAAACCCAACACCACTTCGAATCCTAAAGTCCAGCGGTGCAAGCAGTTCAATGGCTACTCCGGTGGATCATCCGATCAATGAAGGTGGTCCACAGGTAGAGGAGACGACAGCGGCACAACAACAGAGAGAAGAATCGCAAAACGGTTTTGAAGAGGAGGACACCGGCAAGAATTCAGGCGAGGAAGAGGAGGTCGACGAAGAAATGGTACGTATTTTTACTTGTTTTTTTAATTGGATGAGAAAATGGATGATTTGTGCGAATTTGGGGGAATTTTGTTGCGCGAGAGGTTTAAGAACATGGAATTTTGTTTGGCACACCCTCTTCGGACCGAGGGGTTTCAGATTTATTGGAAGTGTTGTGGGTCATTTTGGAGTGTCGTGTCTCAGAGGATGGAATTTAGACTTGCGAAGTAGGTAGTAGATATAAGTCAAGGCCAACCTCAATCTTCCATCGGTTATAAAATCCTGGGTCAACCAAACCAAACAATATCAAACTTGATTTTATACCCCTGCATTCAAAGTTTCTTAGAGTTCTCTTATTGATAGCGAAAATATATGATTAGCTTTATCACATGGGAAAAATAAAGATGATTAACTTTATCTATGGTTTAGCTTGATTTTAGCCTAGTGTTGTTGCTTTGGTCATTGGCATTTTCTGGGGGGGATTATGTTGCCTGATTTTTAAGTTTTAGAAAGTGAAGGCAAGCTTTTGGAACTCATGGTGTCAAAAACTTGTGCTGCTACCTCTATATTTCCGCATTTAGCATACATGTCAACATGACTTGTCTAGAGGGATATATTGTTTAGTTTTTGGAAGTTCTTGTCTATATAAGCATGAATCCATTTGCCAAGATCAATCGCACCTAAATAACCACAAGCTAGAAGAATGCATAAAAAGGTGACATCATTAGGCTGTACATCTGATCGTAGCATTTGCCGAAATAACATTAATGCTTCTTTGTAGTGGCTCATTTGAGTATAGCCAGCAATCATAATATTCCATGAAATAAGATCCCTTTGCTCTGTACTGTCGCTTAAGCTATTTAGGATCGCTCAAGCGATCATGTTCGAGGCAGAATCAACATCTGCCCAGATCTAAGATTGCTTAAGCGATCTTTTGTATCGCTTAAGCGATTCATTGCTTTTACTCTTGGTCGCTTAAGCGATTTTAGATCGCTTAAGAGAACTTGTACGAGGCAGAATCAACATTTGCCCACATCTAAGATCACTTGAGCGATTCTTCGCTTTTACTCTTGGTCGCTTTCGCGATTGAGGTGATCGCTTAAACGATCATTTCTGGAAAACTCTTGGTCGCTTAAGCGATATATGTGGTTGCTCATATATCGCTTAAGCGATCATGGTCAAAACAGATTTTTCTTACTTTTCTCTTGAATTATGTAATAATCTCTCTTTACAGAGCGAATTTCTAAATTGATTGTATGATGCTTTTTCTTTGTTTACAAAGTATGTTGGCAGCCTATTAGTTGTTTTGGGTTTTTTTTTTTTTTTTTTTTGCTGATATTTTGTTTATATCGATTGTGCAGATTTTCCGAAGCGTAAACTATAAAGACTATGGGTTGGAGATTGTAAGCAATAAGGTACCATACTTCCTTGTAAGGGTGACAATCAGGTCGAGTTGGGAAGTTTTTATGAGAATAAAGGAGATTTTAAAGGGAGTGAGGAATAGTGAAGACCGATTCAAAGAGACTTGTTTCGGTAATTTTTTAGATATCGGAACAAATTGGAAAAAAGGCGTTCTAGGGGCAGGGAGTGCATTATATGTTGCTGCACTCAGTAAAAAGCAAAAAAAAGCAAGAAATGTGGTTCGTGGTGGATGGAAAGCCACTATGTTTTGGGATGATGGAATATGCCTTGGTGACAGGCTTAAGATGTGGGGAATTGCCAGATGCGGTTGAGCAAAAAAGAATAAAGGAGAGTAGGGCAACCATAAGGTTGGCTAACAAGGTTTTGCAAGGGCAAGCGTCTATTACGGGACACGATTTAGAGGAGAGGTTAGAAGTAGTTGGGTTAACCAATTCAGAGAAGTTCAAATTGTGCTTGGTATTGTTCTTACATTCGATCCTAATGGCTGCTGACTCAACAAAAGCCATTGATATTGATTGGGTGATGTTTGCAAGCAACTTGGACTTCTTTAATGCTTATCCGTGGGGATGGGTATCATTTAAGCGAACCATGGAGTCCCTGCAAGTAAAAGACATGGCATTAAAGCACTCCCAATGGACCAGGAAGAATAGACCGAGCACGTACAATTTGTTTGGCTTCCCATGGGCAATGCAGGTAAATATTAATAGCTTTTTGTTATATTTTTTATAATATATGTGTTTGAATTATGATATGGATTTTTTTTTTACAATGTAGGCTTGGATGTATAAGGTCGTCCTTGTCTTCGCTAAGGCGGGGGGGAGGATGAAGACTTCGGATGTGCGACAACAATTTCCTAGGATGTTGCGGTGGCACATCGAGAAGTGTACCCATTGGGATTACGACCAAACAGACATTGAAATTCAAGCAGCTTGGGTAAGATTAAAGGATTAAGCTTTTGAATATGCACTTGCTTTAAAATGTCGCTTAAATTTGATTGATTTTGTTTCTTATTGCAGGGAGTCGTCCGTCCCTTCCTCACTGCTACTAGGGGTGAAACGGAATAGCATTATGTCACACATCTTTCCAACCACTAGAGGATGAAAGCGATGAAGGGATAGACTGCCTGATGCGGTACCTAGAAGGGGTCACACATGTGAAGGCAGTTGTAAGGCCACTGCTTGAGAATATGGTTGACGCCAAGGATGATGAAGCTCCAATCGACTGGAGGGAGGAGGAGAGGGAGGAATAGGTTCGTATGCCTCAGCAAATCAGTACAACAAGTATCGCTTTGTCGAGGCATCAGGGTCAGGAGAATGAGGTGGTTGACCTCATAAACGGTCTGTTTGAGAGTTTTACAATAGCTGTTTATGAGAGGTTTGAGAAGATGGAAGAGCGGATGAAAATGGTGGAGGAGAAAGTGGATAAGGTGGTAGAGAAAGTTGGTAGGGTGGAGGAGGAAGTTAGTGGAGTATTAAAGGCGGTTGAAGTGCAACCTGGGCTGAAAAGAGAGAGCCGAAAGAGCAAGTTTGTCAAATCGCCTTACACTGTAGTAACACATGAAAAGAAGAGGAAAATGAAGAAAAAAATTGAGGAAGAAGCAAAAATGGAGGAGGTTAAGGAGGTTGCTAGAGGAAATGGGGCAGTGATAATGGAGGAGGGTAAGGCGGGAGGCGAAGGAAGTGGGGATGTACAAATGGAGGAAGGGGGAGGAAGTAGGAAAGCGAAAATGGAGTCAAAGGTCGATTTGTATAGGCCAATAGAGGAGGAAAAGAAAAAACTCTTCTATGCCTATTACAATGAATCTGGAAGTGATGCCCATATAAAGTGTAAGACCGTGGATTATCCTCGGGACTGGTTTGAAAAGATGTTGACGATGGGCAGATGGCTTGACTACTCGGTGAGTTATTTTCGCTTAATTTTCCTGGTTTTTGTTTATGTTTTCCATGAGGTATTGTATACTTATCATGTTGTTTTTATTTGATGCAGCACATCGATGAGGTATTGGCACTGATGAGGCTATAACAGACCAATAATGGTGATCTATTGTATCATTGTGCCATCACCGATGTGGCCTTTAGCCAAATGCTAATAACGACATATCACAGTTTAATGAAAAAGGTCATTGGTAAAGGTGCAACAAAAGGAGCTGAGCGAAAAAGATTGGGCACAGAAGACTTAGATTGCGTCCCTCATGATTTTAAGTTTGATGACAGGATCATACAGTATGTACGGGGGGAAAGGCCCAAATATGGCCACAGTTGGGCAAAGGTTAAAAGAGTCTACTGCATCATCAACATCAAGGATATGCATTGGATAACAGTCGTCGCACTTCTAGAGGAAGGGTTGCTGAAGATCCTTGACTGCAACCCAACTATTTGTCGAGACAAGCAGTTGGAGACCGAGTTGGAGCCACTGTCCGTGTTGTTCCCGCAACTGTTGCACAACAGCGGGATGTTTGAGGACTTCGATGATCAAGTACTAACCGGAAAATGGTCACTCAAGCGCTTTCCTATCCCAACAAATGAGTCAAGATAAATTTTGTATAAAACTAACTTACATAATACAATTGTTCTATAAGCTGATTCTAATGCTAATGTCTTCTTCCTATTGTAGTGCTGATTGTAGGGCATATGCCCTAAAATTTATTCAGTTTGACATGACTAACACCCCGATGGACGGCTTGAATGACAAAACAATGAGCAACTGTCGGGAGTGCTGGGTTGTTGAGTGCTTCCATGGGCATATGGATCCCTTTTGAGTGACCAAAACCTAATAAAAAGGTATGGAGATTGGACTTTGAATTTTGTAGTTTATGTGATGTTGATGTTGATGTTGATACTTGGGTTGTGGTGCTGGTGCTACAGGTGTCATGCTTATATATAACTTTACCGAAAGAGACGGACTCAGTGAACTTCTCAATCTTGCATTCCATAACTTATCCTTTTTGGACGCAAAAATTTTACACAATAAAAGCACCTGTTTGTGGCTGCATGTGTGTTGGAAAATTTTGCAGGTTGCTGGCAAATAATGAGAGGAAACTTCTCAAAGTGGCTTGGGGTGTCACAATAGGCTACCAGCAAGGCATCTGTAATCAAGGCTACTGGCGAGGAGGAGGCATCTGCAATCAAGGCTGCTGGCAAGGCATGGTACCAAACAATGATCTCACACAGTGATTATACAAAATTTGAAAACTTCTCAAACTGGCTTGGGGTGTCAAAGGAGGCTGCTGGCAAGGCATGGTACCAAACAATGATCTCAGACAGTGATTATACATAATTCAAAAACTTCTCTAAGTGGCTTAGGGTGTCATAGTAGTGTGGGTTTTTGGTATTTGAAGTTTATCGTAAGACTATATTTTGTTAATCCTTTTTGTTTTGCTGTTGGAACAATTTTAGTTTGCATTGAGTCATGGATGATAATGTATGGAAGGGTAATGAGAGGAAAAAATGGTACTTGGAATTGGATTTATTGTGTCTTGGCACTATTATGGATGATTTTAAGTTTAAACTATCAATTACATTGATGTCTCTTATATTTTGATTTGTGATGAATTAGCTTGATATAAATTACTTAATTTTGCTGCTTAGTCTTTTCGGATTTGAGAGGAATTTACAGAGTACTTGATTCATCTGATTTGGTGGCCAATCAAATCTTTGTCAAATTTCATTAATTTTATGTTGTGCAAAATACTCTCTTGTCAGTCTCGAATGCACCGATTTCATCGCAATAGAAAGGAAGTAGAATCAAATGTTAACTGATATCAATATTAATGAAAATGAGAGAGGTCGAAATGTATCACAATCACAGTAATTTAGAAATTAGATCTGTAAAGAGAGATTATTACATAATGCATGTAAGGTCGAAAAATCTGTATGGCCCATGATCGCTTAAGCAATATATGAGCGACCAAATATATCGCTGTCGCAACAAAGAGTTTTCCAGAAAGGATTGCTTAAGCGATCACCTAAATCGCTTAAGCGACCAAGAGTAAAAGTGAGCAATCGCTTAAGTGATACAAAATATCGCTTAAGTGATCTTGCATCTAGGCAGATGCTGAATCTATCTCGGACATGATCACTTAAGCGACCAACGGTAAAGGCGATGAATCACTTAAGCGATACACTAAATCGCTTAAGCGATCTTGCATCTGGGCAGATGCTGATTCAGTGTCGGACATGGTCGCTTAAGCGACCATGAGTAAAAGCGATGAATTGCTTAAGTGATCTTGCATCTGGGCATATGTTGATTCTGTCTCGGACATGATCGCTTAAGTGATCAAGGATCGCTTAAGCGACCATGAGAAAAAACGATGAATCGTTTAAGCGATACATTTAATCGCTTAAGCAATCTATCATCTAGGCATATATTGATTCTGCCTCGGACATGGTCGCTTAAGCGATCAAGTTGATCGCTTAAGCGACCATGAGAAAAAACGATGAATCGCTTAAGCGATCTATCATCTGGGCATATGTTGATTCTCCCTCAGACATGGTCGTTTAAGCGATCCTAGATCGCTTAAGCGACCATGAGAAAAAACGATGAATCGCTTAAGCGATCTATCATCTGGGCATATATTGATTTTACCTCGGACATGGTCGCTTAAGCGGATCGCTTAAGCAACCATGAGAAAAATGATGAATCGCTTAAGCAACCATGAGAAAAAATGATGAATCGCTTAAGCGATACATTTAATCGCTTAAGCGATCTATCATCTGGGCATATGTTGATTCTGCCTCAGACATGGCCGCTTAAGCGATATTGATCGCTTAAGCGATATTGATCGCTTAAGCGGCCATGAGAAAAAACGATTAATCGCTTAAGCGATCTATCATCTGATCGCTTAAGCGACCATGAGAAAAAACGATGAATCGCTTAAGCGATACATTTAATCGCTTAAGCGATCTATCATCTGGGCATATGTTGATTCTACCTCGGACATGGTCACTTAAGCGATATTGATCGCTTAAGCGGCCATGAGAAAAAACGATTAATCGCTTAAGCAATCTATCATCTGGGCATATGTTGATTCTGCCTCAGACATGGTCGCTTAAGCGACCAACAGTAAAAGCGATGAACCGATTCTGCCTCGTGTGGGCACTTATGTATTGTTTGTTTGCCATCGCTTAAGCGATTGTAAATCGCTTAAGCAACCAAGTGTCAAAGTTTAGAATCGGTTAAACGATATCATAAATACCACCAGATCTCTTAAGCAACTAAGTCTAAATACATAGGATCGCTTAAGCGAGAAATGAAATCTCTTAAGCGATCCACTATATTTGGATTATTTTTATTGTGTTTCAGAAGATCAGTTAAGCGATTAACGTTATCTTAAATATATAAAGTGTACGATTCGTTCAGTAAACCATGATCGTTATTATATTTTAATTAAATTAGTTCTTTTCCGTCTATATTAAATATATATGGTGTAGAATATTTACGTCTATATTAAACATATAGGGTGTACAATTCGTTCAGTTGACCATGACCGTTATTATATTTTAATTAAACATATAGTTCTCTTACGTCTATATTAAACATATATGGTGTTGAATATTTACGTCTATATTAAACATATGTTCATAAACTTGGAAAAGAAATATTAAAGTAAATTACCCTTAATCAATTAAACGATCCCGTCTATTTAGCCTTGGTCGCTTAAAAAGGTTACAGCAATTGTGCTGAAAACCTTATTGTTATAACAGGAGCCGTTGTTCATAGTGAAAAAGTTTCTGAAAAATTCTGGCGCTCTCTTGGTCTACAGAGTGCAGAGCATATGGTTACAGAGTTCAATTTTATATTATTATTATATTTTTTATATATTACTTTCTTGCCAAGAACTAACAAACATAATAGGATAACAATAGATCTTTCAGTGTTAAGCGAGACATTAAATCGCTTAAGCGATCAAGCGAATTTCCTTTCGTAGAATAATCATTGTCAAATACAGGATCGCTTAAACGATGTTATATATCGGTTAAGTGATCCTATATACATAAGCCATGATTTGCTTAAGTGATATCTTGCATCGCTTAAGCGATCATGCCTAATTTCCTTTGTACTGTATAATAATCATTCTCAAATTCAAGGCTAGAGATTTGGGTCGAAGAAAACTAGATAACCATGCAAGCTTAGTGAACATATCTTCTTCTTCTTTCTTCAGAACATAAATAGTGCATTTGGTTGAATATTCCTATCCATATTCTCAATCCTATTCCCAAAATATTTGTTTGTTTAATTATTTAGGAAATATTAGTATATTTTTTTAATTACTTTTAGACCCTTTAAGTTTATTAATTTCATAAATACCCCCAGAAAAAAACTTTAAAAATTAACAAAAACACCCCCACCTACCCATGGTGCCAGATTCTGGCCACCACCACCACCACCACCAAAATCTGGCCGAAAAAGGGCACTACGATGCAGACCGGTCGAATTTAGTGGGTAGAGCATCGATATGGCCTTTCAGCCAGATCGACCACGAATCTGGCCGGAAAAGGCTGGATTTACAGCCAGATCTGGCCGTCGACGGCCGCAAAAGTCCAAATAGCCATCAAGATGGCCAAATATATGGTCATCGTTGTCGGTCAACGATGGCCAAGATTTGGCCGTCGTTGTTGGTCAACGACGGCCATTTCTTTGGCCATCATATGTGGCCTTTTCTGGTGGATCTGGCCGGAAAAGGCTACATCAGTGAATTATGGGCCAGTTTCGGTCGTTTGTAGGCCGTTGTAACAGATTCCAGCTACCACCGATGGTGGTTGCCGGAATCTCGCAAGTATGGGTGGATGGGGGTGTTTTTGTTAATTTTTAAACTTATTTTCTGGGGGTATTTAATGAAATTAATAAACTTAAGGGGTCTAAAATAATTAAAAAATATATACTAATATTTCCTAAATAATTAAACAAACAAATATTTTGGGAATAGGATTGGGAATATGGATAGGAATATTCAACTAAACGCACCCTTTATGTTCTGAAGAAAGAAGAAGAAGATATGTTCACTAAGCTTGCATGGTTATCTAGTTCTCTTCAACCCAAATCTCTAGCCTTGAATTTGAGAATGATTATTGTATAGTACAAAGAAAATTAGGCATGATCGCTTAAGCGATGCGAGATATCACTTAAGCAAATCATGGCTTATGTATATAGGATCGCTTAACCGATATATAACATCGCTTAAGCGATCCTGTATTTGACAATGATTATTCTACAAAAGGAAATTCGCTTGATCGCTTAAGCGATTTAATGTCTCGCTTAACACTGAAAGATTTATTGTTATTCTATTATTTTTGTTAGTTCTTGGCAAGAAAGTAATATATAAAAAATATAATAATAATATAAAATTGAACTTTGTAACCATATGCTCTGCACTCTGTAGACCAAGAGAGTGCCAGAATTTTTCAGAAACTTTTTCACTATGAACAACGGCTCCTGTTATCACAATAAGGTTTTCAACACAACTGTTGTAACATTCTTAATCGACCAAGGCTAAATAAACGGGATCGCTTAAGTGATTAAGGGTAATTTACTTTAATATTTCTTTTCCAAATTTATGGACATATGTTTATTATAGACGTAAACATTCTACACCATATATGTTTGATATAGATGTACAAGAACTATATGTTTAATTAAAATATAATAACGGTCATGGTCAACTGAATGAATCGTACACCCTATATGTTAAGAGTTCGAGCAAGAAAATGGCTTCAGAGTTAAGATATGGATAAAGAAAAAGACGGTGAAATTTTTAGAGCATTGATAAATATTACACTCTTTTGAGATTCTTCTTGGTCTGATTTTAAAAGAGTTGTTATTTTAAGGAGTAAACGAAGTTTGAATGACTAATCAACAGATTGTTTGTGCAAATGGTTTTGCAGAGTTACAGCTCCGTACGATTCGTTCAATAAAGAATACTTTATTGCCAACAACTAACAAAAATAATAGAATAACAATAGATCTTTCAGTTTTATGTACGGTGTTGACCGACAAAGACCGAAGTGTTATTTTCACATTCTATTGAAATGAAAAAAATAATTAATAATAATAAATATTAAATAAAAAGGGACTAACAACAGTAATATAATAATTGTAGATAATTTAATTTTATGTACAGAGTTGTAACTCTGCAAAACCATTTGCACAAACAATCTGTTGATTAGTCATTCAAACTTCGTTTACACAGTCCGACACAGAATCAATCTACCAGATGCAAGATCGCTTAAGCGATTTAGGGTCTCACTTAAGCAATTCTTTGCTTTTACAAAGTGTCGCTTAAGCGATCAAGTCCAAGGTAGAATCAATATCTGCCTAGGTGCATGATCGCCTAAGCGATCTGTGATATCGCTTAAGCGATTCTTCTCTTTTTCACTTGGTCAATTAAGCGATCATGTGATGGGCGAAATCAATATCTACCCAGGTGCACGATCACCTAAACAATCCATGATATCGCTTAAGCGATCCTTTATGAAAAAACCCTTTGTCGCTTAAGCAATATACTTAGTCATTTAAGCCATCATGAGCAATACATACTTTTCCATCTATTCTCCTGAATTTTGACAAACTAAAATTATCAAAACATATTAATTCCATACTTTCTCCTCAATTTGACAACCTAATTCCAAACTAAAATTACTAACACATATTTAGGCCATGCAACAAGAATTCTAAATATAAAAGAATGATTTATTCAATGTAACAATAAAATTTAAAATATCAATAATCGAAAACAATAACTCATCAACGATTGGCCTTGGCAACTCCCTGAATTTCATCCTTCTTCGAACCTAATTTTCTGGATCTGCATGTGATTACTTCTGGCAACTGCTTCTCTTGTGGTCAGGTTGCTTGCAAATTGAGCACTTATTCATCTTACGGGGAACCTTAGAGGCTGATGGAATACGCTTAACTCTTTTTCTCCCCTTTGTTGTCTTCTGGAATGGCGAATGGATGATAATGTCAGCCAACTCTGGCAGCACTACCCACTGCTCTTCTATAGGCACTGGATATATTGTTTCTGAATAAGCTAGCATATAGTGATTTGCCATATAGAGAGGGGAGCAAAGTTCCATGTAAATTTTTGAACCAAAATCTGGCTTTCGTTGGTGTTTCAGTGCTGCTAGTGCATGAGGACAAGGTAAACGTGGAATGTCAAGCACTTTACAACTGCAAGTTTTACTAACAAGGTTAACTAAGGCATTCGGACCATAGCCACGCACAGTGAACTCTTGAGCATTAAGAGGATAGGCAAACAGTGCATTTGATAGTTCCATACGTTCTCGCAATAATTTTTCAACTGATGGAACGAGGGTCATAGTAAAATTATCTGACTCTGTACGACGCTCATGGAACCACCGTGACAATGTCCTCTGGATTGCATCAAAAAGTGCAACTATTGGAAACTCTATTTCTATTAACAACTTCGAATTGATGGACTCGGCTATGTTCTTGGTCATGACATCAAACCTTCTTCCAGGAAAGTAAGCTCTACTCCATCGCTCGAAACCAACATCATGCTCAAGATACTTAGCAACTCTATCATCCTTGATTCTGATTTGCTGGAAGTGCTCCTTGAACTCATCAACCCAATAAGCTTTTGCTGCCATGTAGTATGTCTGAAGAATGCCAGCACACTTAAACTTTTGTTTTATGTTCTTACCAAGGTGTCTCATACAGAATCTGTGATATGCTTGAGGGTAAATAGTGGCAATCCCCTTCTTTATAGAGTTGTGCCTATCGGATACTATGCACAACTCGTCACTGTCAGGCACTATCGTACGTAATTGTTGAAAAAACCAAGTCTATGACTTGTCATTCTCAAAGTCAACCACACACCATGCAACAGGATATGTGTGATTCTCGCTGTCCTGTGCAGTGGCCACCAATAATGTACCTCTATACTTTCCTGTCAAAAAGCAACCATCAAAAACCAACACATTTCTCATGTTTACAAAACCCCTTATAGCAGAACCGTAGGCAACAAAAAAAATATGTAAACATCATATTCCTGTCCCACTTCAAAGTCATCTTGCTACCTTAGTTTGTCAACTCAAGCATATAACGGTACGCTTCTAATACTGCGTACCCGTGCTCCGGCGTGCCCCTCACAAAATCTTGTGTACGTTGTCTCCCTTTCTAGCATTTCTAGTAACTAATAGCACATCTCAACTCTGTGTGCACAAGTCTCTGAATGTCTTTAAGAGATGGACATTTCCCTTCAATGAGCTGACTTTTGACAAATTGTCCAATAACATCAACAGAGGTTTGTCGATGCTCACCTGAAATATGTCCAAAACCACATTTGTGCTCACGGGTATATGTGCTAAGAATAAATTTTTCCGACTCTGCCAACCTTCTACAATAAATTCGCCACTTGCACTTTCGGTCATGACATGCAACCGTCACAACCAATGAATTTGACTTTTTGTTAATGAATTCAAAATTACCTCTCATGACAACAAGTTTTAGCTTCCTCACCACTTCTTCTTTGTTGTCAAATAAATACCTTATGCGCAACTCCGATCCATCCATAAAAACATGAGCTGATTCACTACTACCTGCAATTGCCCCCTCTGAACCTGCATAAATGACCATAGTGTTCACTTCCTCACAAACTACACCTTCTGCATAATCTGTATTTAAAGGAATCTTTACATCTACGGGAACATGTACGGGGTCCTCCTCCTCAACATTTTCATTCTGCTGCCTATGACCAACCTCTTCTACAGTGTCCTCCTCACCACCCAATTCACCGTTTACTCTTGATTTTTCAGCTAACAAATCAATGCCCTCGTAGTTCAAATTAAAACTAGGCAAATCTCCGTCAACTTCCTTGTTATCCCCTTCCTTTGAACCAACTTCCAACGGTTTTTCTATGAAAGAAACCCTTAAAATCGGCTTCGAACCATTATCGGCCACATCAATCATATATAACTTCACAATTTCATCTGACTTTAATATAGTAGGAGGTACCTTATAATGTTCAGGAACTCAGCTTAAAACATATTTCACAACTATATCGCTATGTGAGCAACTCAAATCACCTCTTCTAATTATTTCATCAATCAACTCATCAAAACTAACCTCTGTGCTCACAACAATTGGTATAACTTCTTTGCTCTTCCTAATCCACCTCCAGCTACTTTCTTCCTCCACCCACTCACCAAAATATTCAACACCCAAAACAACTTGTCTCATGTCTAATAATAGCTAACTACCTATAATATAAGAAAAAAATATTCTTAACTGATGTACTAAGGGTTGAAATATTTTAAAAAGCAATTGCAGAGTTGCTTGACAGATGTGGTGTATCGCTTAAGCGATCTGGTATATCATTTATTGGATCGCTTAAGCAATCTGCTATATCGTTTACTGGATCGCTTAAGCGATATAATGGATCGCTTAAACGATATAATGCCATTTACTGATCGCTTAAGCGATCTGTTGCTATACACCAGACTTTTAGCAGATCGTTTAAGCGATCTTATGCCACATACTTAATCGCTTAAGCGATCTATCTGCCGCATTACTAGACGTACTAGATCGCTTAAGTGATCCATCATATCCAGAACACGTTTTCAGTCATCTCCACCTACAATCGGTGCTACCACCCTCAGCTACCCACAATGCAAGAAAATTTTCAACAAATTTCACTCTTTCAACTTCCATTACATCAAACACAACCCAATAACCTAAACAACTAAATCAAAATCATAACCCAAACCCAATCCATCATTAAATCTTTGTAAACCAAAATATAAAATCGAAAAGAGAGATACACATACATGGACGAAATGTTAGGAGGAGGAGAATCTGTGTTGGAGAAGATGGTAATGGCGAAGGAATGCGTTAATGTGACGGGAGGAAAAAGAAGAAGGTGTTTGGGTTTGTTTACAAGATTTTCGACTCTTTAGAGACATATTATAATTTTTAAAAGATTACACAATTATTCATTAATCTTAATTAACCCCTAATCATGTTTAATTAAGTTTAACAAAAAACAAGGCTATTTAGTTAATATTTACAAACTATATAGGCTTTTAATTAAATTTTAACTTTAAATGGCGTTTTAATAAAATCACCCCCAAATTTCCTTTTAATCTTGAAAACCTAGCCTCCACATTCTCTGATCGCACCCCCATCAGCTCGCCGCCGTCCACCATCCCAAACAGGTTTCACTTCCAATATTCCTCTTTCACCACCATTGCCAATCTTAATCGTTGCCCACCGAGAGGTCGCAGACCGTCCACCACACCACCACCATGACGAGTGTCAGCCGAGTCGCACCAAGTCGCCGAACGTCCACCCTGCACCAGGCTACTGTTCAGATGGATCTTTTATTGTATTTTTTTTTTTTTTTTAATTTTTAGATTGCGTATATTGTTTAAGTTGATACACTTTGAGACGGATGATCTATTCTTTATACTGGCTTATAAGTGTTTCTGTTTCTGGTTGGTAGATTGGAATTAATTTTAGCCATCTGGATGCCTTTCAGTGTTCTTTTTTTCGTTTTTTTTTATTGAAAAGTATATAATGGCCTTGGTAGTTAACAACTTCAACGATCATGCATTAGTTTTTGAGCAGCTGTTTCTTCTTCTTCTTCTTCATCAAAACATGTCTCTGACTCAACCTCTCCTCTTCAAAGTATATAATGGCCTTGATAGTTAACAGCTTCAATGATCATGCATTAGTTTATGGGCATCTTTTTCTTCTTCTTCGTCAAAACATGTCTCTGACTCAGCCTCTCCTCTTCAATCATCTCTTCTTCCTCGACTTTTCTGGCTCCAACTAAAATCAATTCCAAGTTCTTCCGTCTATTACTACGCTGAGAAATTGGAACAACAATGAAATGAAATGAGTGACCCATTTGTTTGTTTGAATACAACTTTCCCACAAATTTTTCATTTGGGTTCCATTTTTCTCTCCCCTTACTCACTTATTCCATATGTTGTTTTTTCTCTAAATAAAATCAGTTTAATTAATAGGTTTTTCTTTTTTGTAATGTCATATTGAAGAGCGCAGAACATTTCGCTTCAAGCTAAACACATTGATGTTTGCAACTATGTTGCGACGCCTGAAGAGGAGAAAATTGGTACGTTTAATTTGTTTATTTATTTGTTTCCGTAAGTATGATGATTTGATGGGAAATGCTAGGTACATTTCCAACAATCAGTCCAATAATGAGCAATGCCATCCATACCTGTAACATTTTATATGAAATTGGGGATAATATATAAATTGTGATACTAAATATTTGGTAAATGTTACTGTTTTTTGTTGTCTGGCCCGATAATGTTTCTGGACGCATATGACCTCTGATTTCAATGATGTTTTCATTCAGAATAATGTTATGAATACGAACTCTACAGACAAACTAGTGTGGTGTGGCACGTTATGATTTTGCCAATTGTGTGGTAGTGCCTTATGATTTATATGTGTGTCATTTTTCTGGTTTGATAGGAATTGGGTGTTCGAATTGAAACGCTAGTAATGAAATATGTCGTTCAGTTTATATGAGAAGCATTTTGAATACGTAGTTTAGTTTAGAGGTCTAATTAGCTTTTTTGTAGGAGTGTCAGTGGTTGGTAACTTGGGTGTTGAAGAGACTCTTTCAATGGTACTAATTGGTGGCCTACTTGGGAACAAGAATGTTGATTTACTTATCGGGTATGGTTATTGGTTAGATTTGAATTATTGGCATCAGATTTGATAAATGTCAATGAGAGTAATTGTTTCAATACCAACCCTGGTGAAAGTTTCTTGAATTGGTCCCAGTAGAATTGAACAAATTCATCTCATTGATGCATGCACCTACGTATTCAACATAAGTCCAAGATTTATATTTCATCAAAGCATGTGCCTAATAGTTTTGTTTTGCCGTGAAACAAATATTTAAAGAATAAAATTTAAATTTTCTTATAACATGTTGATTGGTTTTCCAGAATAAGGGTACTTCATTTATTCATTATTTTCTATTGTTACTTGGAAAAATCAATTATATGACCACTATTATTGCATAATGTTGTTATAAATTTGTTTAGCAAATTTAAGAAATGTAATCCTTGAAATATGATATCATTGAACTAAGTTAAACGGATGTTTTTCTTTGCAAGCACTTATTCATGTCTGCTTCTATGTTAATTCAGTTGAATTGTTCTTAATATATTCCTGGTTTTGGTGAAGCTTACAAGACAAAAGTGTCGCGCAATTGAAATATAGTCAAACTTCAAGCTGGTTACCTTTTTCAGGGGTCTGTAATGATGTATCAGATAAGATTTACAGTTTATGGTAATTTTGACTTGTTTTTTCCCTCAAATGTTTATAAATTTAGTGTTAGTTCAAATGTTTATGAATGTAGCTGTTTAATTTTTTTAGTTCTTGATTGTAGCTCAAAATCAAACTCCTAAAGATTGAGATGCAAAATCAAGTTCCTGCAGTACAATTTTTTTATCAAAATATGGTGCCGGCCCAGTGAAGGTAATGTAGTTCTACTATACTTTTGAAATTTTGTTAACTAGTTCATTTGATGTCAATGAATAATTTAGAGTGATGTTGTAAATCTTTAGCAGGAGAAACCATTGGGAGAGGATGGCCAGGATTCGATAACATATGCCACGAAAAATAAACCGACATATTCATCAAAGGAGAGTACTGATACTGATCAAAACAGCCACTTCATCACTTTATATTCTTGCTGCTGTAATGTATGTTGTGTACAAGTTTTTATAATGCAATTGAACCATTTGTAAGGTATGCAATTGAACAAATTAATGTTGAATGACAATGCTACTGCTGTAGTTCATTGAACGTATTTTTCATTTTAAGTTTCATGACAAAAAATTGAGCCATTTGTAATTGTCCAGCAGGTAATCGAAGTCATATTATAGTGGAAATAAGCAATTGGTATTTTTTTGTTTAATTTTTGTTATAAATCTAAATTGTTTCTGCATCACTTGATCATAGTTTCCAAAGTTCATTGACAGAGCATGATATGTTATGAAATGCTGTACAAACAACGGCAGAGGATCTTTGCCTGCTGTATGCTTTGATGCTTTCTTCAATTCGGCATATATCGAACGTGTCATAATGATAGGATCTTTGCCTCACTGATATTCTAATTTTTTGGTTGTGTAAGGTGATGGACTTTTTTTTGAGGGGTGGTGTTGTCTTTCTATTCTTGAGTATTATAGATATATTTCCTAGTGTGTATTCTGATTTCTGATTGCTTAATGCTTATAGCAGTGAGGCTGCATTTTGGCTTGTGTATCTATGCAAAGATGGACAGATAGATTAGTCTCGTGTTTTCAAAGCCATCTTCATCTAAAAATAATTGCTTTTCTGGGTTTAAATTATAGTATCCGGAATCCTAATGTGGTTACAAACAACTTTAGAGTTTAGACCATTGCTTATTTCCACCATAATATGACTTCAATTACCTACTACTGAAAAAGGAGTCTTATTGAAAAGGGCAACAAAAAGAAGCCTTAGTGCTTCCTGGTTACAAGAAACTATAAACCAACAGAAGTTATACAAATTTCCTGCACAGGGTCCTCTGTTTTCCCACAAATGTGTCAAGATTTGGTATATGCTCATTCATAATTTGCAGAAAAAAAAAAAAAAAAGACTAATTAAAGTCTTTAACATTTACTCGACCAAAAAGTGCGTAGAAATGAAAAGGATCTTTTACGTTTACTCCACCAAAAAATGCACAGAAATGAAAAAAGACTTTTACATTTACTCAAAAAGTCTTTTATATTTATTCCACCAAACACAACACTGCAGCAACAAAAATCTACGGAAAATACGCCAGAACCACACCAGCAAACTTCCACCATCAGTACCACCCAAAAACCAACATCACTTCCATCCAAATCAACACTGCAAATACTAGCACAAAAAAAATGCAGAATGTAATGAGCAGACAAATCCAACCAGTAACCACAGATTAAATAAACTGGAATGTGAATACAACCAGTTATACTTCCAATTAACCAGATATTGCAGGCCAAACAAAAAAAATTAGTCAGGGTTGCTGCCAAGCTGAACATCAAATCTAATCAGCTATGTATAACTTGTCTCAATTCCATCAATTTCTCGCTGAAGGTCTTCAAAGACAAAGCAACATGTTGCCATCCATTCCAAACAAACTCCAAACGAATCAATAAGCTTGTTAATCCTGTATACCATCATCAATCCAGTTCAAATACAATCTGCAGTTCTTCCTTTGATCCTGTCCTCCCCCACCAGAAAAAAAAACATTCAACTCCTGTTGTTCCTGATTTCACAAAGTAATTATGCATTCAGTAAAAGTTCATAACAATTCAAATTTGTCCTTTATCTACAACATATTTTACTGGGAAAGTACAAGCAGGCAACCCACCTGTTAAAAGTTAAAAATTTATACAACCCATCATCGTGTTCCCATGCATCAGAAACAAGAACAAATTGGCATAGGTTTTTATCAAAACACGAGATGCTCTACTAGATAAATAAAACAACTGAACATATGGATTTTTTCCATGACATCTTTGGACACTTCTTCATTTCTTATTCAATTGGTGAGAAAGGCATTAATGAGTGCTTACCTTTTAATGTATGTCAGCAATAGACTCTATATGACATTATTGTATGACAGCAATAGGCTCTATATGACATTGTCTCCTAGATGGCCATAAAAAGTTAAAATTTTTGTCCCTTGAGTGAGAAGCACCTAGTGACTTTTGAAATGAAGAAACAACTTCTATGTGTCAAAAACAATATCCCCAGCCGCTGCGCATTCAACACATTAATTAACTAGAGCAAGCACCTGACTGGAACTTGAGTTTTGTTTAAGGGGCAGGCAAATAATTAATAATATGCCAGTTTTTTATTGGCACATATTCACCAGAAGCCTACGTACAATATCCTTATTGACTTGAAAACAAACTACAAAATATCCTAATTATATATCCATTTACCACAGTTGAGAAAGTTTACAAGGAAAAGATATTATGCTAAACCTGGCTATTAGCGCAGGTCACAGCAATAGGTAGGCTTATTGAGACAGTGAAGAGACCAAGAACAATCAGGTTCACAGTGTGCTTCTTGTGATACACATGTAACGGCCACAACACTGCATGGGTTTTAGATCTAATCGAGACTCAAATAATGAGAAAATTTTATTCCAACTATGTACACAGTTTCAATTTTACCCAGATGAGATGAGATTCCATTAGGGTACCATAAACTCAGAGGATTATCACCAAATAATGCATAATACTCTGAATCCTCCGGTCTTTAATATGTTAATGGATGGATATTCTTTATACTCCTATTTTGTGGTCGATAGACATTAACTCACAGCCGGTTGTCTGTTAATGGATGTTCTGCTGCTATTTAAACAAGGAACCTCACAACAAACAACCCACACACAAAGACCAAAACCCGAGCACCAACCAAGTTACCAACCACAACAAATGAACAAGAGCCGAGACAAACCAAGAACAAACGCCAAACTTACAGCCAAAAGAACCAAAAAAACCAGGAGAACAAAGACACTCCAAAGAGAAAACCCCAGCAAACACACCAGAATAAACTCAAAAGAAAAACAAGCAGAAAAAAGTGGAAGAAAAAAAGGGAAAAAATGAAGATTGGAGAAGGAAACGTGAAAAGAAGAATGTGATGGAGTTGATGATGGCGTCGGGTCAGAGGAAAAGGTGGTGTTTGATGGTAAAGGTGGAGGATGGATGATGAAGGTGGAGAGAGGAGTGGCGGGTGGGGTAGAAAATGGATGGAAAGTGGGTTTGTTTTTTCATTCCATTGCAAATTCTTATATTTGAAGTAATAAAAAATTCTTATATTTAAAGTAATAAAAAATTATTTTATATCAATCCTGATTTTATATGTTCAAACTTTCATTTATTTTATATTATCGTCATTTTGAATACAAGTCTTTGAATGAACATTTTGTACGTATAGTATTAAGAATAATAGATTGGATAAAATCTCATGCTATTAACACAACATAAACTCATTCGATGAAAATAATGTTAGGATTGTGTCATAAATGCTTAATAATGAATTTACTCTGGAAATGGATGACACGGGTTGAGAATGGGTAAGAAAACGAACACATGACCATTATGATACGACCGACGGCGACATACTAATCGTAATTCTTCTTACGCATATATGAGCTAAATCGTACAAGTTAAGCCAGTTGATCACTCCAGTGAATAAAAAGTGGAGATTATGTGAAATATAAGCCAAAGTTTATTTAATTAGAAAAATGGTTGTATATGGTATTATTGACATAATTTTTGGGATGAATAGTTTAATTTTAGAACTTCCTCTCACTTTCATCTTGAATTCAAATACATCCATCCAATTTCTCGAGGGTTTTAAGTGACCCGGTTTACCCATTGGGCCAGTCAAATCGACGGTTTGGCACTATTTTACCAGTCGATTACCGGTCCAAAGAAGGTCTTAATGCAAAGCTGGGTTTTACTGTAGATTGAACCGAAGTCAAAGGCCGATTTCTAGTCGGTCCGGGTTCAAAACAGTACATATTATTGACACTTTGTACAATAAATGGCCAGAAATTCAACCAGCATATTCAATCATAATCATTCTTATGCATATATGAGCAAGATTTACACACACACACATATTATATATATATATAGTCTTTAATTGAATGACATAATATTAATAAAATATTTACAATTAACAACTAATTATGAAGGAAGACAAAGTCACCAGAAATAAGGATACTTTCATTAAACTGGTTGAAAAACGGCCCAAGTTTACTTGATGAAAAATCTGTATTGTCAGGTGAAATTTATGAATTCCAAACAACAAATTGGACTAGCTTTTTAGAAAGATGTATTTTTATTCAAAATTAAGAATTTTTTTTAAGTGCTTCTATATAATCAATTTTATCCAGGGTTTGTTTTTTCATTCCATTGCATATGAAGAATACTATCGTCAAGATTTCTTGATATACAGACGTTAAGTATGATAAGCACACAATATATTTTGGAATTAATTAGAAAAACACTTTTAAGTCATTGTAGATCACATTCATGCAAGCAATGGATTTGACCAATCTTCGCATATATAAAAACTATATTATTATATTGTGAAAGTCGGGAATAGTCTCCATCCCTAGTCGAGCTCTTGGTCCAGACCAGTCGAGTTGCCATTTCCCCTTTTCTTTCACAATCAATCATCAATCACATCACTCTTACACTCGATCCTTCCCTTCAACAAAAGCTATGGCGACAGGAACAACATCAAACGCCATGCATGACCCCAAGAAAATAAACAACAAGAAAAAGAAAACAAACAGATCGACCAACACCTGATAAAACTAAAACCTAACAAGTAAGTTTTAATCAGAATCAGATGTGTAAGCGATGATAATCCGACGAAGCAAAGCGTAGCAAAACGGGCACTGGAAGACGGGCTCGGGCAAAATCAAATAAACGTTAGGGCCACAACAGGTTGCTGGTACAAGAACAAGATAATCACCACTATGGTTCATCTGGCGATGAAGAAGAGGAGAGTTAATATTGTTAAACGAATATGCCCTCCTCAGTTCGTCCCAGTAGTCGTTTACGTAAAACATACTGCCACCAACATTGACGATTGGCCTTAGATCAAATATTACAGTTCCATCTATTACATTTCTGTAATGCAAAGTTTGATTCTGCAAAATATTCAACCCAAGAAAATAAACCATTAGTTTACTGGATAAAATATTGTTTTTCAGTATATAAAATGATTTCGCATAACAAGACGAATGAATATATAGCTAGCCTTCTTTTCTATACAAAAGAAATTAAACCTGAACATCGTAGCGTCGCTCCCAAGGGAAAGGGATGGGAGCTTCAGGGTTATTGAGAAGGAAGGTGTACCAAGGAGGAATATCCATTGGAGTTGAAAAATGATACAAGAAGAGATGGAAGGGTTATGGAGTGAGGGTATTTATAGGGTAGAAGAGATTGTGAAAGTGAGTTGACTCGTTTGTTGGGTTCTCGAGTTGGGGGTTGGAGATTCGGACTCAGTGCAAAAGAACCAGCCGTGTATGCACGTGTGAAAGTCTATGTGTTACGAAGCTGTGTAATAAATTATAGGAGACATCCAATTAAAAGAGAAAAAAATATATGTAAATAGTTTGAGTGAAAATTTTCCTGTCCTAATAAATTATTTACTTAAAAGAGAGTTTTAGTCTTAATTATAAATCATTCAAATATGTTGAGGTGAGCGATATTTCGGTTACCAAAAAAAAAAAAAAAAATGAAAATTGTATATTCGTATATATAACTTTTGGATACAACACACTCCATGATGTTAACAACAATTATTGAAGTAAATATCATTAACTCAATTAAATTATTAATTAATTAACCATGATTGATGCAACTCATGTATAAGTTGTAAGAATTAATCCTCCTTACTCTCCTTTTTTTTTTTTTTTTTTTTTTAAATGAGTAATATAACTTCTTATTCCTAATTTTTTTTCATATCTCCAATAAGTAAGTTGTAATTATCCAAAACCAATGCGAAATATTTTGAATAATTAATGAGGTAAAATTGTGGTAATTACATCACGAGAAAGATAACTTGTGTTAAAGGTATATTAAACAGGTGTTTCATTAAGAAACGAGACATTTGTTAAAAGAGTAAATGCAAGCCTTAACACACAGTATATATGGCAATTTCATTAAGTAAATTAAGTTTTTTTTCTCATATATGGCATCTACACCTAAACAATTAATACATCTAACTATAAAAGGTATGGCATTCAAAATCATATCCCAATCATAAGTTCAGTATAGATTAAATTGGATTTATTTTACATTAAATGAAACTTTATTAATTTATAAAATATTTATAGGCAGAACGACTTACACATACCCAAGGTTTGTCGAAACGATAAGTTGGTACCCAAAAGGTTTTGAAACGACAAATAAGTACCTTCCGTCATATTCTGTTAGTGATTTTCGTTTGATAATAGTGAAAAGACTAAAATGCCCTTGAAAGTTTGATATTTTAGCTTTTTATAAATTTAAAAATTTCTAAAAAACCCCTTAGGTTTGCTAATTTGACTAAATACCCCAATATATAAAAATTTTATAAAATAACAAAAACACCCCCGCCACCCGCAGTGCCAAATTCCGGCCACCACCGTTGGAATCTGGCCGAAAAATTGCGTTACGACACAGACCCGTTGGATCTGTGTCGTAACGTGTCGATCTGGCCTTTTTCGGCCTCGACAGCCAGATCTGGCCGTAGATCTGGCCGAAAAATGCCAGATCGAAGTGTTATGACACAGATCCGACAGGTCTGTGTCATAACGCAATTTTTCGGCTAGATTCCAGCCTCGACGGCCAGATCTGGCCACAGATCTGGCCTTTTCCGGCCAGACCAGCCACAAATCTTGCCAGAAAATGCCAGATCTACGCGTTACGACACAGATCCGACGGGTCTGTGTCGTAACACAATTTTTTGACCAGATTCCGGCGGTGGTGGCTGGAATCTAGCACTGCGGGTGACGGGGGTGTTTTTGTTATTTTATAAAATTTTTATATATTGGGGTACTTAGTCAAATTAGCAAACCTATGAGGTTTTTTAGAAATTTTTAAATTTATAAAAAACTAAAATTTCAAGGGCATTTTAGTCTTTTCACTATTATCAAACGAAAATCACTAACAGAACATGACGGAAGGTACCTATTTGTCATTTCAAAACTTTTTGGGTACCAACTTGTTGTTTCGGCAAACTTTGGGTATGCATGAGTCGTTTGGCCAATATTTATAGTGGTGAGTATTTCCGCTTGTCACGCGGTTCGATCCCTGGCAACGGCGATACTCTTTTTCCTCTTAATTTTTGAGTTATCCATTAGCCCCTTGAAGTTTTATTAAATAACAAAATTCCCAATGTAAGTTTCTAAAATAATAAAACCTCTCTACCATTATTACAGTTTTCTGCTTTCTTTTTTCCCCTTTAATTTCGGAGTTAGTACAATAACCCCCCTGAGGTTTCTGAAATAAAAAAATTTCCTGCTGTTATTATAATTTTCATTTTAGAGTCTGTACATTAACCCCCTTAAATATCGCCAGTATTACTTATTTTGTACGTTATCATCTTCAAGTCTATTCTACTAATTTCATTCTTAATGTCGTAAATGATATAATTTTTTTCTCTAAAAAATATTTAGCCAATATTACTTTTTTAACTAGTAAACAGTTCTCTCAATGTCATACTATGTTCTGTTGGATAACTCTGCTCTGTTACTCCTACAATATGCAGGGGATCAAATGTTGTTCCCACATCTAGTATTCTACTTTTGAATATTGGGCGCTGGAGAATCAATTTATTTCTGATGATTAAGAGCAAGTATAGGTATAGCAATCTTTGTAATACTTAAGAAGTTAAGTGTGTCACCTCAATTGAAAAGTTATTGCCTCTGTTTATCATGCAATTTGAAAGTAATTAAGCATTCATACTGAGTGAGTTGCTAGAGGTAATTTGGGTTGTGATTACAGTGGGCTAATTATGTTTTTTTTGACATTACAGTATCTGTGTTATTCAGCAGAAATCTGGCGAAAATATGAAGAAGACATTTGAAGATTCTTCAAGTAAAATAATCAAATTAATACATAATTACAAAACTTAATCAAGAAAATCCATGTTATTTTACATACTCAAAAGGGAATACTAAAATACAAGAAACAAATCATTAATAACAGAAACTGAAGCTCTGAAACAATGATCTAGGAAGTTGGCTGTACTGGTACCCCATGTGCTACAAAATTTGAGATACTTTCTGAAAGATGCCGACATGCTTTATCATAGTTAACAAATCCCATGAACCAAAAATCATGTCCATCAACAGTAACGATCTGGATGTATTTTTCTGATGGATTTTCCTTCATCGCCACAGGATTGGTGGTGCCAATCATGGCCAAAGGTACCATAACCTGTAATTCAAAAACCAACCATTGTTAATAGATATAACTGGACTCAAATAAAATTAAACATATATTTCATACTGGTTATGTTCATGTATATGGATTGAAAAATTGCTATACCTTGTAGTAGCTCCAAGTCTTCTGGCCGGAAGGTGCTGTAAAAGACAAGGGACGATCACTGCAGAAAGCTACATGAACATTTGAGAGATATAGAGTTCCAGCTACAGGTCCAGTTGATGTTGACAGGTAACAGGCAAATGTCTTCTTCAGATTCTCATTCGGATATGTTGTGAAAGTTTGCTTGTATATCGTCTCGAATCCACCTCCTGTTAATGCTTTCGCGTTCAGGCTCATCTTGCCCCACGCAGCTTCAGGCACCGATGAGTTCGTTCGAACTGCAAGCAACAGAAACAATGTTAATTAAAAGAGTACGGAACTTTTGATGAAGCTAATAAAAGTAATAATTTATTTTTGAACTTACGATTGTGCCAAATATTATTGGCCATGGTTTCAGCCTTATTGCCCCAAGAATTGAAGACATTGAGAATGGATTCCATGGGACTACTGCTTGGTTTCTCAACGGGAGAGTACTGAAGGTAAGGATGATGATAGTGTTGATCCTGATTATTAGCAGAAGCGCCCCACAAGGCTGCTTTTTTGTTGTCCGGATGGCACGTGGGCACAGCAGGTGCTCCCATCACATGAGTCCCCCATTTCTCAGCATCTGTGACTGTAGATCCCGGCGCAAAAGGTGACGACGATGGACCTGCAGTCGGCTGATGAGGATGAGATTGCATTTCTTGAGCACTGCTTGAACTTGACGCAAATGGGTTTGTTTCGTTATTTGAAACGGGAGAAGAAACAGAAGGATAATGAGGCTGTGATTCTTGGTTGGTGCCGTTCATTTTGGTCTGATAAACTTTGGATAAGAGATGGAACAAAGTTCTTCTTTGATGGCGGAGTAATAAAAATACTGAGATTTTTCCGTCTTGGTGAAATAAATGAATGCATAATTCAATATTTATGCATAATGGAATACGCGTTTCATAATGAGATGAGGACTATTCTGTGAAAATAATTGTTTGATTTAAGAAATGGAATACGCGGTTTAGGAATGACGGGCTTGGTTACTTAGCCGCGTCTTTTCTTATCAACTATTCATTTAACTCTGCGGATGTGACATCACGCCATAGAAGTTTCTATTCAAACCCTTTAAGGTTTTTAATTTTGCCTAAGCCCATTTATACTAGAAATGGGCTAGTAATATATGCTGGGCTAATTTGCTTAAGGCCAGTATAGTGTTTGATAGTATTCATTGTCTAATAAATAAATAGAAATCCAGATCTCAAATAAATAAACATTTAAATAGTAATTAAGGTAAAGTTAATAAAAGACTACGATGACATGGCAAAACGTGATTGTAGACAATTTCTAAATCTTCTAAACAACCAAAATTATCAGCAATTGTTCCAATTCCAGTTTCAAATTCCAATCAATCTTATCAAGGCCGAACGATCGCATACCAAAGGTTTGGTAAAACGATAAGTTGATATCTAAAAGGTTTTAAAATGATAAATAGGTACCTTCTGTCATGTTCTGTTAGTGATTTTCGTTTGATAATAGTGAAAAGACTAAAATGCCCTTGAAAATTTGATATTTTAGTTTTTTATAAATTTAAAAATTTCTAAAAAACCCCCTAGATTTGCTAATTTAACTGAATACCCCAATATATAAAATTTTTGTAAAATAACAAAACACCAACGCCGGGATCTGGCCGAAAAATTGCGTTACGACACAGACTCGTCGAATCTGTGTCATAACGCGTAGATCTAGCATTTTCCGGCAAGATCCATGACTGATCTGGCCGGAAAAGGCCAGATCTACGGCCAGATCTGACCGTCGAGGCTGGAATCTGACCGAAAAATTGTGTTACGACACAGACCTGTCGATTTGTGTCGTAACGCGTCGATCTGGCCGGAAAAGGCCCGATCTACGGCCAGATCTGGCCATCGAGGCCGAAAAAGGCCAGATCGACGCATTACGACACAGATCCGACGAGTCTGTGTCGTAACGCAATTTTTCGGCTAGATTCCGACGATGGTGGCCGGAATCTGGCACTGCACGTGGCGGGGGTGTTTTTGTTATTTTATAAAAATTTTATATGTTGGGGTATTTAGTCAAATTAGCAAACCTAGGGGGTTTTTTAGAAATTTTTACATTTATAAAAAACTAAAATATCAAACTTTCAAGGACATTCTAGTCTTTTCACTATTATCAAACGAAAATTACTAATAGAACATGACGAAAGGTACCTATTTGTCGTTTCAAAACTTTTTGGATACCAACTTATCGTTTTGGCAAACCTTGGGTATGTGTAAATCGTTTTGCCATCTTATCAATTCACAAAACTCTTCAATATGAGTTACCACAGACCTCCCAACGACCCCTACGCTTCTCAAGGTTCTTTTTTTTTTTTTTTTTTCTCCTTTTATTTATCATCCCATTGGATGATCTTATGATATGAAATTTAATCGTTGATTCTAATTTTTTTTTTAATAGGCTATTCAGCTCCCTATCCACCACCACCGCCGTACGAGGGGTACCCGCCACCCCTACCGCCACCTGGGTTTCCTAACCCTCCGCCAGGGCAATGTCCATACGAAGGGTACCAAGGATATTTTGCTGAAGGGTATCCTCCACCGCCACCTCGTGCTGGTCAACCACAGTATTACTACGAGCACTATCATTACCAGAACAATGATACTGGTTGTACTTCCTTTCTACAAGGCTGGTATNGCGCCAAAACCACCTCGAGATCAACGCTGCCACCACCTTCACGCCCTGGAAAAGCGGAGATCTTACCGTCAAACTTGTTCGCATTTCCACTTCTAACCGCCAAAGGTCGGCCCCACCCGAAATCATTATCGTACATCGGGAATCTTGGCGAGCTACCCATCGTCATTGATGCACCGTCGAAGTTTCCTAGCGGGAACACTCTCGGATTACTCTCCCAATCACCCACAAAACGACGCACCGTTTTGTCGTCATGAGCGTTTACATTTTTGTTCAACTGCTCCGCGCACCACCTCAGATCTTTACTCAACACCTCCCCGGCTGACGCGTAAGTGGGAATGCTTTGAATCGCGTTACCGAAATACAATGGATCCAGTTTCGGGTTCAATCTGTGACGGCAATTAACCGCCATTCTGAACGTAGTCGTTTTGGACACGTGTAATTTCCTCGCTCGAGTCACCGCCCGCCATAAAAGAGCGCACAGTGACTGAAACGACGATATCTCCACGTTTGACTCCGTTTTCTTGAACAAAGTATTATAGTACGGATCGTTACTTTGCTTCCCCATTAATTCAACGGCGTCAATATCGCCGTTAGTGATGCATATCTTGTTATTAACTCTAGCTTTCAGTTCCAAAATTGATTCTCTGCTGAAACTGAAGATTCTTTCACTCAACGGTTCGTATTCATTGAAAGTCACCTTCAGTCCACCGTCGGGAATTCTCAAAACCGCCGGCGAAATCAACACTGAGTCGCGAGAAAAATCGGGTTGTTTGGAGATTTTCTTCATTCCTCTCGAGATTTCAGCGAAAGTGTTGAAAAAATTCCAGAAGGACGTGCCGTCAGTGACCGCGTGATTCACAGCGCAGCTAATGAAGACACCGTCCGCAAGCTCTGTCACTTGTACGGTCAAGAGTGGTTTACAATGGCCGTCATGACTAATAGTTCTGTCAAAAGCGAAGAAGCTCTTGACGATTTCAGGGACATGAAGTGGGGCAAGAATTTCACGAATGAACAACTTGGCGGCATTTTTGTGAATAAAACCCGCACCCGCGTCGTTGCAGGTGACATAGATGTAGCCATCAGAGTCGGTCTTCAAGCGCCCAGCGAGAGGAGGAAAACGAGAGAGCGCTTGAGAGAGAGCTCTCTTCAAGAGAGCAACGAGAGAGTCAATGGGTAGATTCGGGCGAGTGAAAAGGCCACCTTTTTGGATGTAGTGACAAGAAAGCATGGGAAGGTCAGAAACTGCAAGCTTAAGGTCTCCAAGAGTTGATTTTTGGTCAGGAAAAACGACGCATTTGGAGACCAGAGTTGGAGAAGACACTGAAACTGAAGCAACCATTTTTTGCGAAAATTAAAACTACTCTCTCTCTCACTCTCGAACTCGCAAAATGGTTCCTTCAGTTGTTGTTTTGATTTGCGAGTGAGGGATTGAGTGCGAAGAAATGAAGAGATACGGGGAGTATTTATAACGGCGGAAAGAAGCGTTAAGAGCAAAGGTGCATGAACTTAAAATGAATGATGAGGTGGTCACTAAGCTGTTACTTTTTTAACCTACTTAATTTATTTAATGTTTCAGTTTAATTAATTAATGATTGTCTATTTTCTTTTTTGTGTTTGTTATCTCAAACCATGATTGAAAACCACGTGTGCATGTTCCTTCTGTTTAATTACCAATTGGGCACACGCTCATTAAAGACAGAAGAGAAACTCTTGGTAATTGTACACGCCTACATTACTATTAACTAACTATAGCTTTCTTCCTCTCATCCAACAGTCTCTTGCCATGTTAATTAGCAATTGGGGTATTGACACGCGTCCACGTATTTATTAAATGTGAAGATTAACATAAATTAATTTAATTTATTAAAAAATCTGGATAGATATTTGAGAAAATGGTAATATTCTAAAACAAAGGGTTAAAATAATGATGGGGATTTGTGTAGGATTTTATGAGGGTAAAAATATGGAAATTTTGGGAGTAAATGGAGTGTTTACTGTTTAGTAACAATAATTAAGAGAAAATCCTCAAAGATTTTTCCTTCAAATCTCAGGAATATCATGTAAAGTCTATCTTGAATTACACAAAGCCCCCATATATACGAGATATGCAGCCTCACACACAACCATCCAAATTCTACCAGAATCCTTTAATGCAATCTCATCCTGATATTCTTGAAAAAAAATGAGTGCTTCGTGGCTTTCTTCATTAATTTCTCCTCGTCCTACGTGGCTCACATGCAAATGCAGAGTTGTCCATGGAGCAACAAGTAGCAAGTATCAACTTGGGTTTCTATTATTTTTTTAACCACTGAGGCCAAATGGGGCTTAGAGAGTTACATCTAGGACTTCTCTACGGAAGTATGTTTCCCAATTCCCATATTTTTTTTTTTAGGACTTCTCCACGGAAGTATGTTTCCCAATTCCCATGTTTTTTTTTTTTTTTTTTCATGACCAAGGTGGTCCAGGTCAACTTGCCTCCACTTCAACTATTCCTCAGAATTTTAAAACTATCAATCGGATAAGAGTTTTAATAATCACCCTTATTAGGAGTCGTGAAAACTTGAACTTGTAAACCATATAAACTTATATCATCTTTTACTCTTTTACAATCAGGTCATCCAGTGATTATTAATTCTCATACACTATTCTTTATATTTTCCGTAATATAATATAAGAGGAAAATTTGTTGAATACAAAGGCCAAGTTGATGGAATAAGGTATTATAATAGGATGATTAAACAGTTTGCTTGGCAAATGGTGTACTAAAATTGATAGTTTTGAGAAGAATCCATGACCTAATCTAAATAATTCTCATGCAAATACTGATTAACATTTATAAAATCTAAATAAAATCCATGCGAAGAGCGCCGACTATTTACGTTCTGTATGTTGGCTGTCATTCTCTCAATCCCGAGAAAGGTCGGCCCAGGGAGGAAAGCCAGAATCTTAACTGTTTAAGCTAATCCTGAACTGTCTCATTAAGAAATTAAAATTAATTAATTGGGATAATTATTATAATATATAGTTTTTATTTATATTCGAAAGCTTATGTCTGAGATTACATGGTCCAAAGGTCGGCTAATTAAGTTATAGAAGAATCTGCAAAAACCGCCATTTCTGATTTGTCGGTTTGTGGCAATATTTAAAGAGCATATTATAAAGCACATTTTGGGTTTAATTAATTAATAAATGGTTTGACTTCACTGATAAAATAATGGGGAATTATAGTGCAATGGACATGGTGTCTTAAGCGAAGAAGGTTTGACATGATGTGCCACGTGTATGACAGTTCAAGACCAACTATATGATTAAGAGGAGTTTATTGCTTGAAGCTTAAAAAATGGTGTGTTTTGGGAGATGTATTTAAGGAGGAGGAGTGACAGTGAGTGAGTTTTTATGTTTATGTTTAATGTTAATGTACATTTGCACTGAACCTTGCCTTCTGGGAACCTGTTTCTGACAGTTCAAAACCAGCTGATGGCCGGTGAGTTAATACCCTCATTTCTCAACTTGTTTTTATTTTATTTTCACCATTATTAATTCGACATACCTTTTCTGCATAAGTTATACTATAAATTTGTGACAACGTTTGTGGCATGGGAATAGATTATTCTAACTTGTTTCTCTGGTTTCTCTAACGCAAGACTGACGTTGAAAATCCATTAATTTCTATAATGATTTACTTATTTGTTGATGCAAAGAACCAGACAACCAGAAATATGTGATTAGCAACGTTAGAATCACGTAGAATGTATGCATGATCCCGGTGGATTAGCGATGTAATAACATAATGATGAATATGTAAGGATTAATTTAGAAAATAAAAAACAATAAGAGACTTTTTTTTAAAGTGGTTCAACTGCTCGTAATACAAGGTTTGTAAAACAGATTACAACTAAGTTTATATAATGGGTCTGAAAACAGATTACAACTAAAGTTTATATAATGATAGTCACATGGTTGAGTTGGATATAAACTCAAATTTGTTTAAACGGTAAGTTGCGCCATCATCGGTCTTGATTATGGGATCCGTATTGTGAGATATTTGCATGCCAATTGGGGATTTATTCACCTCGTATTTCCCGCACAACATTATTAATTATTACAATTTTAAGATTTTATATGCACATATCAAGTGAAAGGGGTTTGATTAATTTATTGTGAAAAGAATTAGTACACTGAATTATTGAACTTATTCAACTCTAAACTATAAAAAAATCGTATGAACAATACATGTTTGACTTATTTGCCAATAAAAAATCCTCACATAATTAATTTAATAATACATTTCAAATTATTGTGTATCATTAGTCTATCCAATTTTTTTTTTTATAACTGTGTTCAGATCAGTTTACTCGTACTTCAACTAATTCTTTTGGATTCTGAAATTATTGTTTGATTAAGATCTTTAATAACCACCCTTATTAGCAACCGAGAGGAAACTCAAAGTCAAGATCTCTTGAATAATACATCTGAGAGTTCATCCATCTTTCATTACTCTAGTATCAAGAATTTCACCTTAATTTGTTCTTATGTAAACCTAATTTTTATTCTCTAAAGTCGACAACTCTGCTCTACCATTTTTTCTCAAACTTGTTGTATGTTTTTATATCTGGAAACCCAATTTCGGCCAAAGGATTTAAAAAAAAAGACAGTGGGAAATTAAATATATAAATAAATAAATAGAGTTGTTTTGCCTCATCAAAAGATGACATAATGGACCATACGAATGAACCTTTATAAATGACAAAATTAAACAATTAATTTATTGGCTAATTATTCACGGTACCTACTGTTGTTTTACGTTGAAAATTGGTAGCTCGCTCTAAAATTATGTCCCAATATTAATATTATAAAAAAAGAGACTGCACAGTCAAAGCTTTGACACACCGAAACCAGGACAAATTATGTCAATTAATTAACTATTGGGGTCTAGGGTTTGCATTCATGCACCTGAGCTAAGTTTGAACTCTTGCATGGATTCCATCTTACGTCTTTGAATTAGGGTTGGCGGCCAATTGTCTTCTCTTTGAATTTCTGATAGGTTCAGGTCACCAAAGCTATCACCACATATCATGAGCTCTCAAAACTAACACTGAAGTCCGTTTCAATAACAAGTGCAGTTTTCTTCTATTTGTCTTGACTATATATTATGGCAGGTCGGAAAGTGACCTACTATGTCGTTTTTGGATCTTTATAACGAGTATTTTCATCGTGTGAAAACATTGACCAAAACGCGTAGATGCTATTCTCAATTTAGTCAATTCTGTTTCATATGTTGGACAGAAATTTATAAAAATTTAGTTATAAAAAGATCAATGTGGAAATCTTTTTAAAAATTGAGGAGGAATATTGTCAAGAATGAGGAGTTGTTGCAAAAGATCAAAATCGAAAAAGCGTTTTCCCCTTAATATAATGTTTCTTCGAAGATTAGAATGCTGGCCCTTCTACAAAAATTTACGTGTTTTAGAAATGTCAACCAGCTAACAATAGTAGAAACATAGAGAAGAACACTTAAAACTTCCGCACATCAAATTGCTTTGGGCTCTTCTGAACATTGAAGTCGAGTCAGGGGCCAAGCCAAGGGCAGTTAGATCTACACGGTCAGTTCAGACTCAGGATTAAGAAATTCAGAAAGTAAGTAGGTTGAGGAGGCAAAAGAAGATGATCAATAAATCAGAAGGCGATAGTGGTCTACATCACCAATAAACATTCATCAGAAATCATTATAAATATTATATTCCGAAGTATATCTTTAATCATAATAGATATATTATATATTTACTATATAATATATATAATCTATATATAATTTAATAATATATATTATAATATATATATATTAATATAATAAATTCGTGGTGGAACATGAAGTTTTCCCTGTAACTATCAGGGCCTAAAACAAGTCTTGAGAAGACCCAAAGGAATCAGAAGTGAGCCTGTGACTTATTACCAAAACTTAAGCTAGAATTAGGTAAAGATCATTAATTTAAGAGGACGCGTTTCTAGTTCCAATTGAAGTACAACAGAGGCTTAGCATACATACAGTCGAAATTAATAGCTGAGCACAACAAAGACATATGAACCAAAAGCATAGGAAAAAAATCATAGGGTCTCCAAGACTAGGTAGAAAGATAGAGATATATGATTAATTCTTCAATTATGCAAATTCAAGATCTGATTTGTATAGAAAAAATTAAGTATGATCTCAATCCATGCCTGCGTTGTCAACAACTTATAATTATATCTAAAGAATGTCAATTATTGCTTGCTAACTTAAGAAAATAGTCTATAGCTCTAAGTAGAAATCTAAAACGCCTGCGAAAATGGGCCAATTTTAATCTAACTTAGGAGAAAAAATATTTGATACTGAAATTTGAAAACCTGACTATATATATAGTATATATAGAGGCACGTGCATGTTTCAAACCCAAGTTTAGAAAGCCTATTCTGGTTCTGTTGGCAGCCATAAATATATTCCTAAATCCATAAGCATATTCTTTTCCCTTATCAATCAAATGCTACCCAAAGCTAGTCAAACTGTTTTAAGCGCCCTAGCTAGGGTAGACAGGACGATATAAAAGTGTAATCTGTATTTACGTCGGGAAAGGGTCACTCTAAAGGGTAAGGCAATTCAAATTGATGAGGTGTTTATGCCAAAAATTCCTAAGCCATCTTTACATCATCAATGCACTGGCATATGGAAAGACAAAGGACGATAAATATGTACCAAAAGATGTGGAGTTGAAGATCTTGCAAAATCCTTCAGCGTTTAGTAGGTTCCATAACTTGAAGATTTGAAGTGAACCCAAGTAGATCTTTCTGTTCCTTATCATGATTCGGTCTAATTGGAAAGAAAATGTGGTAGGGTAAAGTACAGGAGAAGTACACAAGAGCATAAACCATAGCGAAAGTTGTACCCAACAAAGGCTGAGATTAACATTTTGTTACAATTAATGATAGCCAAAATGGAAAGAAAATGCCATTGATTTTCGGAAAATGAAAGTAATGGTCCCTATGGCCGCATAAAATTTTCATCCCATGAGAATAAAAAGATTGTAGCCTGCTCAGAAAGCTTTGGCATGGTGCCTCAGTACAAGATCCTAGAAAATGAATTGGGTTCACTTGTTTTTGTTTAAACCACAAAATTACAGAAGGGAAGGGGGGTTAAGATGTTAATAATAATTGCTTTTAAGAAGTTAATTGATGCACTTTAAACAACCTGTTTTTGGGGGTTAATTTCTAGTAAGAGATTGGTGTGAATGGGTGAAATAGAAATGGAAGAGAGGAAAAAAACAAGAACTATTGCATCAGAGCGTGGGGAACTGTTGGGAAAAACATTGACGTCCACCTATACTTGATTAATAGGAAAGAATGGGAATGAGAACCGATGAACTCAACGATCCCCACTATTATGAAAAGTACATGCACCCAAGAAATATTGGAAGTGGCCAATCATAATAGAAATTATGTATTGTTGCTTTTAAGGTGGGATTATTAAATTACGTGTGTGTTACATGCCGTGTTTTGGTTTAAGCATCTCAATGCTCTGTGATTGGCAAACTTCCCAAGCATCAAACCTGTTCAAACTCTTTAGTCTTCTTTGATGTGAAGTTTTTTAGCAAAATCTATGGTGTTTACTGGTAATAAAGGTAGTTGTAGTAAAAGTATTGCTCTTAATCAAATTCTAATACCCACAAAAAAAAATTCTCTAAAAAGCTCTAAAACTTGATCTTCTCACACTAAATCAGTGACAGTGTGGCCAACAATTTTGCTACTGGAAAGGCTTATCATAGATTAATGTCAAAGCGGCCTTCACTAAACAAGATAACTTTTCTTTCATTCAATGAAATGAAAGAAGCAAGATGATCCGCCCTTCCCCATTATCTCCCTCTCAATCTGTAGCAGAATAAGCCTGCCTTTTATGGGTGATTAGCGCTTGAATTTGTCTCCACTCATAAGGTCAACACCATAAATAATATTATATATTTATATATATGATATAAATCAAATCCCAAAGGGGAAAAGGAGGATAAGACCCCCGAGATGAGGGTGGGAGATTGGAAAAATTGTGATACTGGAACAATAAGCATTTCATTTCCTCCGTCTTGGGTTATAAGTACATGGAAATAATCATTATCTGCGTTCCATAAGATCAGGTTAAAATTAAAATAGAAGAAAAGATAATTAACTTTGATAGGGAAAAGCACAAACATCTAAGACAGACAGATATGGGTATGTACAATGATGTGTGATCCACGTCTGATGAACAGGATTAGGGTTTTTGTAGTTCAAAATTCTTCCAATTTAATGAACACCTAGTTGCCCATTTTATCAATGCTATTTCAAAAAAAGTGGGGTAGAGGGGGTAATTGGAATTCCATTACTCCGCCACTTTAGTGGTGAAGCGCTGTAGATTAATTTGATAACAAAAGTGATATGGAAATAAATCTATCATTTTTTGTATCTTTCCGACATCACTAGCTAAAAAGTGATCATTAAATAACCGATGAGCTTGTTGCCTTAAAGTTTTTCTAGGATAGGATCAGTTTTTTGTCAAAGTGTTTCATTTAATAGAAACCCATTTGTCAAATTGTTATGATTGTTGTCATGAAATAGGGTGGTGGCCAATTGTGAGTTGTCTCGTTAATTATTGGTGATTAAGAAAATCAAATATATTCATGAAGTGGATTAAGCTAGTTGGCAACATTTTAGATTTCGATAATACTATACTTATAAAGAGGTTTTGTACAAAGTCAGAGGTTTTATAAAAAAGAAAGAAAAACGATAATAAAAAGTCAATATTTATATTCGCCGTTCCATTTATTGTATCCATCATTTGTATGAATATCTGTTTATACGGGAATCTGATAAGTATAGCATTACTCTTAGATTGTTAGTCACCGTAGAATCATATTGATATTCTTAAGAACTTCGGACCATTAAAAGTTTTTGAAGTTCCTGTTCTAATAAATGGTCCGCACTAATCTATCCAACGAGGCTTGAATGTGACACAGGCTTCTAACAAACCTCAGAACTGCAGCAAAAAAGCAACCTCATGAATCTTCTTCAAGTATCAACTTCCAATGATTCTAAAACTGGCTGTATCTCTTGACAAAAAGATTACTGTTGATCGATAACCTAAAGAAGAAAGAAAAGAAGTATGACATTCCAGGGCCTCAGTTGGGTTCGGGGGGTTAAGTGCCATTACGGGTGTGGTAATGTCAGTTGTATATTACTTGATTACCACGTTGGTTGTTTACAGTAATATAAGGAACAGTAAGAGTCGTCAAAATGCAATGAGGGTACTATTGATAATATAAAGGTAATGATTACCTCATTTTATTGTAGGTTTTGAGATTGACTAGGGTTATCTTTTTTGATTTACAAGTTTATCCCTATAATAAAAATTTTGGACAAAATGACCCCTATGCTGTTAAACAAATTTACATAATATTATTTCAATTTTACCCTGGTGTTAATTAAAAATTGTGGGACAATAATGCCCTGTATCTTAAATAATGATAAAACACACCACTTGCACCAATCAGCAACCCAACCACAGACACCCAGCCAACACCGCCGACAGGGGTCACAACACACGGACCACCGCGAAAAATTGCCGGAGTCCCTAAAAACACTGGAAATTCTGTGGGAGGCTCCGGGAGGCTTCGCTATGGCCGTTTTTGGCCATATTGATGGCCGAAAATGGCCATATCCGGCCAGATCTGGCCCGATATGGCCGTTTTCGGCCATCAATATGGCCAAAAACGGCCATAGCGGAGCCTCTTAGTCACAGTGACGTACTCACGGACACATCCGGCGGTGGTTCGCGGTGGCGGCTGGAGGTGGGGGTGATTTCGTCATAAATTAAAGTTTTATATAAGCGGGGGTGTTTTAGCTAAATCTGAAATATTGGGGGTTAAAAGAATTATTCAAAAATTAATAATAAAAATAATTTTATATTAATATTTATAAGGGGGACAATTTAGTAATTTAAATAGCATACCCACCAATTTATTCTCCATAACCAAACATATTAATATAACATACCCACCAACTAACCAAACATATTTTTCTAAAGATTCCCAGTAATCTTTCAAGGTAATCTATCTTTCCAGTAATTCAATATTCCCAGTAATCTAACATTCCTGAACCAAACGCCCCCTCAAATATATGAAATGATGCACAAACTTTTCTTATAACAAATGCTTTGAAGCTGCGAGTCTTTTGAGATAAAATCAACAAATGTTTAGCTCTTGTTCTGTGTAAAATTGTAAATATCATTTGGGTCGATTTATTTCTTAAGCAAGGGTAAATTTATTTTGAGTCAACAGAATATTTAACTTGGGTCCAAGAGAAAGGCTCCATTATTTATAAGCTTCCACACATCTACAATTGCTGGGCTAACCAAGTTTCGAAACAATAGGAATAGTAAAGTGAGCAAGCTGATCCAGATCAAGAGCGGCTAAAAGAAATCTGTAGAAAGTGGCAAAACAAGGCCCAGCCCAGTCCGAAGAATAAACTGTTCTTAACGAAAGAGGCGTCAACCCACTTTCAATACAATAATGCTACGGACATCGGGATTCTACACCGAAATCTTACATCGGCTTACGTGTCCCGTGACTTACACCAGACACATTTCACATTCAATAAATTTTTTCTAGTGAACGGTCGTTCATCAACTATGGACGGTCGTTCACTTAGATGAACTTCCGTCCATATTATATGAACGGGAGTCCATTTACCATAGACGAGTATCCCCATTTAAAGGATGCCCGTTCATCAGTAAATAGAATAAAAAATATAAACAAAAATTAGGGACGATCGTTCATAGGTTATGGATGGCCGTCCTATGAACGATCGTCCCTAAAGATTGGACGGGCGTTCATATGTTAATGGACGCCCGTCCATTAACAATCATTTTTAAAAGTTAAAAAACGTTTAGGGACGGCCGTTCATCAGTTATGGATGACCGTCCCTTAATTTTGGACGGACGCCTGCAAATAAGGGACGCCCGTCCATTAGAGATGGCCACAGGCCGGACCGGGGCGGGGCTAGGGACCCCTGTCTCCGGACTCGGCCCGAAAGCCCAAGGGAATTCCTTGATACCTGCCTGAAGCCCGTTCGGGGAATCCCCGAAAAAAACCCGTTCCCCCGAATTCCCCATTTAGGGGTTTTTCGTATTTTTGTATCTTTAGTTTTATTATCATTTTCTTTAAATTATATATACCAACAAAAAAAAAAATTAAATAACCTATTATGTATTAACATAAGATTATAAATAATAGCATATTATGTATAAATTATAGTGTAAAACATATATATGTTATATAAATTATACTTATATAATATATACCATATATAATATACAATGTATAATATATAATGTCGAATGTATAACTTTTGTTTCGTAGCATTAACATAGTATGTATATATATATATATATATATAATGATTTATTATATTTAATCTAATTTTATTTATTACCTATTTGCATATAGTTTCATAAAATACTTACACAATTATAATTTGTCATCGTATAATGTATAATTGATTTTCAAATATTAAAATTATTATAGGTATATAATATTATAATGTATAATGTCAAATGTATACTATATATAATGTATAATGTATAATGTCAAATGTATAACTTTTGTTTCATAGCATTACCATATTATGTATAATATATATATATATATATATATATATATATAATTATATAATATAATATATATATAAAACAAATATTTATAAGATTTATTATATTTAATTTAGTTTAGTATTACCTATTGGATATAGTTTCATAAAATACTAACACAATTCTAATTTGGCATTGTATAATATATAAATGATTTTCAAATATAAACTTAAGTAGATATGATATACATTATTTTCAATTATTAATAAATATTATATAGATATATATAATATACAGGTTGGGGGAATTGACCGAGCCGGGTCAAAACCCATCCCAAACCGACGCATCCCCAAATTATGGGGACATATTGGGCTGCAATCTCAGCCAATTCCGAACCAAGTTTGGGACTCCTATCGGGTAAATATAAAAAATTAAAACGGGCGTCCTAACGTGTGGTCTCCATAATAAAAGCTTCAAGTGACTCTGATTTATAACAGCGCAGTTTTTTTTCTTCAAGCTGTATATATTTAGCTTCTGAGAGTTTCATTGAGTTTCTCTTCACGCAATACATCAGCTAACTGCCTCATTCCTTTCCTCTCAAACCTCTTCACGAACTACAGCAGATTTTCTAAGTTCTTCCACTTCAGTTTGATCATCTGTCTCTGTCTAACTCGTCCATACGTCAAAACCCTCTCGCTCTCTCTCATTCTCAAGTTCTTTCACTGCACTTAAGAACTGAGGCTTAGTATCAGCAAGCTCTTTGCCAAGCTTCTTGTTCCAAGCTTTCAAACCGTCTCCTCAAATTCTTTCTACCTCAAGTTCCCTGCAATGACTCAATAAGCAGCACTCAACCACTCCTGCTCCTGTTTTTCCATGCGCGTTTCTTCAGCAAAACACTTCATTAGATAGTTTATCTCATTCTGGTCCGAGCGCTGTTCTTGGATAACCTGATTGACTTGCAAGCGTGCTCTCTCTAGCTCAGCATGTAAGGCTGAGATAAGGGACATGCTTGAAGAAGGCCGATCTTCTTGACCCCACATGCGGTTAATAATTTTGAGTAGCTCTTTAGATCCGAAAGTTATGGACGTTAGGGACGGGCACATTAACTGTGGTCAGACTACTCACTTCTGCTTTAGGTTTTAAAACTGGAGAGACTTTGCCAGTTTGCATTGAAGGAGGTTGATGGGATTAACCAGTGAATCAGCAGAATTGGTTCACTATATCTCTACCACAGAGACGAGTTACTAAGAGCCCAACATAACCTACAGCATAGAATTACATTGCTCGGTCGATTTCAATTGGCTTGGAAGATGAATGAAACAAACACGTGGCCTAATGGGTAAGGTTGATGAAGCTATTGACATCTCACTAGTGAATTAAGGAACTAATCATTTCTTAAGCTACTCTATAAATACTTTACATTCTATTTTTTCAGTTTATATATTTTAAAAGAGTTAACATTTTTTTTTTTTTTTTTAACTTATGCCATATAACCCTCACTATCTATATTTCTAAAATAAAATTTTAGATAATTAAATTAAAAATTTAGAAAAAATTAAAGCTAAAAAAAATCCTTACAAATAATCTCAATAACATAATAATAAATTTATATGTGAATCAATTAAAAATTTATAATTTTGTTTTGCTTGTAATATGATGTATCTCATTTTAAATATTCTTCATTCATGAAACTATCATTTCGTTCTAAGAATGATTTGAATAGCATTAAAAAATTAAAGCTTATGAGATAATAATGAGTGTCAAAATATTTATAAAGAAGAGGAAATTAAAATAAAGATAAAATTTGTTATTATGAAATTTATTAAAAAGTGAGGTGGGATACCAATAGATCCACACATAAATTATATACTCAAACAGTTAGGCATAAGACGATGTGACAATCGGATGGAATTTAGGGAGACAAATTATCAGTGACCCCAGTTGATGAAGTATTCAATACACTCCCTGAACTGCACGTAAACTGATCTGCGTAAGGTAGGATCACGATGAAAACTGCTAATTTTGGGACTTTTAAACAGTTTAAGAAGACCAGGGGACAGCACTTGGAGAAGAAGAGAACATGATTGGCAGTAAATACATGCATAAAAATATGTAAATGAATCTGAGAAGTATTATGGTCTTGGACTCTTTGGAAGCCGTACCTGGCCTCAATTTGATAACCAACAGAGAGAGGGAAGGATGGGAGTCATAATAATGAGTTAATTAAATTAAAGCATCTAATAATGTGCATTGGATTTTGTAATATTCCTGAGAAATTGGATGCATACATTTCAGTATAAAACAGGAAATATGCATTCTCTTGTAACAATATAATTCCATAGGTAGTGAGTCAAATGGAGAAACTTGAGAAACAAGGTCCTGTTCAGCTGGAAATGCTAAACAAATATGCTACAGACTTGACCCAAATGGCAAAAGAGGTAAATTAATTGATCCTTCATTGCCTAGTCTTCAATAATTTAATGGTGTTCTCTCCTGGTCTCTGGCTGATAGAAATATAATTTCTTGTTTAGGGCAAGTTGGATCCTCTCATCGGAAGGCAACGGGAACTAGAACGTGTCATCCAAATACTGTGTAAAAGAAGGAAGAATAACCCATGCCTGATTGGCGATCCTGGTGTTGGAAAAACTGTAATCGTTGAAGGCTTAGCACAGAGGATTACAAATAATACTTCTCCAGTTAAACTACAGAGAAAGAAGGTTATTTCTACACAATAATTAATGTTTAGAAGATTTTAGTCTTTTGTGTAAATATTCCTGAATTAATAATAATTTCAGATATATGCCTTGGAAATGGGGCGGCTTATAGCTGGGTCATCAAATCGAGGAGAATATGAGGAGAGGTTGACTAAATTGATAGATGAAGTAAAACTGAGTGAAGGATCCATCATCCTCTTCATTGACGAGGTGCACACCCTTATAGGTGCTGGTTCTGGAGGACAAGCAGTAGCTGCTGCTGATATAATGAAACCTGCTCTTGCAAGAGGAGAATTAAGGGTAAATTAATTGAATTTGATTCTCAATTCGTTTTTAAATATCATTATAATTTGAAATTTGCTTGGTGTAGTGCATTGGCGCCACAACATTTGATGAATACAAGAAGTATATTGAGAAGGATGCTGCCTTGAAAAGGCGGTTTCAGCAGGTTTTAGTGCCTGAACCATCAGTGGCTGAGACAATTGAGATTCTGCTGGGTTTGTGCTCAAAATATGAATCTCATCACAATGTTAAATACACAGCGAACTCTTTAGCAGCAGCCGCTCAGCTTTCGCATCAGTATATCAGGTCAGGTCCCTTAGAATTTTGTTGCTCTAATTGTGTGTGTATATAATGATCCTGTAATAACTTGTGTATTAAATGTGATCCAGTGACCGGTTTAATCCTGACAAATCGATAGACTTGATTGATGAAGCTGGCGCCAAATTGGTTATACATCAAACAAAGGGATCACCAGGAACAAAAATGTTGATTACTAAAGATAATATAAAGGAGATGGTCTCTACCTGGACCGGAATTCCAGTGGAGAAAATTTCTAGTGAAGAATCTCACCAGCTTTTGCAAATGGAAAAGACTTTGCAGAAGCACATTATTGGTCAGGCCGAAGCTGTTGCAGCTGTAAGCCGTGCCATCCGTAGAGCAAGAGTGGGAATCAGAGACCCAAGTCGCCCGATATCAAGCTTCTTATTCACTGGTCCTACTGGGGTTGGGAAAACAGAACTTGCAAAAGCTTTAGCAGTTGAATATTTTGGGTCGAAAGACGCCATGATAAGAATCGACATGAGCGAGTACATGGAGAGACATACTGTTTCCAAGTTTTTTGGTTCGCCTCCGGGTTATGTTGGCTCTGAAAATGGTGGCCAACTGACAGAAGCTGTACGCCACCGGCCTCACAGTTTGATCCTCTTCGATGAGATTGAGAAGGCTCATTGTGATGTATTGANTTTTGTTGCTCTAATTGTGTGTGTATATAATGAACCTGTAATAACTTGTGTATTAAATTTGATCCAGTGACCGGTTTAATCCCGACAAATCGATAGACTTGATTGATGAAGCTGGCGCCAAATTGGTTATACATCAAACAAAGGGATCACCAGGAACAAAAATGTTGATAACTGAAGATAATATAAAGGAGATGGTCTCTAACTGTACCGGAATTCCAGTGGAGAAAATTCCCAGTGAAGAATCTCACCAGCTTTTGCGAATGGAAAAGACTTTGCAGAAGCACATTATTGGTCAGGCCGAAGCTGTTGAAGCTATAAGCCGTGCCATCCGTAGAGCAAGAGCGGGAATCAGAGACCCAAGTCGCCCAATATCAAGCTTCTTATTCACTGGTCCTACTGGGGTTGGAAAAACAGAACTTGCAAAAGCTTTAGCAGTCGAATATTTTGGCTCTGAAAATGGTGGCCAACTCACAGAAGCTATACGCCACCGGCCTCACAGTTTGATCCTCTTCGATGAGATTGAGAAGGCTCATTGTGATGTATTGAATATTATGCTTTAGTTTTTAGATGGTGGTCGTTTAACAGATAACAAAGGGCAGACTGTGGACTTCAAAACACCATTATAATAATGACCTCAAATATAGGTGGTAATTTGATTTTCAAGAAAAGTCATCTGGGGTTCGACCATGTGGAGATGAAAGTTGCAGAGTAGCTGAAAAAGAATTTCAGGCCAGAGTTCTTGAACAGGATTGATGAAGTGATTGTTTTCAGGCCATTGAGTAACTCGCAGCTGAAAGAAATCGTGGAGATCATGCTGAAACAAGTGTACGAAAGACTGAAAGAAAAGAACATAAAGGTTGAAGTCACAAGAGACTCAAGGAAGAAATTGTGAAAGAAGGCTATAATCCCGACTATGGAGCGAGGCCTTTGAGAAGGGCAATTGGGAGGCTCTTGGAGGACAATTTGGCAGAGAGGATATTGAATGGAAGAATTAAACAGGGCGATTCAGTGACAATAAATGTTGATTCAAATGGCAAAATATTGGTGCAGTACTAATTTAATGCAGTTCCATAATCAATTGAGCAAACGATTATTTAGTATAGATTATGGTGGATTGGATCAACCTAAAACAACGTAACTGCTGTAAATAAGGTCAGAATTTGTTTAATCTTTAAATATTAGCATAGATTTAGGGAAATAATAAACAAAAGGAAATCGGAGAGTACATAATATTGGATACAAATTGATATCAAACACTAATTTCCTTTCTATATTCTTAGAATTCTTTTCTATATCGGAATCGTACCCTTGCTGGAACTCTTTATAAGAAAGTTTAATAGGTTTCATCCTAATATTTTACTTGTATATTACGCTTTTACGCACGCGAAATTCATCCACCAAAAATCCATTATCGGAATTAACATGGAGAAACTTTCAGTTGCAGAATCTCAGCGACTTTTGGGAATGGAAAAGGCTCTCTGCAGAGGCATATAATTGGGCAGCCAGAAGCTGTTGAGGCCGTCAGCCGTGCCGTGCGTAAAGCTAAAGTGGGAAGTAGAGACCCGAGCCAACCTTTATCAAGCTTTTTATTTGCTGGTTCTAATGGCGTTGGAAAAACAGAACTTGCAAAAGCCTTGGCAGTTGAATATTTTAGGTTAAAAAAATCCCTAATCAGGACAGACATGAGTGAATATATGGAGAGAAATACAGTTTCAAAGTTCTTGGGCTCGCCTCCGGGCTATAGGGGCTACGAAGACGGTTGTCAACTGACTGAAGCTGTATATAAGAAGCCTCACAGTGTGGTTCTCCTTGATGAGATGGAGAAGGTTCATCCTAATGTGTTGAATGTTATGCTTCAGGTTTTGGATGATGGTCATTTAACAGATAACAAAGGAAAGACTGTGAGCTTCAACAAAACCTACCAATCACCAAAAACAACAAATACAAATCACTAATACACAATTACACATAAACAAACCAATAGTCAATAAACATAAATACCATTAAATAAACAAATACATAATCCAATTTCAACAAAAAAATTCTTAAGACGCAAGTTCCTTCCCACTGGCGTGATAGAGTCTCCTTGATTCCACGTTTCGAGATAGTCAATGCCATCAAGTCATCATCCTAATCATCTTTCACCTCATTATCTACAAACAATGACACAAAATATTAAAAGTATATAAATATACTAAATATATGTTTAACATGTACCTTCAACTCATATCCATATAGCCAATTCGGTGCTATCAAAGATTCAGCAGTTTTGGTCAAGTGGCTTCGATATTTGTTGAGCACTTATACCATACTACCAAATAAGCGGACTCTGAGGCAACGGATGTTATTGGTATTGCCATGATATCACGAGCCATCATGGTAAGTACCGGATAACGTCACGATTATTCTTCCAATGATCGGGATATCCACAATCTGCTATTTGACGCGATCAAATCTCATCTCTTCCAATAAAGATCTAACTCGGATTTCTTAGTGGAAATGAAACACTCTCATAGCTTCAAAATCCACATCATTTAAACAGTTAAGTGTCAAAAGTTAAAATTAAACAATAACAATACTTTATTTATCATAAGATATAAAACTAAAAGTATAGTGACTTACAGAGAATGATCTACACAGCCTACTAAAGTAGAACTACTCGCAGAGAAACACTGAAGGTGAGGCAGGAACTTCTTTACAACATTTAGCCTCGTAGCTTGAAAAAGCTTTGCAGTTATTCTTAACAGTCTCCAACTTCAGTACGGCAGTATTTGAATCATAAACTTTGTTGAAGCATACTCCACAAACTGAAACTTGAGACGTGGGTCAGAATAGTTGCAATCGTCAACACAAAACTATAAGAATCCCAATATTTTTGTAATTTTGGGATCATTTGTTTTGCCATGCTCTTAACAACTTCACTCCTCACTCGTACTCTCTTCAATTAACCATTGAATTTCCCACACACATTTCAAGTACAAGTTTGCTGTAGGATATTTAGAACCTGAGAATAAAGTCGTAATATCATTAAATGGTTTCCAAGAACTTGCATATCTCTCCCCCCTATCCATTCTTCATTGATGGACACAATTTTAACTAGGATCTATTGTTGACAAAGCCACAACACGGGACAAAATATTAACGCTGTATCAGCATTAAAATGTCGAATTCCCATCTATGGAAACTCCATCTCACCCCATTGCCTTTTCACTCCACTTTGTACAGCAATTTCTCCAACTTGATTCTCCTAGCCTCAGTTGCTTTATATATTTCATACTATCTCGAATCTTTTCAAAGCAACACTAGCAGCTCTTAACCCTTCTTGAACATAAGATTCAAGATATGTGCAAAGACGCACATGGAAAATTCACCTTTACATAAAAACATTCTCACACAAGCTGTTCCTCAAGATATCCTCCATCCTATCATTACTACTTGCTTATCCAAGTATTGAGAAAATTTTCTTTTCAATACCCCACTCTTGCAAGAAATTCATGATATTTTCTGCGAAACAACCCCTGAGTGTGGGAGGAATATGACAAAGTTCAATATTTTATTTTGTACCTCCCAATCCTCATCTATATAATGAGCTGTCAGAAATATATCCCTCAGTTGTACCAGAAGTCCAACATCAGAATTAAGCATATTCTACTTTGTCAGCCTCCCTATTCAAGCTTAGTTTTTTTCTTCATCCTTTCAATATTTTAAGCAATCCGCCTTAGCGGTGTTCCTAGAATATGCACAAACTCATTACACACATATGAAAGACTCTCATAGTTCCTTGATTCTCCACATATGAATATGGATAGTTATGTTTAATAATTGATAAGGCCATATATTCACGAAAAGTCTCTTGACTAATCTTCTACTTTGCAATCTATGATTATGATCATCATAATTGCCCTACATCATGGTTGGCACGTTTTGGAAATTCCTGTATATGACGCTTCATATTTTTAGTCCCATGTGTGCACTACATATGCATAAGATTTACTGCATGCCTTACATCTATCCTTTCAGTGTTATTCTCAACATTACTCAAATAATTCCAAACTTCTGATGTTTTACGTTTATTTCTAGAACTAGTTTGGAATACTAGAACTAGAAGGAGGTGGCATTACCCTAGAAAGCACGTCACTTGCTCTCACGTTAACCATATCTGTATCTATGTTTCTGAATCCGCCATGTCAATGCTTGAGACTACAAAAAAAAAAAAATACATATATATATATTAGGTTCTCTCACACACACTCAAAGGATAATCAATAAAATAAGAACAACACATCAGAATTTAGTGCTGATATCATATCCATTTAATCACTGTACTTACAACCAATTTATCTTTTCATTTTTTGTTTAATTATGGCTTGATTTCCGGATTTTGCAGGAGAGGGAATGGTAGTTGAAAGTTATTTGTTGTTTAATTAATAAACATGTTTCATAATTTCAGGATCTTTTCACCATTATTACACATGCTAGATCTTATATCCTAATTAGATTACTATTATTATAATTGATTAAATATATATTTCTTCTTTATATAAATTGGTCTATTTCATCATAGATTCTATGTAGCAATTATGCATATGAGTTATTATAGATTGATTATGTTAAATTATATACACATGTTGTCTAAATATATAATTACATGGTCAGAAAATGAAGTTGGTGTCATGATTTATTAATCAACCGCAGCCTTTCTTAATACCCTTTAAAAGCGGTTCATTTTTATATATATATATTTTTTTTTGTTGCTACTATATCTATCTACTATGATGGAATTCTAAATTAATTACATGGCACCTCTTGCATTTGCCAATTGCTTTCTACCAATTCTCCTTCATCCTCTTTAAATATTTTAATCTTTATTAAAAACAAAAAAGAAATTAAAATGTATTGACATTATTTTGGTTGCACCACGAAAATGAAATTAATGTTGAAATATAGAAATAGAAGTGAGGTGTTGTTTGCAAAAGAAAAAACATATATGCATGAATGATGAATCATTAAAAATGTCAAAGTGTCATTGATTCATAGGCCCCATGAACAAAACTTGCCAGGAACATCGTTTAATTTCTATTTATTGAGAAGTCCCAGCAAGATTCACCCTTAAAGCCATACCAAAAAAAAGCAAAAATACTACATAAATAAAATAAATATTTATTTTTTATTGTCTAACTAACAAGATCGACATCTATTACAGCATACAGAACATGATACACCCTCGCTCCAGGATTTAGATTACAAGGAAAGTAAGCAAACTGCAAAATACCATCTATTACATTATACATACATGATACCCTTAACAACACTAATGCTCATGATATTCAAAGATGAAAATTACAACTAAAAACTATTAAACAAAGCAAACTGCAAAATACTCTTAAATAAGAAATTCCGAAATCTGTAACGAGTTTGAAATTTGTAACTCCCTTCACTTAGAAGCCCTGAAAAAGGTGGAAAATTAGAGGTTAATATTTCCGTTTAGGGGATAAGCAGCATTTATACAGTCAATTTGGTGTGCTTAAATTAAACACAAAGAATGCCGAATTGAATAGCTGAAAGATGTTAATACAAAGGAAACTTTTGCTTCGAGTATTGATGCTGTTTTTTGCGTTAAATGAGCAACTGACAGAATTCTAGTTTACAGGATTTTGTTACAAGGGGTGAATCATATCTTGTATGTATGTCTAAATATAGACATTTCTATGTTTTAATGATACTTTGTTAATAATTAATCTACTAAACTTGTGTAAGTTATATACATTTCTTCGTTGGAAGTTTGATATGAACAGATCTATTTACGAATGTCAATTTATGAAACTGGTGTCAAGAGACTAGGGAAATGTGGTTTCGTTAAATGACACATCAACAGCAGCAAACTAAAACCCATAGATAACATAAGAATTACTTCACTGACACACCTCCAACATCATACTACGCTAAACGTAAATCTACATTTCTTCTGAGTAAAAATTCAATCAACGGGTTTGTTTGTATGGTTTTCATTACTTTTTCTAAGTCAAGTTTATTCGGTAAAAATTCATTCGCTTCCCAAAAAAATTAAAAAAATTAAAATAATAAAATATCGAAAAGGATTTGTTTTTGAGAACCCTGTTTTTGCCGAACTTCGCTTCTGATCTCTCTCTGAGCCTCTATTTCGTTACCGAATGACGAATGACGAATATTATCAAGAAGACTGATGAGGCGATGACGTGAGTGATGAGAGACTAATGACGAAGTGCGATGCGGCCACGATCTAGACTGAGAGATCACAGATGAATTTCAATGAGAGTGAGACTGTGAGAGGAGGCGTGACCGTGATTCGTGAATGGCTGATGACGTGAGATGCGTGAGAGGAGACGTGAGAGGGAGGCGTGACTGCGTGAGTGTGAACTGTGACCTGTGAGAGTGATTCGTGATGACTGTGATCTGTGAGGAGGCGTGAGAGGAAGGCGTCAGGCGTGAGAGGGAGGCGTCCTGCGTGATTCGTGAACTGTGAAGTCTGTGATAAAAAATAAAAGATTTAGGGATTCATTCATTCAAAATCAAACAGATGAAGGCTTATCGGGTGCCCACGGTTTTACCCGTATGACCCTTATTTATTGGACCGGGTACGGTACGGGTCACACAAAATGGGTTTAATTTATTGACCCATACCCTATATTTTTTATCCGGGTAGGACCGACCCGCGGGTCTATACCCGTTTTGCCAGGTCTACCACAGACCTCCCAACGACCCCTACGCTTCTCCAAGGTTTTTTTTTTTTTTTTTTCTCCTTTTTTTATCATCCCATTGATGGTCTTATGATAGAAATTTAATCGTGATTCTAATTTTTTTTTTTTTAATGGCTATGCAGCTCCCTATCCACCACCACCGCCGTACGAGGGTACCCGCCACCCCTACCGCCACCTGGGTTTCCTAACCCTCGCCAGGCAATGTCCATACGAAGGGTACCAAGGATATTTTGCTGAGGGTATCCTCCACCGCCACCCTCGTGCTGGTCAACCACAGTATTACTACAGCACTACATTACCCAGAACAATGATACTGGTTGTACTTCCTTTCTACAAGCTGGTATATCTATATTTTACTTTCTTTTATTATTTGGGATTCATGTTATTAACTCTTAGTATAGTGGAATGGAAAAATGTAACATACTAACAGTGTTTCACATTTTCTTTTTGTGAAGTCAATTGATTTATGATTTATTCTTATACGATTTTTTTTTCATTAAAATTTTTGGACTTCCATTTCCAGTTTAAATTTTAGAGTTCAAAAGAAAATCATTGTTTCAGTTTCTTCATTACCTATTAGGGCTGGTTTGGTGATCAGTATGTATCTACTCTCTGATTGATGTGGCTTTTCCTGGCGTCTCTGAGTGGATATATTGTTGACATGGATGGGTGTGTTTGTGAATGTTTAATCATGGATTCTGCTATTAATTTCTTGAAGTGTTTTCTCTATGATTTAAAAGTGAATGATGACAAAGTTTATGTATTTAGCTCTTCAAAAGTGACACATCTGTATATTATCTCAAGTACTATGGATAATGCTTCCATGCAACATCTGCCAGTTTGTATTTGGTTTCTTGAGTATATTTGTTATATATATGCTATAAGAAACCTTTCATTGGACAAATTTTTTGTTTTCTTATCTATGATGTAGTTTGTTAGGGTATTTGCCATGTATTTCTATATTAAGAAAAAACCCACAACAAGGCTTCAAAGACACACAAAGCAGCTCCTCCAACACCAAAGCTCAACACACTCATGGCAATCAACCACACCAAACCAACGCACCACAACAAATACTCACACACAAAGAACAAAACCCGAGCACCAAACACCACAAAAACACCACCACAACAAATGACACAGAGCCGAGACAAACCAAGAACAAACCCAAACTAAAAGCCAAAAGAACCAAAAAAACCCCTGAGAACAACACCTCCAAAGAGAACCCCCAAACCACCTAATAACTCAAAGAAAACAAACAGAAAAAAGTGGAAGAAAAAAGGGGAAAATGCAGATGGAGGAGGAAACGTGAAAAGAAAATGTGATGGAGTCGATGATCGCGGCGGTTAGAGGAAAGGTGGTGTTTGATGGTAAAGGTGGGGATGGAATGATGATGGAGAGGAGGATGCGGGTAGGGGAGAAAATGGATGGAAAGTGGGCTGGTTTCACATAATCCTAGAGAGAAGAGAGAGCATTTCTCTCACTAACCATTGGTGCTTCTTTCTCTCAGGTTGGCGCTTTTTATGGCTTGTATAGTCTTTCTTTTTTGTTTTTTGTCCAAAACCCCATATCCGGTTCTTTACAATGTCGAGAAGCACCCTGGTGACCGTTTTGTTAGCTTTGATGATGATGACGACAATAACCCGGTAAGAGTGCGGTGTTTTGAGCATCTACGGTGACCCTGAAGCATCTTGTTTGCGCTATTTTAGCGTTACACGCACTGCACATTGTGGAAAAAGCTTGCGGTATGTTTGCGTGAAAAATGTGGTTTTTCAAACTATTACTGGTGTTGGTTTAGTCTCTGAGGTGTTTAATAAGTATGAAATATTTATAAAATTATATTATGTTGATTTCTCATGTACTAGAGCTATTTGTATTTGGCTATAGTATGGCTAATTAGATTGTATTATGTTGTATTTATGCACTGTTGAACTAGATAGGAGATGTTCTATGCATGATGTATTGATGTTTATGTCTTGTATGCCGAAAGAAATGTTAGTTTTGCAAACTTCCCAGAATATGAAGTGGTTAAGCTACTCAAGTTACAGGTCCGCTGTGTTTTTCATTTATCTTGAGGCCTTTTGTGATTTGCCCAGATAGTATTATAACACAACTCAGGTAAGTTAATTTAAGTACAAATTATATTGCACAGATATTTGCAGACTTAAATATTGTTATTTTTTACAATTTTTGAATCTGAAAACATCATTTGTTTTCATTCATTTTTGCTTCCCCGTCTCATCTCTGGCCTTGTTTTGGTCTCCAGTAAAGGTATTTGATCTGGGTCTCAAGAGTCTTGTATTTTCTGTTCTGTTTTAATTTTTATTTTTTTTAATGAAATTTGGAAAGTTCTTAAAAATTGTTTAATTGTTTGAGATTTTTAAAGAGGCTCTTCGTTCCTGCTTTATATAAGTGAAAAGGCTATATGGCACAGTGAAAAAAAATTGTTTATTCACTTTTGCATCTTTGAGTTAATTTAAGATGGGTTACTCGTGGAGTAATGGTTTACAGATGAACATTTGTGGTGTGCTATTGTTTTGGAATACTGGACTTGCAATGGAAAAGCGAAAATGGTTATGGAAGGAATTTCAGGATCGTTTCTTCTTCATATTCGGAGAGATGACCAGGTGAGTAATTGACACCTCTTGGTGAAATTGGTACTAAAGATTGCAATAAAGTTGGTGCATAACTTGGCTGCCAAGCGTCCAGATGGTTTCCTGTTTGGTGCTTCAAATTGGTGCGTAATGCTTAATATCAACTCTTTTGCAGGCTCCTGATGGGTTTACATTTGCTAATGCCGGTAGCAAGTGATGGCATACCACCTCCTACAATCACTAAGCAATTTTGGGTGCTATTTATTTTTTATCGAGAAAACAACGGGCATCAAACATTGTTGTCCACATTTATAAATATTGAAAGGAAGCAGGTTCTCTCCATTTTTATGTGCCCAGTACTAATATTTACTATAAATGACATTTCTTATTTGAAATGTTTTAGTTAAATGAATTGTACTTGGTTAAATTGTTGTTTTTTTCCTGATGCTTTAATGAAACTGGAATCTTACTCAGAAGAGATTGGGGTTTTACAGGACTTTTGCAAGTATTATGGACTCTTTTATAATTAATGAACTGTTATTATAGGTTGTTTATTTAAACACTCCTTTTAGGAGGTTTTGTAATTTCAAGTAAATTCTGTCTTGAAGGGATTGTAGCATTACAATTGAGAACCTTGCAAATGGATTAAAATTTATGTATATTCATCATTGGAAGGCATAGCATTTGTTCCCGTATAAACTCAACATCTTGTAGCATTGATGGGATAATTGAAACCCTCCTTTTACAATTCATGAAGGCATCGTCACTTGTAACGCTACTTTCAAGCAAGTTTAAGCATTTATTCAAACATTACAGTGACTTTCATCAATTATAGAAGATTAAAGACATTTCAGGGCCCTATAAATTTAGCAAGTTAGGGAAAAATTACATTAATTTAGAATTAATCTATTACAAGGAAAGATAAACTCCACACTTACGCAGATAAAATTTTACTGCAAAATTGAAAAGAGCCCACAAAACCGTGAAAGGTTTGAGTTTGGAACTCAATTCTCCAAGAACACTACAAGAAAAAATGTCTTTCTGACGGGATTCTTTGTCAAGAAGGGGTACAATGACAGTTTTTTATCTGTCTTTGTAACCCCTATCAAGAAGGGTCATAACAGTTTTCAAACTATCAAAGACCCTTCGACGAATCCTTGTATTCGATATTGTCAAATATTTAACAAAACTTGAACCAAATCAGTTATGAACCTGTCAAGGATTTACCGAATTTTCAATACACAGCGAACTCTTTAGCAGTTTTAGTGCCTGAACCATCAGTGGCTGAGACAATTGAGATTCTGCTGGTTTGTGCTCCAAATATGAATCTCATCACAATGTTAAATACACAGCGAACTCTTTAGTAGCAGCCCTCCACGTTTCGCATCAGTATATCGGTCAGGTCCCTTAGAGGCTGTCCGTATTTGAGGGTGGATTGGGAGTGTTTTTGTTAACTTTTAATGTTTTATTATAAGGGGTGTTTTGTAAAAAAAACAAACATAAGAGGTATTTTACAATTTGTAAATCCTACATCGTAATACCCGCCCAATTCAACTTTTTTTTTAACTTTTTTCAAAAAACTTTTCCCAAAAACACAAAATTGTGAACCAAACGGAGCTCTGATATTTTAGTTTTTTATAAATTTAAAATTTTTTAAAAGACTCCCTAGGCTTGCTAATTTGACTAAATACCCCAATATATAAAAAATTTTATAAAATAACAAAACACCCTCGCCACCCGCAGTGCTAGATTCTGGCCACCACCACTGGGATCTGACCGACAAATTGCGTTACGACACAGACCCGTCGAATTTGTGTCATAACACGTAGATCTGGCAGTTTCCGGCAAGATCCGTGTCTGATCTGACCGGAAAAGGCTAGATCTATGGCCAGATCTAACCGTCGAGGCAGAAATCTGACCGAAAAATTGCGTTACAACACAGACCCATCAATATGTGTCGTAACGCATCAATCTAGCATTTTTCGGCCAGCTCTGTGGAGGATCTGGCCGGAAAATGCCAGATCTACGGCCAGATCTGGCCGTCGAGGCTGGAAAAGACTAAATCGACGCGTTACGACACAAATCCGACGGGTCTGTGTCGTAACGTAATTTTTTGGCTAGATTCTGGGGGTGGTGGCGGGAATCTGGCACTGTAGGTGACGGGGGTGTTTTTGTTATTTTATAAAATTTTTATATATTGGGGTATTTAGTCAAATTAGCAAACTTAGGGGTTTTTTTTAGAAATTTTTACATTTATAAAAAACTAAAATATCAAACTTTCAAGGACATTCTAGTCTTTTAACTATTATCAAACGAAAATCACTAACCGAACATAACGGAAGGTACCTATTTGTCGTTTCAAGACCTTTTGGGTACCAACTGGTAGTTCCGGCAAACCTTGGGTATGTGTAGTTGCTCTGCCATCTTATCAATTCACAAAACTCTTCAATCTGAGTTACCACAGACTAGACCTGGCAAAACGGGTGGGTGGGCCGGGTACGGGCCGGGTAAAACGGGTACGGGTCTTATACGGGTGGATATATATGGGTCCAATATTTTGGAGCCGTGCCCTACCCTATACGGGTACGGGTGGACCCGCAGGTGGACCGTTTTTTCTCTCTCCAGCTTTCAGTTTTGACATTTCACCCCTAACAGTTTTCAATTATGATAATTACACCCCCAAAATTCCTGCAGTTTTAATTTTTTACATTTACACCCCCTAAATCAACTACTCTAAATTCAATTCAATTAAGAATATAAACAAATATGAACCAAAATAAACAAATAACACATAAATAAACAATAACATATAATTACAAACTAACAAAAACCACCAAAACAAACACTACAAATCACTAATACACAATTACACATAACAAAACCAATAGTCAATAAACTATAAATACCAATTAAAATAAACAAATACATAATCCAATATTCAACAAAAAAATTCTTAAGACAGCAAATGTCATTCCACAGTGGGCGTGATGAGTCCTTTGATTCCACGGTTTCGAGATCAGTCAATGCCATCAAGATCATCATCCGAATCATCTTTCACCTCATTATCTACAAAACAGATCAACTACAAATATTAATAATGTAAATAATAATATACGAAATATTATGTTAACAGTTACCTTCAAACTATATCCATATAGCCAAGTTCGAGTGCATATCAAAGATTCAGCATTTTTTGGTCGAAGTGAGCTTCGATATTGTTTGAGCACTTTACTACCATACTAAAAGCGGACTCTGGGCAACGGATGTTATTGGATTGCCATGATATCACGAGCCATCATGGTAAGTACCGTATACGATCACGATTATTCTTCCAATGATCGAGGATATCCAATTCTGATATTTGACGCGATCAAATCTCATCTCTTCCAATAAAGATCTAACTCGGATTTCTTAGTGAAATGAAAACACTCTCATAGCTGTCAAAATCTACATCATTTAAACAGTTAAGTGTCAAAAGTTAAAATTAACAACTACATACTTTATTTATCATAAGAATATAAACTAAAAAGTATAGTGCCTTACAGAAGAATGATCTACACGCCTACTAAAAGTAGAACACTCGCAGAGAACAACTGAAGGTGAGGCAGGAACTTCTTTACAACATTTAGCCTCGTAAGCTTGAAAAAGCTTTTGCAAGTTATTCTTAACAGTCTCCACTTCAGTACGCAGTATTTGAATCATAAACTTTGTTGAAAGCATACTCCACAAACTGAAACTTGAGACGTGGGTCAGAATAGTTGCAATCGTCAACACAAAACTATAAGAATCCCAATATTTTGTAAATTTTGGATCATTTGTTTTGCCATGCTCTTAACAACTTCACTCCTCACTCTACTCTCTTCAATTAAACGCAATTGAATTTCCCACACACATTTCAAGTACAGTTTGCTGTAGGATATTTAGAACCTGAGAATACGTCGTATCTCATTAAATGGTTCCAAGAACTTGCATATCCTCTCCCCCTCTCCCATTCTTCATTTGATGGACACAATTTATAACTAGGATCTATTGTTGACAAAGCCACAAACACGGGACAAATATTAACGCTGTATCAAGCATTAAAAATGTCGAATTCCCTAGTGGAAACATCCAATCTCAACCCCATTGAGCTTTTCACTCCATTTGTACAGCAAGTTCTCCAAACGTATTCTCCTAGCCTCAGTTGCTTTAATATATTTCATACTATCTCGAATCTTATTCAAAGCAACACTACCAGCTCTTAACCCTTCTTGAACAATAAGATTCAAGTATTTCAGAACATCGCACATGGAAAAATTTCACCTTTACAAACAAAACATTCGCACACAAACGGTTCCTCAAGATATCCTCCATCCTATCTTACTACTTGCATTTCCAAAGTAATTGAGAAAATTTTCTTTTCAATACCCCACTCTTGCAAGAAATTCATGATATTTTCTGCGAAAACAACCCCTGAGTGTGGAGGGGAATATGACAAGTTCAATATTTTATTTTGTACCTCCCAATCCTCATCTATATAATGAGCTGTCAAAAATATATCCCTCAGTTGTACCAAAGTCCACATCAGAAGTTAAGCATATTCTACTTGTCAGCCTCCCAATTCAAGCTTAGTTTTTTCTTCCCTTTCAATATTTTTAAGAAATCCGCCTTAGCGGTGTTCCTAGAATATGCACAAACTCATTACACACATTGAAAAGACTCTCATAGTTCCTTGATTCTCCACATATGAATTGGATAGTTATGTGATAATTGATAGGCCATATATTCACGAAAAGTCTCTTGACTAATCTTTCTACTTTGCAATCTATGATTATGCATCAATAATTGCCCTACACATGGTTGGCACGTTTTGGACAATTCTGTTATGACGCTTCATATTTTTAGTCCCATGTGTGGCACTACCATATGCATAAGATTTCTGCATGCCTTACATCTAGTCCTTTCAGTGTTATTCTCAACATATATCTCAAAATAATTCCAAACTTCTGATGTTTTACGTTTATTTCTAGAACTATTTGTAGGAATACTAGAACTAGAAGGGTGGCATTACCCTAGAAGCATCGTCACTCTTGCTCTCACGTTAACCATACCTGTATCTATAGTTTCTGAATCCGCCATGTCAATGCTTGAGACTACAAAAAAAAAAAAATACATATATATATATTAGGTCTCTCACACACACTCAAAGATAAATAAAATAAAGAAACAACATCAAGAATTTAGTGCTGATATCATATCATTTAATCACTGTACTTTAAACCAATTTATCTTTTCATTTTTGTTTAATTATGGCTTGATTCCGGATTTTGCAGGAGAGGGAATGGTAGTTAAAGTTATTGTTGTTTAATTAATAACATGTTTCATAATTTCAGGATCTTTTCACCATTATTAACACATGCAGATCTTATTATCCTAATAGATTAACTATATAATTGATGATTAATAATATATTTCTTCTTTATATAAAATTGGTCTATTCATCATGATTCTATGTAGCAATTATGCATAATTGAGTTATTTATAGATTGATTAATGTTAAATTATATACCATGTTGATCTAAATATATATTACATGGTCAAAGAAAATGAAGTTGGTGTCAGATTTTTATTATGCAGACAGCCTTTTCTAATACCCTTTTAAAGCGTTTCATTTTTATATATATATATTTTTTTTTGTTGCTACTATATCTATCTACTATGATGGAATCCTAAATTAATTACATGGCACCTCATGTGCAATTTGCCAAATTGCTATCTACCATTCTCCTTTCATCTCTTTTTAAATATTTTTAATCTTTATTAAAAAAAAAAAAAGAATATTAAATGTATTGACATTAATTTGGTTGCACCACAGAAATGAAATTGAATGTTGAAAATATAAATAGAAGTGAAGGTGTTGTTTGCAAAAGAAAACATATATGCATGAATGATGAATCATTAAAGATGTCAAAGTAGCATTGATTCATAGGCCCCATGAACAAAACTTGCCAGGAACATCGTTTATTTCTATTTATTGAGACTCCCAGCAAGATTCACCCTTAAAGCCATACCTAAAAAAAGGCAAAAATACATACATAAAATAAATAAAAATAATATATTTTTATTGTCTAACTACAAGATCGACATCTATTACTCCATACATGATACCATCCCTCGCTCAGATTTAGATTACAAGGAGAAGTCAAACGACTGCAAAATACCATCTATTACATTATACATACATGATACCTTACAAACATAATGCTCATGATATTCAAAGATGAAAATTAACTAAAAACTTTAAACAAGCAAACTGCAAATACCTCTTAAATAAGAAATTCCGAAATCTGTAACGAGTTTGAAATTGTAACTCCTTCAGCTTAAAAAGCCCTGAAAAAGGTGGAAAATTAGAGGTTAAATAATTTCCGTTTAGGGGATAAAGCAGCATTTATACAAGTCAATTTGGTGTGCATTAATTAACACAAAGAATGCCGAATTGAATAGCTGAAAGATGTTAATAAAAGGGAAACTTTGCTGTACAAGTATTGATGCTGTTTTTTGCGTTAAAAATGAGCAACTGACAGAATTCTAGTTTACAGGATTTTGTTACAAGGGGTGAAATCATTCTTGTATGTATGTCTAAATATATGACATTTCTATGTTTTAATGATCTTTTGTTAATAATTAATATACTACTACCTTGTGTAAGTTATGACTTTCTTTCTCGTTGGAAGTTTGAAGATGACAGAGTATATTATTCTAATGTCAAAATTATGATAACGGTGTCAAAGAGACTAGGGGAAATGTGGTTTACGTTAAATGAACACATCAAACAGCAGAAAACTAAAACCCATAGATACATAAGAATTACTTCACTGACAACCCCAACATCATACTACGCTAAAGCAGTAATCTACAATTTCTTCTGAAGTAAAAATTTCAATAACGAGTGTTGTTTGTATGGTTTTCTTACTTTTTCTAAGTCAAGTTTTTCGGTAAAAATTCATTCGCTTCCAAAAAAAAATAAAAAAAATAAAAATAATAAAATAATCGAAAGGATTTGTTTTTGAAAGAACCTGTTTTTGCCGAACTTCGCTTCTGATCTCTCTCTGAGCCTCTATTTCGTACGAAGTGACGAAGTGACGAATATAATCGAAGAAGACTGATGAGGCGATGACGAGTGATGAGAGACTAATGACGAAGTGACGATGCGGCCACGATCTGAGACTGAGAGATCACGATGAGATGTTCAGATGAGAGTGAGACTGGGAGAGGGAGCGTGACCGTGATTCGTGATGAGGCTGATGACTGATAGATGCGTGAGAGGGAGACGTGAGAGGGAGGCGTGACTGCGTGATGTGAACTGTGATCTCTGTGAGGGATTCTGATGACTGTGGTGGGGGACTTGTAGGGGAGCGTGAGAGGAGCGCGGCGAGAGGTGAGGCGTCAGGCGTATTCGTGAACTGTGAAGTCTGTGATAAAAATAAAAGATTTTAGGGATTCATTCGTTCAAAAATCAAAAACAGAATAGAAGGCTTATACGGGTGCCCACGGTTTTACCCGTATGACCCGTAATTTATTGACCGGTACGGGTACGGTCACACAAAAATGGGTTTAATTTATTGAACCCATACCCTATATTTTTTATCCGGTACGACCACCCGCGGTCTATACCCGTTTTGCCAGGTCTACCACAACCTCCCAACGACCCCTACGCTTCTCAAGGTTTTTTTTTTTTTTTTTTCTCCTTTTATTTATCATCCCATTGATGATCTTATGATATGAAATTTAATCGTTGATTCTATTTTTTTTTTTTTAATAGGCTATGCAGCTCCCTATCCACACCACCGCCGTACGAGGGTTACCCGCCACCCCTACCGCCACCTGGGTTTCCTAACCCTCCGCCAGGGCAATGTCCAACGAAGGGTACCAAGGATATTTTGCTGAAGGGTATCCTCCACCGCCACCTCGTGCTGGTCACCCACAGTATTACTACGAGCACTATCATTACCAGAACAATGATACTGGTTGTACTTCCTTTCTACACTGGTATATCTATATTTTACTTTCTTTTATTATTTGGTTTCAGGTTAATTAAGCTCTTAGTATAGTGGAATGGAAAAATGTAACATACTAACATGTGTTTACACATTTTTCTTTTGTGAAGTCAATTGATTTATGATTTATTCTTATACGATTTTTCTTTCATTAAAATTTTGGACTTCCATTTCCAGTTTAATTTTAGAGTTCAAAAAGAAAAATCATTGTTTCAGTTTCTTCATTACCTATTAGGGCTGTTTGGTGATCAGTATGTATCTACTCTCTGATTGATGTGGCTATTCCTGGCGTCTCTGAGTGGATATATTTGTTGACATGGATGGGTGTGTTTGTGAAGTTTAATCATGGATTCTGCTATTAATTTCTTGAAGTGTTTTCTTATGAAGATTTAAAAGTGAATGATGAAAAGTTTAATGTATTTAGCTCTTCAAAAGTGACACATCTGTATATTATCTCAAGTACTATGGATAATGCTTCCATGCAACATCTGCCAGTTTGTATTTGGTTTCTTGGTATATTTGTTATATATTGCTATAAGAAACGCTTTCATTGGACAATTTTTTTGTTTCTTATCTATGATGTAGTTTGTTAGGATATTTGCCATGTATTCTATATTAAGAAAAAACACACAACAGTTCAAAGACCACAAAGCAGCCTCCACCACCAAAGCTCACACAACTCATGGCAATCAACCACACCAAACCAACGCACCACAACAAATAACTCACACCAAAGAACAAAACCCGAGCACCAACACACCACAAAACCAACCAACCACAACAAATGAACAAGAGCCGAGACAAACCAGAACAAACGCCAAACTTAAAGCCAAAGAACCAAAAAACCCGGAGAACAAAGACACTCCAAGAGAAACCCCAGCAAACACACCAGAATAAACTCAAAAGAAAAACAACAGAAAAAGTGGAAGAAAAAAAGGGGAAAAATGCAGATTGGAGGAGAAACGTGAAAAGAAGAATGTGATGGAGTCGATGATGGCGGCGGGTTAGAGGAAAAGGTGGTTTTGATGGTAAAGGTGGATGATGATAGGTGGAGAGGGAGTGGCAGGTAGGGGAGAAAATGGATGGAAAGTGGGCTGGTTTCACTAATCCTAGAGAGAAGAGAGAGCATTTTCTCACTAACCATTGGTGCTTCTTTCTCTCAGGTTGGCGCATTTTTATGCTTGTATAGTCTTCTTTTTTGTTGTTTTGTCCAAAACCCCATATCCCTTCTTTACCAATGTCGAGAAGCACCCAGGTGACCGTTTTGTTAGCTTTGATGGATGATGACGACAAATAGCCAGGTGAAGAGTGCGTGTGTTTGAGCATCTACGGTGACCTGAAGCATCTGTTTGCGCTATTTTAGCGTTACACGCACTGCAACATGTGGACAAAAAGTTGCGTATGTTTGCTGGAAAAATGTGGTTTTTCAAACTATTACTGGTGTTGGTTTAGTCTCTGAGGTGTTTAATATAGAAATATTTATAAATTATATTATGTTGATTTCTCATGTACTAGAGCTATTTGTATTTTGGCTATAGTAATTGGCTTAATTAGATTGTATTATGTTGTATTTATGCCACTGTTGAACAATAGATAGGAGATGTTCTATGCATGAGTTATTGATGTTTATGTCTTGTATGACCGAAAGAAAATGTTAGTTTTGCAAACTTCCCAGAATATGAAGGGTTAAGCTACTCAAGTTACAGGTCCGCTGTGTTTTTCATTTATCTTGAGGCCTTTTGTGGATTTGCCGCAGATAAGTATTTAATCACCAACTCAGGTAAGTTAATTTAAGTACAAATTATATTGCACAGATATTTGCAGACTTATATATTGTTATTTTTTACAATTTTTGAATCTGAAAACATCATTTGTTTTCATTCTTTTTGCTTCCCCTCTCATCTCTGGCCTTGTTTTGGTCTCCAGTAAAGGTATTGATCTGGGTCTAAGAGTCTTGTATTTTCTGTTCTGTTTTAATTTTTAATTTTTTTTATGAAATTTGGAAGAGTTCATTAAAAAGTTGTTTAATGTTTGAGATTTTTAAAGAGGCTCTTCGTTCCTGCTTTATTAAGTGAAAAGGCTAATATGGCAAAACAGTGAAAAAAAAATTGTTTTCACTTTTGCATCTTTGAAGTTAATTTAAGATGGGTTACTGTGGAGTAATGGTTTACAGATGAACAATTTGTGGTGTGCTAATGTTGTTGGAATACTGGACATTGCAATGGAAAAGCGAAAATGGTTTGGAAAGGAAGTTCAGGATCGATTTCTTCATATTCGGAGAGATACCAGGTGAGTAATTGACACCTCTTGGTGAAATTGGTACTTAAAGATTGCAAATAAGTTTGGTGCATACTGGCTGCCAAGCGTCCAGATGGGTTCCTGTTTGGTGCTTCAAATTGGTGCGTAATGCTTAATATCAACTCTTTTGCAGGCTCCTGATGGGTTTACATTTGCTAATGCGGTAGCAAGTGATGCATACCACCTCCTACTCACTAAGCAATTTGGGTGCTATTATTTTTTTATCGAGAAAAGCAAACGGGCATCAAACATTGTGTCCACATTTATAATAATATTGAAGGAAGCAGGGTTCTCTCCATAATTTATGTGCCTCATACTTATATTTTACTATAATTTACATTTTTAGTTGAAAATGTTTTAGTTAAATGGAATTGTACTTGGTTAAAAGGTTGTTTTTTTCCTGATGCTTTATATGACTGGAATCTTACTCAGAAAGATTGGGGTTTATTACAGGACTTTGCAAGTATTATGGACCTTTTTATAATTTAATGAACTGTTATTATAGGTTGTTATTTAAACACTCCTTTTAGGAGGTTTTTGTAATTTCAAGTAAAATTCTGTCTTTGAAGGGATTGTACATTACAATTGAGAACCTTGCAAATGGATTAAAATTTATGTATATTCATCATTGAAGGCATAGCATTTGTTCCCGTTTAAACTCAACATCTTGTAGCATTGATTGGATAATTGAAACCCTCCTTTACAATTCATGAAGGCATCGTCATTGTAACGCTACTTTATATCAAGCAAGTTTAAGCATTTATTCAAACATCTACAGTACTTTCATCAATTAAGTAAATTAGACATTTCAGGCCCTATAAATTTAGCAAGTTAAGGGAAAAATTTTAAGTTAGATATGTAATCTATTAACAGAAAGATAAACTCCACACTTACGCAGATAAATTTACTGCAAAATTGAAAAAGAGCCCACAAAACCGTGAAGGTTTAGAGTTTGGAACTCAATTCATCCAAGAAACACTACAAGAAAAATGTCCGACGGGATTCTTGTCAGAAGGGTACAATGACAGTTTTTTCGTCTTGTAACCCCTATCAAGAAAGGGTCATAACAGTTTTCAAACTTCAAAGACCTCTTGACAGATCCTTGATAGTTCGATAATTGTCAAAGATTTAACAAAACTTGAACAAAATCAGTTATTGAACTGTCAAGATTTAACCGAATTTTCAATACACAGCGAACTCTTTGCAGGTTTTAGTGCCTGAACCATCATGTGCTGAGACAATTGAGATTCTGCTGGTTTTGCTCAAAATATGAATCTCATCACAATGTTAAATACACAGGAACTCTTTAGTAGCAGCCGCTCAGCTTTCGCATCATATATCTCAGGTCCCTTAGAATTTTGTTGCCTAATTGTGTGTGTATATAATGACCTGTAATAACTTGTGTATTAAATTTGATCCAGTACCGGTTTAATCCCGACAAATCGATAGACTTGATTGATGAGCTGGCGCCAAATTGGTTATACATCAAACAAAGGGATCACCAGGAACAAAAATGTTGATAACTGAAGATAATATAAAGGAGATGGTCTCTAACTGTACCGGAATTCCAGTGGAGAAAATTCCCAGTGAAGAATCTCACCACTTTGCGATGGAAAACTTTGCGAAGCACTTATTGGTCAGGCCGAAGCTGTTGAAGCTATAAGCCGTGCCATCCGTAGAGCAAGAGCGGGAATCAGAGACCCAAGTCCCCGATATCAAGCTTCTTATTCACTGGTCCTACTGGTTGGAAAACAGAACTTGCAAAAGCTTTAGCAGTCGAATATTTGGCCTGAAAATGGTGGCCAACTCACAGAAGCTTACGCCACCGGCCTCACAGTTTGATCCTCTTCGATGAGATTGAAAGGCTCATTGTGATGTATTGAATATATGCTTTGTTTTTAGATGGTGGTCGTTTAAACAGATAACAAAGGGCAGACGTGGACTTCAAAACCCATTATATAATGACCTCAATATAGGTGGTAATTTGATTTTCAAGAAAAGTCATCTGGGGTTCGACCATGTGGAGATGAAAGTTCAGAGTAGCTGAAAAGAATTTCAGGCCAGAGTTCTTGAACAGGATTATGAAGTGATTGTTTTCAGGCCATTGAGTAACTCGCAGCGTGAAGAATCGTGGAGATCATGCTGAAACAAGTGTACGAAAGACTGAAAGAAAAGAACATAAAGGTTGAGTCACAGAGATCAAAGAAATTGTGAAGAAGGTATAATCCCACTATGGAGCGAGGCCTTTGAGAAGGGCAATTGGAGGCTCTTGAGGACAATTTGGCAGAGAGGATATTGAATGGAAGAATTAAACAGGGCGATTCAGTGACAATAAATGTTGATTCAAATGGCAAAATATTGGTGCAGTACTAATTTAATGCAGTTCCTAATCAATTGAGCAAACGATTATTTATTAAGATTATGGTGGATTGGATCAACCAAAAACAACGTAACTGCTGTAAATAAGGTCAGAATTTGTTTATCTTTAAATTTAGCATAGATTTAGGAATAATAAACAAAAGGAAATCGGAGAGTACATAAATTGGATACAAATTGATATCAAACACTAATTTCCTTTCTATATCTTAGAATTCTTTCTATATCGGAATCTACCCTTGCTGGAACTCTTTATAAAAAGTTTAATAGGTTTCATCCTAATATTTTACTTGTATATTACGCTTTTACGCACGCGAAAATTCACCCACCAAAAATCCATTATCGGAATTAACATGGAGAACTTTCAGTTGCAAATCTCAGCGACTTTTGGGAATGGAAAAGGCTCTCTGCAGAGCATATAATTGGGCAGCCAAACTGTTAGGCCGTCAGCCGGCCGTGCGTAAAGCTAAAGTGGGAAGTAGAGACCCGAGCCAACCTTTATCAAGCTTTTTATTTGCTGGTTCTAACTGGCGTTGGAAAAACAGAACTTGCAAAAGCCTTGGCAGTTGAATATTTTAGGTTAAAACACCTAATCAGGAAGACATGAGTGAATATATGGAGAGAATACATTTCAAAGATCTTGGGCTCGCCTCCGGCTATAGGGGCTACGAAGACGGTGGTCAACTGACTGAAGCTGTATATAAGACCCTCACAGTGTGGTTCCCTTGATGAGATGGAAAGGTTCATCCTAATGTGTGAATGTTATGCTTCAGGTTTTGGATGATGGTCATTTCAGATAACAAGGAAGACTGTGAGCTCAACCACACTTTCATAATATGACTTCAAATGTTGGTTCTGATATAATTGCTAATGAAAGCCATATGGGGTATGATGAGGTGAAGATGAAGTTACAGAAGAGTTGAAAAAGAATTCAAGCCTGAGTTCTGAATAGATTTGATGAACGGATTGTTTTTAGGCATTGACTTGCCAGAGCTAAAAGAAATTGTTGAGATAATGTTGAACGGAGTTTATCAAGGGCAAAATCAATAAAAATAAATCTTGAAGTGACAGAAAAATTCATGGAAGATTGCAAGACAGGGAATGATCCTGCCTATGAGCAAGGCCATAAGAAGGGCAATTAAGGCTGGTGGAGACACATTGGCGAAGAAATATTAGTGGAGTAGTTTTTTTTTTTTTTTTTTTTTTGTTTTGGTAAGTAAGCTTTTATAGAAAGGGAAAAGAATGTACAAAAGGCCTAAGAGTCAGCCAATCTACCTCAGGACATACCCTAGTAAGGAGCAAATGAATGATACTATCAAGTCTACCCCTAATCTTCTTTTTTTCCCATTCCGCTTGTCAAAGGATGGAACTAAGCAGAGATTAAGAATACAATGAATCCCACCTACCATAGGACATGCCTTGGGTTAGTTCAAAAGTATCAGAGCACAAAACCCATACGCAAGCATTATCAAGAGCAATTCCATAACCATAGACATTAACAAGGTGGGCCCGTTAATGACACAAACTAAGCGCTAATCAACACCCAAGCTCCAATTGTCAAAGTAGCCTCTTCTACACAATCCACCGCCGAGATATCATAAAACCAAATCCATTTCACGACAAAAAACCCATCACATAAATACAAACCATATAATTACCTCCATGGGATGTTTTAAAATAGACATGGGGAGACCCCATTTCTCGACAAGTCTTCTATTGTAGGTATTCCTTTGATCTTGCTAAGGTCCATAGCCCTCTCCCTCACCACATTCTTGATGGAGTTATAGAGAGTATGGGCATCCTTGCATTCCCCACCAAAAATCCCTCTATTCCTCTCTCTCCAAATGAGTAAATAGTGGCTCCCAACTTAGCTTCCCTAAAGAGTACTTTAGCTTTTTCTTCCTCCACCTACTAGCTATGTGCTAACATAATCTTTTCCAAGGTCGGGTGACATACCCAGAGAAGAGAGCTCAAGGATTGGGTTCCAAATCCTTAGGGTGAAAGGACAAGCAAAAAAGAGATGATCGATTGTTTCTTGCCATGATTACAAAAAAACACCGCATTACTAGAAGCTATTCCATACCTCATCAGTTTGTCCTTGATCTGAAGCCGATCCTTACATGCCATCCACGTGACATGGAGTGTCGTGGAATAGCTTTTGGAAACCATACAAGGTGATGCCACTCCACTTTGTTTGGTGCACACCTCCCAACATTTAATGAGAAACTTACCAGATGCATTCAGCTCCAAACTACCACATCCTCGCCCTCCTTTGGATCAAAGTTGATAGAATCCTTCATGTCCATCAAAGCCCAAGATTGCCGTTGGCCTCTCCACCTGTCCCATCCCAAATCTCACACACCTTAGCAAGATAATGTACCCCCGAATCATACCAATGCGACTGCCATATCTATCCTTAAGAGGGCCTCTTAGGTCCAATTATCAGCCAAACATAAGTTGCTTGACCATTTCCGAGTGGTTTTGATGTGCTCTCTAGCTTCCATTCTAAGCTTCAAAATACTCCTCCAAGCCTAAGAAGCATCCGAAGGTATAGGAATCTCCCAAAAGCTCTTCCTCACCAAGTACGTTGCTTTGATCCACTCAACCCATCCAAAGCCACTATGTACTTGATTAAGATTCCAAACATGTCTCATCATGGCTGCCTTATTCCAATCTTCTCTCTCATAATTCCCAACCCCCCTTCTCAATAGGGACCAAACCTCTTCCCATGCAACTTTGGCCTTTGAGTTTTCATGTCACTCCCAGACCATAGGAAAGCCCTTAACTTAGCATCAATTTCATTGAGTATCTTTGAAGGGAGCACGAAAATAGATGACCATGGACTTGAATGCTAAAAAGAATGGCTTTAATGAGAATTACCCACCAGCATAGAGAGGATTTGCTCCACCAAGATTAATGCGAGCCAAGATTTTGTCCACCAAAAGTTTGCAATTAGAAGGGGAAAGCTTTTTGGTTATAAGGGACACCCAAATACTTCATTGGAAGCTTTCCTTCTTGATACCCAAGAATCGGCAAAGGGCTTGTTTGCCCTCCTCACTCACCCCGAGAAAGAAAATGTTGCTTTTTGAGGGTTTGCTTCTACCCCCGCCCAAACGTGAAACGATCCAATGCTCTCTTGACAATGCCAAGAGAGTTTTCATCCGCGTGGCAAATCATTAATCATCTGCAAAACAAAGATGGGTTAGGTTTAACTCTTTGTAACTCCAATGGTGCTTAAAAGAAGGTTCCCTCGTTGCTCTATTTAGAAGTCTGATAGAACCTCCATGGCAATCACAAAGAGATAGGAGAATAGGGTCCCTTGCCTAAGCCCTCTAGAACCGCTAAAGATCCAATAATTCCCCATTAACGACTACAGAGTATTTAGGAGTTTTGATTCACTCCTCTACCCACCCAATAAACTTCAAGGAAACTTGAGAAGCTCTAGAGCTTTAATAATGAAATCCCATCTTACAGAATCATAAGCTTCATAAGGTCACCTTCATTGCACATCTAGTCCTTTTGGCCGACTTCTTGTCATAGTGGTGGAGAAGTTCTTGGCTCAAAAGATATTATCCACAATTTTCCTCTCCCCCCCCCTCCCCCCGAAAGCACCTTGGGCTTTGTTGACAACTGAGGCAAAACTCTTTTACTCTATTGGCCATATCTTGAGATGCATTTGTAGATGGTGTTACAACATGAATGGTCGAAACTCACTACAAGATAAGGGTTTTCATTCTTTGGGACTAACGCAATAATGGCACAATTCACCTCTCTAAGCATTTCCCGACTTGAAGAAATTTTGGATTGCTTTAACAACATCATGACCTACAATATCCCAAGCTTTTTAAAGAAAAAGCTCCATAACCATCTGGCCCCTGCTTTGTCTTACTCATCAACCATGGTCTCTTGAATCCTTCTTTGGAAACCTCACTAATCATGGAGTTGGTCTCCTCCTCCAAAATAACAGGGGTGATAAGTTCCTCCATGCCCTCATGGAAACACCCGCACACTTATCTTCAAAAGATTTGAGTAGAAAGACACAAACTCCTCTTTGTTCTATCTTGATCACTAGTAACCGTTCTTCCCCAATTTCCAAGGACACAATCTTATTTCTATTCCTCCATCCAGCAATCGATTTAAAGAAGTAAAGTGTTAGCATCCCCTTTCCGTAACCATTTAACCCTAGACTTTTGCTTAGCTAATTATTCTTCGGCTTTTGAAAGCTGACCATCTTTTCCACTTAAGTTTCTCCTCTTGCAAAGAGCACTATCACCGGATCCACAACAACCTTTCTAGGGCCTTAGGCCAGATCATTTCTTGCAAATTTCACTCTTTCTGAAATGTTCCAAAACTCCTTTCTATTTAGTCCCTTAAGCTCAACCTTCAACGCTTTTAGCTTAGAGACCAGCCTGTACATGGGGTTACCCTCCACCTCCACACTCCATACTCTCTCTACGACAGAAGAAGTCATCAGCTCTGCCCAAAAGTTGAAAAACTTGAAAGGGGATTTCTTACCTTGAAAAAGGGAAGATTATGTCAAATGGTTTTTATGCTAATGGCAACATTTGATCGTGGAGGAAGAATTTCAGGCCTGAGTTCTTGAATAGATTTGATGAACTGATTGTTTTCAGGCAATTGGCCTACTCTGAACTGACAGAAATGGTTGAGAAATTGCTGAAACAAGTGCATGAAATAGTAGAAGATCTTGAGGTGACAGAAAAATTTAAAGAAACAAGGGAATGATTCCAGCTATGGAGCAAGGCCACTGACGAGTTTCAAGAGGTTCATTGTCTTTAGACACAGTTAACCTATTTTCCCAACCCTGTTAATTGTAGGAATAAAAATTAAAAGTATTATAAATGAATGTTTTTAATTAATATTGTGCTCAAATCATACGGACCAACTTGAAATTCTTTCTTTACCATAAAATAAATTGTTTTTTTTTTCTCGACCAAAATATTCGGACTAACTTACACTAACTAATCTTTTAAAACCTGAAATAATAACTACCAAGTTATTTATGCTTGCAATGATTAGCTTAATATGCCAATTTTTTTAATTTATTAATATCAGATATTCTTTTATTAATTACATTTTCAAGGTGTACTGAATCATACGTTAATAAGCTTCTGTGACGGTGTGTACCTGTACCCTATCCGATTTGCCAATGTAAGTTGCACGAAATATTCATACCACAGGAGACAGCCTAGCGTTTCCAAATATCCATTGAATTTTGAGTATAGCAAATCCCCTATCTCTGATAGATTCGTCCCCAACCGAACGGGAAAACTCAAGAGTAGTCAGGGACACCACAATGAAGTTATTTGTTAACCCTTCATAGATCTCATTCATTCTATTTTACTAATCCATTTATTGTACTTTTAGGTACAATGTCTCATTGCATCATTTCTAATTTTAACCACTAACTTATGTGAGAGAGATCTCTACACTTCCAGTTCGTGTAGTAACTAAGAAAGAAGAAGATGGGATCCAGTCAATCTGTACAAGTCGTCGAAGAAGAGAGCGAAGAAGAAGAAGAAGAGGAGGACGAAGAAGAAGACGATAATGACAATCCTAACCGTAGAGAATTGTTAGATAATCATTTAGTCAAAAAGGTTCTTGAACAAGAACCGGAAATGTTACCTTGTCACGCGTCCGCATCTCCGTTATCTCCGCAGCTTTCCTCGCTGGGCACGCCGAGGTTGGGTCCTTCAATTAAAGTGTGGGACCCGTACAATGTTTTGTCGCCGCCGCCGCCCCCGCTGCCGATATTCTCTAGGAGTTTGTCGGTGGACGAGGATCGGACGGTTATGGAGGTCTTTCTGATTAATCACGCAGAGTGTGAATTGAATTTGAGACCGGATTTGGTTGGAGGAAGATGCCACGTGGCTAAATTGACGCCCAATGGGAAACGGCAAGCTAGGGCTTTGGCTGTGTTGTTGAATTCTCAAGGAGTCAGGTTTAACGCCGTTTATACTTCGCCTTTGGATCGGGCTAGATCCATGGCTGTCTCTGTTTGTCAGGTAATTTTCTTTTATTTAATTTACTTTGGTTCCATTCAATTCTTGATGCATTTGTTCAAGTAATCTGTGTAAATTAAATTTAGTCGTAATAATTCGTGGATAATTTCTTTAGTTAAATATATGTATGCTTAAGGTTTCTAGCTACAAGTAGGTTAGACTGTGAAAGAAGTTCTCATAGAAATTTTGTTAAATGGTTGATTGACCAAACTATATATATGGTAAAATCATGCAGGAAATGGGTTTTGCAGAGGAGCAGATACAATCGTCCGATGCGATCGTGGAGATGAGCTTGGGGCATTGGGAGGGATGCCTGATGTCAGAAACATATACTCCTGAAATTTTGAACTTAATAGAAAGATACCAGCCGGATTTTTCTCCGCCTACTGGAGAATCACTGAGGCAGGTAGAATTTCGGATGGTTCAATTCTTGAATGAGACAGTCCTGGGACTTGGTGAAAAAGTGAGGGTGGATTTTTCGTTTCATAACCAGAATGAGAGCCAAGGGTTTTCACACAACTCACATTCTTTAACTCAGTCAATTAGTGAAAGAGCTGGGTCGTCTTTCCCTTCGCCGGATTTGCTGCACAGGCATAGGCAAGGTTTCTCAAGGAAGAAGTCTGGGAAAAGCAGGCTACAGTATGTGACAACTACGGGTGATCATGAGGTTGATGATGAGATTTCCCCTCGAGAATCCAACCACCAGAATGACCTCCAAGATTTAAATGTCAGGAGCTCTTCCTCCTCTATGATGTCTTGTGTTGGTGTTTTCACTCATTCAGTGCCGATTAAGTGTCTCCTCACTGGCCTTCTTGGATGCAGTCCAGTAATGGCGCATAAAGTCTGCATAGATGATTCTTCAGTGACAGTATTACAGCATTCATGGAGAACCGGTTGGCAGGTAAAAAGGCTAAATGATACTGCACATTTGAGGCTTCTCTAATTAAAAGAACTCTAGTATACTATTGTGGAATATACTCACAGGAAAGTAAACTGTTGTTAGCTTGAAGCTTTCATTGCTATTATTGATGGATCAGATTCATATGCTTCAGTTCACAGGTTTTCACATGAATGGGTGATACTTCTTCTAGTTGTTGTAGTCTTTGATATATTTATTTCCAGATTGGCCAACTCCAAAGAGAAAAAGGTTTCATTTGGCAGTTGGATCTTTGTATTGGTGATTCTTTTGATTGTAGTATTTACTACAGCTGTTATAATTGAGTGAAACATTATGTATTTCCTGTATTCGGGAATCGTGTTTTTGAATTCAACGAAATGATGAGCTTGTACTTCTTTGTGATTTATACAAATCAAATCGCTATGCTTAGAGCATAATAGTGATATCATTTTTCTTCAGTATTATTACATGTGCCGTCAAATTCATAATGCGAGGCTTACCATTAGCTGTTCCTTTTTCTTGGTTCATCAAATGGGAATTTTTGTATCATGCTCTAATCCTTGCCATTTAGTATCTGAATCTTTACAACGCTTTCCTTCCTGTTCTGGAAACTGCTAAATACTACAGATTATATGGTAAAAAATTCTGTGCTTGGGATTGCCTATGTTTCTATGTGGAGACTGTATTTTTCTTATTCTAAAGATGGGACTGAAAGGTAGTTTGAGAAGGTTAGATGGCCCAGTACTCACCAACTTAAGGTTTCTTTTCTCCAACTTCTGCATATAAATTTAACCAAACATTTTACAGTTTATATGACACAAGCTGGGGAAGGTAGGGACAAAGGGGGAGAGGAGTTTAATTTCATCATATCATAGAATTTGCCCCTTTGTAAATTTAACTCTGGTAACAGGAATAGAACTATAGAAGCTGAGAATGCGACGAGCAAGGAATTTACCTTTCATGAATTGAAGGAAGTTTAGTGGTGACGTGTCACACGGACAACTAAAAGGAATCTTGGTGAAAAAACAAAAACAAAAAGCTTTTGCATGTGAAAACCCACGTACATATAATATTTATAACATTATATGGATACACTGATGAATTTACATATATTTGAAATCTTAAAAATATCAGCTGGTAAGAGTTTTAATGTCTACTCCGATTAATAATTAAAGAGATACTTAAACTTAAAATCTCTTAAATAATACATCTAAAAGTCCTTCAATACGTTGCTCATATAGTCACATAGAAAAGAATCTTTTGTCCTGTGACAACGCGAGACCAATCAAGTGAATTAAAAGATCTTAATAAATATGGCATAAGAGCCGGGCAGGAGTAAAACTGCTACTGTCTCTCCCGTGATATTCAACAAACAATAAAAAAACTCAATGCCACTCCTTATCCTTTATCAATTCCATCCCTATATATATATATATATATCCTGGATCCAATAAAATTCTCTGAATATCCATGGGTACTCTCCCTCGGTTATCTGCTATTCTGTTCACAGTTACCTTCTTTGTTGATCTGCATTTCCGATGTTCAACTGGCCAGCCATTGATTTCAGCTTCTCCAGGGCTTTTGCCTTATGTTACTGCACCAAATATGTCTTCCTTCTTCCCTTCTTCAAGTTCTGCAGCTTCTCCAAAGTCAGAGGCATCTGCACCAATTCCCAGCTCAGGCGAATTTATAGGAAGGAGTTCCTCCAGTTCAGCTAAGTTTGATGGCAACGCTGTCATATTTGGAGTGAGACTCTGGATTTTATCTGTTATATGTTCAGTTTCTCTTTTGAGCACTCGATTTCTAAATTATAACTGAACTGTGTTTGAAGATCTTGTAACTTGATAATTGCATAAGGATTATTGTCCCCCATTGCTTTGGTTTTCAGTTGTTGGGAAGAAAAACATGATAAGGTTAAATTTAGTTCCAGAATGATTTTAACTTAACAAGGAAGGAAAGTGTAAAATAAATAAATAATTAAAGGAAATTATACAACATAAATCCAACGCAATTGCAAAAGAGGAGAATTCAATTCGCTTTCGTCATCCTCCTCAACTCACTTCTCCGTAATTCACATTACGCCTAATAGGTGTGTTTTATCTTGTGTTGGTAACAGCCAACTTGGTAGCAAAATTAAAATATTTTAGTTAAGTAGTTTTGTTTAAGTTTGATTTAATTTTCCTAAGTTACTTGACTTATGAAAAGTTTAACATTTTCCTAAGTAATATTAAAAATAACATTATATATGTAATGTGGCTGCGAGACGAAGTTTTTCAAAAGAATGGATGAATTCTATTTCAGTTTTAGCGGGAGTCTCTTACAAACTCTACGGCCGCCGCTATTCATCCCACCCAAACCTCACAACCTGGTTCAACAAATACATCGACAAAGCCGATGTCTCCTCCTGGAACTCGATCATTGCCGACTTGGCTCGGAGCGGCGACTTTGTGGAAGCTCTTCGTGCTTTCTCTTCAATGCGGAAACTTTCTCTTTCACCGACTCGCTCTACTTTCCCATGTACTATCAAATCCTGCTCTGCTTTGCTCGACCTTTTCTCGGGCAAACAAGCCCACCAACAAGCACTTGTCTTTGGCTTTGAAGAAGACCTTTTTGTGTCCTCCGCTCTGATTGATATGTATTCGAAATGCGGTGAATTGAGTGACGCGAGGAAACTGTTCGATGAAATTCCTCGGAGAAATATTGTGTCTTGGACGTCCATGTTAACTGGGTACGTCCAAAACGACTATGCCCGTGAAGCTATATTACTTTTTAAGGAGTTTTTAATTGAGGAGAGTGAAACTGAAAAGAATGAGAATGTTTTAATTGATTCGGTTGCTATGGTTTCTGTTTTATCAGCTTGTTCTCGTGTTGCTAATAAACGAGTGACGGAAGGGGTTCATGGATTTGTGACAAAGAGAGGGTTTGATAGTGATGTGGGTGTTGGCAATACTTTAATGGATGCGTATGCGAAGTGTGGTTATGTAGATGTCTCTAGGAAAGTTTTTGACGGAATGGTTGGGAAGGATGCGATTTCTTGGAATTCAGTTATTGCTAATTTTGCACAAAATGGATTGGCCATAGAGGCTCTGGATGTTTTTAATGAAATGTTAAAGAATTGTGATGTCAAATTCAATGCTTGGACATTGTCTGCTGTTTTATTAGCCATTTCACATATAGGAGTTTTGCGTATGGGCAAATGTGTACATGATCAGGTACTTGTGAATGAATGCTATACTTTATTTTTGTTATAGAAATTATTTTGTTTGGTATAATTATTGATTTCTCCATTTATTTTGCTTATGAAGGTTATAAAGATGGGTTTAGAGGAGAGTGTAATTGTGGGTACTTCTATCATTGACATGTATTGCAAATGTGGGAGAGTGGAATTGGCAAGGAATGCATTTAATCGCATGAGGGAGAAGAATGTCAAGTCATGGACAGCCATGATTGCTGGTTATGGAATGCATTGCCGTGGCAAAGAAGCTCTAGAAGTGTTTTATGAGATGATAGGAGTTGGGGTTAGACCAAACTATATTACTTTTGTGTCAGTTTTAGCAGCTTGCAGCCATGCTGGTCTAGTACAAGAAGGTTGGCATTGGTTTAATACGATGAGCTGTGAATTTAATGTAGAGCCTAGTGTTGAGCACTATGGCTGTATGGTTGATCTTCTTGGACGAGCTGGTCATCTCAAGGAGGCTTACGATTTGATTAGAAGGATGAAGGTGAAGCCTGATTTTGTAGTCTGGGGTTCACTTCTTGGGGCTTGTAGAACTCATAAGAATGTGGAGCTTGGGGAGATTGCTGCAAGGAAATTATTTGAATTAGACCCAAATAATTGTGGGTACCATGTCTTACTTTCCAACATATATGCTGATGCTGGAAGGTGGGAAGATGCTGAAAAGACTAGAGTACATATGAAGAATCGTCAACTGACTAAACCTCCTGGATTCAGTTTAGTTGAACTGAGAGGTAAGGTTCATGTATTCTTGGTTGGAGATACAGAGCATCCTCAACATGAGAAGATCTATAAGTATTTGGAGGAACTAAATGTGAAGCTGGAAGAAGTTGGCTATGTACCCGATATGGCGTCGGTGCTTCATGATGTCGATGAGGAAGAAAAGAAAATGACATTGCGAGTTCATAGTGAAAAGCTGGCCACTGCTTTTGCAATCATGAACTCAGTCCCAGGTAGTACAATTCAGATAATTAAGAATCTTAGGGTTTGTGGGGACTGCCATATTGTAATTAAATTGATCTCCAAAATTGCTAATCGTGAAATTGTTGTAAGAGATTCAAAGCGATTTCATTATTTCAAGGATGGTCTGTGCTCCTGTGGCGATTACTGGTGATTTCTCTATGCCTGTTGAGAATTTGTTAATCAGAATTTTGAATTACAAGGTGGACTTCTTACTCGATCGCTATAATCTTGGTTAGAAAATGAAGCAAATTTTGACTGTGCACAATTTTGAGGTGTATTTAATAAAAGATATCATCATGATTTGATTGTGAAGTGTGAAAAACCAGAGCAATTTTGAATCTCGAAGAGAAAGATTCATACTCTCCTCTTAGTGTTGATATGTGAAACGCTTTGATTTGAATGGATTGGTTTCATAGAAGGTACTGAATGCTTTTTTATGAAACAGTTATCACTGAAGAATAAGGGTAGAGGTCAGGCAGGTATGAAATTAGCAAACAGCAACGCAATCTGCTTACAGCATTCCAGTCGCTCTGAAAACTTGGTTAATAAATGAAAATTACAAAGTAAAATTCACACCTGTATTATTATACAGTGTGATGCAGCCTTACTACAAATAGATGATTGTGATTAAAAACTATGGAAAACCATGGTTTCATTGCCAATTGATGATGCATAGTTTCATGAAGATCTTTCTCAGAAGAACTTGTTCGGACTACAAATCTTTTGAGATGGGGCTTGCTCTTCTCAATTATTAATTCATAAAAGTGAAGATTGCCAAATCATGAGCAACCTACCTTGAAAAACTTACTGAAAATTGATTCACTTAATCTTGACATCTGTGATTGGCTACGCTTCAATTCAACTTTTGAGAACTTGGTATAATTCTGGAGGGTCCGGTTCTCGTTCTTTAAACGTTCAATTTCTTCCCTGAGCCGATTAATGGTTTTTCTCTTTTGTTGATTTCTTTTTAGCAACTCAGCCTTCTGCTGCAGATTCTCCACCATTAGCTTTGTGACTTGAATTTTTATCTCAGGCCATGTATTCTCCCATCTATAAATATCCGTTGCAAAATCTCTAGTTGTAGCTCGACCCAATTCAGAGGCATTCATCTTGATCTCTTCTTTGTTGGAGGACTCTGTGGTTTCTTGATCCATTTCTTTGTCTTCAAATATAATTTTTGTTTCCAGATTCATCTTGCGTTGTTCAGTTGACAACAATTCGTCTGCTAGCCTGTTCAGGTATTCAATGTCAAAATCAAAATTAGCAATATCACATTCAGCATCTGGATCTCCGATAATAGAATCAGAGTGGGAATCAAATGCTGCCAGTTTAGGATCATTGAAGCTTTCTGCCACTCTTTTCTGGTTGTCACTGATTTGTCTGATTTTTCTGGAGTTAGAAGATGAAGATGAAGACCCTGAACGAAGGACATAATGTGATTTACACCTCAACTGATCATGCTGTTCTGCCAGTGAACGGTAAGACCTGTTGAAATCTTCAAGCATTCGTATGAGTTCTGATTTTCTTGTGCACTGAATCTCAACTATTTTGGATGAAGAATTATCTTCTTCCAAAAGCGTCAGCATGGCCTTCATCTTCTTGTCCATTTCTGCAAATATAGAAAAATTCCAAGCTCATAATCAAAGAGCTAAATGTTGGAAAACGCAAGTTACCAGAATATGAATCCTGTCTCTTTTACCAACCCCTTTTTCTTTGTATCTCATTCTGCCGGTTTCTGATGATAGATGCAACCTTGATGCTTTTTAATGTAAATTAAACATCAATCCTAATTCATTGTTTTCAAGTTTCCATTTTCATGCGGGCAGAAGACAAACAAATTAACGAAATGTGGATGAATGCAAGCAAACCAGCAGGGGGGCAGGCTTCATGGTGTCGATTCAACCTTTCTCTAAACAAACGAACGCTTCAGGAAAGAAGGGGAAGAGAAGACTCACCTGATAAAGTTGTCTGAAGCCAAAGAGATTGGTGGAGACTGATAGAGCTATCTGGACTCCATGAACTAGAAGAAGACATGTTGTTCTCCATTGAACCAATGTGTTCCTTGGGCGAAGAAGAATAAGAGGAGGGAATAACTTGGCTTTCATAAGAAACCAAACGCAAAACCAAAGGAACACGTTACGAATCTTCAAAGTGCTTGATTGTGAAGGATTGCTTACCACTCCATTCTCTTATAAAGGAGATAACTTGGCAAATTCAAAACTCAGAATTTGTTGTCTTGGTTTACCCATTTTGTATAACCTTAATTTGCTCCTCCAAATTAGAATTTATAGAGTCAATTTTTGTCTTGGGTCAAAGCCAGTATTAAAACTGTCTCAGCCATAATCAATGACTCATATGGTTGGTGTGTACCAAAGTGTGGAATTAGTAAAATAAGATATATGGTTGTTCCGGAGAATCATTTATATTTAGACACTTACTGCATCATAATCCAATCATATTAGTTTAGTTTTATTTTTTATGTTATATTGGCTTTGTGCGTAACGTAATCTTTTGTATGATACACTATATTTTAATGTATTTGCAAAATTCGGTTGATGGTAAGGCATAAAAATCCCACTAAATTTGAATTCAGAATCTTATCTATTTTAGATTTTGATCATACATACTTCTTGGGCTTGTAGAACTCATAAGAATGTGGAGCTTGGGGAGATTGGCGCAAGGAAATTATTTGAATTAGACCCAAATAATTGTGGTACCATGTCTTCTTTCCAACATATATGCTGATGCTGGAAGGTGGGAAGATGCTGAAAAGACTAGAGTACATATGAAGAATCGTCAACTGACTAAACCTCCTGGATTCAGTTAGTTGAACTGAGAGGTAAGGTTCATGTATTCTTGGTTGAGATCAGAGCATCCTCAACATGAGAAGATCTATAAGTATTGGAGGAACTAAATGTGAAGCTGAAGAAGTTGGCCATGTACCCGATATGGCGTCGGTGCTTCATGATGTCGATGAGGAAGAAAGAAAATGACATTGCGAGTTCATAGTGAAAAGCTGGCCATGCTTTTGCAATCATGAACTCAGTCCCAGGTAGTACAATTCAGATAATTAGAATCTTAGGGTTTGTGGGGACTGCCATATTGTAATTAAATTGATCTCCAAAATTGCTAATCGTGAAATTGTGTTAAGAGATTCAAAGCGATTTCATTATTTCAAGGATGGTCTTTTGTCCTCTGACAACACGAGACCAATCAAGTGAATTAAAAGATCTTAATAAATATGGCATAAGAGCCGGGCAGGAGTAAAACTGCTACTGTCTCTCCCGTGATATTCAACAAACAATAAAAAAACTCAATACCACTCCTTATCCTTTATCAATTCCATCCCTATATATATATATATATATATCCTGGATCCAATAAAATTCTCTGAATATCCATGGGTACTCTCCCTCGGTTATCTGCTATTCTGTTCACAGTTACCATCTTTGTTGATCTGCATTTCCGATGTTCAACTGGCCAGCCATTGATTTCAGCTTCTCCAGGGGTTTTGCCTTATGTTACTGCACCAAATATGTCTTCCTTCTTCCCTTCTTCAAGTTCTGCAGCTTCTCCAAAGTCAGAGGCATCTGCACCAATTCCCAGCTCAGGCGAATTTATAGGAAGGAGTTCCTCCAGTTCAGCTAAGTTTGATGGCAACGCTGTCATATTTGGAGTGAGACTGTGGATTTTATCTGTTATATGTTCAGTTTCTCTTTTGAGCACTCGGTTTCTAAATTATAACTGAACTGTGTTTGAAGATCTTGTAACTTGATAATTGCATAAGGATTATTGTCCCCCATTGCTTTGGTTTTCAGTTGTTGGGAAGAAAAACATGATAAGGTTAAATTTAGTTCCAGAATGATTTTAACTTAACAAGGAAGGAAAGTGTAAAATAAATAAATAATTAAAGGAAATTATACAACATAAATCCAACGCAATTGCAAAAGAGGAGAATTCAATTCGCTTTCGTCATCCTCCTCAACTCACTTCTCCGTAATTCACATTACGCCTAATAGGTGTGTTTTATCTTGTGTTGGTAACAGCCAACTTGGTAGCAAAATTAAAATATTTTAGTTAAGTAGTTTTGTTTAAGTTTGATTTAATTTTCCTAAGTTACTTGACTTATGAAAAGTTTAACATTTTCCTAAGTAATATTAAAAATAACATTATATATGTAATGTGGCTGCGAGACGAAGTTTTTCAAAAGAATGGATGAATTCTATTTCAGTTTTAGCGGGAGTCTCTTACAAACTCTACGGCCGCCGCTATTCATCCCACCCAAACCTCACAACCTGGTTCAACAAATACATCGACAAAGCCGATGTCTCCTCCTGGAACTCGATCATTGCCGACTTGGCTCGGAGCGGCGACTTTGTGGAAGCTCTTCGTGCTTTCTCTTCAATGCGGAAACTTTCTCTTTCACCGACTCGCTCTACTTTCCCATGTACTATCAAATCCTGCTCTGCTTTGCTCGACCTTTTCTCGGGCAAACAAGCCCACCAACAAGCACTTGTCTTTGGCTTTGAAGAAGACCTTTTTGTGTCCTCCGCTCTGATTGATATGTATTCGAAATGCGGTGAATTGAGTGACGCGAGGAAACTGTTCGATGAAATTCCTCGGAGAAATATTGTGTCTTGGACGTCCATGTTAACTGGGTACGTCCAAAACGACTATGCCCGTGAAGCTATATTACTTTTTAAGGAGTTTTTAATTGAGGAGAGTGAAACTGAAAAGAATGAGAATGTTTTAATTGATTCGGTTGCTATGGTTTCTGTTTTATCAGCTTGTTCTCGTGTTGCTAATAAACGAGTGACGGAAGGGGTTCATGGATTTGTGACAAAGAGAGGGTTTGATAGTGATGTGGGTGTTGGCAATACTTTAATGGATGCGTATGCGAAGTGTGGTTATGTAGATGTCTCTAGGAAAGTTTTTGACGGAATGGTTGGGAAGGATGCGATTTCTTGGAATTCAATTATTGCTAATTTTGCACAAAATGGATTGGCCATAGAGGCTCTGGATGTTTTTAATGAAATGTTAAAGAATTGTGATGTCAAATTCAATGCTTGGACATTGTCTGCTGTTTTATTAGCCATTTCACATATAGGAGTTTTGCGTATGGGCAAATGTGTACATGATCAGGTACTTGTGAATGAATGCTATACTTTATTTTTGTTATAGAAATTATTTTGTTTGGTATAAATTATTGATTTCTCCATTTATTTTGCTTATGAAGGTTATAAAGATGGGTTCAGAGGAGAGTGTAATTGTGGGTACTTCTATCATTGACATGTATTGCAAATGTGGGAGAGTGGAATTGGCAAGGAATGCATTTAATCGCATGAGGGAGAAGAATGTCAAGTCGTGGACAGCCATGATTGCTGGTTATGGAATGCATTGCCGTGGCAAAGAAGCTCTAGAAGTGTTTTATGAGATGATAAGAGTTGGGGTCAGACCAAACTATATTACTTTTGTGTCAGTTTTAGCAGCTTGCAGCCATGCTGGTCTAGTACAAGAAGGTTGGCATTGGTTTAATACGATGAGCTGTGAATTTAATGTAGAGCCTGGTGTTGAGCACTACGGCTGTATGGTTGATCTTCTTGGACGAGCTGGTCATCTCAAGGAGGCTTATGATTTGATTAGAAGGATGAAGGTGAAGCCTGATTTTGTAGTCTGGGGTTCGCTTCTTGGGGCTTGTAGAACTCATAAGAATGTGGAGCTTGGGGAGATTGCTGCAAGGAAATTATTTGAATTAGACCCAAATAATTGTGGGTACCATGTCTTACTTTCCAACATATATGCTGATGCTGGAAGGTGGGAAGATGCTGAAAAGACTAGAGTACATATGAAGAATCGTCAACTGACTAAACCTCCTGGATTCAGTTTAGTTGAACTGAGAGGTAAGGTTCATGTATTCTTGGTTGGAGATACAGAGCATCCTCAACATGAGAAGATCTATAAGTATTTGGAGGAACTAAATGTGAAGCTGGAAGAAGTTGGCTATGTACCCGATATGGCGTCGGTGCTTCATGATGTCGATGAGGAAGAAAAGAAAATGACATTGCGAGTTCATAGTGAAAAGCTGGCCACTGCTTTTGCAATCATGAACTCAGTCCCAGGTAGTACAATTCAGATAATTAAGAATCTTAGGGTTTGTGGGGACTGCCATATTGTAATTAAATTGATCTCCAAAATTGCTAATCGTGAAATTGTTGTAAGAGATTCAAAGCGATTTCATTATTTCAAGGATGGTCTGTGCTCCTGTGGCGATTACTGGTGATTTCTCTATGCCTGTTGAGAATTTGTTAATCAGAATTTTGAATTACAAGGTGGACTTCTTACTCGATCGCTATAATCTTGGTTAGAAAATGAAGCAAATTTTGACTGTGCACAATTTTGAGGTGTATTTAATAAAAGATATCATCATGATTTGATTGTGAAGTGTGAAAAACCAGAGCAATTTTGAATCTCGAAGAGAAAGATTCATACTCTCCTCTTAGTGTTGATATGTGAAACGCTTTGATTTGAATGGATTGGTTTCATAGAAGGTACTGAATGCTTTTTTATGAAACAGTTATCACTGAAGAATAAGGGTAGAGGTCAGGCAGGTATGAAATTAGCAAACAGCAACGCAATCTGCTTACAGCATTCCAGTCGCTCTGAAAACTTGGTTAATAAATGAAAATTACAAAGTAAAATTCACACCTGTATTATTATACATTGTGATGCAGCCTTACTACAAATAGATGATTGTGATTAAAAACTATGGAAAACCATGGTTTCATTGCCAATTGATGATGCATAGTTTCATGAAGATCTTTCTCAGAAGAACTTGTTCGGACTACAAATCTTTTGAGATGGGGCTTGCTCTTCTCAATTATTAATTCATAAAAGTGAAGATTGCCAAATCATGAGCAACCTACCTTGAAAAACTTACTGAAAATTGATTCACTTAATCTTGACATCTGTGATTGGCTACGCTTCAATTCAACTTTTGAGAACTTGGTATAATTCTGGAGGGTCCGGTTCTCGTTCTTTAAACGTTCAATTTCTTCCCTGAGCCGATTAATGGTTTTTCTCTTTTGTTGATTTCTTTTTAGCAACTCAGCCTTCTGCTGCAGATTCTCCACCATTAGCTTTGTGACTTGAATTTTTATCTCAGGCCATGTATTCTCCCATCTATAAATATCCGTTGCAAAATCTCTAGTTGTAGCTCGACCCAATTCAGAGGCATTCATCTTGATCTCTTCTTTGTTGGAGGACTCTGTGGTTTCTTGATCCATTTCTTTGTCTTCAAATATAATTTTTGTTTCCAGATTCATCTTGCGTTGTTCAGTTGACAACAATTCGTCTGCTAGCCTGTTCAGGTATTCAATGTCAAAATCAAAATTAGCAATATCACATTCAGCATCTGGATCTCCGATAATAGAATCAGAGTGGGAATCAAATGCTGCCAGTTTAGGATCATTGAAGCTTTCTGCCACTCTTTTCTGGTTGTCACTGATTTGTCTGATTTTTCTGGAGTTAGAAGATGAAGATGAAGACCCTGAACGAAGGACATAATGTGATTTACACCTCAACTGATCATGCTGTTCTGCCAGTGAACGGTAAGACCTGTTGAAATCTTCAAGCATTCGTATGAGTTCTGATTTTCTTGTGCACTGAATCTCAACTATTTTGGATGAAGAATTATCTTCTTCCAAAAGCGTCAGCATGGCCTTCATCTTCTTGTCCATTTCTGCAAATATAGAAAAATTCCAAGCTCATAATCAAAGAGCTAAATGTTGGAAAACGCAAGTTACCAGAATATGAATCCTGTCTCTTTTACCAACCCCTTTTTCTTTGTATCTCATTCTGCCGGTTTCTGATGATAGATGCAACCTTGATGCTTTTTAATGTAAATTAAACATCAATCCTAATTCATTGTTTTCAAGTTTCCATTTTCATGCGGGCAGAAGACAAACAAATTAACGAAATGTGGATGAATGCAAGCAAACCAGCAGGGGGGCAGGCTTCATGGTGTCGATTCAACCTTTCTCTAAACAAACGAACGCTTCAGGAAAGAAGGGGAAGAGAAGACTCACCTGATAAAGTTGTCTGAAGCCAAAGAGATTGGTGGAGACTGATAGAGCTATCTGGACTCCATGAACTAGAAGAAGACATGTTGTTCTCCATTGAACCAATGTGTTCCTTGGGCGAAGAAGAATAAGAGGAGGGAATAACTTGGCTTTCATAAGAAACCAAACGCAAAACCAAAGGAACACGCTACGAATCTTCAAAGTGCTTGATTGTGAAGGATCACTCACCACTCCATTCTCTTATAAAGGAGATAACTTGGCAAATTCAAAACTCAGAATTTGTTGTCTTGGTTTACCCATTTGGTATAACCTTAATTTGCTCCTCCAAATTAGAATTTATAGAGTCAATTTTTGTCTTGGGTCAAAGCCAGTATTAAAACTGTCTCAGCCATAATCAATGACTCATACGGTTGGTGTGTACCAAAGTGTGGAATTAGTAAAATAAGATATATAGTTGTTCCGGAGAATCATTTATATTTAGACACTTACTGCATCATAATCCAATCATATTAGTTTAGTTTTATTTTTTATGTTATATTGGCTTTGTGCGTAACGTAATCTTTTGTATGATACACTATATTTTAATGTATTTGCAAAATTCGGTTGATGGTAAGGCATAAAAATCCCACTAAATTTGAATTCAGAATCTTATCTATTTTAGATTTTGATCATACATTTATAAATATATCTGTAAAAATTGTGTATTTCAGTTCAAAATAAGATTAAGAATTTTATAATTAGTAATAGCTTATAGTTCGTAATTGATCAACTCGTAATTTTATAAATAATACTTATTATAAATTGATTATTTTTTATTTTTCACTTCTTTATTGTTAGAGAAATTTTATGAGATTTGATTATAAGTGTATTATTACCTTATTAGAAAATATTAATTAGGATCAACATAGTCAAGAGTAAACATACATTTGTGTATAATATCAATTCAACGCGGCCAAAATTGTAATTTGGCTATTATGAAGTTGAAAATTTTTAATGTATAAAAAAGGCAATAGCCATGTTGATGTTCCCAAATTATGTGTAGGAGTAGGCCACAACTAGGTGTGGTCAGCTGCCCTCTTTTAATTAATCAGAAACCGCTTTCAATAATTCAATTCCCCGTTAAAAATCTACCCACATGCCACTAGGTTGTCCATTTTGGATTTTTCTGTTAATTTTTATGCTAATAATTTCTGTTTAATGCATGCGTTTAACATTTAACTACTCATAAAATAATTACCATTCAAATACATATGCAGACTAATCTAATTCATAACTTAGATAATTATACTGGTAAAAGAAAACCTTTGCTTACTAGTGAAGCCCTTTATTGACCAAATAAATAACAAGCACCATGGTTTCTGTTGAAGGATTTGTAGTGGCAGAATCGTGATTAGTTCTAAAACTGAAGGGTAAATTAATCCCGTATAAATGACGCGAGGGTTTTGGGCCTTTTGGCCAATAAAAGCGGAAATGCGGTGTTTCTAACATAAGAAAGCAGCACCAGCATTTGGCGACGAGAGACAGGAAGAGAAGAGAAAAAGAAAAAGAAATCATACCCTTTCTTTCCCTTAATTTCTCTCCTCTTTCTCCCTCACTCGTTCGCGCTTCTTCATCTAAAATTTCAACTCTCAATCATGTCTCTTTCAGAATCCTCCAGAAATTCTCTCATACCAAGCTTCCTCTACTCCTATTCTTCTCCTCAGAAATCCTTTGCTAACTCCACACCTTTCGTCGATGTTCCTGCCGCGCCATCAGCCCCTTCCTCCACCAGGCGGAGCTTCTTTGTGCCCGCTCCCAGCGAGCCTGGCAAGATTGAGATGTACTCTCCTGCATTTTACGCCGCCTGTACTGCCGGCGGTATCCTCAGCTGTGGACTGACTCACATGGCCGTCACTCCTCTCGATCTCGTCAAGTGTAATATGCAGGTGCTTTTCTTACAGATCTACGGCTTTTAGTGTGGTTTTTGCTCCTTCTTGACCGTTTTGGTATTAGATTTGTAGCCGGATTGGATCTATTCTCTATACGTTTTTCTATATTAAATACGGTTTGCTTGTTAAATACTTAAATTTATCATACGATTGGATCTGCGATTTTTAGTTTTGATATTAATTGAATTTTATTTCCGAACTTCGTTTATTGCTGGATCTAATACTTCTGACTGATTTGTTATTGCTATGTTATATATGTTTGAAAAGTTTTTCTTGCTTTGGATTGTTGGATTGTTTCAAGCTTTTGGTGATATGCTCCGGCTGATTGTACTTGAAATTGTGTTTGTTAAGGATGAGTTTGGCTGTGTGGTATTTTACAACAGATTGAAATTATAGGATCAACTGATATTTAGTACCCGATTGCTCGAATTGTCATGCCACCTGATACAGCATAGCTATAATTTGATTGGAGAGCTCTTGATTTTAGTATTGAAAATTGTTTTCATTATGTACATTTAATAGAAGTATTAGAAAACTTTGTTTACGTCATTACTAATGTATAACTATCGTGGAATTCTTAGTTTTCGTGTTATTTCATATCATCTCTCAACAATGAATAGAAGTTTTATGATTTAGGGCTAGGATCAATAGCTCTTTAATCTTACATAAGCTGCAAATCATTAAATCAAAGCAATTTGAATACTTGAAATTTAATCTACGTGTCATTCTTGAAGTGCCTCCTATTTATAGCATTACCGCTTGTGTAAAAAATGTGGTGTGTCATATGCTATTAATATAATTACACTAGAGGTTATAAGCTAACATCAAGATTGTTGTCTTTTCAGATTGACCCTGCAAAGTACAAAAGCATATCTTCTGGTTTTGGAGTTCTCCTCAAGGAGCAAGGAGTGAGGGGCTTCTTCAGGGGATGGGTACCTACCCTCATTGGTTACAGTGGTCAGGGAGCTTGCAAGTTTGGATTTTATGAGTTTTTCAAGAAGTACTACTCTGACCTTGCTGGTCCAGAGTTTGCTACTAAGTATAAGACTTTAATTTACCTTGCTGGCTCTGCATCTGCTGAGGTGATTGCTGATATTGCACTTTGCCCCTTTGAGGCAGTGAAGGTTCGTGTTCAAACTCAGCCTGGCTTCGCCAGAGGTCTGTCTGATGGACTTCCTAAATTTGTCAGATCTGAGGGTGCTCTTGGGTATGCTGCCTGTTCATTTGGTTACTTAGTGATCCAAACTAATTCGTTTTGGAATGTATCTCTGACCAATTCTCTTAATTATTGCAGTTTGTATAAGGGTCTTGTTCCTCTCTGGGGACGTCAGATTCCATGTAAGTTGGCATTTCTACATTTCTATTTATCAAGTCTTGTTATATATGAATTGTTAATGTAGTTACATCATAATCAATATTTATTATTGTTTGCTTGTGTTCTATTTGTTATTATATTGCATTTCTTTGTATTCTGAGAATCAGGACAAGCAATTGCACATTACTAGAGTCTCCTTTTCTGAATTAAACTATTATTTTGAAACTTAACAACCTTAGTTGAGGTTCAGTCTAACTAATTTCCATGACTTATTACCATTGAGTTATTCCCTTTTGCTTTCTTAAATATTTTTATATATGCTTTTCTGCTAATGTGCTTCCCAAGCTTCACACTGTTCTTTTTATTTGACATTTAAAGTTCACATTTCTCTGGTAACTTTGCACTCAATAATTATTGTAGTCCGCCATTACTTTGTTCAGTATGCATTTAACTAGTTTACAATGCGGGCCATCATTGACTCTATGCATTGGTTTTAGTGGTTGCTTGGTGTTTTTAAGGGAGAGATGTTTTATTTTGCAGACACAATGATGAAATTTGCTTCATTTGAGACCATTGTTGAGATGATCTATAAGTATTCCATCCCCGCTCCAAAGGACCAGTGCAGCAAATCTTTGCAACTTGGTGTGAGTTTTGCTGGTGGTTATGTTGCTGGTGTCTTCTGTGCTATTGTGTCTCATCCTGCTGACAATCTTGTCTCTTTCCTCAACAATGCTAAAGGGGCAACTGTTGGTGATGTGAGTGCTATTCCTTTTGCATGATTATTTTCACACTTCATTATTTCCTTCAGTTGTTGTTTTTACTTTTGTGTTTCTTTTCTGTAGGCTGTGAAGAAGCTAGGTTTGTGGGGGCTTTTCACACGTGGACTTCCTCTCCGTATTGTCATGATTGGAACGCTAACTGGTGCCCAATGGGGAATTTATGATGCATTCAAAGTCTTTGTGGGACTGTAAGTTCTTTTCTTTATTCTTCTGTTTATTATTATTATTATTTTGGTTATTGAGTTAAATCCTAACGGGAGTAACATAAATCTTCAGGCCAACCACTGGTGGAGTTGCTCCTGCTGCTGCTGCCACTGCTGCAACTGAGCTTGCAAAGGTGTAAAACATTGAATGATCAATGGAATATTTTTTGTCGTTTTGTGGAATCTGGTAGAACTTCTTCATAGGAATTAATAAACATAGGATTGCTAAAGGTGCGTGAGTGGTCTCAAGTCGGAGTATTCTTTTACATTCAGAACTTGTTTTGATCACTATTTGTTTTGCCGAGGATGGTTTTGTTTACATCCTAGAATATTTCTAAAACCTTTTTTGTAGTTAGATGATATATGAAATTTTTCACTTGGATGTTAAGATCACAGGTTTCCCCCATCAAGAATAGGCAACCAAAATAAGGGGCAGTCAAGGGGGATTGACCTGGCTATTATATTCTTGTCAAGATATTGTGTTTCTATTCAAAAGCATGCTTATTCGAAGACCTCAACAAATTGATTCCTACATATTGGATCCCATTCGAGGGTTTTTACTAATTATTTTCATCTTTTAGTTAGTCCCATCCCATGTATTTGCAAGTCCTGCGTTTGCCATCAGCTTTGCCTTTTATTTGTTAGCTGGATGTCATTTGAAGTGCTTAAGGATGGCCATCCGGCTTGGATCTAATAAAATTAAAATTGACTGATGATACTTGGTTCTAAATTCTAATATTGTTTTTCAGTACATGTATCTTCTGGAACACTTTTTAACTGTTGATATGTAATGTCCCGACACTGCTCGTATCAAAAAGCTTTGTAAAAATTATTCTGAAAATTAAAAATCTTTACAGATGATTTGATTATTTATGGACAATAAATTTTAATTATTACTTAATAATTATCCTCTAGATAAAAATTTGAAAACTAATCAATTATTAATCTTGATGTTCTTTATTTGCCCATAGGCCATAGTTACTGGGATGATATCATTATAGCCACTACTACCAAAGAGACTAAAATTAGCATTGGTTCCCCAACCATCTACCCAGTTAACAATTACTTAAAAAACAGATGGTTAGGTACATGGCAAAACACGTCTACAACTGTAATGCTGCTGGCTGCATTGTATTATTTCAAACTCAAAGATCAAACAAAATCGAGAAAATGCATCAAAGCTTGCAGATCATCGTAACATAATAAATTGAAGGGGCATTAACACTCGCTAGATACAGAAAGTAAAACCTCATAAAATATAGCTTAAAATACAAATCTCGTATGGCAAGATCTCTCCCCCACTCTGCTGAGTCCTCATCGAAGCTGAGATCAAAAGTAAACAACAAAAGAATCGAGTTATTAATTCTAATATACATTATCTTCAACTCCTGCCCCATTATTATTGCTGTCTTGGACGCCGAATTTAGTACAGACATGGAACCAGGACTCACCATCAATCAGATTAGATTGATTGTGAATGAGACGTATGGATTAGCATCAGCATCACCTCCCAAACCAGCCATTGGTCCCACCTCCTCTTCAGATTTCCAAAATGTGCTGCATCAGATATCAAAGGAACAATATCAGCAAAAATAAATACTATAGAACAGTTAAGATACACAGATGAACAAAGAGCAGGAATTATTTTGAGGCAAAGATATTTTCATCTACATATGAGATGTAGGTAACTTTAAATTGCCATGCTTATTATTAGGTAGTCTTTGGTAATTTATTTAAAAGCGTAAGCAAATGCTGGATTTTTGCTTCTGAAAGCTAAAAAACTACTTTTTTAGATGCTAACAAATTGCTGCCTACAATTAACAAAGGACTGAAAATATTTTTCCAGAACTTGTTGAATGTATATTTGGTAACTTGGAATAAGAGAGCTTGAGGATTGGATTGTCTCCCGTTATTCTGAAGGCGGTGAATAAAGGCTTTATCTGTATCCAGATCAGATGGACCTGGTCCCAGATAGTAAAGACAGTGAATAAGTCTTTTGACTCCAGATAGTTTTCTAGATTACTAAGGTCCATATACGTAATGCCATGAATTCAGTTTGAATACCTGTGTGTACTGTCACACAATTCTTCCAGAATTGAGCGCACTTTCTTTTCACCCTTTGCTGATGGAGCTAAAACACATGCCTGAAATCATCTCAACAGTCAATGCTTAGTCATAAAGCCTATGGCCAGTCATAAACCCATAAAGGAATAAAAGAGTTCAATTACCAAGAAAGATGGTGGCAACCCATATCTCAGAATACTCTCTGCAAAAACACGTACAGCACAAAAGTGCATCCAGGAACTAAAAACCTGCAAGCCAAAAAACAACCAAGTGAACCATAAATTTGCTGTTAAATTACAAGATATGCCTAGGGTAAGAATAAGTGATGATAGCGATAATAATAATAATAATAATAATAATAATAATAATAATAAATGCATAATACTGAAATACAAACCATTATTCTATTCTTTCAACAGAATAAAAAATGATTACCACCTCATTCATTTCCAACAATTTAATTAGGTCCCCAAAATATAACTTTGTCCATAGTAAGACAATGATGGATATTTGCATTAACAACCATTTTTCTTCTTGCTTAAATTGTAGTCCCATACTAATTTTCATGAACTGAATTTAAAACGAAAGCAAAGGAGAAAATACCTCCCCATAACTGGTATAACACCATTGCAAAAGGGAGCTTCTCAAATTATCCTGGTCATGAACCAATCTGTCTAACTCCTGCTTTCTACTTTCTTGTGCTTCTGAACTATATTCAAAATCACGAATCTGAAAAACAAAGAAAAAATAAATAATAATAATAATAATAATAATAATAAAAAATGAAACCTCCATCATCTCAAACATTGAACAACACTGTATCATAATATTGCAAGATATCAGTGCAGTTGTATTTAGCAAACACTTAAAACGAGAATCCAAAGAGTAAATTTCATAGAGTATAAAATGGAAGGCTGACATTGCTGTAACATTCATGCATCAGATGAAACACATGCAACTTGCAAGTAAACTCACTTGGAAGCCCTTTTCACGTGCGGCAGTTCTGAAATTGTCTGCAACACGGCCAAATAGTGTGACAGTGTAAAGAGCATATTCATTATCCTCGTACAATAACTTGGAGGACCTTGGGACCTAAAAATTAAAAACTTAGCTCCATTACTGAGACTGTAACAATAAAAACAAAAAGAAATTTAAACTCAGCTGTTTCACACAACTCCATTAATACAATGGACTAAAAATTCACTTCAGAAAACCTGTCTCAACTAGCCAGCAAGGAAGCATTCTACATCACTTGGTATTCACATGGCTGTAATAGGTGGCATCAGAATATACAGCCAGACAAAGCAATTCTTACCACATAGTTAGTCAATGTTTCATAGTTGGCCAACCAATCTTTCTGTGAATACTTGGGGACAATTGCAAGGAGCGTTACAAGATGTTCAGAGGTAATGATATCCTCTGGTTTGACCAGACTCGAGAGATCACGAACAGCTAAACTGAAATATGAATAGAAAAAATTAGCTAATGAAGAAAAAAGTCGTTAAAACCAGACTAAAATAATATCAATACCTTCCACTTTGCTTCCTGTTAATAGCATTGAGTTGACTGCGCACATTATTATACTCAGCAACACGAACCTAAAAAAAATATGTGAACAAAAGTTTAGGACCCAAAATCCAATTCAATAAACACATATAAAGAGCTATTAACTTGCCACCATAATGAGGCTTATTTCTCTGGTGGAAAAATCACAGAGAACCCACAGAATTAAGTAAAAGAAACCCTTTTCCTTTTTCAAATTTTTGCAGTTGTAAGCAGAAAGGAAGACTTCTTCTTGACTGCTGAAGAACTAGGCTAGCAAGCAGCCACATTCATAAATATATGAACAGCTCAATGAACTTGTATCTAACATCACAGTCACGGAGTGATTGTAGAGAAATGAAGAACAAATAACTGACTATTAACATGTAGATTGTCGCCCCAAAATTTTTTGATTAACCAATAAGATACCCATGAGCAAGAAAAAAGAAAATAATACAGTTACCGAAAGGAGCGCACCGAATTCATGCACCGAATGGTGTGGCGCAATCTTGACCGTCGATTAATTATGAATTAATATTAATCGACGGTCAGGATTGCGCCACATCATTCGGTGCATGAATTCAATGTGCTCCTCTCGGTAATTGTAGCATTACTTGCAAGAAAAATACCTTAAGATCATCTTCAATCTTTGACGCTTGACTATGAATGCCATCAACAATTTCCCTCAAAGGTGACATTGTTGGGTACTTTGCTTCATCCCAAACAAACCTTCCAACACAAACCAAAAAGCATTTCATAATAAACACAAGTTACTCTTACAATTGAAACCCCATACCCATAATTCAAACCCAGTCCATTAAATTTAACACATAACAAACAAATCACACGTAAAACAGAAACCATGGTAACCAACTAACAAAAAATAACAATCAATTTACCAAATGCAGCACATAGCATAGACATTAAATAAACAATCAAACTAGGACCTTAAGTTCATGCTAAATTTACTAAACTTAGATTTACCTAGTGAGGTAAGAATCAACTGGTACTCCATCAACAGTCAAAGAGCTACTCTCCACACCTGATACCCTCTCCAAGTCCTCGATCTGTCGCCTGATCTTGTGAGACACGCCTTCAACAAAGCTATTTGACTGCACATTTGATTAAATTCCAAACCAAACATAACTAGTAAATTTACAAAGTACAATATAAGGCCGAAATCCAATACATTATGTCGCCCTCAAAAAAATAAAGCAAACAACTAAATACTCAACCAAAGAACTAAAGAGGAGAATTACCTTAACTGATTATAACACAATCTATAGATCTAATTAACTGTAAACGTAAAGAACCAACATCTAAAATAGAAAATCCAAAATCAATAGATTGTTGCAGATTTTTCAAAAATTAAACTAACGATATGATACTTTTCCTTCAAGTGATTATAGCACAGAACCTATAGATCTAAATATTCATAAGATTCGAACATCACAAAGAAATGATAACATACAATTTGTACTTAAATTCAAGAAAAAAATTAACATAAAAACAAAATGAGAAAATTAAGAGGCTGGGTGTAATAATTACCTTCAATAGGTCATCGCTGAGAGCAAGAAGTGAATCGAGGGTTCCAACGCGGAGATTAGGAATATTGAACTGAATAAAAGACGAATAAATTAAAAAAAAATGAATGAAATACAATTAAAATGAATAAAGACGATCAGATCTGTGAGTTACCCTGTAAAGAGGAGTGTCAAAAGAATGTTTGGAGATTTGCTCCTGTAATCGATTCCAGAGAGAAGTGGGTGAGTTTTGTACTGGAAGAGAGACAACCCAGTATCTTGATGCCATATTCACAAGCTCGTTCTCTTTGAGTATTAATAATGGAGCTGGTTGTTTGTAAATAAATTTTGTTGGATACGATAGTGTTTTTAAAGTTTTAATCCCATATCTATTCGGCTCCCGTAAAGTTACAAATGAAGCCACGCCAATTAGAGATGGGCGCGGGGCGGGTGCCCCGGGCCCCTCTCCGAGGACCATCCCCGGCCCGGCCCCGTGGGTGGGGCTTTTTCTCATAACCATCCCCGCCCCGCGGGGACAAAATCATGACCGTCCCCGTCCCAATAACCGAGGTTTCACGGGGATTTTTATCCTGTATAAATCAAAACTTTCATAAAATTAATTATTTTAATTATGAAAAACTAATACATTGATAAATATTATATTTAACAATTTGACTGTTTAATTTCAATAGTTAATTAACTTAATTCATTAAAAATGCATAATTTAAGATAAGAAAATAAAAAGTCTAACAATTTCTTATAAAATTTAAATTAAGATTTAAAAAACAAATTGATATGAATATGGTGAATAACAATTTCTTGATAAAAATTGGAACATACTCATGGATTTCAAAGCAATAAAATATAATCATCATTCAGGCTACATTGCTACAATTATGCGTCTATGTCATTCACAGTTCAAAAAGCTTGTAAACCATATATTTCCAATTTCTTAACAACTTGTTAAAGTTAAATGTCATCTAATTTCTGAATAGTTGGAACGATACTCTACTTTCATTAAGTGATTTATTAGATAATCGAAAACTAAGAATCTTAAATACTATTTGAAATTCAAAAGAACTACAGGGAGGAGCCATTAAATGACTGGAAAAAGTCAGGGCCCATTTACGGAAAGTTAAAATGTTGGATTGTTGCCTGGAGTACTCAGACAACTCCAACAAGAATTAATACAATAGTTATATTCAATCTTAATATAATTTATTAGGTAAATTGCTTAGTTATTCAATTGTATGAAGGCTTAGGTTTAGTTAGCCATGTTAATTAATTAATTTTTCATGAAATTAAAATAGATAAATTCAATCTTAACATAATTTACTAGGTAAACTGGTGAATTAATTCATAAAACACTGTCTCCACTACAACTAATAAAATTAGTCCATTTGTGAAAGGGACAAATCTCATTATTTGATTAAGTTTAACATCATATTTAATCGATCAATTAATTAATTACAAGGATAATTGAATTTGTGTAATTTGTAAGTTGTTAAGCAATTGTATATATTCTTACATTGGTTTGTAAATTGTAATAATCTAATTAAATTTATTTTGGGTCATGTCCCATATATTATTATTTTGTGAAATTCACAAAGTAATAATACATATATTTAATTATTAAACTCCCTCGTTTAAATTATTTTTCTATAAATTTAATACAAACATTAGAAAATATTATAAAAATATATATCATAAATTTAGATACATTATTTAAAATTATGATTTAAACTTTAACTTTATATAAAATTTTGTAAAGGAAACTAAAAAAAAAAAAAAAATTCTCAAAAAAACTGGGCGACCGAGCTCCACAGGGACAGGGCGGTCCGGGGATTGCACTATCCCCTTCCCCGACCTGTCATCCCCGTTTTTTTTTTGAGATTCCTCGGCCCATTCAGGCCAGGTTGGGACAGATCCCCAAGGGGCACGCCCATCTCTACAAGCCATTTTGCCATGTTATTTGGCCTTTGCGAACAAGGAAATTATATTAGGAAGATTCCTTAGATTTCACATAATGTCCTTCGTTCATGTTAAATGTGACTTACTAGTTCTATTTCTTATTCTTTTTGATAAATATAGTCGTAATAATAATCATCAAATATGTAATATCAATCTAATATTCTTATGTTTAATGTACAATACGTCTAATTTCAATTAAAATAAAATAAAATTCATCCAAATTAACCTTGGATTGATTAAAAAACTTAATGCGCCCACCGTGGGGCTCGAACCCACGACCACAAGGTTAAGAGCCTTGCGCTCTACCGACTGAGCTAGACGGGCTTGTTGTTGTAATGCCAACATCCTAAGAATATTTTAATTTAGTCTAATTCGTATTCCTTGGACTATGTTGTTGAGAATATTTACACGAGTTGTATGTATCAAACAAAAATGAGGCAATAATTAATGAAATCTCTTGAACTATAACAATAATATTAGTAGTATTATCAACTTAATTAGTTTCTTGAAGAGGAATAACAGAGGATGTGTATGTTGCAAGTTTTCCACTTGCTCTTTATTACATTTCTACTTTTGAGTTTTGACATACAACAACAAACAGCTGGAGTACTGCTTAGGGCCAAAACAAAGTTGCTCCCTTTCTCGTGTAAGGTACTGCCCTATTCTTTTAACAGAACATAAAAAAGGACATCACAAAATAAGTTATACTAGAATTCATCAAGAGATAAGTTCTCAACAGACCCGAAGCTTTCCTGCAGAGTTCCAATCCTTGAGTAGCTGGTCAGTGATCCACCCAAAAAATCTAGTGGAGAGTCATTTGAGATGGCCGTCGTGTCATAAATAAACGACATGGCTGGGTCGTCACTGTTAGGATAATCTGCGTAAATGGAGCTCGAATGGTTTACTTCATAGTCGTGAAGAAACATGTCATTGACATCAGTACTAGTGAAATTAGTATATATTACATCTTGATCAGAAGCCTTTTTAGCCTGAATGACCTGCCAAAATATCAAGAGAAAAATTGCTTAAATAATAAAGTGAAGCTTCATTTTGCCATATCGAAAATAAGGGTGGCATGCATAACATACATAATTCTGATTTTGACTATCCTGGTACACTATGATAAAGTCTCCAAGCTTTAACCCGTGTGTTTTTACGAAGCCTCCTGAGAAAATTCCAAAAATATTGAGCATATATAATTGTTTTATATGTAGAAGTAGAACAGATCAATATTTAAGGTAACTAAAGTAGGACAGATCAATATAGTTACCTGTATTTTCAAGTACGTACATTCGGCTGTTGTTATTAGGCCAAAACCTGCTTACCAATAAGAAAGGTATGTAATTACCTTAGCGAATCTAATAAAGTAAAGGACTGACATTTGGGGTCAAGACTATTTAGTTAGCATAGATGTTTTCGAAACCATATTACATTGTTTGCAATTAATTTTCCTTTTATGCTGTACAATTGTCAAATATATAGATAGGTGACAGTTCCTTTGATAGCAAATTGGTTAGTATCTTTCTGCCATCAAGGAGATAACAGGAGTAATTAACTCGAACCTGTATTTGAAGCTCCACACATGCAGACCATCCAAGTCATCCATGCTGATAAGAATCCCTTCCTTGGACTCAAGGATGGGGAGGTAAGACTCAGCTGCTTTCTGAAATGAAGTTGCTATCCATTATTGCCATTGATAGATGGTTTTACAAACAAATTAAGAATTTTCAAGAAATGAACTTCTGATTTTCTTAGTTATCAGATTTGAGAATGCAAGAAATTAGAAATCAGTCGCATTCAAACCTTTGGAAGTACCATTCTCCTGAGGGAGCTGACATCACTGTTCTTAAGCTCCTTCTGGAAAAGGAATTTCAACCTCCTTGGATCAATGACCTAAATCAGAAAAGAGTATTCTCTAGTCAACATCAAATAAAAGCGTTACTCTAAATTGCGATCGGCACAGGCAGCATACTGGCTACCAAAGTATAACAGGACTATGAGTCCTACATAATCACCACCCTCAGATAAAAAGGAACCCGAATTGAACTTGCCACAAACAGATTATCATGGAAGTATACTAACAATCTGACATGGCAAAATTTCAAGAAAAGGATTACCCTCTTGAAAAGTGGCATAATATCATTTAAATATATAACATATTACTGCACTACGATACACACAAGTAAATGTCAAGTGCAATTGAAATTAAAATGGAATTGGGAAGGTCTTTATATCAGTTGCATTACTCCCTAATCTCTATACAGTTGTATGCAATTCTTGCAGTATAACTATAACATACTGATCAAAGAAATAAATTAGAGATATATGCATTTCCATAAGACCAAGAAAAAAGTAAAGAGGAATATTCTTCATTTCTTTCCACAGTGATTCTATCATAAACGTCAACTAAATCCCTGTGTTTTTCTCTTCTTTTAACATAAATATAGCTGCTCTATTTGCTGTCTGCAATTAGTTAATAATAATTATCTCTAATTTAAACTCAATCCACCAGCAAATACAAGTAAGAACATCATTAATTAACAATAATTGTGATTCATTATAATATTAACCTCTTCTCCGTCCTACAATTTGTCTTTTTTCCAGTAAATATATATAAAATATAGAGATCTCAAAACCCCGAGCTGTTGTGCATGTAACTAATGATAAGTTTATATAAACAGAGAGCAATAAAAAATTACCTAATAACAAACCGTTGAAACTACAGTTATATCTTGAATCTAGGCTAACCAAAGGCAGCAAATTTTTCTATTTATTAAAAAAAAAAATACAATTTAATTACAAAATTCACTGAAACAAGGAGCTGCAGGGAAACAAAGCTAAAAATAAAAATAAAAGAACTCAAAATAATAAACAGACAATTAACCACAGGACACTATTCGATCAATCGAGTTTAGAGAAATCAATAAGTTCTACTAGATCCCACCTTCCAATGAAGAAATTTATAATTAAGATCGGCTTGAAGGTAAACCAGCTGAGCTGAGTAAAATTAGTCAGTAATTATAGAGAATTATTGACATTCATTTTACAAATAAAAAGAGAGAGAGAAAACTCACACGTGCGGGGAGAGTGGTGAGAGGCACGTGCAAGGTGGAGGAAGATGAAGAATTAGCAAAGGAGAAAAGATTGTAGGAAGAAGATCGTCTCTGTCTGGCCATCCTTTTCTTCCTGTTGACACCAAGACTGGTCACAGCAGCAACAAGGTCACGGGTTGACCCGCCACGATCGGATCTAAAACGGGTATTGTCCCCCTTCACAGTGACACCCTCAACACCTGCCATGAAAGCAGAGGCCTCGGGTTTCTCATGAACACTAAGAGGCTCTTGGTCCATCATCATTAGGGTTTTTTGGGCCAGAGTCAATTGGTCAAGTTAAAAACCTAACGCTCAAAAAAAGGAAAAAAAAGAAAAGAATCACTATTTTGCTTTAGATTTCAGTGAGATCACTGGCTGTGCAGATCGAAACTACCGGTGATGGACGCTCGGCAATCACGAAATGGGGGTTTGGTTTAAAGAGAAAGGTGTTCTTTTTCTATTTTTAGCAAGACTTTGGTGAATGCAGTGCCTGGTTCTCTTGACATTTGTGACTTCTGCATTCACTCTTTCTTTTACCATCTTTTGTTCTCATTATAATTATATTTATTCCCTGTATTATCACCACTGTTGTGATAATGATGGTTAATAATACAATGTACATGTGATGGGTAGTGGGGTTTTAGGGTGAAATGTTTAGATGACAAAGTAGGGTTAGGGTTTTCTGATCACAGCGCCTGTTTTGAGTGACAAATGTTGTGCATGGATTCATGGTGGTTTTAGATCTTTGTTCTTATTATATAGTCTAAATTTCTGTGAAATGTTACATTAACTGTAAAGAGTAGAAAAATGGAAAAGCAAGAAGTTTAACTCGGGTTGAGTTGGTTTTAGCTTTAGGGTTGTGTTAGGGAATGGCCAAGAAGAAAGTGACGAATGGGAGGTAGAAGAAAGAACAGGTGTTGCAAAAGCTCTGATACAATGCAACAGAAATCAATGGCGTTTTGGGTTGGGTTTTATTGGACTCTTCGTCTTTCCTTCCATGTACTTAAAACGACACACACTTGCACAGTTTTACATTCTCTGTCTAGATGAGTGGTTTTGAATTTTCATTGAAGATGGGAGAGGGAAAACCGCTATTTATGTGTCTTCCTTTCAAGCATGCTTCTCCGAAGCTTTACGTAGAGGGAGATTATATACTGTGTATATGCTCATACCAGAGACAATTTTTGTAAGTGTGATAATCCTTTGATGAGAGAACTTGATTTCTTGTGTTATACGTATTTATTTGCATTCAACATAATAAATGACCAAATCTAGTGACGAGATTAATCTTCTCGAATCTCATTTTTTCTTCTTGGTAATGTATTTATTGAGTAACGAATCAATTGATTTAACCAGTGGCATTAATTTATGTACTAAATTACTTTAATAAATTTAAAAAATTTATATATATTGAAAAAAAATAGTATTTTCTACTAATAAACCAACACACAATTACTTCTATCCATCTTCCAGTACAGCTACATCAAATGTTCCTACAACAAAAGAATTGTCGATTATTTTTTATTTTATTTTCCCTTGAAACGATTAAGAAAATAGGAGCAAATAATTTCAGGTTTAAACTTAAAATTCTAAGAGTATCGAATCTTTAAGGAAAAAAAAAAAAAAATAAAACAACCATTATAATCATTTACAAAAAAATAAATCATACCCTTACCTTCTTGTTGTTGTAGGATTTGTTAATTCTTTCTGCTCAGATTTCCAATTTTTTTTTTTTTTTGTGGGGAGGGGGGGGGGGGGGGGGCGGGTGCGGAAGTGTTTAAATGAACAAAAAGAGAGACCCATTTTAGAAAGAACCAGCGAAGATTCAAAATTATTTAATTTTATTTAATTTGGTTAAGATGATGGAAGAAGACTGAAAATGATTGAACATGCATGCATAATTACGTAATTTTATAAATAACAAACGAGCAACATGCATGTATCAGCTGACTATTTGGTAAATATCCGTAACAGAATTTGACCAGCTTGTTGGTCTTTTGCTGTTACCTAGCCCTGTGGTTTCTCATTTCTTTTTAGGGTGAATACGACATTTACCTACTTATAGTTGCCGTAATGATATTGGTACCAAAAAATTTAGAAATAATTGCCCTAATGATATTGGTATCAAAAAGTTTAGAAATGATAAACAGTATTATTAGTTAAATATTGTTTTAAAAAGATAACCATTTTCCATCATATTCTGTTATAAATTTTCGTTAATTAAAAGATAACAGTATTTTAAAAAGACTCAAATGCCCTTGATAATTTAATATAATTAGTTTTATTATCTGACGTGGCAGACGAAGACAGTGCCACCTCATATGCCACGTCACCAAATTGCCACGTCAGGTACCCTACAGTTAAAATGAAAAATCAAATGTAAATCCCATTTGGCTCCCGAATTTTTCAAACCTAATCCCAAATTTCAAAACCTAAATTTTGAGTTCTCTCCCAAATAATATCAATCCCTAATCCCAAATCACAAACCCTAAATTTTGAATTCTCTCCTAGATGCTTGCTAACCAGTCTTCAAAACTGTATCTCTGACATTTAGATGAAATTTTTTTTTTTTCACATTGCCCTAACTGCACCCCTTTTTCTCTTTTGTTCCCCCTTGTAGTCACTAAATCGAATCAGAAATTGATTGTTGTGATTGGCAATATAAGTTCAGAATCACAATCACAATCTCCTCCTCCTCGCGACGGTTATCGTGCATCAAGTGTTTCGACGCTCTTGGGTTCTGCTATTCACCTGTTCATCAGATGCAGAAGTATTATGGCCAGGGAACTTTTGACAACTGTTCCAGTAACTGGGCTGCTCTTGTAGATTGTTTAAATCTCAAAACCAAACCCTCTTCTCGCGTTGAGGTAATCAATTATTCTCCTTTTCCATTTACTTTAAATAATTTTCTACATATTTTTGATGGTCTTGGTTCATCTTCTATCTATTAAGCTATTTACTCATCGTTGGATCTAAACTTTCGAACAACTTTTGAAATCCACTTTTATTGGTGTACTATTGTGAGTAAAAGATTTTGCATTTTCAATGTTTTATTGTTACTTGCTTTATTGTGAGAAAAATAATTTTCTAGGACTTCCTGCAATGAGCATGTATGACTACTCACTGATGTTACTGTACTTAAGTACTTTTCTTTATATGCTATATTGTTCTCTTCCATTGGTTCTAAACTTCAATTTTTCCAGTTTATGGTTACTTGTAGCCCTTCTGTCTCAGTTTACTCTAATTTTTTCCTTCCAGGTTGGAGGCCCAGTAAAGCTATAAGTATGATGAAGAGAAAATTGAGGTAAACTTTCTAAATGCATGTTATTTGGATTCGCTGTCTTCTTTAGTTTTGGTAATATGTATGATTGAATCCTCAGAAATCAGATAGACCTGCATTTTACTGTCACTACAAATTATTAGATTGCTTAGGCTGCATTTGGTGCTTTGGAGGATATAGATTCAGTATAAGGTTTCAAATGACTTGCAATGTCGCACACTCTAATGTTTTTGCAATAATCACAATTGCAATTGATGCATTGCATATAATGTATTGGTATTGAAGTGCTTTTTATTTGTGTGTTGCAGTGAAATTGAAAGTAAGATAACTGGGCTTTATAAAAAAGTAATGTTGCAGAGTATCAGGATGAAATTTAGAGTTATTAGATGGAAGAACCTTGAAATTTTAGACTGCCCAGTTTGATCTTTTTGCTGTTTCCTTTAATGATATACTAAATGCAATCTTAACTGGTCCTGAGCAATTGAAATTATTTTCCCACATAGCAGTTTTTTACTGGGGAATCCAACTCTGATGCTAAAATAGCATGGCCAGAAGCATGTGGTGTGAATAAGGTTTGCACTTGCAGGCGCTGTGAGGAGAAGGCTGATGGGAAGGATTGTTTAGTTTGCGATTCAATGTACCATGTCTCCTGTGTTGAGCCAGCTGTTAAAGAGATTCCTCCAAAAAGTTGGTATTGTGTTAGCTGCGCTGCAAAAGGCATTGGATTGCCTCATGAGAACTGTCTAGTGTGTGAGAGGCTGAATGATGAAATTCTGGATGCTTGTTTTTGACGGAAAAAATTGAAACCTTATGACCTATCCTGTGAGAGTGCCGTCCTGAACTGAAATCTCCTAAGCAAACAAGTGGAGCAGCTGATGTGAAGATGAATTGCAAGTCTAGGCAAAAATGGTTGTTGTTATTCAGTGTTTATCAATTTGTTTGTATTTAAAACTACTACAATTTGTTTGATTACTTTTAGCTGACACCTAGGAGTTCATTTCTATGTTGGCTTGAGGAAGTGGCATAGGCTGATAAGCTTAACTGCCATTTCTATTTCATTCGTCTCCCATTAAATTTGGAAAAAAACTGAACTGTGTGAATCTTTTGGAATGAAAGTGGTGCTGAATTTTTTGGGTTAATTACGATGTAATGAGTGCAAAGCAAATACGTGGATAATATATTAAGAAAATTTGCAGTTATGTTTCTTTGGAGGATCTGCAGAAAAGTCAATACGCATTGACTAAATGAGCGTTAATGATAGCCAAAGCACAGCCTAAACTTCACCTTCGACTACATGCATCAATTCTGTTGTACTATTGCAAAGGAGATATATAGATAAATAAGAGACCATCAGAATTAAGCAATCACAAAGTCAAGTGGATGAATATTCAGGGACTAAATAAATAAAACATCATTTCACATCTCAATTACAGTAAATGCATTAATCACAAAGCATATACAATATGAAACAATGTACCGTCACTGTACAAACGAACAAAATGCATTAATCAAAAGGTAGTCAATGTTGCATTACGAACGAACACAGGAACAATATGACATCAGAAACTATCTATTTTGACCACTATTGTTAGTCACCTCCGATGAGTTTACATCCGCTCTGACTTAATATAATAAAGGAACGATATGACATCAGAAACTGTATTTTGATAATCTGCATTTGCGTCTGCAGCAATCTACATATCTGTTCTTTCATGTTCTTAGCCTTCGTTTCTGCTTCCTCTGGAAAACCATAAATAAATTAAGATCATTTCGAATAAAATGAACTTCTGTATGATTACACCACATATAGACCACAACCAAAATCAATGGGCAACAACACTCTAAAGCAAACCAGTTAGTTCCTGTAACTGACCTATTAAATACATATCTAATTTTCCTACAGCATAAACAAACTCTGGTATTCAATATTGTGTGCACAAAAATGATGCAGCCAGTAAAAACACACATAAATATAACAAAATTATCAATCCTGGTAGTCAGCTTTGATATGCAGCTTTCCAAGTATAAACAATTCAGAGATGTCACATCCTCGAACGGTCAACCCTCAACAAATTTTGAGCCAAGCAAGATGTTAGCTATAAATTTCAAACCCATATGGATAACAAATTTACAACTGCAAAAGGAAGATAACCTAACGTATGCAATAATCTAATTCACATTACGCTTAACATATTACAAGAAATAAAATCCGTCAGATTGGTTACACAATTTGTTGATTGATGCTCAAGTTGCAAATTGAAAAAGATAAATCAAAAGCAAGATAACCCAAGAGCATCAAAACACTTGATGCACGATAACCATCGCCGAGGAGGAGATTGTGATTGTGATTGTGATTCTGAGCTCATATTTGTCCAATCACATCAATCAATTTCTGATCCGATTTAGTGACTACAAGGGGGAACGAAAGAGAAAAAGAGGTGCAATTAGTACAATGTGAAAAAAAAAAAATTCATCTAAATGTCTGAGATTGCTATGACCAATTTTGAAGACTGGGTAGTAAGCATTTTGGGAGAGAATTCAAAATTTAGGGTTTGTAATTTGGGTTTAGGGATTGATATTATTTGAAATTTGGGATTAGGTTTGAAAAATTTGGGAGCCAAAGATTTACATTTGATTTTTCTTTTAAATTGTGAGGTACCTAATGTGGCAAGTTGGTGAATCTGCCACCTCAGGTAATAACACTATAATATTAAACTGGTAAGGGCATTTAAGTCTTTTATAATACTGTTGTATTTTAGCTAATAGAAATTTCTAACAGAACCTAAAGGAATCGGCTGTTCGTCATTTTCAAACTTTTTTGGTACCAACTTGTCATTTACGGCAAACTATGGGTAAGTATATGTCGTTTGACCTTTCTTTTTAAGAATTTTGCACAGCCATCAGCCATGCGCTTGGGAAAAATCTAAACGACTAGATCAAATCTCAACACTCGCCCAAATCATGTGGCCGTAGGTAAATGCTTCCCAAACTAAGTAAAAACTACCCAGCATTACTAACCAACGAGAATCTACGGTTTCTATGCTTAATCAAGATGGGTTTCTTCTTCAAGATTATTGATTATAATTGGCTACAGTCACCATCATCTTATCCCATTAAATCCGTAATCGTAAATTGTATGGTTCTCTATACGTGAATCTCAATTGGCCTCTTAAATATAAAAGAGGTTGGGACGCCTCGTGCAACTCCACTGAATTAGTTTTATTCGTTTTTCCATTTTCAGTTTGCTGGCAGGGCCAGTAAATCATGAGTTGTCATCGCAAAATGTCCAGTTTGGATGACTTGAGAACTAAACACAATAAGCTTCACGTAATCACGTTGTTTGTGGATTCAATGCTGCTCTAGCATAAGCTAGTCTGTCTCGCCGGTTGTCAAAAATACTAAATCAAATCCTTCACAGAAAAAAAGAAATAAAAATCACCATCGGAACTATTAAATTATTACCCACATACCAAAAATTTTCCACCATTACAAATTGATAGAAATTCCCAATAACAGGGCAAATTTCAGATGTATGAGACAAACGGGAACAACTTACATCTACATCTGTACAATCATTGAGAGACAACATAAATTTAAATTAAAAAGCAAAAAGGAACTAGCCCCAGTAAGGATATAAGAAATCACAACTTGTATTTGTGAGAGGGCGGGAGGCACTTTTAGATCCATTCATAGCCAGATAAACGATGGGGCTCATGACACGATAACTTAAAATATAAGAGTACCAACCATACCAAGGTGAAATAATCATTAGAGTTTCTTAGTCCAGCTTTGCTCACCAATCCCCATGTTGCCGCTTGCAACTGCCGAAGTTGAGGCTAAAATCATTTGCATTCATTCTAACTTGATCCTCTCCTCTTGTTGTTGCTTCTTTGGTTCAGCAGGGAAGTATTTAATGCCCACAAGATCGCCAACCCGACTGATGACCTGAATAAAGAAAGCAATTCAATACAGGATTTATGATCTAGATACGCAAAGAAAGCATTGTATATTTTAAAGCAAAATAAGTTCATAAGATGCGCTCTTTGATCCCATTTAAAATTGACAAGATCTGACGTTCATCTACTACTAGCATTCGCCACTTTGATTCTGGAATAAACAAATCATAGCCTATGTCTATTGCCCTTCACGGCTCTCTCCCTATCATGCAACAAATAATATAATTTCCTATTGTGTTTTATGAATCAGAACTTACTTCCAAAGCTTTAACTAGATCTTCCCTGGTATGAGAAGCAGATATGCATATACGAGCTCTTGCCAGTAGCAGTGGGGTTGCTGGAAAAGCAACAGTCACGACAGCTACCTAAAAGAAACACCTCATAAATCATACATATACTGCAAATGTATTATATCACAGATGAAGTGATAGTACACTCACATTCTGCTTGAGGCACTCCCGTGAGAAGGCAGGGATCTTTGCAGGGTTGTAAAGCATAATAGGCATTACTGGAGAATCATTATCCCCAAGAACCTCAAAACCCATTTTCTGCAGTTCTGACCTAAAAAAGTTGCTATTCTCACGAATTCGTGCAAGTTTCTGGGCACCTACTCGGGAACAAAAGCAATTAAGATTGTGATCATCAATGTTGGAGTGAGATTTGGAGTGTTAAAGAGTCCACACGGTAGACACTAAAACAAATAAGACATGAAAAATATAAATCTGCACCTCTGCTGGAGCCATCCTCCCCAAGAATAACCTTTATGGAAGACACTATTTGCTCTGCTGCTGGTGGTGAAATTGAAGTTGCATAAAGATGAGCAGGACAAGTGTATTTCAAGTATTGGATCAGTTCCTTCAAAAAAAGAAGAAATTTCAAGGACATAAGAATGCAATTCAGAGTTCATGGTCCATTAAACATTCACCCCCACCCCCAAAATACAAAAGCTCCAAGCTCAATTCATTTTTTGAAAAGGTAGAGTAGTAGTGAGTTTTTTTTTTTTTTTTTTTTTTTAATGAAGGGAGACGGGAACAGTATATGGGTGACTCCTATAGAACTCTATAAGATGTCAGTAATATTATACATGTTAAGCAACAAATTACGGATATAATCAAGGATACTAAAAAGCAAAGTAGCAAACCTTGGATCCTGCAATGTAGCCACCACATGATCCGAATGATTTAGTAAAAGTTCCCATCATGATATCCACGTCAGCGGTATCTACTCCTAAGAGCTCACAAACCCCCCTGCCTGTTTTCCCTACTGCTCCAATGCTGTGGGCCTCATCCAAGTATGTATATGCCTGCCAGACAATACAAAAACATTAAGAATAGCATAAAAGAAAAAATATGCAAGAGATAGAATATATAAAACAATATTATTACTGTATAAAAATCATCATGCTCAGAAAATTGTAAAATCCAGACTTTTTCCCCAAGTAAAATATTTATAAACGTTCTTATGCATTCATGATACAACAGTTCAATGCATATATTAGAATGAAAGAACCATCTTGCCACAACCTTGTACTTTTTGCAGATTGATATAATCTCTGGAAGTTTGCAAAGCTCCCCTTCCATGCTGTATATACCCTCCACTATGACAATAATCTTTTTCCATGGTCTGTGGGTCCTAGGTTGTCCCTCTGCAATTTGTTCTCTCAAAACTTCCTCCAAATGAGAGGGTGCTGTGGTAGAACAACAAAAGGGAAAACATGAGCAGAAAAATTCCAGCCTAAATCCGGGAAGTATTACTTGCTTTCGGAATAAACAAGCACCACACTGATAACAAGAAATATATACATATTACTTTGCACTAGTTAATATGTAATGTCAAAATATCAGTTTCAACAACTAAAATTGGACAAACTAGACACCTCAGAATCAAGTCATAACCATACAGTCTCAATACCACACAAGAACTTACTATTGTGTTGGAAAACACGGATGGTTGCTCCTGATCCTCGTGCACCATTGACAATGGAGTTATGATTCAAAGAATCACTAATAATCAAGCCTCCCTGTAATTAAAAGACAGTAAAAGTTTACTTGCAAAATTTATAACCCATGTTTACAGAGTGCTCCAATTGGTTAAATGCACAAACCTTGCCCATTAAGACTGGAAGGATAGCTGAGTTTGTCACATAGCCCATTCCAAACACTATAGCAGCTGGTTTTCCAACAAACCTTGCAACACACTCCTCCAATTCATTATGCAATACCGTTGTGCCTGATGGGATAACAGCATTAGTAAGACCTTACGCAGACAAGTGCCAAAACAAAAGCATCTAATAACGTAATGCACTCACCACCATCCAGTCGGCTACTACAGGTACTAGGAGAATATTTTTTCAATGACTCTATTACCCGGGGTGTGCAGTATTCATCTGCCGCAGCAAACCCCAGGTAATTGTATGATCCCAAATTTAAGCATCTACTCACGTTATTGGTTCGTCTGCACCACAATCACTTGTTTACATATATCTTCAATGTTGCGAACTTTGCATAATGAAAATAAGCAAAGGAAAGTGTCATATGAACAGGGAGAAGAATCTCACATAAGCGTCTTATTATAGTCATTGGAGTAACGTTCAACCACATCAAACCACGCATCAGGGGCACTAGCAATAGGTCGGCCAAAACAGTCCTGCCATAAAGAAGATGGAAAATCAAGAACAGAAGTTCACTTGTGTCAACACCCCTTAAAAGCAATTTAGCACTCTTTGCAATCTAGTACTGATTATCCCACTTAAAGTTGCTATCATTAATAGAAATTATTTGTTCCCACTTTATAGATGAAAAACAAACCTTCTACCAAAAGCTGATCACCCTGTAATATAATACTCTTAAAAAATCCTCAAGTTCTCAAGCATTTTCTAAATTCTTTACCCGAATCATATCATCAAATTCTCGTGTTACATTGATCTTATTTCTAATTCCACGTATTCTTTTCTCAAGCAGTAATAATTCAAAGTACTCCTAGAAAACTCAAATCACGTATAATTTCCAATCAAAAGATAAGATTGATTTCGTAATTCCTTTAAATCAACAACTAAAATACCTGAATTCGAAGATACAAACGTCGAATATAAAAATCTTCGAGTCCTAAACAGATTGGCGCGTATCCCTGCTTCAACAAAATCAAGAATCAATCACCAATTAAGAAAGAACACGCAAACAATCAAGCAAGCAAGCAGCGTAAGATTACCTTTCGATTATTGGTGTTCCACCAGTTAATAGTTTTGCGAAAGAAATCTCTGATTTGGCCAAAAACAAACAACAAGCCGTAGCTGAAGTAGGTGGTTAAGGCAGTTAAATAGGGAATTGCAATCATTTCTAAGTAAAAAACTGGTAAAATTCAAGAAAGGAAGAGCAGATCTAGGTATAAGAAAGAATGTTGGAATGGGATCCGGATGGAGAGATCCAAGCGAATGGAAGATCCGAAAAATGGAACCGGTGGAAAGGAACGGCAGTGATTGGGAATTGAGTTGAGAGAATCTGTGGATTCTAATCCTGGCGATCCACTGGTTTGGGACTCCGAATTTTTAGACTCAAATGGACGGGCTAGACATGGCGGAATGGTCAACCCATTATTTTAAATTGGAATTCTACAACTCATCTTTAGAGAGGGTGATGCCACTTCATATCACATTTTTACGTCATTCTCTTATGGGTAGCATCTGACGTGGCAGTACATCTCATCTACCACATCAGATGCCATATCATAAAATAAAAGCTTGATGTAAAAATTTAATGTAAAAGTAGCATTATTAAGAGAGGAGAAAGAGTAATGCTATCATTCCTATCGAAACTTATTAATTGACGTGCAAATGATATGGTAAACCACTCATCAACATGTCACATCACTTCCCCAAAACCCAAAAAAAAAAAAAAAAAAAACTTTTTAAACCAAATTGGAATATCAATAAATCAAATTCCCTCCCAAATTGTTTAATCCCTAACTCATATTCTCTCCCAAATTTTACAAACCTAACAATCAAAATTTCTCTAATATATCTCTCTCTGTCAAAGCCTATTCAACCTTACCACCACACCAGTCGCGCCTTGACGGATGACCACCACCAGCCAGCTGCACATTCCAACGGACGACCCCAACCACCGTGCCTTCAAAAAGGGTTTTTTTTTTTTTTTTTTGTGTCCTGCTGATTTCTTATTATCAAAAGTTGTTTACTTTGTGTTTGTGGACCTATTATGAGCTGCCACAATGGTAAGAGAAAGTTTGTGATAAAAGATTATGAGTTTAGCATTTTTCATTTGCATCGGTAAAAGCATTAAAATAAATAAATACCCAAAAATAAATAAATATAAATATATATCTGCACACATGTTTCTGGACTTTTAGAGACAATTCAAATTGTTTCTTTATGTGGAATCAAAGGTACTTAATAACAGTTATATTTTGATAGGATATGATTTGTGTACTTGTATTTATATCTGATACTGTTGTTGGTATGTATAGTCTTTTTAATTTTTATTTATTTGGGTAAGTATAGTCTTTTTAATTGATTTATACATGTTTAACATACAAAATAAATATTAAACAAATTAAAGATTCCTACACATAACACATAAGTATTGGAAAGATATAAATTTAATGATTTGTTATGTCATAAATTATCACCTATTAAAACTTTTAATCATTTTTGGATCATATAATGTTTTATTATAAGAAAATATTATATTAACAGAAAGAGAGATCACTTTGAAGATTACTGGGAATGTTTAGAAAATATGTTTAGTTGGTTCGAATAAATTGATAAATAATATATTTGGTTTGGAGGATAAATGGGTGGATATGTTACATACATTACTAAATTGCTCTCTTTTTTAAATATTAATATAGTAGTATTTTTTATTATTATTTTTTAATCATTTCTTTTAATCCCCTACATTTAAAATTTTGCTAAAACACCCCAACCATATAAAACTTTAATTTATAGCAAAATCATCCCCACCCACCCCAAGCCACTGCCAGCAACCAGCCACCACCACCGGTTGCCATCGGTAGTTGACAGAATGGCACACGATTGGCCATATATGGGCGGTCGTGTGCCGACAAAGTCGAAAATGGCTATGGATCACAAATCCATAGCCAGAAAATAACTAGATATATGGCCATTTCACAATCATAGAAACGCTAGATTTGGCAGTTTTCGGCCATAGATTTGTGATTCATGGCCGAAAAGGCCTTACTGGCACACAACCGGCTAGATCCAACCGGTCGTGCACCATTATGGCGACTGATGTCGACAGGTGGCAGCAATCTTGGATGGTTGGGGGTATTTGGTTAACTTTTAAACTTTTTTATGGTTTGGGTGTTTTAGCTAATTTCTCAAATATAGGCGGGCTAGGTAATTGTTAGTTGGTAGATATTTTAAGGCAACTGTGTCCAAAAGGGTTTTTAATTAACGGCAAAATGGATAAAAAAATCAGATTACCCTGATAATATTTTAATAACACACTCTAACAAGGTAATAAGATTATCCCTCACATTACCAAAAGTAAACACTATTTATAATAAAATATTATTTTAATATTTTATTACTTACAAATCAAATACTGGAATCTTACAAGATAAACGAAGATTACTCCTACTATCTTACATACCCTTGATCCAAACGGCCAAGTCATAAAATGTTACTATGATAGTTACCACTGACCAAATTTCATACAAGTAAAACAATGTGGCTAAAACAAAAAAATCAATAATTAGCGGTTGCATTGAGATAAACAAAATTTGGGTCAATTTACAAAAACTATAAATAGAAGGCTACGCAATAAAGAAACCATTAAAGAGTTTAAAAGCAAAAAAAAAACAGATGCCCCGGTCTGGTAGCTCGCACCAAGCCACTACCTTTGTTTCTATACAAAACCCTAACCAGTAAAGCCCTTGATCTCTCAAAAACCCTAAATTCTCTTCTCAAACCAAAGCTTCAAAGAAGAGGTTCAATGGTTGAAACCAAGGACCCAGAAGAACTCACATTGCCTTCGAAGCGTAAACCCGATTTAAATTGCGAAGAGAACGAAAATCACCCAAACAAAACACAAAAGCTCCAAACACTGAACAACAATTCAGAAATTTCTGAAGACAAAACCCTAATACGAGATAAAGACTGTCTTAATTCAGATGCCCAAGCGAACGACAACGAAGACGAGGATGAAGAAGATGACGACGACGACGACGATGACGTGGAGGATAATGGAGAGGCTGTATTGGATAGAAAGGGAAAGGGGATTTTAATAGAAGAGGAAGATGATGAAAACGATGATGACGATGATGATTCGAGTGATGGCGGCACTCAATCAGACAGTGACAGTGACTTGTCTGATGATCCGTTGGCGGAGCTTGATTTGGACAATATACTTCCATCGAGAACGAGAAGGAAGNGGGGTAAGTATAGTCTTTTTAATTGATTTATACATGTTTAACATACAAAATAAATATTGAACAAATTAAAGATTCCTACACATAACACATAAGTATTGGAAAGATATAAATTTAATGATTTGTTATGTCATAAATTATCACCTATTAAAACTTTTAACCATTACGAGGTGTTTGGATCATATAATGTTTCATTATAAGAAAATTTTATATTAACAGAAAGAGAGATTACCTTGAAGATTATTGGGAATGTTTAGAAAATGTGTTTAGTTTGTTCGAATAAATTGGTAAATAATATATTTGGTTGGGAGGATAAATTGGTATATATGTTACATATATTACTAAATTGCTCTCCTTTTTAAATATTAATATAGTAGTATTTATTATTATTATTATTTTAATCACTTTTTTTAATCCCCTATATTTGAAATTTTGCTAAAATACCCCAGCCATATAAAACTTTAATTTACAGCAAAATCACCCCCACCCATCCCAAGCCACTGCCAACAGCCAACCACCACCACTGGTTGCCACTGGTAGTTCACAGAATGGCGCATGATTGGCCGTATACGGGCGATCGTGTTCCGACAAAGCCGGAAATGGCTATGGATCACAAATCCATAGCTAGAAAATAGCTAGATATATGGCCATTTCACAGCCATAGAAACGCTAGATTTGACCGTTTCCGACCATAGATTTGTGATTCATGGCTGAAAAGGCCTTATTGGCACACAACTGGCTAGATCCCACCGGTCGTGTGCTATTATGGCGACTAATGTCGACGGGCGGCGGTGGTCTTGGATAGCTGGGGGTATTTGGTTAACTTTTAAACTTTTTTATGGTTGGGGTGTTTTAGCTAATTTCTCAAATACAGGCGAGTTAGGTAATTGTTAGTTGGTAAATTTTTAAAGCAATTGTATCCAAAAGGGTTTTTAATTAAAGGCAAAATGGGTAAAAAAATCAGATTAGCTCGATGATGTTTTAATAACACACTCTAACAAGGTAATAAGATTACCTCTCACATTACCAAAAGTAAATACTATTTACAATAAAATATTACCGTAATATTTTATTACTTGTAAATCAAATACTGGAATCTTATAAAATAAACGAAGATTACCCCTGTTATCTTATATACCCTTGATCCAAACGGCCAAGTCATAAAATGTTACGATGATAGTTACCACTGACCAAATTTCATACAAGTAAAACAATGTGGCTAAAACAAAAAAATCAATAATTAGCGGTTGCATTGAGACAAACAAAATTTGGGTCAATTTACAAAAACTATAAAATAGAAGGCTACGCAAAAAAGAAACCATTAAAGAGTTTAAAAACAAAAAGCAAACAGATGCCCCGGTCTGGTAGCTCGCACCAAGCCACTGCCTTTGTTTCTATACAAAACCCTAACCAGTAAAGCCCTTGATCTCTCAAAAACCCTAAATTCTCTTCTCAAACCAAAGCTTCAAAGAAGAGGTTCAATGGTTGAAACCAAGGACCCAGAAGAACTCACATTGCCTTCGAAGCGTAAACCCGATTTAAATTGCGAAGAGAACGAAAATCACCCAAACAAAACACAAAAGCTCCAAACACTGAACAACAATTCAGAAATTTCTGAAGACAAAACCCTAATACGAGATAAAGACTGTCTTAATTCAGATGCCCAAGTGAACGACAACGAAGACGAGGATGAAGAAGATGACGACGACGACGACGATGACGTGGAGGATAATGGAGAGGCTGTATTGGATAGAAAGGGAAAGGGGATTTTAATAGAAGAGGAAGATGATGAAAACGATGATGACGATGATGATTCGAGTGATGGCGGCACTCAATCAGACAGTGACAGTGACTTGTCTGATGATCCGTTGGCGGAGCTTGATTTGGACAATATACTTCCATCGAGAACGAGAAGGAAGGTAATTCAACCGGGGAAATATATTGCTAATGATCTTGGTAATGATGACGATGACAGTGACAGTGAAGATGAGGACGCGTGAGTTGCTGTAGGTTAGTTCAATTGAGTACAATTTAATAGAATCCAGATAGGTGGTATTAATATTTGGATGATAATGCGTTAGTTTTCGAGTATCCATGAGCAATGTGACAATGTTGTAATTGAAACTGGTCTTTCTTTCATGTTACAATTTTACATATCGTTAAAACCCTTGTTTTGCCGATCGTCTCTGAATGCATTTGTGTACAGTCGATCTCGTTGTTGGTGGTGTTATTATGTTTTTTGCTTATCTCTAAATGCATTTGTTGACTGCATAGAAGCTAAGCAGCCAAGGAAGATTATTGAAATTCAAAATGCAATCAAGAAACTTTAAGAAGCAAAAGATGCATTCGTCTCTGAAAATGGAATACCTAGTTGGAAAAAATAGGAAGTTCAACCTTTAAAGTATATGAAAACAAATTACTGAATTTAGATAATTCCCAATCTTAGTTATGTGAAGTTATCTTTTTCTGTGGTCAGATATTTCCACTTGTGCTTTAGCTTGACTTATAGAAGTAAATTTTTTTTCAATGTATCCATGCTGAAAAAATGAACACAATGGTCCTTCAATGGTTTAGCAAGTAATGGTGAAAAGTTGAGGTTCTGCTTATTTTTGCATGGTAGTGCTTTCACAGGAATACTAAAAACAGGGTTTGGACCGGATTAAAAGTGTGAGAGAGACGTTTTATTGTGTTCACAAGGGTATGGGACAGTTTGAGTTTCCCCTTTTTGTTTTCTAAAGAATTATTGTTGATTTTTTTCTTAAAAAGAAAATCTTTGAGGTTGCTTGCAAGTTTATTGCTTGTGGATCATGTATGTTGCTTAGGATTTTCTGTGCTTTCTTAAACTTTGGGAAGCTGGTTTGTTCTTTTCTTTGATTCCGGCAATGATGTAACTCACTTTGACATTACCGATCTTGTCTTACAACTCCCCAAGCATAAAACCTCAAGACTTGGATATTTGGTATTGAAAAAAAAAAAAAAACTCTTGTAATCAGTTTTCTGTGCCAGCTAGTGATGTGTAAACATTTGGTTTGTCTCAGGGGAAATTTTTTTTAGAACTTTTTCCTGTTTGCACGACGCTTCATTGGTTTATATGAGTAAGATTCAAGCCGTGTCAAGCATCCAGAATTTGTTGTTCTTAGAGGTGTTACTTAATGTATGTCACTGGAAATGTAAAAAAAGAAACTTAAGACGTGTCCTCTGCCCAATGCATGGACCTTCTATTGGGTTTATGGAATTCAACTTTTGTGCTGTTCTACCTTTCATAACCTCTGTGTCTGTGAGTTCTGCTTGTTGAACTTGATTTTCAAGCTACCTTTGGCTGGACTTCCAGCTGATAGGTGTAGAGCTGATGCCTCAGACAACTAGCAGACTTGAACCTCAATGTTCTAATATGTTCATATGATTTTTAGTTGCTAACTTATTAATATTACTTTTCTGATTTATGGAAAATTGTGCTAGATTTATGATGTTTCCACTATGTTCTCAGAGTTCAGGTTAGCATCATGCATAGTTTTTTGTTTTTGGAAAAAGAAATTCATAATGTTGTTTTCAATGTTTTTGTTCATTAATTTTAGGATTTAATAATTACTTTCTAGCTGTCTGAAGGAACAAATATGTTTTTGTGGTGCCTTATAACCTGTATGTAAGCTAACCACTTTATTTTCTTGTTTTTCAAAGGTCTGGACAAGAACTTTCCTAATAAAATTTAATTTGTGATGTATTTTGAAGTCTTAAATATCATAATGTTCAATGACTACCTTCCAGGTCATCTAGTCACATAAGTATCTAGCAATCATGATTGTTCTATATAAATCTGAGTTGGCACATAATTAGCTATATTTTGGTTAGGGCATCAGAGTTTTCAAATTAGTTTGAGCTACTGCTTTTTGTTGGCATCGTTTTTCTGTTGATTTGATTCACCTGTTTGAGTTGCCTGTTTAACATTGTGTTGAGGAATATTGAACAAATGTTTGCTCTTGCTTATAATATTCATATGATGTTATATTTAGTTTTCTTCTATGAAATTGAAAATTTCCATGGATAGGGTTGTAGTATTTTGGGGAATAATTTTTTTTTTCTTTTAATTTTTTCCCCGTGTTTGCAGTTTGCACCCTTATCCCATCCCACCTTCAAATGTAAGTCAAATCCCCCAACACCAATGTGAATGAAATTTGGTTTGGAGACTCTGGTCTAAAACAAATTGCAATTTAGGTAGCAAAATTGACAATCTGGAATCTTATTTTCTTGTTTCCATTTATCTATTGGTGTATCTTACAAGATTCTTGATGCTGTCATGACCTTCATGTTACTCTACATGAGGATAATGGTTCTGTTTGATATAATATATATTGGGCATTGGCAGCATTACACTTTGTATGTGTGGAATAACTCTTTATTAGCAAAGCCATTTCTATATTACTTGGTAGGCCTGGTTTAAAGTGCAATGTAAGGTTGTTCATAAGTGCTCAGACCTTGTTTGGTTAGTATAATTACACATACCTCATGTGGATGAAGCCTAAGGAGATAAGATGGATTCTAATTTCTTTTTTCTTTTATAGGTTGATGCAAATGTATAACTGCAGACTTGAATGCTACTGTTAGTAGTGCCATTGACAAATATTTAAGTTATAATTCTTTTCGTATTGGATGAGTTTATATTCGGATGAACACAGCTTTCTGGAAAGCTCTTACTGTGCTGCAGAGTTGTAGTTTCGTGCGAGCAGTGCATTTTCAATTTCTTTTTACAGTTTTGTGTTGGATGAATTTGGATGGCAACTACATTATGTTTTCCTGCAATGTAACGCATTGATCATGGCCAGACTTATGTAGCAGATGTTTGTTGCCAGCTTTTCTGACATTTGTTGACAGATTCAGCGTGCAAAATTATTCTAGTAGATTTTATTCTTTTCTGGTTATTTGGGCATTGGGCTAGCTTGGAACTCTGAAATGTGTTGTATTCATTGGTTTTTAAAGATCCGCTGTCATATAATATTTGCCACCTCAAATGCAAGTGAATCTTTATGAATTCCCAATTCATGGAATCAGCATCAATTATTTTACAGACGAGAAGTCATTTTGCTGCTTGTCCTTCGATGTTTAGAGCTGACAATTGGCCGACGCTTTAGCCAACCTATCATTGGTCTATTATGTAGCCTTAAAACATGCAAGGCCACGATGCTTAGACTATTCTTATTCCAAGGGCCAATGGTGTAAAGACAAGGTTAATATTTCATTCGGCCCGTCAATTGGGCCCTCCTACTGATTGAGATATCAATGGAGCTCATTTCTTGGCGCAATCCATTCTCATTTTGGGCTCTCTAGCAAGAGTGGTATGCTCGCTTTACTCATCAGCTCTATATAAAATTTGATAGAATTTTAGAGACAAAACATATAATTGATATGTGGTATATATGCTACCTCTCGCTGGATTCCTTTAGAAATGATTGAGATCTTTTTTTCTTTCTAATTCTGTCAAAAGTAAACCATGCTTTATCAGAAGACTTAAAACCTGAAGCTTCATCCATGAAACATCCCAAAACCCAAAGTGTGAGACTGGACCAGCTGACATGAGTACTATAGATATATATGCACATGAAGAAGATGGTTGGGTTTTGGGTTTATAAAAGGAGAGAAAGCTAACATCAACCGACCATTTTTTTGTGGTCCTTTTCTTCTTCTCGCCCCACTCTTCATTGCCTTATGTTGAATTTGGTCAGCTGCAAGTGCAAAGACAAAGAGAGAGAAAAAAAAAAAAAAAAATGTAATGGAACTTGGACCACCAAAAGACACGATCTAATGTTTCATTTCCCTTTCAATTTCAATTTCGCCCCAATCTAATCTCATTCCAAACCCAAAAACCAAGGACCACAATCCATTGCCATGCGCTATTATGCCAATTTCCGCATGCACCTTCAAATTTTTTATTCCCTCCATAATTGTATAATTAATCGCCCACTAATCACTTAAATTCAAGTGTTAAATTTCTAATTTGGGTTGGTTGGAGAAAGGAAGATGGTAATTTGATCGATCAATGAGGTTTGCTTTTTTCCTTAATTTTTTGGTTCAAACTTTATGATCATCTACTACACTAATATTATGACTATTTTTGGTTTTTTGAGCTTGTATTATTTATTAGACCTCTAAAATTAAACTGACATGTTTGTTTATAACTTTTTTGAGCTTATAAGCAAAAAAAAAAAAAAAGTTTGGGAGAGATACTTTTTCTTTTTTGCTTATAAGTACTCTGCTTATAAGCTAGTTTGACCTATATTACCACTTATCCTTGTTTTATTTTAAAATTTCATAGTATACCCTTATTTGTAGTACATTTTTTAGTATTTTATAAATAAATGTACTTAAAGCCTATTTTACCAAACACGTCAATTACTTATCAATCACTTATAAGTATTTTAATCAAACACGTAATTGCTTAAATTTCAAATGCTTATAAGCTAAAATTAACTTATAAGCACTTATTGTTTATAAGCTAATTTTCATAAGCTCAGACAAACACTATGTGTAAAGTGATCTCACCACCTTATATATATCTATATATCTATATATTATTGAAAGTTGTGAATTGGTAAGATAATGTTTTTAATTTTTAGATTAAAATAAGTTTATGTACTTCACATGGCAGCAATTGTTGCCAATGATGAGAGGGTGCATCAGAAAATGGAAATGATGATGAGCACACTTCCAAAAAATAAAAATAAATTTTCTTGCCTTTCAATTATTTTCTTCTCCTTGTAATTATATGCAAAGTGGGGCTATAATTATATTTGATTAGCTTAGCCCAACCTTTTGGCCTAACCACTTTCCACTCTTTTTGAATGCAAATTACAATCCTCTCATTGGATTCAAACTTTTTTTTTTAAATCATGCTCCAATTAACGTCATCTCTTACTACGTATTTTGTTAGTTTAGTAGTTTATTTGTGCAGTGCCAGACAAAACTTTGCCACCCTACTACTCCTTTCTCAACTTGATTTATTTATTTTAATTAACCCATTTATGTACCACAAGTTCTCCCATTCTTCATGTTAAAACCCAGAATTTACTGAACCATAAAACAAAAAAAAAAGGTTAATCTCCTATTGTTGAATGATTAATTAAAGATTTGTGATATCTTAAACATATCACACCAAACCTCTTTTCTTATTTGATTGTACGAAAATTAGTTAACAATGATTTAAGAATGTCTAATCACGAGGAACCAACTCAACATTATAGACAAAACATAGGAGATAATTAGTTGAAATATATATACAAACAGTTAGGATTTTCCTAAAGTTTCAACCAACAAATGATTCAATGGTATTCCAATTCTAAAACTAAATAAAACTCATGTCAAGTATTGGTCAAAATATAATCTCGGTAAATATAAGAGTGGGGTTTAGGGTATGGTGATAGTGGGTTTTGTAAACTGTAGATAAATTTCTGTCAACATTATTCATTTTTATTTTATTTTTTTACTGTTAGACGGCTCAGTTGGAGACAAAAATGGAGGGAAAAAAAAAAAAGAAGAAGCTTATCCCTTCAAGCTTGGGGTTTCACACCAGCTATAAAATTTTAATTGGGAAAGGAAGATAGTGAACATGGGTAGCTCAGCTGGTATATACAGCTCCGATGAGGTGGTGGGTGTGACCCACGTTAGCCCCCAATTGAATAATAATAATATCTAACAAAGAAAGAAACGAATCATCAATCAATATAGAAAAAATAAAAATATTGCCCCACCATCACATGGCTACCGATCATCCTTTCTCCTTAGTGGCCCACTTTATAAAATTTTAAAAATTATATTCAACTGAGTAGGTGAAATTTGGAAATACCTGAGCCACACACCCACTAAAAATCTTCCGCATGTCATACACCACTATGTATATATTTGACTGAACGTCTGCCTCTACATTTTCAACAAGGGCCAATAGGGCTACGGCATGCAGCTTTGCCTGCGTTATATATATATATCCTCTTCAATAATAAACAAATTAATCTTCAAGAATATATATATATATATATATGAAAGATGAACATTAATTTGGAGAAGATCAAGAATAAAAGATATGTTATGATGAGAAGTTGGGTTGAGAGGACTAATGATTTCAGTCCTTTTATCATTTAGGATCTGCAATATTTGGGTGATTGATGAACTTGTTATGTTATGTTCCCATCCTCAGCTGCTTCCCTTTGCACTAATGTTCCCACTCATTCCAAATCAAATTCCTAGCTTATGTTATGCATGTTCAATCATTTCTACTCTTTTATTCGATAATATATTGGAATTAATAGTTATAAGAAAATATAATGGAAATGGAGGGGAGTAGTGGCCATTGATTTTTAAGATTGGGTGATGAGAATTGAGCTGCAAGTGGATAAAAACATTAGATGTGAATTGTGGTATTAAAGCAAAGCAAGAAGTGGGACACTAAACATAATTGATGTAAATAGCTTAACAAAATGACAAAACTCTTATTAATATTTTGGAATATGTCACCCTTAATTAAAAGAGAGAATCCCAGATAACATGCTTTATCCCTTAAAATTTTTTTCTAAGTGTCCAAACATTAGCTTCCCGCCCCCCATTCAGAAGAATTGCAGTAAGAACAGAGAGGGAGGGAGGAGTCAGCTGTGACCTAAAAATACCAAAAGTGTACGTCTCTTTAGATGGGTTTAAAATCATATAATCCAAAGAATTAGGAGTAAACTTGAGGGTTAAGGGGAGAAGTAATTCTGATTCCCACTAAAAAAGATAAGATTTTGACTTAAAGGAAGCAGGAGGAACAGGCAGCCGTATATTCCTACAAAGTAATGGAGATTAAATAAAGTGGAGAATTGAATTTGATGGTGAGGCTATTAAGTCAAAAGTGATGAATGATTGGAACCAAACAATCCATTTCTTTGCTTCAATTATGCTTATAACAAGCATATATAGTACAATCACTTTTCTTTTTAACAATATAAATTATTAAATCTAATATTGGTAACATATTGTTGAATACAATAAAGATCATTTGACAAATCAAATATAGTATTATTAAATTTTGGTTAGTACAACACGGAAGAAGCTAGCAATTCCCTTGAAAAAACAAACCTAAATCCGATTTAAGTTGCTTTCAGGAATAACCAAACACGTAATAAATCTTGTTACTGTACCATCTTTATTAATGGAAATCCATCTTTAATATTAGACGCACATTTGAAGCAGTGTTAGATTTTGTCAAAAAAACATTTTACTTAATATTAAATTATTTAATACGTAAATAAATACTATACGTACAGTAAGTAAAGGAAGCAAGATAACTTAACAGGTGGCAAAATAAAAAAGTAAATTTTCTGACGATCAAAAGTTGTTCATCTGCAGACGAAACTTCAGCTCCATTCCCCTTATTGAGAGTACAATTTTATTATACTCGCTCTCCATGATAATTATCTTTCACATATAGGACCTTAAACATCCCCCCACATGGACGTGTCTTCGTCAGAGTCCGCGAGTTGAACATACTCGCGCCACTACAAACACAAGAATCTTATCTTCTTCGTGGCATTATCGTGATTTTGAGAAGAATGAGTGTCATTTATCTGACAGGCCATTACTGTTCGCTTTAGTAAGACTTTAGCAGAGAGAAAGGTCTCTCTTCGAAACCAGAGATAATGACACATGCATGATACCCCACTCAACGGTCAAGAGTCCCTCAATCTTTCCATCAAAACAAAACGGACCGTCGGATACAAAACCTGGGTTACTTGACTCGACCATGGTTAAATGAATGACCCTGGTTAATTACCTAAACACCGAAAAAAAAAAAAAAAAAAAACAGAGAGCTTTGAGTTGAGCTTCACTGAGTTAAAACTCTTGAAACAAAGTTAACAAACGCAGCAAACTCTTCCTTGTCTTTGTGTTGTGTTTTAGTTTTCCCTGTATAGGTTTTCTTTTTCTTCCCCTTGATAATTCTACTATTTTATCATTAGATTTTCGATGTAATTAACATTTTCCATTTATGGAAACGTTTGATCTTTCTCAGATCTATGAATTTCATCTGTTTTTCAACGTTTTTTCATCGTTGTAATCATTTTGAAGATGATCACTGAAGGGAAAAAGAAACTAATTTTTTCCTTTACTTTCTCTCTCAACTACCACCTTTTTTTTCTCGAGAAAATTCGAGTCTTTCACTCTTTTATCTTTAGATCATGATAATCTCAAAGTACAGAAGATGGAAAACAATCCCATTGGTTTTTGTAATCATTTTCTAATCTCCCTGTGCTGAGCAGTTTTAGATCTTTAGATCTGGTCTCAATTATTGAAGATTTTAGATAACTTAGGAAGATTCCCGCAGAATTAGATCTGGGTTTTATTTAGCAAAGCCTTGTCATCCTTTTTTTAAATTTTCTCGGTAAAGTTGTTATTTTTCCGCGATAAAAGTTGTTTTTCTGGGAAAAAAAAGGGTTGGGGAGTTAGGGGTTGAATGCTGAAAAAGAGATGAATTATTTTCCAGACGAGGTTATAGAACACGTGTTCGATTTTATAACATCACATAAGGACCGAAACGCGGTGTCGTTAGTGTGCAAATCATGGTACAAAATCGAAAGAATGAGCAGACAAAGAGTGTTCATCGGAAACTGTTATGCGATCAGTCCGGAGGGAGTGATTGCCAGGTTTCCGGAGCTCAAGTCCTTGACGTTGAAGGGTAAGCCGCATTTTGCGGACTTCAACTTGGTCCCACATGATTGGGGCGGGATTCTTTACCCTTGGATCGAAGCTTTTGCCAAGAGTAGAGTCGGCTTGGAGGAGTTGAGGTTGAAGAGGATGGTGGTTTCTGACGAGAGTCTCGAGTTGCTCTCGAAGTCGTTCGTGAATTTCAAGGCCTTGGTTCTTGTTAGCTGTGAAGGCTTCTCCACTGATGGGTTGGCTGCTGTAGCTGCCAATTGTAGGTAAGAAAAATTAAAAATTTTCACTTTGTTTATATTTGATTGTGCTTCTTTTGTGCGGTTACTTTTGGATTTCTTTTATGTGATTTGAGTTTGGTGTGAATTTGTGACTCTGAAATGGTTAATATATGGGTTTGTTTCACATTCACATTTATCTTGTTGTAAAGTTAGATTTATGCTTTAGTTATAGTTATCGTTTATCTGGATTCTTGGTTGTGGTGATTGAAAAGCCCTCTGGTTTGATTGAGCTACAGGAAGTAAACGAGGTTGTTATTTCTATAGCATCTCATACTCTATTTTCGATGTTATCTGTGATTGTTGAACAATTGTTCACATGGCTAGTTGTTAACGTGAAAGTTATATTTACTTGAAATTGGTGGAGATTTGTAAGTGATGCTGATCAGTTTTTTATTATTTTAGCTTCTTAACTATGTATTTACTTTTCGGTGATCTTCAGGGTGTTTAAGCTTGAATTGAGCAAGCTACTCTGCTATTTTAAATCTGGGAAAAACTTGTTTTTAGTGTCTAATCAGACCACAACTTTTTATTGTGTACTGATCAATATATTGTTTACTTGGATGGACTATTTCCACGTAAGCTCCTCAATATAAGTCTGCTGGTAAACATAAAGTATAGGGTTTGCCTAATTATTTTTTTCTATTATCTGCATTCTAGGTTTCTTAGGGAGCTGGACTTGCAAGAAAATGAAGTAGAGGATCATAGAGGCCATTGGATTAGCCGCTTTCCTGAAAGTTGTACTTCTCTTGTCTCCCTGAACTTAGCATGCCTCAAAGGAGAAATAAATTTGTCGGCTCTTGAGAGACTTGTAGCAAGGTCTCCTAATCTCAAAAGTTTGAGGTTAAGCCGGGCTGTGCCTCTTGATGTGCTCCAAAAGATACTGATGCGAGCTCCTCAACTAGTGGACTTGGGTACTGGGTCCTTTGTACACGATCCAGCTTCTGATGCCTACAACAAATTAAAGGCTACCATTCTGAAGTGCAAGTCAATAAAGAGTTTGTCGGGTTTTTTGGAGGTTGCTCCTCGCTGCCTGTCAGCTATTCACCCAGTTTGTCATAATCTAACCTCCTTGAATCTGAGCTATGCCCCCGGCATTCATGGAAATGAGCTGATAAAGCTTATTCAGCACTGCAGGAAACTTGAGCGATTATGGGTATGATCTTCTAACCTATTCACACTTGAGTTACTGAATATAAAATTCTGATCAAAATGAGATGAATGATAATAACTTCTATAATCTCTGCAGATACTGGATTGTATTGGAGATAAAGGATTGGGAATTGTAGCTTCAACTTGTAAAGAGTTGCAAGAATTGAGGGTTTTCCCATCTGATCCCTATGGGGTAGGCAATGCTGCTGTAACTGAGGAAGGTCTAGTTGCCATATCTGCCGGTTGCCCAAAGCTTCATTCATTGTTGTACTTCTGCCAGCAGATGACTAATGCTGCTCTTATAACTGTGGCAAAGAATTGTTCTAATTTTACCCGCTTCAGATTGTGCATCCTTGACCCTATAAGACCTGACCCTGTCACCATGCAGCCCTTAGATGAAGGTTTTGGGGCAATTGTTCAATCTTGCAAGCGCCTAAGGCGTTTATCACTCTCTGGCCTGTTAACTGACCGGGTTTTCCTTTACATTGGAATGTATGCTGAGCAGCTGGAAATGCTTTCTATTGCATTTGCTGGGGACAGTGACAAGGGAATGCTCTATGTCTTGAATGGGTGTAAGAAGCTTCGCAAGCTAGAAATCAGGGACAGCCCCTTTGGTGACACCGCACTTCTAATGGACGTGGGAAAGTATGAGACAATGCGATCCCTTTGGATGTCGTCCTGTGAAGTTACCCTTGGAGGCTGCAAGACACTTGCGAAGAATAGGCCAATGCTCAATGTGGAGATCATAAACGAAGATGATCAGATTGATTTTAGCTCTGATGATAGACAAAAAGTAGGGAAGATGTACTTGTATCGAACATTGGTCGGGCCAAGGAAAGATGCACCAGAGTTTGTGTGGACTTTGTAAGTTCGACCTCAATGCATCTGTGTAGGTCGGCCAATTGTTTCCTTGTTCTTCAGTAGTTTTACTTTTCTTAGGCCAGCTCATTTTTATGGATTTAGTTGTATGCACTCTTTTGTTTAATTTATGAGAGATTTGCTACTTGTAATCGTTGTTACTATAATAGATTTGTGTTAGCATTGGCAAAATTAGTTTCCAGTTAAAAGTATCATCCATATTGGTTTCGGTGGTTCTTGTTTAAGGGGAGAAATTTATGTCTCTATAGATTGTGGGCAACTGATTACAGGTAAATCTCTTACATGGGCTGCCATGACTTACTAATTATTGAACACAACATAAAAACAGTAATGGGATAGCATTTATTGCGAGGTAGGCACTACTGGCTTTATGTTGTTTGCTTGTTTATGCAGCAAAGCAGAGTAATTTTTAGCTACATTCATTACCATTGCGTGTTGCTTTAATGGAGTCAACGAAGTTGCTGTTTGAAACTTTAAATATCTTTTATCTTCATAATTTGTTGATAGGTCAAGACGTTGGGTTGGTACTGATCTCGTCAAACAACATAATGGCAACTCTTCAAAGGTAAATGATAGGTTTGGGCGTGGCTCCATTTAATCACCAAAGTTATGTGGTTGATAAATGATATTTGATACTAAGATATATATTCTTGGACTAGCGAGGGTGGGCAAATTATTAATTAACAAATCCATACTTGCGACATATCTTTTTAAAGTTTCTGACAATGGCCGGTCAAGAAAAAAACCAGAAGAGTCAAGGCTGGTCAAAGAACCCAGTACCTTCTGGATGGAATTGCCACAACATTGGGGTTCTTAGCAAGAATTACTGCACTAGGATAATTGGCTATGAGGATTTGAAAGGCACTATGGCATGAAGTTTTCCAAGGTTTAGCCAAGCCTTACCTCAGGGGCCCAACCATTCGTATTTGGTTTGGTATTGCTAAGCATACTCATAGACGTCACTGATAATTTTATCTTTATTTTTATTTCACAGATTAGTTATGGAGCTTGAATACTTTAATGAAATTTTAGGGGCAAAGCTGTCATTAAACAGGAGAGATTTCACAGAGTAAGAAAATAAAGCTGTATTTATAAACAGATCCTGTTACAAGTTCAAAAAAAATACTATCAAATTAATCTGGGCATACATGGAATTATTACAGGTATAAAACAAGGAAACAGAATGACTAGATTCCACATTCATGAGCCATAATGGAGAACTGACCAAAGCAGGTTTTACTAAAGAAGCAACAAATGTAGCGAAACCAGAAGCATAAAAGGAGCAATCGTCCTTAATGCAACCATTATAGAAAGAAGCAGCATTCCTCCATCATACAACACAACAGCGCAGCCAACGCAATGCAAACAAATTAGAGAGTAGTTGAGATTCGAGACATCAAAATACAAAAACAGTACATAGTTGGTGACACAGTTAAGAATTGAGCATACAGATGTAATAGATCCCTGCCCATGAAAAGTTGTGATTTCGCAACACCGTGCCAAAGTTTAAGTAAATTGTAGCCCAACATTCATATAGAAGCAAATCCTAGTAGTAAAGATCTAAAGCCAGCAGTACACGTTCCTCAGGAATTTCAACCAGCATAATTATTTCAGTTTCTTATAAGAAAGATAAACTGCGAATTTAGCAACCCTAACAAACATCTAATCTTGGGTGAACTTTTGTATCTCTCCAAATGAACCAACTAATATATAAAGAATAACACCCTCTTAACTCAATTGATTACAATCAAATAGGAAGAACAATTCCCAGATGCATTTGCACCGGAAATAGGTATATGAAGATCTCACATGAAATAGAGGCGCATGACAATACAAACAAACAAGAGTGCCAAAAAAAGCAATATTTAAACATAATTGTCATCCTAATCTAAATAACCAAGGAGTGCCAAATAAACCAGTTCTTAAACAAACCTCCTTCAGTCTAAGGAGTGGGAATCAAAAAATAATTCCTGAGAGAACTCCTTCAATAGTGTGAAGACAAAGCAATGGAACTAGAATACCTTCACCCACTGACTGTGAACTGAACACGTCCTTAGTTTCTTACTTCTCCTCCTGGATTGACATGACTAGGTAGAAGTATCCACTAAACTATACTCACCTCTCCCACATAACAACGTTTTAACTCTTTTATGTTCATCAAGAAGGAAAAGAAATATTCCATCTTCGTCGATAATCCCCAATTACCTCTTGATGTAAAAAACATAGTTTTAATCGAAAATGATCAACACTGTCATCGAGCATATTTGTTGACAATAATTATAAAATATAACCTCATACAGGACCAAAATTTTACCTACCCAATTCACTCAAACTTAATATAAACATGGCAAATCATCCCTAACAAACTACATCATAGATAAGAAACACAAAAGTTATCCAATGAAGGCGTTTCTTATAGCTATATATTAACAAATATACTCAAGAAACCAAATACAACTGGCAGATGTTACATGGAAGCATTATCCATAGTCCTTGCCTAATATACTGATGTGTCACTTTTGAGAGCTAAATACATTAAACTTTTCATCATTCAACTTTTAAATCTTCATAAGAAAACACTTCAAGAAATTAATAGCAGAATCCATGATTAAACATTCACAAACACACCCATCCATGTCAACAAATATATCCACCCAGAGACGCCAGGAATAGCCACATCAATCAGAGAGTAGATACATAGTGATCACCAAACCAACCCTAATGTAACGAAGAAACTGAAACAATGATTTTTCTTTTTGAACTCTAAAATTTAAACGAAATGGAAGTCCAAAATTTTAATGAAAAAAATCGATATGAATAAATCATAAATCAAGTGACTTCACAAAGAGAAAAAGTGTGAAACACATTTTAGTATGTTCATTTTTCCATGTACTATACTAAGAGCTTAATTACATGAATCCCAATAATAAAAGAAAGAAAAATATAGACATACCAGCCTTGTAGAAAGGAAGTACAACCAGTATCATTGTTCTGGTAATGATAGTGCTCGTAGTAATACTGTGGTTGACCAGGACGAGGTGGCGGTGGAGGATACCCTTCAGCAAGATACCCTTGGTACCCTTCGTATGGACGTTGCCCTGGCGGAGGGTAAGGAAACCCAGGTGGCGGTGGCGGTGGCGGTGGCGGTGGCGGGTACCCCTCGTACGGCGGTGGTGGCGGCGGTGGGTACCCAGGTGGTGGTGGCGGCGGTGGGTACCCAGGTGGTGGTGGATAGGGAGCTGAATAGCCTATTAAAAAAAAATTAGAATCAACAATTAAATTTCATATCATAAGATCATCCAATGGGATGATAAATAAAAGGAGAAAAAAAAAAAAAAAAAGAACCTGGAGAAGCGTAGGGGTCGTTGGGAGGTCTGTGGTAACTCATATTGAAGAGTTTTGTGAATTGATAAGATTGATTGGAGTTTGAAACTGGAATTGGAACAGTTGCTGATAATTTTGGTAGTTTAGAAGATTTAGAAATCGACTGACGGCTAAGTGCCAAGCTGTCTACAATCAGGTTTTGCCATGTCATCGTAATCTTTTATTATCTTTGCCGTAATTACTATTTAAAATGTTTATTTATTTAAGATCTGGATTTCTGTTTATTTATTAGACAATGAATACTCTCAAACAGTATACTGGGCTTAGGCAAATTAGCCCAGTATATATTACTGGCCCATTTCTAGTATAAATGGGCTTAGGCAAATTAGCTTAGACTTAATTATTATATTATAAAGAATAATGTTACCTTTACGTCACTTTTCTACACCACTCTCTTATATATCATGACGTGATAGTGCCACCTCATCTGCCACATCAGCCAACTAACACTCACCCAACCAAAAAAAAAAAAAAAAAAAAAAAAGGTTCTCTGAAAAAATTCAAATTCCATTCCCCCTGAATAGAGGTGGAACAAATGAACCGTGTTAGGCGGATCAACACTAACCCGACCCATAACGAATCGGGTTGAACCCGACAGTAACCCCCGGGCAGGCCGGGTTGCAAAATAGCAACCCGTAACCCGACGGGGTTGCTATTTTGTCTCTTTTAAAAGAGACCCACCAACTCGCCGGGTTGGCTGTTGTCAACCCAGCGGGTTGGCCAAAAAAAAAATAAAAAATAAAAATTTAATTTTTTTTTCAAATTACCCCTTTACCCTTGAAATATAGTCGTTGGAGGGGTCTTTTTCGTCATTTTTCTTTCCCTTTTTTTTCTATAAACTGGCCTCAAACTCTCACATTTTTCTCACAACTCAAATTCTCTCATTCTCTCATATTCTCTAATCTCTCAATTATTCATTTATTCTCTTTGTTATCAATTTGCTCGTATTTTAATTTTTATTAGTTTTTGCAATTTTTAATTCATATTTCCAATTTTCCAAATTCCAAATTCCAAATTCCAAATTCCAATTTCCATATTCCAATTCTCTTTCTTTAATTTTTATTTCTTCTACATCAATTTTTTTTTCAACTACAATGGCTAGATATTTCTCTCTCATCAATTACAATGATGAAGGAAACTACTATCCTAGTCCTAGTCCCACTGATTTTACTAACATAAGTGCAGAAGGAGATTCAAATAGTCCCGCTTTCCCATTCTCAGAATCTGATACACCTCAAAATATGCCCCCGATTCCAACAGCTCTCGATGGTTCTAGAAGTCGTCCTTGTAATCGTCGTGCTCGTCCAACTTCATCTCAAGCTGAGGCGGGATCATCAACTGCCGTCGAAAGCGAAGACAGACACACATCAGACTTTTGGGCACATTTCGACAAGTTTTACGAGACAGAAAATGACTTTCAAGTCAAGAAAACGAGATGCAAATACTGTGGAAATATTTATAAAGCTGTTTCAGGTAATGGTACTAATACTTTAAAAAGGCATGCTAATAAACATATTAATCAACATGGAAATAGAGAAAGCAATCAAACTCAAATAACTAATATGAGTACTAATTGGCGTTATAATTCTGATATATATATGGAACAGTTAGCTTTATATATTGCTGCAACTGATCAACCTATTAATATGGCTGAAGATAAATATTTTGAAAGATTTGTTCAAAATCATTTTTTCCAGGATTTAAAAGTTATTCTAAAACCGCAACTAGAAATGATTTAATAAAATTGTTTAAAAAAATGAAATTAGAATTAAAAAATAAAATACATACTTGTCATGTTAGTGTGGCTCTAACTGCTGATATTTGGAGTGGTAGAGTTAAACAAAATTATATTTGTGTGACTAGTCATTATTTTGATAATGAATGTAAATTAAATAAATCTTTATTAGGATTTAGATTAATGGATGTTGATCATAGTGGTGAACAAATTTATAATAAAATTGTTGAAGTTTTAGAAGATTATGATGTTGTTAGTAAAGTGATAAGTTTAACTTTAGATAATGCAAGTTCTAATAGTAAAGTTATAGATTATTTTCAAAGTAATTATCCTTTATATAACAATTTGAAGTTTTTTTTACAATGTTGTACATGCCAGTATTATATTTAATTGCGAAAAGTGGTAAGAAAACAATTAAAGAAAATATTAATAGAATTCGAGATTGTTTAGCTTGGATTACTAGTAGTAATAAAAAAAAATGCTGAATTTCAAGACGCTGTATAAAATCAATATGTCTCCTAGAACTTTGCATTAGACATGCCTGTTAGATGGAATGTACTATTAATGCTTGATTCATGTTTACCTTATGCTAATATAATTAGTATTTTGTAGCAAATAATAGAGGTCCTCATTATTTGGTAAAATGATTGTCAAATAGCTAAGTATTTCATTATTTTCTTAAAACTTTTTACCAATCCACTTTCAACTTTCTGGTGTGTATCATATTAGTCCATTGGTAATAATCATAAATATAAAAATTTCCGAGTTATTTATAAAAAACAAAGACAATGTAATTTTAAATGCACCAATAAAGGCAATGAATTTTTTTTAAAAAATATTGGAAACTCTTTTTTTTTTATATTTAGGTGCTAATTTGATCCTAGAATTAAATTAGCAGGTTTAGAAAATGGTTTTGACAATTTATGTGAAAATTTACAAACTGAAGATATGCCAACTAAATAGGAGAGGTAAAAATACACTTTTCGAAGTATATTTCCAGTATGAAAACAGGTATGGGAACCCGCAAAGAGGCGAAACATCCAAGGAAGCTGCATCAGAAGAAACAAATGGAGACTTTACTCTTGGAGTGAATAGGCCGAAGAGGACCCGAATCCGAAGCACATCCTCTTCTTCAGAAGCTCACCAACAACAACAAACTAATGTACTGTCTTCCATGTAGTCGTAGAGTAATGAGCTTAACAATATTTGGTAACCCCTGAAATGGTACCAGTAGATCCACAACAGAGAGCTAACATTGATCTCTTAGACTATTGGAGAGCCAGAAAATGTATTTTCTGGTATTATCAAGACTTGCCTTGGATGTTTTGCTGTTCCTGTCTCAACCGTCTCATTCGAATAAACATTTAGTGCAAGTGAAAGAATTTTAAATGAAAGAAGGACTAAACTTTTACAACAAATAATGAAGTCCTCACATGTCTTCGAGATTGGGAACAGTGCGCCATCAAGGTCAATATGAGGTTGTCGACGATACTTTAATATAATCATTAATTTGTAATATAGATGATACATGAGAGAGGTCATAGTGAACCCCAAAATGAGGTGTTTTGTAAATTGTAACGTGTAAATTAATTGTCAATTATTGCACTCTTTTTTCCTTACCAAGTTTTTGTCCTATTGGGTTTTTCTTAGTGAGGTTTTTAACGAGGCAATAGTTATTGTAATTTCTTATTTTATTTTTTAATAAATGAATAAATTTAATTATTCTTATATTACAATTTTAATGTATTAAAATTGAATTAATATTTGGAATCTTAACAAAAAAAAATTTAATTTAATTTAATTATTGATATTCGAAAAGAAATCAACAATTAACTAAAAACAATTACATTTATTCATTTATAAATTGTTGATTATTCATTTGAAAAGTTAATTAGGCGTTTAAACTTAAACAAAATAAAACAAAACAAAATAAAAAAAAAATAAAAAAGAGGGTTAACCCGGCCCAACTCGTGGCCTAACCCGACGGGTTAGGGTTGGTGGTCCGGGTTGGGCCAGCCAATTCCCTAACATTGGCGGGCTTAACCCGGCCTGTCAATGTTACCGGGTGGGTTAGGACCGACCCGCCACTAACAGCAACCCACCGTGGGTCGGGTCGGATCGGACGGGTTGCTTTTCCACCTCTAGCCAAATCTGATGTCTTTCCAAATTATTTTCCCTAAATTCAAACTCTCTCCTTCCCCTAAATAAAAAATCTCTGCCAAAATTGAAATTTCTCTCCTTCCCCTAAATCAAATCTCTCCCAAAATCAAATTTGAACCGCCGTTGTCTGTCATCTACCACCACCACCACCGGCTATCGTCTACCAAAAAAACTTCGGTTCTCTTCAACTCACCCAAAAAGCCAAAACACAAACAAAACCAAAAACATTTCCTTCCGATTCTCTCAAGTTTCCTTCCATGGCTTTCACCAACTCTCTCTTCTCTTCTTCAACTCTTCCTCTAACTCCACTCACCGATTCCGATTTCTCCCCTCTAATTTCTCACGACTCATTCATCTCAATTTCAGTGGCAATTTCCCTCCGATTTCTCACAATTTCTCTCAACAATGGCTTCTCCACGCAAGAAAACAGTAATCAAATTCTTCTTTGTTTCGTTTGATGAAAAATTGAAAATAATCGTGTTAATGTGTGCGATTTGTGTTTGTTTTCTTGATCGTTCTATAACTTTTTTTTGGTTGTATTTTGATTATGAAAGAAACACGTTGAGGCTTGGTTCAATTACGACATATTTAGTCGATTGGAAGGGGAAGGTTTTTGATAAATACATGAAATTTGGAGAGGTTTATGATAAGTCTTCAAGGAAATTTATTTGAGAAGAAGGGAGTAGCAAATTGAGTTTTATGTCCTAATAGATGTTGTAAAGCTTGAGTTAGCTATCGTAAATTTATGTGTATTCATAGATAAGAGTCATAAGACCATCACTTAGCTGAACCATATACAAAATTACTATCTGTTTGGTGATTGGGAAAACTAGAGAGGAGAAAAAGAACTGACTTGTTGAGATTAATGTTTTTAGTGTTTGAGTCAACTTTCAGCTGTACAAGATTTGTATGCATTCAAGTTGCTTCCTTATTTATTTATTGGGTTGGTACTCAAAATTATACAGTATCAAAATATTTTATAAAGAAAATTATTTATGGTGCCTTCTCAAATTTTCTTTGGACATCAAACAATGAGTTGAATATGTTTGTATTTTGTGCCTTAAAAATGTTTTTAGGGGAGAACATTTTAGAGTGTAAATCAAAATTTCATAAAATCAAGTAGTTGTAATGATTGTCCTTTTGTGGTTCAATGATTTATTGAAGTGTTGTGTAGGAAGCCAGGAACATTCTATATGCTACCAGTGATCGTACAAATGCAGTTAGTTCAACCCATTGGTCAGTAACATGTTCCTGCCTTCCAATTCTTAGTTATTTTTTTTAAATGTTATGAACAATAAACTATTAAGGGAAAATTTGATGTGATAATACGGAGACACCCTTTTAATAGAAGGAACTTGATATCTTATTTTTTGTGCTTTTCTTTTTACTTCATCATCATGTATAAAGTTTCTGGAATTTGGTAGTTATATGGTTTATCATTAATAGCTATAAGAAGAGTGTTTTAATAGACTCCATTATTTTGCAAACCGTATTAACTTGGCGGACAAATTTAATTGCAGAAGTCAGAAAGAAAAGAAAGAGGAAGAGAGAAAGAAAATCTGAAGAAGAAAGAAGACAAAGAAAGTATGCTATGATGATATCTTTATGATTTCTTCTACTTTGGAAGTGTTTGTGTTTATATTGGTCCAATTCATACAAATTTAGCTATTCCAATTAAAAGAGGTATTGGCTTAAAGGCTCTCCTATTTTTAACCTACTACAATTAGAGTGTGACAATTTCTCACTTTAATTTGTTCTTCCTACATTTCTGACTTTCGTTATTCTTTATTCTCTGTGTTTAAGTATAAAGAACTGCTATTCTTTGTTCTCTGTCTTTAAGTTTAAAGAACTATAGAATTGTGTTTGGTCTGTCTGGATATATATTTGACTTGATTTCTGGATACCCAAGCATGTGGGATTTCATGTTGTAGTTTCTGCAATTTCTGGGAGAGACTTGCGTTTTTTGCAGGTTATGCAGATTTCATGTTTCTGTAGTGTCTGGGAGAGTGCTTTTTTTTTGCCAGAAGTTGGCTGGAGTGATGCTGGTGCTTGTTGAGTTTGCTGGAAGTGATGTTGGTAGTGATGCTGGAAGTTTGCTGCCCTACTTCTGGTGTGATTCTGGGACATTTTTCTGCAGATTTTTGTTGCTGCAGTGTTGTGTTTGCTGTAGTGTTTTGCCTGCTGGTTGTTAAGTTTTGTTTAATTGATTGTTGTCTTCAAATGGACAGGTTTTGTTTTGTTTTTGTTAATTTTATATTACATTCAATCAGATGTACTACACAACAATCTGCTATTTTGAATATATTATTTGATACATGATAAATAGACAATAGGTATTTGTAGCTTCCTCTTATTATCTTTGTTTTATGTTTGTTTTAGAACTCATTCACTCTAATCTCAAATGTAGATACATAGTACTGTTTGTCAAAGGTGGCTTGATGGTGATGAGTTTATTATAACGTCAATGAAGGAAGTTGCAATAATATTCACAATTTTCGCAATAATAAACAAAAAAAAAAAAAAAAAAAAAAAATTTAAATTAACTTCTGACTGCTATTCATAAGCAATTAATCAAAATAGAAGAAATCAACCTTCAAAATATTCGCAATAATGAACAAAAAAATCGCTATTCCTAAGCAATTAATCAAAATATGAGAAATAAACAAACATCAAACATGTACACATTCATTCAGGTTCCTTTTCACAATTTTCTCACCCTCCCTGTCTCTCCTTCAATAATCAGATACAACACCTCCTAAATCACAAATCATCCAATAAAAAAAAAAAAAAACTTAAAAAAGAAAAACTAAAACGTTTATACTATCATTAAAATATTTATTACAACAATTATCACAATTTTTCATTTTGATTGCTTCAAAGCCTCAAGAAACGCTTCCTTGAGCAAAGGGTTCGAACTGCAAGTTACTGAGCATTGATGTCAAAATCTTTACCACACCTGATGAAAAAGAGCAACCATCAAACTCTAAACATATGGATAATATTTGAGCATATTTAGTGGAAGTCTTTACAATTCACAGAGCAAAAAAATTGCTAGAATGCAGTTCAAAATAGTTAAATAATTTGGAAGTGCCATATGACAAAGATAAATGCAAGATGTAGAACTTTTATCCAACCAAAAGAAAATGTATAATTATACACAAAACATAATGAATCTAATACGCCACAAAAGAACTCAACGATAAATGCAGTTGAATCTTCATTATAGAATATGAAGGTATTAAGGTAGCCAATCTTACATTGGCAATGGTAACACCACCTCTCTTTGGTTTGATAACTGGCACCCGAGCGGCCCCCTTGTTTGCATCTATGGGGAAAGGATTATTTGTGATGTAGGGACTACTAAGGATGCTAAAGTGAGTTTTGTGATTGATGGATGCAATTGGAAGTGGCCAAGTGCCAATTCTTGGGCTCTTATTAACATGAGGAATTCTGTGAATTTCACACTTTTTAATGTTGATGACAAGATTTGTTGGATACCCTCACCTTCGGGGGATTTCTCTACCAAATCGGCTTGGGAGGCTATTAGAGGAAGAAGAGCAGAAGTTGAGTGGTGTGACTTGGTGTGGTTCTCAAAGGCTATCCCAAGATACTCTATGATCATATGGATGGCTATAAAGGAGAGATTACCTACAAAGGAAAGGTTGATGAGGTATGGGGCTACTATTAATTCTCATTGTTGCTTTTGTAACTCATCTTTGTAATCTCTTGACCACTTATTTTTTGCATGCCCTTTTTCTAAGTCTATTTGGAGCAAGATCCTTATGCTTGTTGACCTTAGCTATGTGGTTAGACCCTGACATGATTACATCCCCCATTTGGCAAGGAAATGGAAAGGTAAGAGTCTAAAATTCACTTTGGGTAGGTTTTGTTTAGGGGCTATGGTTTATTGGATTTGGAGGGAGTGGAATTTGTGAATTTTTAGGGGTGACTATAAGGATTCCTTTACCATAATTGATGCTATCAAATGTGTTGTGAGAGACAAAGCTAAGCCCTTTGGGCTTTACGTACGGAGTTCTAACGTTCATCCCATTCCATGAATTCATCCATTAGACATCCTATATTAGTCCAAGCTGAAGGGCTCTGAATGAGCTTTCCAACGATATCTTACAGGCCCCGTAACTCATCCCAGATAAAAAGTTATGGCCGTCTGAATGAGACATGCTCATTTAAGCCTTTTGGGCTTTACGCACAGACTTCTGACGTTTGGCCCGCTCCATGAATTAGACCGCTAGATGTTCTACATCAGTCCACATCGATGAGCTTTTGATGGGCTCTGAATGAGCTTTCCAATGGTATCTTACCGGCCCCGTAACTCTTCCCGGATAAAAAAGTTATGGCTGTCTGAATGGGGCATGCTCATTTAAGTCCTTTGGGCTTTATGCATGGAGTTCTGACATTCAATCTGCTTCATGAATTCATCAGTCAAGCATCCTACATTAGTTCAAGTCGATGGGCTCTGTATGAGCTTTCCAGCGATATCTTACAGGCCCTGTAACTCTTCTCGGATAAAAAGTTATGGCCGTCTGAATGGGGCATGCTCATTTAAGCCCTTTGGGCTATACGCACAGAGTTCTGACGTTCAGCCCAACGCATGCATTCATCCGTAAAAAATCCTACATAAGTCCAAGTCGACGGGCTCTATATGAGCTATCCAACGATATCTTATAGGCCCCATAACTCTTCCCGGATAAAAATTTATGATCGTTTGAATGGGACATGCTTGTTTAAACCCTTTGGGCTTTACGCATGAACTTCTGATGTTTGGCCCGCCCCATGAATTACCCCGCTAGAGGTTCTACATCAAACCAAATCAATGGGCTTCTGGCGGACTGTGAATGAGCTTTCCAATGGTATCTTACAGGCCCCGTAACTCTTCTCGGATAAAAAGTTATGACCGTCTAAATGGGGCATGCTCATTTAAGCCCTTTTTGCTTTATGCACACAGTTCTGACGTTCAGCGCGCTCAATGAATTCATTGGTCAAACATCCTATATTATTCCAAGTCGACAGGATCTAAATGATCTTTCCAACGGTATCTTACAGGCCCCGTAACTCTTCCCTGATAAAAAGTTATGGCTGTCTGAATGAGGCATCCTCATTTAAGCCCTTTAGGCTTTACGCACGGAGTTCTGACGTTCAGCACACTCCATGAATTTATCCGTTAGACATCCTACATTGGTCCATGTCTATTTAATCTGAATGAGTTTTCCAACGGTATCTTACAGGCCCCGTAACTCATCCCGGATAAAAATTTATGGCCGTATGAATGGGACAGGCTCATTTAAGCCCTTTGGGCTTTACGCACAGACTTCTGACGTTCGACCCGCTCCATGAATTAGATATCTAGACACTCTATGTTAGTACACGTCAATAGGCTTTTGACGGGCTCTGAATGAGCTTTCCAACGGTATCTTACAAGCCCTATAACTCTTCCCGGATAAATAGTTATGGCCGCTTGAATGGGACATGCTCATTTAAGCCCTTTGGGTTTTATGTACGGAGTCCTGACGTTCAACCTACTCCTTGAACTCATCTTTCAGACATCCTACATTAGTGTAAGTTGACGAACTCTGAATGAGCTTTCTAATGGTATCTTACAGGCCCCGTAACTCTTCTTGGATAAAACTTTATGGCCGTCTGAATGGGGCATGCTCATTTAAGCCCTTTGGGCTTTATGCATGGAGTTATGATGTTCACGTCGCTCCATGAATTCATCTTTCAAACATCCTACATTAGTCTATGTCGACGGGCTCTGAATGAGCTTTCTAACGGTATCTTATAGGCCCCGTAACTCTTCCTGGATAAAAAGTTATGGTCGTCTGAATGAGACATGCTCATTTAAGCCCTTTGGGCTTTACACACATACTTTTGACGTTCGGACCACTCCATGAATTAGACCGCTAGACATTCTACGTTAGTCCACATTAATCGGCTTCTGACAGGCTTTGAATCAGCTTCCCAACAGTATCTTAAAGGCCTCGTAACTTTTATCGGATAAAAAGTTATGACCGTCTGAATGGGGCATACTCATTTATTCCTTTTGGGCTTTACGCATGGAGTTCTGACATTCAGCTTGCTCCATGAATTCATCTGTCAGATATCCTACATTAGTCCAAGTCGACGGCCTCTGAATGAGCTTTCCAACGGTATCTTACAAGCCCCGTAACTCTTCTCGGATAAAATGTTATGGCCGTCTGAATGAGAAATGCTTATTTAAGCCCTTTGGGCTTTACACAGGGACTTATGATGTTCGGCCAGTGCCATGAATTCATCTGTCAGACATCTTACATTAGTCCAAGTCAACAGGCTTTGAATGAGCTTTCCAACGGTATCTTATAGGCCCTGTAACTCTTCCCGGATAAAAAGTTATGGCTGTCTGAATGGGACATGCTCATTTAAGCCATTTAGGTTTTACGTACGGAGTTCTAATGTTCGGCCCACTCCATGAATTAGATCGCTAGATGTTCTACGTCAGTCCACGTCAATGGGATTCTAACGGACTCTGAATGAGCTTTCCAATGGTATCTTACCGGCCCAGTAACTGTTCCCAGATAAAAAATTATGGCCATCTGAATGGGGCATGCTCATTTAAGCCATCTGGGCTTTACGCACAGAGTTCTGATGTTTAGCCCACTCCATGAATTCATCTGTTAGACATCCTACATTAGTCCATGTAGACAGAATCTGAATGAGCTTTCCAATGGTATCTTAAAGGCCTTGTAACTCTTCCCAGATAAAACGTTATGGCTGTCTGAATGGGACATGCTCATTTAAGCCCTTTGGGCTTTACGCACATACTTCTGACATTTGGCCCGCTCCATAAATTAGACTGCTTGATGTTCTACATCAGTCCACATTGATGGCCTTCTGACATTCGGCCTGCTCCATAAATTAGACTGCTTGATGTTCTACATCAGTCCACGTTGATGGCCTTCTGACGGACTCTGAATGAGCTTTCCAACGGTATCTTACAGGCCCCGTAACTCTTCCTGGATAAAAAGTTATGGCCGTCTGAATGGGGCATACAAATTTAAGCTCTTCGGGCTTTACGTATGAAGTTCTAATGTTCAGGCCACTCCATGAATTCATCCGTCAGACATCTTACATCATTCCAAGTCGACAGGCTCTGAATGAGCTTTCCAACGGTATCTTAAAGGCCTCGTAACTCTTCCCGGATAAAAGGTTATGGCCATTTGAATGGGACATGCTCATTTAAGCCCTTTGAACTTTATGCACAGAGTTCTGACGTTTGGCCCGCTCCATGAATTAGACCGCTAGACGTTCTACGTCAGTCCATGTCAATGGGTTTTTGATGGGCCCTAAATGAACTTTCCAACAGTATCTTACCAGCCCCGTAACTCTTCCCGAAAAAAAGTTATGGCCGTGTGGATGGGGCATGCTCATTTAAGCCCTTTGGCTTTACGTATGGAGTTCTAACATTCAGGCCACTCCATGGATTCATCCGTCAGACATCCTACATTAGTTCGAGTTGACATGCTCTGAATGAGATTTCCAACGATGTCTTACAGGCCTCGTAACTCTTCTCGGATAAAATGTTATAGTCGTCTGAATGGGACAAACTCATTTAAGCCCTTTTGGCTTTACGCAGGGACTTCTGACGTTCGGCCCACTCCATTAATTAGACTGCTAGATGTTCTACGTCAGTCTACATTGATGGGCTTCTGACGTGTTCTGAATGAGCTTTCCAATGGTATCTTACAGGCCTCGTAACTTTTCTCGGATAAAAAGTTATGGCGGTCTGAATGTGGTATGCTCATTTAAGCCCTTTGGACTTTACGCACAGAGTTCTAACATTCATCCCTCTATATGAATTCCTCTGTTAGACATCCTACATCATTCCAAGTCGACAGGCTTTGAATGAGCTTTCCAACGGTATCTTAAAGGCCTTGTAAATCTTCCTGGATAAAAAGTTATGGCCGTCTGAATGAGACATACTCATTTAAGCCCTTTGGGCTTTACGCACGGACTTCTGACGTTCAGCCCACTCCATGAATTAGACTGTTAGATATTCTATGTTAGTCCACATCGATAAGCTTCTGACGGTCTCTGAATGCGCTTTCCAATAGTATCTTACAGGCCCGGTAACTCTTCCCGAATAAAAAGTTATAGCCGTCTGAATGGGGCATGCTCATTTAAGCTCTTTGGGCTTTACGTATGAAGTTCTAACATTTTGCCTGTTCCATGAATTCATCTGTCAGACATCCTACATCATTCCAAGTCAACAGACTCTGAATTAGCTTTCCAACGGTATCTTAAAGGCCCCGTAACTCTTTCCAGATAAAAAGTTATGGCCGTCTGAAGGGACATGCTTATTTAAGCCCTTTAGGCTTTATGCACGGACTTCTGACGTTTGGTCCGCTCCATGAATTGGACCGCTAGACATTCTATGTTACTCCACGTCGATCGGCTTCTGACAGTCTCTGAATGAGCTATCCAATGGTATCTTACAGGCCCCGTAACTCTTCCCGGATAAAAAGTTGTGGTCGTCTGAATGGGGCATGCTCATTCAAGCCCTTTGGGCTTTCCGTACGGATTTCTAACGTTCATCCCACTCTATGAATTCATCCGTCAAACATCCTATATCATTCCAAGTTGGTAGACTCTGAATGAGCTTTCCAACGGTATCTTACAAGCCCCGTAACTCTTATCGGATAAAAAGTTATGGCCCTCTGAATGGGACATGCTCATCTAAGCCCTTTCGTTTTTATGCACGAACTTCTACAGGCCCCATAACTCTTCTTGGGCCTTGTAACTCTTCTCGGATAAAAAGTTATGGCCGTCTGAATGGGACATGCTTATTTAAGCCCTTTCGTCTTTACGCACGAACTTCTGACGTTCGGCCCGCTCTATGAATTAGACTGCTAGACGTTCTACATCAGTCCACATCGATGGGCTTCTGACGACTCTGAATGAGCTTTCCAACAGTATCTTACAGGCCCTGTAACGCTTCCCGGATAAAAAGTTATGGCCGTCTGAATGGGACATGCTCATTTAAGCCCTTTGGGCTTTATGCACGGACTTCTGACGTTCGGCCTGCTCCATGAATTAGACCGCCAGACGTTCTACGTCAATCCATGTTGACGGGCTTCTGATAGGCTCTGAATGAGCTTTCTAACGGTATCTTACGGGTCTCATAACTTTTCCCGAATAAAAAACTATTGCCGTCTAAATGGGGCATGCTTATTTAAGCCCTTTGGGCTTTACGCAAGGAGTTCTGACATTCAGTCCACTCCATAAATTCATTCGTCAGACATCCTACATTAGTCCAAGTCGACGGGTTTTGAATGAACTTTCCAATAGTATCTTACAGGCCCTATAGCTCTTCCTGGATAAAAAGTTATGGCCGTTTGAATGGGGCATGCTCATTTAATCCTTTTAGGCTTTACACATAGAGTTCTGACGTTCATTCTACTCCATGGATTCATCTGTTAGACATTCTACAGTAGTCCAAGTTGACGGGCTCTGAATGAGCTTTCCAACGGTATCTTACAGGCCCCGTAACTCTTCCCGGATAAAAAGTTATGGCCGTTTGAATGGGACATGCTCATTTAAGCCCTTTGGGCTTTACTCATGGACTTCTAACGTTCGGCACGCTCCATGAATTAGATCACTGGATGTTTTACGTCAGTCCACTTTGATGGGCTTCTAACGGGCTTTGAATGAGCTTTCTAACGGTATCTTATAGGCCCCATAACTCTTCTTGGATAAAACGTTATGGCCGTCTGAATGGGGCATGCTCATTTAAGCCCTTTGGGCTTTACACACGGAGTTCTGACATTCAGGCCGATCCATGAATTCATCTATTAGACATCTTACATTAGTCCATGTCAACGGGCTCTTAATGAGCTTTCCAACGGTATCTTACAGGCCCCATAACTCTTCCTGGATAAAAAGTTATGGCCATCGGAATGGAAAATGCTCATTTAAGCCCTTTGGGCTTCACGCACGGAGTTCTGACGTTCAGCCCACTCTATGAACTCATCCGTCAGACATCCTACATTATTCCAAGTCGACGGGCTCTGAATGAGTTTTCTAATGGTATCTTACAAGCCCTGTAACTCTTCTTGGATAAAAAGTTATGGCTGTCTGAATGAGAAATGCTTATTTAAGCCATTTGGGCTTTACACACGGATTTTTTACGTTCGGCCCGCTCCATGAATTAATCTGCTAGACTTTCTATTCATTCCACGTCGATGGGCTTCTGACGGGCTCTGAATGAGCTTTCCAACTGTATCTTACAGGCCCCGTAACTCTTCCCGGATAAAAAGTTATGGCCGTCTGAATGGGGCATGCTCATTTAGTTAAATCATTGACTACATGCTTTTCCAAGTGATTTGTCGTTATTCGGTCACGTTCGAAAAATAGTTCATCAACCGCTAATCCATATCAATGCCCTAGTGACATGACTATCATCGTCATCCGTACTTATATCAACTCATGATATCTTTCGGAAGCATCCAATATGCCTACTGTGCAATACAATTGCCCAAATTATATTGCTTTCGTAGGGAACCATTTTCGATAATTCATTTACCGATTAAATGAATCATCTGGACAATTCATATACATACTTTATTTTAAACGCATGACTGAATAAAGGAAGCAATTTATATATATGAATTGAAGAACTTTTTCTTCTATTATTTATGATATATAGATACAAGACAAAATACTTTAAAACCAACAACACAAATGGTTTCTAGGGCATACACTAATATATACTAACAAGTAACCTCCTTTACACAAAACAGAAATAGAAATGATGTTTCTAGTGGCTTTTTCAAAGTACAATACTATGATTAGCTCGTGGGGGTGAATACTTGAGTATAGAGTTTCATGAGTTCTTAAAAGAAAATGGGATCATCTCACAATTGACTCCTCCCTATACACCCCAACTTAATGGAGTGTTTGAAAGGAGAAATCGTACCCTATTGGATATGGTACGATTGATGGTAAGTTTTACAGACTTGCCAATGTCTCTGTGGGGGTACGCTCTCCAAACCGCTGTGCACATCCTTAATAGGGTCCCGTCTAAAACTGTCCAAAAAACATCGTATGAGATATGGTATAGAAAACGTCCAAGTCTGAATTATATGAAGATTTGGAGCTATCCAGCTTATGTTAAATTAGTTAAATCTGATAAGTTGGATGTTAAATCCGAGAACGGTCGGTTCATTGGATATCCTAAAGATAGTTTAGGATATTACTTTTACTTCCCAAGTGATCAAAAAGTTTGGATCAGTAGAAATACGCGCTTCCTCGAGAACGAGTTCTTGGAGGAAGGCGGTGTTGGAAGAAATATTGAACTCTTGGAAGAAATATTGAACTCTTGGAAGAAATATTGAACTCAAGGAAGAGTTCGAAGAGCCAAGAACCAAGATTGCTGAAGCTGGAACGTCCACTCAGCGAACCTCAGTATCAGATACTATGGTTTCAGTGCGAAAGTCTTCTAGAATATCAAAATCTCTGGAAAGATATGGGTTCCAACATGAGCAAGATTTTGAATCTTACTTAGTAGGAGCAGATGATCATGGTGATGATCCTAGAAGCTACGAAGAAGCAATACTGGATAGAGATTCAGGAAAATGGCTGGAAGCAATGGATTCTGAGATAGAATCAATGCATGCCAATCAAGTATGGTCACTTGTGGATCCACCAGAGGGAATAGTTCCTATAGGTTGTAAATGGGTCTACAAGAGAAAAGTTGGCAAGGATGGGGAGGTACAGACCTTCAAAGCTTGACTGGTGGCGAAAGGTTATACTCAGACACAAGGATTGGATTATGAGAAACCTTCTTGCCTGTAGCAATGATTAAATCCATTCGTATAATGGTAGCCATAGCAGCATACCATGATTATAAAATTTGGCAGATGGATGTCAAAACAGCTTTCCTCAATAGGTTTATTGAGGAAAACATCTATATGGAACAACCGATAGGTTTTGTATCCTTTACTGAAAAGCATAAGGTATACAAATTGCATCGATCTATTTATGGATTGAAGTAAGCTTCAAGAAGCTGGAACATTCGATTTAACGACATAATCAAATCATTTGGTTTTGTTAAGAATTTGGATGAACCCTGTGTATTCAAATGGGTTAAAGATCATGCCATCACATTTCTCATATTATATGTAGATGACATACTTTTGATGGGAAATGATATAGGCATGATGATAGAGGTTAAAGTTTGGTTGTCCAAAACCTTCTCGATGAAAGACTTAAGAGAAGTGACCTATGTCCTTGGCATTCGTGTCTATAAAGATAAAACGAAAAGGGTAATTGGATTATCCCAGAAATTATACATAGAGAAAATGCTAAAAATATTTAGCATGGAGAACTCTAAGAGAGGTCACTTGCCCTTCACTCACAGTCTTCATCTTTGCAAGGAAATGGGTCCAAAGATCGATGAAGAGTGGAAACAGATGCTTTATATGCCTTATGCGTCTACCATAGGTAGCTTAATGTACACAATGCTATGTACAAGACCTGATATAGCTTATGCTGTAAGTGTTACGAGCAGATATCAGTCAAATCCAAGGGAGAAACATTGGTCAGTTGTAAAATCGATCCTTAAGTGCTTGAGAAGAACTAAGGATCTAATTCTGAGTTATGGATGTTCAGAGTTAAATATTCAAGGATACTCAGATTCTGATTTTCAATCAGATATTGATGATAGAAAGTCTACGTCAAGGTACATTTTTATATGTAATGGAGGTGCTGTTAGTTGGAAAAGTTCCAAACAGACAACCACAGCAGACTCCAATACAGAAGCTGAATACATTGTTGCTTCAGAAGCAGCAAATGAGGCTGTTTGGATGTGAAAGTTCGTAATTGAACTTGGTATGGTTTCAAGCATGGCTTACCCGATAAGCATGTTCTGTGACAATACTAGAGCTGTTGCACATGCAAAGGAACCAAGGGCACACCAAAAATCCAAACACATTCAGTGCAAGTATCACATTTTGTGAGAATTCGTTGGAGCTGGAGAAATTATAATTCTGAAGACACCTTCAGCAGAAAATGTAGCTGATCCACTGACTAAGGCGATGACACTGAAGCAATTGGACCATCATCTTGAGAAGATGGGTATGAGATACAACATCGAATGACTTTAGTGCAAGTGAGAGTTTGTTAGTGTATATTAGTGTATGCCCTAGAAACCATTCGTGTTGTTGGTTGCAGAGCATTTTGTCTTGTATCAATATATATCATAAATAATAGAAGAAAGAGTTCTTCAATTCATATATATAAATTATTTCCTTTATTCAGTCATGCATTTAAAATAAAGAATGTATATGAATTGTCCAGATGATTCATTTAATTGATAAATGAATTATCAAAAGGGTTCCCTACGGAAGCAATATAATTTGGTCAATTATATTGCATAGTAGGCATACTGGATGCTTTCGAAAGATATCATGAGTTGATATAAGTATGGATGACGATGATAGTCATGTCACTGGGGCATTAGTATGGATTAGCGGTTGGTGAATTGTTTTTCGAACGTGACCGAATAACGACAAATCACTTAGAAAAACATGTAGTCAATGATTTATCGTTTGGTTATATCAGTGCACGATATAGTCCTTTGACTTGAGACATTGTGGTCAGATTTGATATGGATGCGTATGGTTCATACGGTGTATAAGTACAAGACTAGTCATGTTTCGTATGATAAAGCCTATTTGGTCATGCATTGTTCATATGCGAAAACGAATGATGGTCAAGAAGGGATCCATTGACTCGAAAATATAGGATCAGGAGTACCGTTGACTCCATCTGAATTTGAGTTCTTGGACGGACGTCGATAATGTCGAAAATTGGAATCTCTGGCTAGAGTCTTTATTAGTCATATGAAAGCAAGTTCGTGATGACGAGTTCCGGACATATTGATCAACGATTCAGGAGAAGATCGAGTTTATGATTTTGACGTTCCATGAATCCGTACTTAGTCAGGATATATCAATGGACAGACTTTACCTGCATGGTACATATGATCTAAAATGAGTTCAATGAAGTATTTCTTCATTGTGGTTTAGGGACTATGGCACATTACTAGATGTTTACCATAGTCGTTGGGCCTCCGGACAGGTTTATGGATTCATTCAGAACTAGCTCACGGCTAATCCACGGTGGACCTACATGGTCACACCAATAGCCTTGAGAAGTTAGAGAAGAATAAGAGAGAGAAATGATTATCCGAAGAGGGCTAGCACCTTCTGAGGGTAATGACGGGATTTCTATGGTAATAGTTACATAGAAAATTATTTATGACATGTTAAGGGTTAAAATGGTCAAGCAATAATTAATTGTATTTAATTATTGTATCTTAAAGCGTTAAGATAAATGAGATGAACTAAAATAACCTTTTAATAGTTAAAGGGCAAAAAGGTAAACTGTGGGTTGTTAATGTAAACTACTTTAGTTTACATGGGCCCTTAAATAATATTGATTATTCTATTAGTGTATATTAGTGTATGCCCTAGAAACCATTCGTGTTGTCGGTTTCAGAGCATTTTGTCTTGTATTTATATATAATAAATAATAGATGAAAGAGTTCTTCAATTCATATATATAAATTACTTCCTTTATTTAGTTATGCATTTAAAATAAAGTACGTATATGAATTGTCCAAATGATTTATTTAATCGATAAATGAATTATCGAAAAGGGTTCCCTACAGAAACAATATAATTTGGGCAACTATATTGCATAGTAGGCATGTTGGATGCTTCCGAAAGATATCATGAGTTGATATAAGTACGGATAACGATGATAGTCATGTCACTGGGGCATTGGTATGGATTAGCGGTTGGTGAACTATTTTTCGAACGTGATCGAATAACGACAAATTACTTGGAAAAACGTGTAGTCAATGATTTATCGTTTGGTTATATCAGTGCACGATGTAGTTCTTTGACCTGAGACATTGTGGTCGGATCCGATATGGATGCGTATGGTTCATACGATATATAAGTACGAGACTAGTCATGTTTTGTATGATAAAACCTATTTGGTCATGCATTGTTCATATGCGGAAACGAACGATGGTCAAGAAGGGATCCATTAACTTGGAAATATAGGATTAGGAGTACCGCTGACTCCATCTGGATTCGAGTTCCTAGTCGAACGTCGATAAATGTTGAAAATCAGAATCTCTGGCCAGAGTCTATTATTAGTCATACAAAAGCAAGTTTATGATGACGAGTTCTGGACATATTGATCGACGATTCGATAGAAGATCTAGTTTATGATTTTGATGTTCCATGAATCCGTGCTCGATCAGGATATATCAATGGAGGGACTTTACTTGCATGGTACATATGATCTGAAATGGGTTCGATGAAGTATTTTTTCATTGTGGCTTAAGGACTATGACACATTGCTAGATGTTTACCATAGTTGTTGGGCCTCCGGACAGGTTTCCAGATTCATTTAGAACCGGCTCATGACTAATCCACGGTGGACGTACATGGTCACACCAATAGCCTTGAGAAATTAGAGAATGATGAGAGAGAGAAATGATTATCCGAAGAGGGCTAGCACCTTCCGAGGGTAATTATTTGATTTCTATGGTAATAGTTACATAGAAAATTGTTTGTGACATTTTAAGGGTTAAAATGGTCAAGCAATAATTAATTATATTTAATTATTATATCTTAAAGCGTTAAGATTAATGAGATGAATGAAAATAACCTTTTAATAGTTAAAGGGTAAAACGGTAAATTTATGGGTTGTTAATGTAAACTAGTTTAGTTTACATGGTAAATTCATGGGCTCCTTTTGAAATAAGATTTTATTGGAGCATGAAAATGAAAAAGAACTAATTGCAAAAATTGCCCAAGTATATATAAATGCAAATGGTTGCATTTTAGTTCATTATTCACTTTGTTCACTCAAAGCAAACTAAAATCTCTCTCTCTAAGCCACGACCATTCTCTAACTCACTCAAGGTGGTGTTAAAGTGTGGAGGTCTCATTATTTTGAGTTTTATCATCATCAACCCAAAGCAAAGGAGTAGGTATAATGCTTTTTCCAAGCTTTGTTTGAAAACGTTTTTTTTTTTTAATCCAATCTTTCATGCTTTCTATCTTCATTTCCGCCACTCTTCATGCATGTTGATCTATTATATTCAAAGGATAAAATAATAAATACTTTGGCTTCTTTTAAAATAAGATTTTATTGGGGCATAGAAGTGAAAAACAACTAATTACAAAATGGCCCATGTATATATAAATGCAAATGGTTGCATTTTAGGTTAAGGATTCATTTTGTTCACTCAAAAGAAAATCAATTTCTCTCTCTTAGGGTTCAGCCACTCTCTCACTCTCTCAAGGTGGTGTTAAAGTGTGGAGGATTCATCCCTTTGAATCTTGGCTTCATCAACCTTAAGCAAAGGAGAAGGTATAATGTTTTCAAGCTTTGTTTGATTTTTTTTTTTTAATCCCATTAATCCAACCCTTTCATGCTTTCAATCTACATTTTCCGCCACCTCTTCATGTTATTCTTTCACTCACAACACCGCACTCTTCACCTGGCTTATCGTCGTCGTCATCATCAAAGCTAACAAAACAATCATCTGGGTGCTTCTCGACACTAGTAAAGAACCAGGATATGGGGTTTTTGGAGAAAACAACCAAGTCAGTTTTGTGGGGTTGTTGTTTAAGAGAGAAAATAGAGGCTTTCTGAAGGGTTTTGGAGAATAGAAAAAGAGGGGCTTTCTGGGTTTGTTTAGGGTTAAAAGACAGAGATGAAGAGAGGTGGTAGATAGTGATAACGGCGCCGATGGTGGTAGAGGCAGTGGTTGTGGCAGACATGGAGGTGAAGAATATTTTCAGAGAACAAAAAAACTTAAAATGTTCGGGGTTTCAGTTTTGGGCAGTGTTCTGAAAACTGAACCGAACTATGACCCGTTCAAGGGTCTGGTTTTTGGTTTGACCGGTTGGATTGGTCGGCTGGACCGTATCCTATAAAATTACTGTTAGTCCCTAAATGTTTGAAATTCATCAAAAACACCTATAATAATACTCCTTTAAGGTTTGAAATCTATCCAAAACACCTCTATCGCGCAAAGAGACCGATGAGTGGTGGCGACAACGACGATCGACAGTCAATCGAAGTTTGGAATCATGGGGCTTTTGATGTATAGGTGCCGACGAATCTTATGGTGGTGTTAGGGAGTTCTACCGACGCCGAAATTTTTCAGAATCAAGAAGGAAGTCTGACGATGTGAACTATAGGTGGACAGTGAGCGACGAAAGGCTGGACGACGACCACTGAAAATGGATGGGTTTTGTCATGGAGACGTCGTCAAGTCTAATGGTGGTGTTTTCTCCCTTGAATGATGCCAGAATCTGACGGGATTGAGTTGCGATTGGACCGCGATTCAGTACTATTCTAACTATCCAATCGCGGCTCAATCCGGTTTGTTTAAAAATACCGATTTTCAGAGGACATCGGACCAAAGATGCCACTGGCTCCCGGTCGAATCGGTCTGACCGAACGATCCAGTTTTCAGAACACTGGTTTGGGGAAATAAGAATTGATTTAAGGTTTTGCAAAATTTTGAATTTTAGAGTTTTTTATTTTTTTTTTTATTTTAGGGGAAAGTGATGTGGTATATAGATGATGTTGCTATTGAGATGGAACGTGCCATGTCACTTTATAAGGGTTTTTGTAATTGTAGCATTATCCATAAATTAAAGAGAAAAGTTAGAGATGTAGAGATAGGGTTGTATACGAGCCGAGCTGAGCTGAACACTATAGGACTCGAAACTTGGCTCGAGAAAATTTAGCAAACTCGAGCTCGAGCTTGGATTCGACGAGCTCTGGAAACCAGGCTTGAAGCTCGGCTCGTTTAACAGGCTTTAATCCAAAGCAACCCATCAACGGTCTTTAAAAAAAAAAATTCAAAGCCAACCCACCAGATTCTTCAAAACCTTAATGATAATGTAAAAGCAACAAAAACCGAGCAAACATAAGAACAAAATCTCACAGCCTCATTTTTGGAGAAGAAAAAGCGGCTTGGAGAAAGGAGATCAAGACAAGATTTGTAATGCATAAATTTGAGATAGAAGAGCTAAAGGAATGAAGAAGGAAAGAGAAAGGAAAGGGGAAGAAGAAGGAAAGAGAAAGAGAAAAGAAAGGAGAAGAAGTGCAGCTTGTGATGAAAAATGTGTTAGGGTTTTTGGAATAAACAATTTATATATAAAATAATAAATTTTATAAACACCCTTATACTTGAAAAACTTACACCTTATATTTAAAAAACTTACACTCATACCCCTTCGAGCCATGGAGGTTCACGAGCCTATCGAGCCAAGCATTGGGTGGCTTGAGTGAGCTCAGCTTGAAAAGTCACTTGAGCAACTCGAGCTAGAGCTCGACTCGAGCTGAGTCAAGCTCAAGCTTTTCTCGAGCCTAGCCAAGCCGTTCGTGGTACACCCCTATGTGGAGAATAAAAAGGGAAAAATAATTTGAATAATGATACCTTTACATCATACTCCTACTATCCTACACCATTCTCTTACATTATCACGTGACAGTTAGATGTGACGATGCCACCTCAGATGCTAGTCAGCGAGTTGCCACATCACCGCCCCAAATCTTTGAAAAAAAAAAAAAAAAAAAAAGAAAAAAGTTACTAACCCTAAATTTCGATTTTCCTAAAACAAAACCTGAAATAAATTTCAATTACCATGAAAAACAAACCCAGAACAAGTTTTTCCCAAATTTCCTTTCAATCTTGAAAACCCTAGCCACCACATTCTCCGATTGCACCCCCACCAGGTCGTCGCCGTCCACCATCCCAAACAGGTTTCACTTCCAACATTCCTCTTTCACCACCATTGCCAATCTTAATCGTTGTCCACCGACAGGTCGCAGACCGTCCACCACACCACCACCATGACGAGTGTCAGCCGAGTTGCACAAGGTCGCCGAACGTCCACCCCGCACCAGGTTACTGTTCATATGGATCTTTTATTGTATTTTTTTTTTTTTAATTTTTAGATTGCGTATATTGTTTAAGTTGATACACTTTGGGACGGATGATCTATTCTTTATACTGGCTTATAAGTGTTTCTGTTTCTGGTTGGTAGATTGGAATTAATTTTAGCCATTTGGATGCCTTTCAGTGTTCTTTTTTTCGTTTTTTTTAATTGAAAAGTATATAATGGCCTTGATAGTTAACAACTTCAACGATCATGCATTAGTTTTTGAGCAGCTTCACTCAGAGCGGCTATTTCTTCTTCTTCATCAAAACATATCTCTGACTCAACCTCTCCTTTTCAAAGTATATAATGGCCTTGATAGTTAACAACTTCAATGATCATGCATTAGTTTTTGGGCAGCTTTTTCTTCTTCTTCATCAAAACATGTCTCTGACTCAACCTCTCCTCTTCAATCATCTCTTCTTCCTCGGCTTTTCTGGCTCCAACTAAAATCAATTCCAGGTACTTCTGTCTATTACTACACTGAGAAATTGGAACAACAATGAAATGAAATGAGTGACCCATTTGTTTGTTTGAATACAACTTTCCTACAAATTTTTCATTTGGGTTCCATTTTTCTCTCCACTTTACTCACTTATTTCATATGTTGTTTTTTCTCTAAATAAAATCAGTTTAATTGATGGGTTTTTCTTTTTTGTAATGTCATATTGCAGAGCGCAGAACATTTCGCTTCAAGCTAAACACATTGATGTTTGCAAATAATGAAATATGTCGTTCAGTTTATATGAGAAGCATTTTGAATACGTAGTTTAGTTTAGAGGTCTAATTAGCTTTTTTCTAGGAGTGCCAGTGGTTCGTAACTTGGGTGTTGAAGAGACTCTTTCAATGGTACTAATTGGTGGCGTACTTGGGAACAAGAATGTTGATTTACTTATCGGGTATGGTTATTGGTTAGATTTGAATTATTGGCATCAGATTTGATAAATGTCAATGTGAGTAATTGTTTCAAGACCAACCCTGGTGAAAGTTTCTTGAACTGGTCCCAGTAGAATTGAACAAATTCATCTCATAGATGCATGCACCTACCTATTCAACATAAGTCCAAGATTTATATTTCATCAAAGCATGTGCATAATATGCCCGTGAAACAAATATTTAAAGAATAAAATTTAAATTTTCTTATAACATGTTGATTGGTTTTCCAGAATAAGGGTACTTCATTTATTCATTATTTTCTATTGTTACTTGGAAAAATCAATTATATGACCACTATTACTGCATAATGTTGTTATAAATTTGTTGAGCAAATTTAAGAAATGTAATCCTTGAAATGTGATATCATTGAACTAAGTTAAACAGATGTTTTTCTTTGCAAGCACTTATTCATGTCTGCTTCTATGTTAATTCAGTTGAATTGTTCTTAATATATTCCTGGTTTTGGTGAAGCTTACAAGACAAAAGTGTTGCGCAATTGAAATATAGTCAAACTTCAAGCTGGTTACCTTTTTCCAGAGGTCTGTAATGATGTATCAGATAAGATTTACAGTTTATGGTAATTTTCATTTGTTTTTTCCCTCAAATGTTTATAAATTTAGTGTTAATTCAAATGTTTATGAGTGTAGCTGTTTAATTTTTTTAGTTCTTGGTTGATGCTCAAAATCAAATTCCTAAAAATTGAGATGCAAAATCAAGTTCCGACAGTGCAAATTTTTTATCAAAATATGGTGCCGGCCCAGTGCAGGTAATGTAGTTCTACTATACTTTTGAAATTTTGTTTGTTAACTAGTTCATCTGATGTCAATGAATAATTCCAAGTGACGTTGTAAATCTTCAGCAGGAGAAACCATTGGAAGAGGACGGCCAGGATTCGATAACATATGCCACGAAAATAAACTGACATATTCATCAAAGGTGAGTACTGATACTGTATCAAAACAGCCAGTTCATCACTTTATATTCTTGCTGTTGTAATGTATGTTGTGTGCAAGTTTTTATAATGCAATTGAGCCATTTGTAACGTATGCAATTGAACAAATTAATGTTGAATGACAATGCTACTGCTGTAGTTCATCGAATGTATCTTTCATTTTAAGTTTCATGACAAAAAATTGAGCCATTTGTAATTGTCCAGCAAGTAATTGAAGTCATATTATGGTGGAAATAAGCAATTGGTATTTTTTTTTTTTTTTTGTTATAAATCTAAATTGTTTCTGCATCACTTGATCATAGTTTCCAAAGTACATTGACAGAGCATGATATGTTATGAAATGCTGTACAAACAACGGTAGAGGATCTTTACCTGCTGTATGCTTTCTTCAATTCGGCATATATCGAACTTGTCATAATGATAGGATCTTTGCATCACTGATATTCTAATTTTTTGGTTGTGTAAGGTGATGGACTTTTTTTTTGAAGTGTGGTGTTGTCTTTCTATTCTGAGTATTATAGATATATTTCCCAGTGTGTATTCTGATTGCTTAATGCTTATAGCAGAGCGGCTACATTTTGGCTTGTGTATCCATGCAAAGATGGACAGATAGATTAGTCTCGTGTTTTCAAAGCCATCTTCATCTAAAAATAATTCTTTTCTGGGTTTAAATTATAGTATCGGGAATCCTAATGTGGTTACAAACAACTTCAGAGTTTAGACCATTGCTTATTTCCACCATAATATGACCTCAATTACCTACTATTGAAAAAGAAGCCTTATTGAAAAGGGCGACAAAAAGAAGCCTTATTGCTTCCTGGTAACAAGAAATTATAAACCAAAAGAAGTTATGCAAATTTCCTGCACAGGGTCATCTGTTTTCCCACAAATGTGTTAAGATATGATATATGCCCATTCATAATTTGCAGAAAAAAAAAAAGAAGACTAATTAAAGTCTTTAACATTTACTCGACCAAAAAGTGCGTAGAAATGAAAAGGATCTTTTACATTTGGTCCACCAAAAAATGCATAGAAATGAAAAAGGACTTACATTTACTCAGAAAGTCTTTTATATTTATTCCACCAAACACAACACTGCAGCAACAAAAATCTGTGGAAAATGCGCTAGAACCACACCAGCAAACTTCCACCATCAGTACCACCCAAAAACCAACATCAGTACCATCCAAATCAACAGTGCAAATACTAGCACAAAAAAAATGCAGAATGTAATGAGCAGACAAATCCAACCAGTAACCACAGATTAAATAAACTGGAATGTGAATACAACTAGTTATACTTCCAATTAACCAGATATTGCAGGCCAAAAAAAAAAAAAATTAGTCAGGGTTGCAAAAAAAAATTAGTCAAGGTTGTTGCCAAGCTGGACATCAAATCTAATCAGCTATGTATAACTTATCTCAATCCCATCAATTTCTCGCTGAAGGTCTTCAAAGACAAAGCAACATGTTGCCATCCATTCCAAACAAACTCCAAACAAATCAATAAGCTTGTTAATCCTGTATACCATCACCAATCCAGTTCAAATACAATCTGCAGTTCTTCCTGTGATCCTGTCCTCCCCCGCCAGAAAAACAAACATTCAACTCCTGTTGTTCCTGATTTCACAATGTAATTATGAATTCAGTAAAAGTTCATAACAATTCAAATTTGTCCTTTATCTACAACATATTTTACTGGGAAAGTACAAGCAGGCAACCCACCTGATAAAGTTAAAAAATTATACAGCCCATCATCGTGTTACCATGCATCAGAAACAAGAACAGATTGGCATAGGTTTTTATCAAACAACGAGATGCTCTACTAGATAAATAAAACAACTGAACATATGGATTTTTTCCATGACATCTTTGGACACTTCTTTCATTTCTTATTCAATTGGTGAGAAAGGCATTAATGAGTGTTTACCTTTTAATGTATGACAGCAATAGACTCTATATGACATTATTGTATGACAGCAATAAGTTCTATATGACATTATCTCCTAGATGGCCATAAAAAGTTAAAAATTTTGTCCCTTGAGTGAGAAGCATATAGTGACTTTTGACATGAAGAAACAGCTTCTATGTGTCAAAAACAATATCCCCAGCCGCTGCGCATTCAGCACATTAATTAACTAGAGCAAGCACCTGACTGGAACTTGAGTTTTGTTTAAGGGGCAGGCAAATAATTAATAATATGCCAGTTTTTTATTGGCACATATTCACCAGAAGCCTACGTACAATATCCTTATTGACTTGAAACAAACTACAAAATATCCTAATTATATCTCTATTTACCACAGTTGAGAAAGTTTACGAGGAAAAGATATTATACTAACCCTGGGTATTAGCGCAGGTCACAGCAACAGGTAGGCTTATTGACACAGTGAAGAGACCAAGAACAATCTGGTTCATAGTGTGCTTCTTGTGATACACATGTAACGGCCACAACACTGCATGGATTTTAGATCTAATCAAGACTCAAATAATGAGAAAAATTTATTCCAACTATGTACACAGTTTCAATTTTACCCAGATGAGATGAGATTCCATTAAGGTACCATAAACTCAAAGGATTATCACCAAATAATGCATATACTCTGAATACTCCGGTCTTTAATATGTTAATGGATGGATGTTCTTTATACTCTTATTTTGTGGTCGGTAGACATTAACAGCAGGTTGTCTGTTAATGGATGTTCTGCTGCTATTTAAACAAGGAACCTTGGGTTCTCCCCATTCCATGGCTTTCTTCTCAAGATATTCAAAATCAGCCTTACCAGCCTGTTATAAGATGGCACCACTTTGTATTAGCCAAAGAAGCAATTGAAACAAAGCAAAACAGGTAAGATATTGGGAAACATGTTGCCTCAATTTTAGCCCCAACTTCGGCGTCAAAGTTCTGATATCGCTTGCGGACAAGCTCGGCCAAAGAACCATCCTTTTCAATGACAAAAAAATCTATTCAATATCATTGATAGGCCATTGATTAAAAAATAAGCATTCCATTTTAGAAAATCAGACGGTCGGCGACCTGGTGCGGCTCGGCACGCACTCGTCGAACTCAGCTGACAAGGAACAGCTACGTTTGTCGGTGGACGGCGGCTGAGATTGGCGATGGTGGTAAAAGAGGAATATTTGAAGTGAAACCCGTTTGGGATAGTGGACGGCGGCGACCTGGTCCAGGTGTGATCGGAGAATGTGGTGGCTATGGTATTCAAAATTGAAAGGAAATTTAGGGAGAAACTGTGCTAAGGTTTGTTTTTGACGGCAATCGAAATTGATTTAGGGTTTTGTTTTAGGAAAAGTTGCATTCGAACTGTAGGGTTAGCAAGTTTTTTTTATTTTTTTTAAACATTTTTTTTTAGGGGCGGAAGGGTTAGTAATATGACCTGGTAATTCACTGATGTGGTATCGGAGATGGCATTGCCCATAAACTGCCACATCATAGTGTAAGAGAATGGTNTATTCATCCATCTCCGAATTTTGTTATTTCTAAATCCTAATACAGTACGATTCATGTAAATAACATTGAGATTATCTCTAATGAAGAAACACCATTCTTTTTCTGTAGTTGATGAATTGAAACTCCGATCCTCTTAACCCATAAAAAGTTATCCAATTCATCATTACCCATTATTTTAAAAATAAAAAACATTTTCATTAATTTTAAAAAATATAAAGAACATAATTTTTATTTAAATCCAATAAACTCTTGAAATTTAATAAAGATGTTTTTTATTTTTAAGAAAGAGACTTAATGGAAGAGAGAATTAATAAATAAAATGCATAGGAACTTATAGTTTATTAATTAAAATTATGATAGAGTGTGAAATTTGACTTTCTAAATGTGGAGAATCAAAACCATTCTCTAATTTATATTTTAAAGATAAAGATGTTATTGGACTCTTGTTTTTATGGATAAACTCTAAATAAAGAGTTTAGATCATATAAAGAGTCATTTGGAGATGCTCTAACACGATTTTTTACGTTAACTATGAATCTTTACATGAAATTTCCTAATTGGTATGATTTTTCACGTCAATTGAAAAAACCATGTCAAGTGTTGAATCACTATAAAACTTCAAATTCAAGACATACATAACAAATACACTTCTATTAACATCAAACACAATAACACTCACACTACTAACAACTCGAAAACCAATAACTTCAACCAATAAACAAGACAAAACAAAAATCAACCCGAACTCTTAACTTTCTTACAAAAACCCTAAACCCTAACATTTATCACAAACCATACCTTTTTAACACTAAAATTTGTATAAAGAAGTAAAAAAAAAAAAAAAAAAAAAAAAAAAACTAACATTTGCCCATCTCACAATTTTCAATTCACTCCAATGACGGGAATAGGTTATCATTGATCACCTTTCTTCTCCACACCACAATGAGTGCTGAAAATCTTCATAGTAACAATTAAATGGTTAAATCTCCACTTGTTTTGTGGATTAAATTACAAAACGGATGAGTTTTTAAAAATCGAAGTTGGCTCCAAAGCCCTTTTTGTTTTNTATTCATCCATCTCCGAATTTTGTTATTTCTAAATCCTAATACAGTACGATTCATGTAAATAACATTGAGATTATCTCTAATGAAGAAACACCATTCTGTTTTGTTTTTGTGAATTAATGGCGCAAAGTGTGTTATATTGTAAAAAAGAGAGAGAATTTTATGTTACAGTTTGAATCGTTACGAAAGACATATGATTGTTTATTGAAATTGTTTTATATTTAAGACGTTTTATTGCCATTTTTCCGAATGTGCTTTTCATGCTATTATAATGAAGATGTGATGTTGTAGCTAGTTATATTTTTCGTTATTCCATGAAATGTTACATTTATTAGTCATATTGCCAATTGAAAACAGGCAAAAAATGCTTTGTTTTCACCTGGTATAGTTTTTTACGCCCCAAAAATGCATTATTGTTTTCACTTGGCGTGGTTTTCTACGTGATTAGTGTAAAAATATTTATCCTCTAGCGTAAATTTTATGCACCTAACTTGATTTTTTACGTTAACTTGGAATCTTTATATGAAATTTCCTAATTGGTGTGATTTTTCACGCCAATTGAAAAAACCATGAGTGTTGAAGAATTGCTATAAAACTTCAAATTCAACACATACATAACAGATACACTTCTATTAACATCAAACACAATAACACTCACACTACGAACAACCCAAAAACCAATAACTTCAACAAAAATCAACCTAAACCCTAACTTTTTTTACAAAAACCCTAAAACCTAACATTTATCACAAACCAGACCTTTTTGACACTAAAATTTGTATAAAGAAGTATTGAAAATCTGAAAAACTAACATTTACCCATCTCACAATTTTTTATTCACTCCAATGACGGGAATAGGTTGTCGTTGATCACGTTTCTTCTCCACACCACAATGAGTGCTGAAAATCTTCAAAGTAACGATTAAATGGTTAAATCTCCACTTGTTTTGTGGATTAAATTACAAAACGGATGAGTTTTTAAAAATCGAAGTTGGCTCCAAAGCCCTTTTTGTTTTTTGAAATGGTGGTAAATGGAGGAAAATTGGGTTTATATATGAGGGTATTTTGGTAAAATGCATTTGGTGGTTATATGGGTATAGACTTTAGGATTTTAGTCAATTTTTATAAGCCCCCCATGTCATTTAAAAAAAAAAAAAAAACCTTTTTTGAATATAATATAATTACATAATAGTTGTTTTTCTAACTAAAAATTTATTTATAAATATGATAAGCCTATTTATATAAATTTAACAAAAATTAAAAGAAAAAAACTTTCCTCCAATTGTAGGATCATTGCGTACATCCATATGTTCTACCTACACGAGATTAGAACATATGGATCTACACAATCATCAAACTCTCATTAGAAAAAGATGTTTATATTGGCCATAGGAGACGGTCAAACCACCCCCATGGAAATGATGTGTTGCTATATCCATCCACAAAACTAAAGTTCATGACACTTACACCCTTAGAAGTGGCGAAAATGAAACTTACTTTGCACCAACTAAGTTTGGAAATATAACTTACACTGTTACCCTCTATTTTTCCGATTAATGGGATGAAGTAAAGGGCAAAATATACATTTCAAGTTAAATTTATTGTTGATTAAATTGATAAGTAAGTAGACATTTCAAGCTTAAAAAAAAAAAAAATTGAAGGATTGGTGAGATATTAACCACTAAAGCCAAAGGCATTTAGTATAAGTATATTACATAACAGAAATTTAATCATTATGAAAAAAATGGGGTTATTATTTACAATTTCGCAAAGAGGTAGTGAAATATAAATACTCCCTTGGACATCTCACAAATTTTAAAAAGTAAAATAATAACCTCTTGGATTATTATTTACTCCTCTTAAAACTATCAAAAACTTTCCTATCAAGGGGGTACTTAATACGTTATAATAATCATGGGTGTGTCAAGAATATTACTATCTCTCTAGGGGTGTATAATAATCGTAAAAAAATATATTAAATTTAAGGATAAGTAATATAAAGCCCCACATGTTTGGCCATTTAGTAGATGTCACTTGCCACCACCCACAGTCTCCATTCCATTAATTTCATCAGTTAACTTTAATGGGTGACAAGGTATTTTTGATATTATTACACTTTAAGAATGGTATTTGTGACTTTTTAAACAAAATGTCCTTTATTATTTATTTTTTCTCTTTTTTGACCCTCGCCCTTTCCTCCACCCCTTTCTCTTTCTCCTTCTCTATCATCCTCCCCTTTTCTTCTCTTCCTCCCACTTCCAGTAACACAAAAAGAAGCTACAACCAATTGCGACAACGACGGCTAGATCTGGACAACCAAATAATGTCATTGCAATTTGGTTGGATCCTTCAATATTTTTTTGATTGGTTTTCTTATTATTTACTTATTTTAATTTCAAGTTTAATCAATGTTGTTTCATTATCATATATATTTGATGATTGACTTTGTATTTGCTTTTGGACGAGGAATTAGGTGAAAAGATTGATGAATTTAGTATATATATTTGGGTTAAATTTGATGATAAACTTGGGTAAGTGGCCAAGTGGGAAAGTATAAGAAAGTTGATGAGTTCAATTTTGAATGAGAAAAATTTAATGAATTTTAGATAAAGTTTCGGTGAGAGAAAAGATTTTAAGAAAGGGAATTTTTTTTTTTTTGGTTTATATTGAAAGAAAATCGGTATAATTTTAAAAACTTATTAGAGTTTGGTGGGTCAGATTTTAAGTAAACATAAAAAGATCGATTAGTTTTTTTTTTTTTTTTTCTTGATAGAAGAAATGGAAATAATTTATTCTGATTAAGGGTAAAGATGTCATTTGATAACTTGACATATTTTCTTTAATGGGATAAGTATTTTAAACTCTCTGAGGTTTGGTTAATCCTTTAAACCCCCTATGGTACTAGTAATTACTCTAAACTCCTTGCTTCAGCCCCCTAAATTTTTTCAATTAGTTTTAACTAGGGGTGATAGAAAGTTCTAGGTACCTTGCATTTTTTGAAGGAACCAGCCGGTTCCTAAGATTTGCAACCAGAACCGGAACCTGAAACATAGGTTCCGGGTACCTAAGTTAATTTAATTACCCTATATTTAAAAAAATGATAATACACCCCAAATAGTTTTACAAATTATAATTCAGTCCCGATTCCCACCTTGGTACCTAGACTTGAACCGGACCTTAATGGGGTTGGTTTTAGTTTCAATTCTACCCTTTACCCATGCTCACTCCTAGTTTTAACGAAAGTAAAGGGTAAAAGAGTAAAATATACCTAAATTTTATGATTTTATAAAGGGTTGCATTTGCTCCCCCTAAAACTTGTAAAATTAATTATCTCCCAAAAACTCTTGAAACTACCACATAAACCCTAACAAATATGGGAATTAATTGAATTTAACCAAACACAATTACGAATTACTCTAATTATATTTTGAACTTGACTAATTTACCTAAAATTTATTAATAGCACATTTTTAAATAAAAGGTAAAATAACTATAAAAATTAGAAAAAAAAAAACATAAATAACACAAATCCTTACACTAATACTAAATAAAAATGGATTAAAAAATTACATTTAAATATTTTTGAAAAATGAAGCATAGATATTTTTAAAAATACTACAAAAACCTAGAAAAAAAAATCTAAAATCTACAAGATATTTGCCAAGTTGATTTTTTTCATATTTGTATTAATTTTATTTAACTTGTTACAAAATACATTTTCCAAATTTTTAATCATTTTTTTATATATTTCTTACTCTTTTCATTATTATAGATTTTTTTAAAAAAAATTTCCATTTTTCAAAAAAAAATTTAGTTTTTCATTTTTATTTTTTATTTTTTTAGTTTCTTTTCAATTTTCTTATTAAAATTTGTGATATTTTACATAATTTAATATTTTTTTAAGCCTAATATGGGTGTTGGGAGCTACCATATATGAAGTGAAAGTATAGGGAGTGGGTTGTGATTGATGGGCATAGCAGGTTATTTATCTTTTCTATGGTTGAAAGCAACTAAAAGGCATTATCAATACCAAAAGGAGGCTAAATAATTATTCCTTTATTTAACGGATCCTAAAAAAATGAGGGCTGACCTTTGCATCTTTTACTGTAGCAGGTGGTATCTATAAATCACCAAACTTTTGGGGGTTTATTAAGTCAGAATGTGATTTTGAAAGGTTGACGGGAGAAGATAAGAATGAGCAAGGTCTTTCTTTAAAAGACCCCTAAAATTGTCATGAATTTCAAATTCGTCCCAAAATGGTTTTTTTAGTCATTTTTGTCCTTTTTGAGTGAATAAAATATTATTAACGCACTATTTATTATTATCCAAAAATTCTAATATCATTACATGGCATGTAAAAGGTTAACTGAATGATACAGGATGACGACATAGATGACATGCCACCTCAATTAGCTGGGCTGAACCCAAGTTTGCTGTTAAACTCAAGCAACTGAGTACTGATTGATTGTTTTGTTGATCATCCCTCATAATTCCGTTCAAATGTCTATATCTTCATCTTCCTCTGCGTTTTTAGCCCCACCCCACATCAGTTCCAGGTATTTTCTAAGATTTATTCACCTATTTTTGCTGCTTCTTATTGGTTGATGTGATGAGAAAATTATGAAATCAAATGAAATGATCCATATTTTATTGTTCTGTTTATGCCCTTTTTCCCTCACAGTTCTCCAGTCAACCAAACAGCATCCATGCTATAATTTCTTTATGTTTTTTCGAACAGATATCATTTCTTTGTTCACCAAATAATCCGTACTGGGGATGCTGCACGAGGGACACTGACCCAATTGGTTAAGTTTGCTAAGGACAATGGGTCAATCATTGTTTATGACTCTGCATACCCTTTATATATCAATGATAACCCTCGTTCAATCTTGAATTCCAGGAGCCAAAGAGGTAATTCTACAGTTGATCTTTCTCTTATGTGTTGTAGCATGTTTTAAATCATTTCCTTTGTTTTTATTCAGCCCTCTTGTTGTACAATTTCTGATTTAAATGGTTCTACAGTCTAGTCATAGAGCTTTGTGTATAATGTGTTAAATTTTCAATTTGCTATTGCAGGTTGCAATGGACGGCTCATCCTTTAGCAAGTATGCTTGGGTTCACTGGAGTCGTCTGGGTTGGACTGTGATTCCAAAACAGCTTTTCTTTTCTGATGGATTTCCTGTTTGCCAGGGATTCAACCGATTGGTTTGCACTTGCTTTAATGGTGCATCTACTATCTCTCAAGCTGTGGCTTGGCTTGTCTTTCGCCAGAAGGCCTTGGGGTTTATGTAATACATTTTCTTTGAGTGGTTGCCAATTCATTTAAGAAACCAGGAATTAGAATTTAGGTTTTTTTTTTTTTTTTTTTTTTTTTTTGAAGGCCTGACAGGCATACCGCCCGTGTTGTGAGTTCTACCCTAACAGGTTTTATGCATTTCGAAAATTGCAGGCTTTGCCTGAGGTGATTGGTTTCTACAAAGAAATACCAAATCATCATGGAACCTTTACTTCACTTGGTTTAATGTGTATGAGGTAAGAATGCAACCATACGTGTGGTTCATTTCCCCGCCGACTCTCATGGGACTGTTAGCTCGAGTTCTCGAGAAACCCACGTGGGTTACCACACCTGGTAGTGGTTTTGGACCCGTGGTGAGGTTTCATCAGGGTCATGCCTTCGGCCACAGAGGAATGCTTAGAAGCCTGCAAAAGGTTCAAGCAGTTGTACAAGTGAATCAGGGTACCTGACTAGTTTTGCCTCCATATAAACCGAAGATGAATGCCAATGTTCTTGTATGATTATGAAATTATTATCTTCCTTTTTTGGCGATCTAGATTGCATTGAAACTGCCACAAATTGTTAAAGGCTTAGTAGTCTGGGATAATTTTCTAGTTAGGGTTTCGGAACTTTTGCAATTTGGTTTTAATAAACGGGGCGAGAATGTACAAGGTTTCGTCATATATGCAGGCTATATTCCAAGGACCATTTTGTGGCATTTCGAAAGTAACTAAATTGATGTGGTTTGATTTGATTGTTATGCTGGGAAAGTTGAATGGTGAGTTACAAATATTATGCACATATATAATATGAATCCTCAGAGGTAAGAGTATAATTCATTAAATAAAATAGTACACTTTGATCCTTCTGATGGGTTGAAAGTGTTACTCACTCCAATTGTATAGGATTAATTGTTATTTACAAGACCAAAGTGTCATGCTGGAATTTTAGTAGGCCTAAGAAAATACTTTCCCCTTAAGATATCTCTTAACAACGATTTCCCTCTCAGTCTAAGACTGTGGCAATTGTCTTCGATCGGGTTTTGTTATCAAACTAATACAATTCGTTAATTGAATTACGAAACCCTAATGGAGTGTTGACAATATGGGGGTAAATTTGTATTCTAGTAAGGAGCAAAATATTTAACTCTTTTTGGTGTATCATTTTTTAAAACCGGACCGGTCCAACGGGACTTGGCAGTCTCTGGTCCAGGTTCAGGTTTTTTAGAGTTTTTTGCTAAAATTATAGGGACTAACTTCGTAATTTTCTATGGGTATTTAAATATTTCAAATTTGAGGGACTAAAGGTAATTTTGGGATTTGTGAAATAATAAATTTTCCAGGACTTTGCATTTTAGGGTATTTTTATAATTACTAAATTGAAAGCTAATCCAATTTTTTAAAAGTATTTTTTTGGTGACAATTTGACCGTGATCCATCACCTTGCCCGGTCACAACGGTCCGGGTTTTAAAACAATAGGTGTAATGCAACAAAAAGAAACGTGATGACTCCCTTTTTGGTCTATGGTATCAAGATATATCAACATATTATAAATTAATGTGCTTTACACCGACAAAACATTAATTCACAGTGCAAAGATAAAGATAACAAAAAAAAAATTAATATAAAAATAATTTATGGTGTCAGTTTTGGCTAAAATTATGCTTTTAAGTGATTGAACAGAAGCTTCAGAGTAAAAAACTGCAAGGAATGGAATCTGCAAGCCTAACAAGAAGGTGCCTGCAACCAAACGCATAGCATGTGTGATTTGTGCCACATTTTTTTTAACGTATAGATTAATGACATTCTGTCTGGCGTCAATTTCTGCAAAAAAAGAGCCTGAGATAATCTTTGTTCGGCAGTGAATATTAGATGTGCTATTTCCGGTCTGTGTGTCAAAGTTTTATGGGTGAGATTTTCACGTTGTCTTGGTCTCATTGTTGTGACTTTGTTTTCAAGTAATGATCGACGTGAAGTCTAATAATTGGACAAGTGTTACTATTGTATTAGTTTCCCTGCATCTTCGGTCATTCTCACATTATTAGCACCATTTTATTCATTTTACTTGATTGTTGTCATATTTGTGTTTGATAGCTTGATCATTGAATTATTGTTTAGCTCCTGGCGAACCTAAGAAGAGCGTCAAAGACGATTATGAAGACAATGGAGACTGCCATGGGTGGTAGGTTTTCTGCTACAAAACAGAGAAGAGAGAAAAGGGCACAGTTGAATCTCAATCCCTCTTAAAGTACATTTATATCCTATTTAAAGCTAACAGACCCATTCTTTGACCTTTCCAAGAATTTTTTGGGTTCACTTTTTACTTCTATAGAATGCCTGAAAATACCAAATGACAGATTTTTGCTCAAAGTGTTAAGAGGAAGAATATAAAAACCCAGAGTACACAATCAGATTATACATGACATGAAGCCTCTTGAATGTTTATTTTCTGGGAATTTTTTTGACAGTTCTTTTTCAAAGAATCTACACATCTTCCACCCAAACTGTTGTTTCGACTATATTATTTGTTTATTATATGGAACAGTGCAAAAGTGGGAAATGAGGATAGATAGAGCAGCTGCGCACTGAGCAAGAGGAGAGGACGGAGAAATGAGAAGACAATCAAGAGCACAAGTTACTCCATACTGATACTCATTTTGATTGATTGCATCGTATTCATCCTCTCCGAATTTTGTTATTTTCTAAATCCTAATACAGTACGTTTTGTAAATTAACATTGGATTATCTCTAATGAAAAACACCATTCTTTTTTTCTGTGTTTGATGAATTGAAACTCGAGCACTCTTAACCCCTAAAAGTATCCAATTCATCATTTACCCATTATTTTAAAAATAAAACATTTTCATTAATTTTAAAAATTAAACATAATTTTATTAAATCCAATAAACTCCTTGAAATTTAATAAAGATGTTTTATTTTAAGAAAGAGACTTATGGAAGAGAGAATTATATAATAAAATGCATAGGAACTTATTTTATTATTAAAATTATGTGAGTGTGAAATTTGACTTTCTAAATGTGGAGAATCAAACCATTCTCTAATTTTATTTTAACGATAAAGATGTTATGGGACCTTGTTTATGGATAAACTCTAAATAAAGAGTTTAGTCTATAAAGAGTCTTGGGATGCTCAACAACGATTTTTACGTTAACTATGACGACTTACTAATTTCCTAATTGGTTGATTTTTCACTCAATTGAAAAAAAACCATGTCAAGTGTTGAATCACTATAAAAACTTCAAATTCAAGACATACATACAAATACACTTCTATTAACTCAAACACAATAACACTCACCTACTAACAACTCGAAACCCTAACTTCAACAATAACAAGACACAACAAAAATCACCCGAATCTTAACTTTCTTACAAAACCCTAAACCCTAACATTTCACAAACCATACACCTTTTCACACAAATTTGTATAAAGAAGTAATGAATAAAAAAAAAAAAAAAAAACTAACATTTGACCCACCACAATTTCAGTTCACTCCCAATGACGGAATAGGTTTCATTGATCACCTTTCTTCTCCACACCACAATGAGTGCTGAAAATCTCATAGTAACAATTAAATGGTTAAATCTCCACTTGTTTTGTGGATTAATTACAAAACGGATGAGTTTTTAAAAATCGAAGGTTGGCTCCAAAGCCCTTTTTGTTTTTGAATGGTGGTAAATGGAGAAAATTGGGTTTATATGAGGGTATTTTGGTAAAATGCATTTGGTGGTTATGGGTAATAGACTTTAGATTTTAGTCCTTTTTATAAGCCCCCCTGTCATTTAAAAAAAAAAAAAAACCTTTTTTTGAATAACTATAATTACCTAATAGTTTGTTTTTTCTAACTAAAAGTTAATTTAATAAAATGATAAGCCTATTTATATAAATTTAAACAAAAATTAAAAGAAAAAACTTCCTCCAAGTTGTAGATCATTGCGTACATCCATATGTTCTACCTACAACTAGATAGAACATATGGATCTACACAATCATCAAACTCTCATTAGAAAAAGATGTTTATATTGGCCATAGAGACGGTCACACCACCCCATGGAATGATGTTTTTGCCTATATCCATCCACAAAACTAAAGTTCATGACACTTACACCCTTAGAAGTGCGAAAATGAAGACTTACTTGCACCAACTAAGTTTGGAAATATAACTTACACGTTACCCTCTATTTTTCCGATTAATGGATGAAGTAAAGGGCAAATATACCATTTCATTAAATTTATTGTTGATTAAATGATAAGTAGTAGACATTTCAAGCTTAAAAAAATAAAAAATTGAGGATGGTGAGATATTAACCTAAAGCCAAAGGCATTTAGTATAAAGTATATTACATACAAAATTTAATCATTATGAAAAAATGGGGTTATTATTTACAATTTCGCAAGAGGTAATGAAATATAAATACTCCCTTGGACACTCACAAATTTTTAAAATGTAAAATAATAACCTCTTGGATTATTATTTCTCCTCTTAAAACTATCAAAACTTTCCTATCAAGGGTACTTAATACGTTATACATAATCTGGGTGGTCAAGAATATTACTATCTCCTAGGGTGGTATACATAATCGTAAAAAAATATATTAAATTTAGGATAGTAATATAAAGACCCCACATGTTTGGCCATTTAGAGAGTCACTTGCCACCACCCCATTCTCCATTCCATTATTCATCAGTTAACTTAATGGGTGGACAAGTATTTTGATATTATTACACTTTAAGAATGGTATTTGTGCTTTTTAAAAAATGTCCTTTATTATTTATTTTTTTCTCTTTTTTGACCCGTCGCCTTTCCTCCACCCCTTTCTCTTTCTCCTTCCTCTTCCTCTTTATATAGGAATAACCTTCATGTAATCATAAAAAATTCTGGTCCCAACTTGGGCAGTTATAAATAAGAATAAATTTCTCATTGTAATAAGCTATAATTTTTCTAGGTCTCATCCTAAGGAACTTGCCACTAGATAATAATAATTATATGTATATTGCAAAAAATATATGTTATGTTACATTAAAGGTTTAAGATGAAATAAAACATTTATCTAAAGTTGTTTGGGACAATGATTTAGGGTTTAGAGTTGTAACCACATCTTTTATCTTGCGTGTATGTAAGAAGTCGCTAGCATAGGCACCTTCTTGTTAAAGCCAAAATATTTTTAGTTTCTTAAGCATGTTTAGAGTTTCTTAGCATGAAACTTTTGGTATTTCTGTACTATCATCTATTTCAATACTATCATCCTCAGGATTATCTCCTTATTCTTCTTGTTTAATTTCAGTAATGAATTCTTCTTCAGTTAAAGTATACACGACTTGCTGCTTATTTGGATGATTGATGAAGACATTAATATCTATTTGATTATAGTGAAACTGTTGAAGCTGATCACTCAATTTTGCAATAATTCTTTATTATCCATTTTCGTTTCTATTCTAATGCTACTAAAACAGTGAATTGAAATCCTAATACTATTAAAACACGAATTATAAAATAAGAAATCAAAACAATAATTTTTGGATCAAAACAATAATTCTTGTAACTACACCTTTATTAAGTTATAACCTCTTTATAGTAATAAATTTAGTTGGTCTCAACATTATGACTATAGAGAGGTTCTACTGTATTTGAAATTATTGGGGGTCGGAGTTTGATATTAATGGCAAACAGTTACAGTAGTTTGTGATGTTTTCCCAAGGAGTGTGTTTAATATGATAATAAATCTCTGGGGTTCTTAGTGATAGTTCCCCCATATATATATGGTATCTTGCTCTTACAAACCTTTGGAGCCTTATTGCTAATACTTGGTATTGAATATTCAATCCACTGTTGCCACTTACCTGTATATATGCTTATATCATATTGTCATGTGTGTTCATAATATTTTGGGAATTCTTGCTGAATGCATATCTACTGAAGATTTTCGTTTCGCTGTTGCCTGAATGCAATCTTCTACTGGGTTTAACGTTAGTTTGGCCAATTGTTAGTACAGATGCAAATTGAACTGTATTAGTAAAACTGAATGGCCCAAGTCTTCTAGTGATAATTTGTTGTGCTTTTATTTCTTTTAAATGAAGAAATTTTAAAGAATGTATAAATAACGGAAATTGTCATATTCTGCAGCCATTGAGAGCTGCAATTGCTTCAGCATTTTATAAGGACCTTGGCATAGATGAAGGTGATATATTTGTTTCAGATGGTGCAAAATGCGACATATCTCGGCTTCAGGTTTGTATAGATTTTGAATATGCTAAAGTTTTTATGGGCTGATTTATTATTATGTCTCCAAAATTATCCAGTTTCTCTTAAATTTGTTGTAGGTTGTTTTTGGTTCTGATGTTACTATGGCGGTTCAAGATCCATCATACCCGGTAATTCATTTTCTTTTTATTTAATTGCAAGATAATTTTACTTAATGAGTGTGTAATTTTCTCCTTTTGATAAAATGTATTTTGATGTAATCGAAGGGTTATATTGAGTTTGTCTTACATGATAGTTTATTTCTGCAATTGAAGTTTTGACTGCATAGTGTTTCTGTGAATATCAGAATATCAATGGGAATTAAATGAAATTGATCTGATACATCTATTCCATTTGACTGCCTTGTATAATATTTTTCCAGATCCCTTTTGATTGAGATGGTTCACTTCTTTAGTTGATCTAGAAAAGTTGTCAGTACTGGTTTGTTATTCAACGCATTCTCATGAAAAAAAGTCCAAGATCTAATGGCCTTACTTTATTGCACTTCATTTGGGTTTTAATATATACCAGGTTTGTCTTTTAGATGGTATGAAATCTTTTGATAAATGTGATTCTTCTTATGATGGTTTTATGTATAAAGAACGCTAAGTCCGAACATTACTTCATAACTACTATCTCTTATGAAAAACGAAAAACAAAAACCTTTTAACGCATCAGGTATTTACCAGAATAAAACAAAAGTTGGCTGAACTTTCCGTTGGGCTGTTCTGGTAGATTGTGTAATCACCTACTTGCATTATACTGGATAAGATATGCTGTAAGAATAAAGTGATGTTTGGGGGTGTGCATGGTGATTCTGATTGGATTGAGTGAAAATAGGAAGCAAGAAACAAAGAAGAGAGAATAAAATACTAACCCACACAAGTCAATGGCATATCTTTGTTTGTTAATGAGATAGTCTATTAATGTTAGAGCTTTCTTTTTCAATATGCAGGCTTATGTAGACTCAAGTGTCATTATGGGCCAGACTGGAGATTTTCAAAAGAATTTGGAGAAGTATGGAAAAATTGAATACATGAGATGTTCTCCAGAGAATGGCTTCTTCCCTGATTTATCAACTGTTGGTCGAACAGATATCATATTCTTTTGTTCACCAAATAATCCTACTGGGGCTGCTGCAACGAGGGAACAACTGACCCAATTGGTTAAGTTTGCTAAGGACAATGGGTCAATCATTGTTTATGACTCTGCATATGCCATTTATATATCAGATGATAACCCTCGTTCAATCTTTGAAATTCCAGGAGCCAAAGAGGTAATTCTACAGTTGATCTTTCTCTTTATGGTTGTAGCATGTTTTATCAATTTCCTTTGTTTTATTCAGCCTCTTGTTGTACAATTTTCTGATTTAAATGAGTTCTAAAGTCTATCATAGAGCTTTTGTGTAATGTGTAAATTTCAATTTGCTATTGCAGGTTGCAATTGAGACCTCATCCTTTAGCAAGTATGCTGGGTTCACTGGAGTCCGTCTGGGTTGGACTGTGATTCCAAAACAGCTTTTATTTTCTGATGGATTTCCTGTTGCCAGGGACTTCAACCGAATTGTTTGCACTTGCTTTAATGGTGCATCTACTATCTCTCAAGCTGGTGGCTTGGCTTGTCTTTCGCCAGAAGGCCTTGGGGTTAGTGTGATACAGTTTCTTTGAGTGGTTGCCAATTCATTTAAGAAACCAGGAGATTAGAATTATAGGTTTTTTTTTTTGAAGGCCTGACAGGCATACAGCCCGTGTTGTGAGTTCTAGCCCTAACAGGTTTATGCATTTCGAAAACTTGCAGGCTATGCATGAGGTGATTGGTTTCTACAAAGAAAATACCGAAATCATCATGGATACCTTTACTTCACTTGGTTTTAATGTGTATGGAGGTAAGAATGCACCATACGTGTGGGTTCATTTCCCCGGCCGAAGCTCATGGGACGTGTTTAGCGAGATTCTCGAGAAAACCCACGTGGTTACCACACCTGGTAGTGGTTTTGGACCCGGTGGTGAAGGTTTCATCAGGGTCAGTGCCTTCGGCCACAGAGGGAATGTCTTAGAAGCCTGCAAAAGGTTCAAGCAGTTGTACAAGTGAATCAAGGTACCTGACTAGTTTTGCCTCCAATATAAACCGAAGATGAATGCCAAATGTTCTTGTATGATTAATGAAATTATTATCTTCCTTTTTGGCGATCTAGATTGCATTGAAACTGCCACAAAATTGTTAAAGAGCATTAGTAGTCTGGGATAATTTTCTAGTTAGGGTATTCGGAACTTTTGCAATTTGGTTTTAAATAAACGGGGCGAGAATGTACAAGGTTTCGTCATATATGCAGGCTATATTTCCAAGGACCATATTGTGGCATTTCGAAAGTAACTTAAATTGATGTGTTTGATTTGATTGTTAATGCTGTGGAAAGTTGAATGGTGAGTTACAAATAATTATGCACATTAAGATAATATGAATTCCATCAGAGTAAGAGTATAATTCATTAAATAAAATAGTAACACTTTGATCCTTACTGAGGGGTTGAAAGTGTTACTCCCAAATTGTATAGGAATTAAATTGTTTATTTACAAAGACCAAAGTGTCATGCTGGAATTTTAGTAGGCCTAAGAAAATACTTTCCCCTTAAGATATCTCTTAACAACGATTTCCCCTCTCAGTCTAAGACTGTGGCAATTGTCTTCGATCGGGTTTTGTTATCAAACTAATACAATTCGTTAAATTGAATTACGAAACCCTAATGGAGTGTTGACAATATGGGGTAAATTGTTATTCTAGATAAGGGAGCAAAAGTATTTAACTCTTTTTGGTGTAATCATTGTTTTAAAATCCGGACCGGTCCAACTGGGACTTGGCAGTCTCTCTGGTCCAGTTCAGGTTTTTAGAGGTTTTTGCTAAAATTATAGGGACTAACTTGTAATTTTCTATGGGTATTTTTAAAATATTTCAAAATTTGAGGGACTAAGGTAATTTTGGGAATTTTGAAATAAAGTAAATTTTCAGGGACTTTGCTATTTTAGGGGTATTTTTATAATATACTAAAATTGAAAGACTAATTACAATTTTTTAAAAGTATTTTTGTGGACAGATTGACCGGTGATCCGATCACCTTGCCGGGTCTCACAACGGGTCGGGTTTTAAAACAATAGGTGTAATGCTAACAAAAAAGAAACAGTGATGACTCCCTTTTTTGGTCTATGGTATTAAGATATATCAACAATATTATAAATTAATGTGCTTACACCGCAAAATATTACACAGTGCAAAGATAAATGAGAGGAAAAAAAAAAAATTAATATAAAAATAATTTATGTGGCAGCTTTGGCTAAAACTTATGCCTATTTAAAGTGATTGAAAAGAAGCTTCAGAGTAAAACTGCAAGGAAATGGGAATCTGCAAGCCTAACAATGAAGTGCCTATTCCAACCAAACGCATGAGCAGGTGTGTTGATGCCACCATTTTTTTTAACGTAAGATTCTGACTTCTGTCTGGCGTCAATTTCTGCAGAAAAAAGAGCCTGAGGATAATCTTTGTTACGGCAGTGAAGTTGAGAGGGCTTTATTTCCTGTGTGTGTCAAAGTTTATATAGGTGAGATTTCAGTCGTCTTGGTTTTAATTAATTTCTTCACTGTTGTGACTTTTTAATCACTGTCAAGTATGATCAGCTGAAAGTCTATAATTGGACAAGTGTTACTATTGTATTAGTTCCCTGCATCTTCGGTCATTCTCACATTATTATCACACCATTATTAATTCATTTACTTGATTGTTATCATATTTGTTTTGATAGCTTGATCATTTGAATTAATGGTTTAGCTCCTGGCGGAACCATAAGAAGAGCGTAAGAGATGATTATGAAGAGAATGGAGACTGCATGGTGGCTAGTTTTGCTGACATCCAGGGAGAAGAGAGAAAAAGGTACAGTTGAATCTCTCTCTTTATTTTTATCTTATTGGAAGATTAACTAGTTTGACCATTTCCAAAGAATTTTTTGGGTCACTTTTACTTCTATAAGAATGCCTGAAAATTACCAAATGACAGATTTTGCTCAAAGTGTTAAAGAGGAAGAATATAAAAACACAGAAGTACAATCAGATTAATACATGACATGAAGCCTCTTTGAATGTGTTATTTTCTGGGAATTTTTTTGACAGTCTTTTTCAAAAGAATCTACAATCTTAACCTGAGTAACCCAAACTGGTGTTTCGACTATATTTATTTGTTTATTATATGGAACAGTGCAAAGATTGGGAGGAATGAGGATAGAATAGAGCAGCTGCGCAATGAGCAAGAGGAGAGGAAGGAGAAATTGAGAAGACAATCAAAGAAGCACAAGTTACTCCATAACTGAGACTCATTTTTGATTGATTGCATCGTATTCATCCATCTCCGAATTTTGTTATTTCTAAATCCTAATACAGTACGATTCATGTAAATAACATTGAGATTATCTCTAATGAAGAAACACCATTCT